>NC_060149.1:167288849-168488849 GCF_021461385.2 Schistocerca piceifrons
GTTACTGGTCAGAATCCACATAACTATTGTATGCACTTGTGTTTCGTTCTCCAGCGTGTGCTACCACAGGTACTGTACAAGTGTCAGTGTGGGAGCTTTTGTTAGTGCCAACAGGCACTATTCTATTCAAAAATGTGTGTTTGCACAAAGATACACTTCCTAAGTATTATTACAATCTGTTGATTGGCTGAGAATACGAGACTGACTACGATTTAATTCTATGAAAACCGCCCATCAATAGCGTTTTCTATTTCTGCAATATTTGCAGTGCAATTTTAGGTGATTCACTCTGTATAGTGAACTCTAAACTCCAAGATGCTGTCACTTCTGCTCAAGTTCACATGACTCACATATTATACATTTGCTTATACAAATGGAGTAAAATTGTAAATTGCGCAATTTTTTGTACGTCTGTGTGTGTCGGTTGATCACGGGAAGGGGGGAGGGGGCACGTTTATGGTAGGTCCATGATAGAATCCAAAGGTGGATTCACCATGTGTTACAACTGTGACAGGGCCTGAAGTTGGATCCATCATGTGTTATGACTGGGATAGGTCTCGAAGGTGAACAACCACACGCTACATCCGGGATTCAGGTCCGATGTGGATGCACCACACATTGAGCCTAGGATAGATTTCGAGTGTGGATATTCATCCCCTTTGTGTCTGAGGCAGTGTCTGAAAGTGGATCCACCAGTGCTAAGTCTGGGACCGGGTCTGCCCACCCCTCCACCCCCAACGAACCGATACATCTACATAGCGACAAATAACACAATGTGCTAGGTGTTTGCAATTTTGCTGCATTTACGAGCAAGGAATACCTTACCAGAAGTGACATAATGATCATGTGAGCAGAAGTATCAGCATCTTGGATCTTTAGAGCAGACTATATAAAGGGAGCTCTAAAAGCAAGTGTCTCTGTAATGTAGTGGATGTCTGACTGGGTTGGGGAGGTGTATCTGTGAAAGTATACCTGTAGCAGGCCAAACTTTCTTTCGTATGATACTTCTAACCTGTGCAGAACGGAAATACTCCCACACCCATCCCTTGAATCAGCATAGGTATGCAGTTCAGTGTGCGATGTGTGGGAGATTAGGTTAGCTCACCGCAAATATAGAACATACGATGCGAGGCTGCCATCTTTCGATAGCTGGTCTTTGGCTCTTAAGCTACGTTCTGACAAACTAAGTGAAACTGGATTTTTTATACTGGTGACAGAGTTGGAAACGGTGTACTTACATTGTGGTAGAGGGTTGAAATATTGGGATGAAACGAAAAAACCGTGGGCTGAACATGCCGTACAGTTTTATAAGTGCTTGCTTGTTCCTCTTTCGAAGGGTAAGGATTTCCTGGATAATATCTATTAGAATACAGAAGCAAAAATTACCGCAAAGGTTGTACCTAACATTAAACCCCCAAAGAAACTTCTGAAAGCAGCATCAGAATACCGTGTGCTGTGAGAGCTTCTGACAATGCTCGCCTGTGTGGAATCTGCTTCCAGGAAATAGTGGGAGTCCGCTTCTTCCCCATGCAGAAATACTGGTGCTTGCATTAAAAGTGGACCTCCCCTTTCCTTGTGTCCTGTGTCGCAGACTTGTTTAACTACAGTAAGAGTATTTTTGACGAAATCAGTGATTTTACGAGAAATATTGTTGTTTTAATATACATTCGTTGTACGTTGTTAATACACATTGTGAAAAATAAAGCACTATCGTTAAAATGCATTCTTTTCTTGGTATTCTTACATAATTCACTCTTAGGTCTGCCCTTAATATGATAGCTATGATTACACTGTGTAATATTATTGGGTTTCGGATGCTCTGTATATAAAATATTTGTCATAAAAGAGAAGAACAGCCATCGAGCTGTAGTTGGTAAAATGTTACGCATCACAGCGCAAATGTTATGAAAGTAAATATTTTTGTAAAGTGCGACTACACAAAGTCGTGAGTCCAGCATTAACTGCTTCAAATAAACACTATGACTCGCTGAGCGCAGATATGCAAATAATTGCAGCAGCGCTCGATCCTAATAAGATACGAAACATTTCAATCATAACAATTTTGTCTTTTGTTACGAATAGTTCTAGAGACTTGGTTACCTTTTACTGTTTCGATGCTGACGCGTTAAGAAGTGCAGTGTAGCATCGCTACAAGTTTTATATAATATTTGTGTACCAGTAATGTAAATTTTCGAACGAACGCTTCGATAAACATTGCGACGCTATGAAATATTCACGCGCACGCAAGGAGAATTAATTTTGAGAAAATATTGGACATACAAGAAAGGACATTGTCGTAGCACGGAATGCGCGTAAGAAGTGCAAACTGTAAGTTTTATATTCCATGGTTATTTGTTCATGCTCAGTGGTATGAATTATTTCAGAATATACTGATGTGTTATAATGAGATCCCTTTTTTTATTCTTTTCTTTGAGTAACCTCACTGCTTCTCCATTGTATGCAAACTATGTTACAGGGCAGCTCTTTACAGCGGTATCTTGGTCGTTTTCGGGAGGCTACTAATATATTTAATCGCAGATTTGATAACCATTACCATAACCCACTTTCCTTCATCCATTTCCCTTTGAATATTCAGTTAGGTCTCTTAGGCATTTGTATCGAAAACTCAGATTGCGTGAAGGCAATCCGGGTTAAATGTCCTGTTCAAACCACATTCGCGTAATCAAACACTATTCCTCCTGGACACAATCGAGAACCGACGCAATGCAGTTCTGAAAATGCAGTTCACAAAACATCCGGAAAAAACAGCAAAAAAAGACGTATTTACGGAAAACGCAGTTCAAATCCACGTCTGAAGACAATAGCAGCGCGCAAGAGAGCGGATGTGAGTACGACTTTCAAATACGCGAAGTCTTGCGTATTGAGTATTGACTCGGCTACCGGGAGTTCGCTCTCTACGCTTCAATTCAACTTCAAATGGTTCAAATGGCTCTGAGCACTATGGGACTCAACTGCTGTGGTCATAAGTCCCCTAGAACTTAGAACTACTTAAACCTAACTAACCTAAGGACATCACACACATCCATGCCCGAGGCAGGATTCGAACCTGCGACCGTAGCGGTCGTGCGGTTCCAGACTGTAGCGCCTTTAACCGCTCGGCCACTTCGGCCGGCTCAATTCAACTCCTATCCAAAAAACCCGCTTCTTTTGTAGTTAGAAAAGAATTTCTATCATTATTTCGTTTCAATAGTTAGAAATTGTACTGTTGAGTTTGTCACTGTTGTTATCTTTAGGAAGGCAAAATGGATGCTACCCGGTCAATTTCAGTGCTGTTTAAGTAACCTTCATTTATTTTATTCATCAGGTTTCCATATTGGCATTTTAGCCTGTCAGTATTTCAACTGTTAAATACGTGTGGTCAACGTCTAACAATCAGGACTCGAAAGCGTTGGCGCGCCTAGTAAGTGACTATCGTAGTTCTAGAGTATCTTCTTTGGCCCGCGTCCTTGTAATTCCGCTGAACCTAAGATGGCTGATGAAAATCAGAGGCAGGTTCGATCGATAACGGGTGTTAATAGACCCGAATCCTGAAATGATATGAAAACTACTCTCGAAATAAAAATTGATACCCTGTCTTGTGATTTCGGAACTCACATGGGTAATCTAGCAAGTAAAAGTGTCAATCTTGAAACTCACATGGGTAATCTAGCAAGTAAAAGGGACAATCCTGAAAACAAAATTGGTACCTTAAAACATATCCTCGGAATCCAAATAAATAATGTTGCCACGAACATGACAAATCTTGAAACTGGTATCCGTGAGATAGAACAAAGATTAGACTCTCACATTACAGTCAACGTGAGTGATTTGCAAACCCAGATAGCTGATGTGGATGCCAAGTTACAAGAACAAAATAGCACAATTGGCAGTAAATTGAACAGTCTTGAATCGCGAGTAGAGGATACTCAAGTGCGTATGGGTAATATAAACTCTGTTATCAGTGATAAACAAAGCAAAAATGCAAACGATAACATGGAAGAAAAAATTAAAACTATCGCCACTGAGTACGTGAACGAACTAGGCGCAAATGTAAATGCTAGAATAGACAGTGTACTTTCCATGGTTGAATCATGTGATACCAACGTTGGTAAGAAGTTTTCAGACTTGCAAGGACAGGTCGAAGTATGTAAATCTACCGCGGACGACTCCTTGAAACATAGTCAAGTGTCAAGGGAAGTAAACCAACTGACAGAAGCCGTAAATAATATAGGGGAACGAGTCGAAAATATTGCCCGAAGTCTGTCAGATGTCCATATTAGCAAAAAGGTAAATGAAGTCACTGCAGGTATATGTTCCACAATTAATAGAAAATTTGAGGGACAGATCGACTTAAAAGAACACTACATAGAGAACAAAGTACAATCTGAACTTATAGACGCCGTTAAATCTGCCACGGTTGAGATTTTAATTGCTCCTCGAATATCCAGTGACACTCTGTCTAGTGAACTTAGAGAAATTAGGAGAGCCTTTAGTCATGATCTTCCTGGGTGGAAGCAATAATTAACTAACGATACTGATCAGTTTAAGAGACAAGTAAATGAATTGCAGACCGATAATCAAAGTGACTATCCGCATTCCTTACTGCCTGAACCAGATTATCGGATTATCCAGAGTATCAGGTACAACAATCCCCACCAGCAAATAGTACACGTGACAACATTGTAACATGTGGTCACAATGATCAGTTGTCGTTAGTCGAATTAATGAGGAATGAAAACACTTTCTGAATAAGTTTTGGAGCCCAGACTCCGAAAGGGGATGTATAATGCCGAACCCTTTAACACCAAAGGAGGATGTCTTAGGCGTTACATTGAAAAGTATTGTTGCAGCCACATGCAGTAAGCGTTGCTTCACGCAGTGGAGAATGGCAAAACAGAGGCACGCCGGCGACCGAGGCTTTGCGAAGTAGGCAGGCACAGATAGCCTTGCTGACAGCAGCAGTCTACCAACAGACTGACGCAAGGACGCCCACAGACCGAGCGCCGAGCGTTGCCTAGAGAGTGCTGAGTAAGGGGAAGTGAGGCCAGGACGCTAAGTTACACTGCAATATACTGCGGAAGACCGGAAGTAATAACAAAATGCTACCACCGAGGGTAAAAAACGTCCTCCTGCCGGATATAAATAGTGGAGCGCAGGTAGCAACACACAGAAGCCATTAGGAAGCAGTTCGGATCTGAGGACGGACGTGGTCCGTGACCGACTGTTCAATCTTCGAAGGTGACGATTCCAGAAGTCTGTTCCAGCTCGCAAGAGTCATCCATTCGCCGCCAAATCTCAGCTTCAGCTCTGGAGGTCGGCCCGAGTTCGGTCGGCACCGTGGCTGACTAACTACAGCGGAACTTCCAGCAGGACCGGCCGCAGCGCGGTCTTGGTCACAGACGCCGCCGGGGACTGACGCCCGGACTTCACGGCAACCGCGGGTGGTCCGTCCATGACGGGACCTCGCAGACATCGCGACTGACGGCTTCCCAGCCGCCGGTGCAGCAGGCGTCGGCAGCTGACCTCACGGCGACACGGCTCCGTGGGCGTGCCGTACTGGGTCGCCGAGCGGCGACGAGTTCATCTCAACCACAGGGCATCCTGGCTTCAGTGGAGCACTGGTGGCCTGAGGCTCTCGAGTGCGATCAGCGGCGCGCGTTGCTCGCATTGTCGGAGAATCTACACAGCAGCATCCAGGTGGAGGGATCCGCAGGGCTGGGCAGTGACTACGAGGGAGAAATTGTAAAGAAAGTTCAATAAATAATCGTAAAACTCCACGCCGTCTCAGTCTTTGGCGCAGCCACTGTGTCTGCTGCTAACAAGTGGTGCAGAACTCGTAACAGTATTTACGCAAAATTCAAAATTGGGATATGCCCATCTCAACGAAAGATGTCATTATGATTTTAAAATCTAAACTTCCCGTGTCCATCAGAGAAAAACTGGTTAATGTAAATGAGGACCACCAAGAGGTTTTTCTTTCAGTGCTTGATAACCTAGACATGATACATGAGGACGTGTGTGCGAGTGCGCGGAACAATTATAATAATGAACCGCCCGCTCCGCAACAGCACGCTGCAGACGGTAGCAATGGAACGTCATACCAACCTAATGTGCAGCAGTGTAATAATAACAACAACTTTAATCGCCGTAATGGGAAGCCACGGAATATATATCAGAACCAAAACAGATATAATCCCATTTACCAGACTATGCAGCAACAGTACAGCAATTCACCATTAAATTATAACGGTAATTACCAGTACAATAATAACAGAAAGTCTAATGGAAATCGCAATGGGGGAAGGCGATGGAATCACTGCAACGGACAACAACAGTATAATCGGCAATATAACTTTACTTCATCACCACAAATGAATTCTTTTGCTCAACCACCGAATACAACACTTTCTCAGCAATCACATCAACAGTTCAAAAACAATGCGCAAAACTATCAGTCAAATTCTTTTCAGAACACAGCAAGCCGGAATAATCCGAGAAACCCAACTATCTTTTGCACGCAGACAAATCAAGTACCAAACATCATGTCAAATGAAACGCCTTTAAATGAATCTCCGTTTGTGTGAATATTAATGCCAATTTTCAACCGAATATGCCACAGAATCCTGCTCAGGTGAAAGTAAAAGAAAGTTCACCTGCACCTAACACGAAAAATTAGTAGCAGCTTCTTCATGCCTCCTCGGGGAAGCTGCGGAACAATCGGGGGGCAACTTCATTAAGGGGGATGTCAGTGTAATTAGGTTCGAAGACGACTGTGACTTACGAGACGACGTGTTGAACGAAAATGACACATGCAACAATGGTGACCTGTGGGAAAACCAAGACTAGGCATCAACTGTTATTCACATTTCAGCCGGCTGTGGCCGAACGGTTCTAGGCGCTTCAGTCCTGAACCGCACTGCTGCTATGGTCGCAGGTTCGAATCCTGCCTCGCGCATGGATGTGTGTGATGTCCTTAGGTTAGTTTGGTTTAAGTAGTTCTTAGTCTAGGGAACTAATGACCTCAGATGTTAAGTTCAAAAAATGTTCAAATGTGTGTGAAATCTTATGGGACTTAACTGCTAAGGTCATCAGTCTCTAAGCTTACACACTACTTAACCTAAATTATTCTAAGGACAAACACACACACCCATGCCTGAGGGAGGACTCGAATCTCCGCCGGGACCAGCTTCACAGTCCATGACTGCAGCGCCCAAGACCGTTCGGCTAATCCCATGCGGCAGATGTTAAGTCCCATGGTGCTTAGAGCCATTTGAACAATTTTTTATTATTGCTATTATTGATACAAGTTTGAAGATAAATGCTTTATATATGTGCGTATATAAGACAGTGTGTTCTGTTACTAAAATTCCTTCACTCCCCATTCAAGGATTTACTGTATCCGGAGCTGTGGGCTTCCTGGTACAGAAAGTCAGCATACATATACAAGCACAGATACAATTCGAATCGGACAATATACAGTGTACATTCTTAGTGGTTAAGAACTTGTCCGTTCCGTGTTTGTTGGGAATGGAGTTTCTACCTAAAAATCGTGCCATTATCGATCTCGATGAAGATAAGTGTACATTAAGACTCAGCGATCGAAATTTAGTCATACATCTGATGAGGACAAAAGTCAGAACATCCACCCTTCAACGTAAAGTAAAGGTACGCAGGCTATCTTACAGGCAACAGTATTACAGTAGGTTTAACGAGTCAGGTGACGTCGACAATGATCCTGACTTGTTACGAACTGCAGATGAATTACGTATGAAAACCTTTGAAACAGTCGGACTAAACGACCGACAAAAATATGAACTTCATAACTCGTTAGCAAAATTTGTCAACATCTTTTCCAGGAAACCAGGCATCATAGCTAACTATAAATTCGACATGAAGGTGAAGCCCCACGATACCTTTTGTAAAACGACCTATTCTGTTCCGCAGGCCCGTAAGAAAGCAGTTATACAAGAAATACGTAAGATGCTAAGATGGAAAATCATAGAACCTTCCGACTCTCCATATGGTAGTCCCTTATTGCCTATTTTCAAGCAGGATGGAAGCGTTAGACTGTGTGTTAGACGCGAGAAACATCAATAAGATCATCATACCAGTTTGTACACGACCTGAAGTCCTAGAGGAACAATTATAAAAATTCCATGGTGTGAAATACCTGTCTTCAATTAATCTCCGAAGCAGCTATTGGCAGGTAAAACTGTCATCATCATCCAGGATGTACACAGCATTCATCTTTGCTGGTCTCTTTTATCGTTTGCGAGTAGTACCGTTTGGTCTTAACATTAGTTCTAGTGTTTTTATTGCAGCACTTGAACATGTGCTAGGTCCAGAGTTACTTGATCAAGTAACCATCTACGCTGATGACTTACTTATAGCAACAGTTTCCTGGGAGAAACATTTGGCCCTAATAAAAAAGATTATTCAAAGGTTTTCTGACTTCGGGGTCACAGGTAACTTACAAAAGTCTAAATTCTCCAGCAAGTTAAAAGCTATAAGAAATTTTCGTGTACCTTGCACCAAAAGGCAATTAAAAACTTTCATCAGATTAACTTCATTCTTTCGTCGTTTCATTCTAGATCAGTCAATGAACAGTTCAGCGCTGTTGAATTTACTCAAGAAAAACGTCCATTGGATGTGGACTTCAAAATGTCAGAATGCCTTTGAGAAAATTAAAGAAGCTGTTCTAACAAGTAACACCTTAAGTCATTTGAACATGAGTTTAGACTTCTGTATTTGTTGCGATGCATCATTTCAGGGATTAGGTTCCCATTTGTTTCAAATAGACAAAATCGATGACAAAGATGAAATCAAATTAATCAGATTTGCCAGTCAAGTCCTAACGGAGTGTGAGACATCGTACTCGGTAACTGAATTAGAAGGGTTAGCGTTTGTGTGGGCTTTTCGCCGTTTTAATTACTGTATTCATGGGCATAAAATCAAAGTATACTCAAATCATCAAGCGCTGACCTTTCTACTCTCCTGCAAACTTTATCATCCTACGCTTACCCGATAGTGCCTGTTTTTACAAGAGTATGATTTTGAAATTATTTACGTAAAGGGCAAGAATAACATTATTGCTGATGTATTGTCACGTATGCCGGAAGGGTTGCTGGAGCCTACTGAATTAATAGAACAGATTTCTAATCATAAGATACTTCTCATGAAAGATCCTCTGCATCAGAGTTACTTTCTTTGTCTTTGCCGTCAAATGAACGCTCTACAAGGCACCGATCGCAATTGATTAAAAATTCAGCAACTTCTTCAAAACAATCCTGATCACTCATTGTCAAAATTCTATAAACGACACAATGGAGTTTTGTTTCATCGAACTCCTATTTTAACAGGGAGGTGGTGTGTCTGTATTCCTGAAGATCATGTTGAACATCTCATCTGGTGTACTCACTTCTCCTGGGTCATTATGGCCCGGAGAAATGTAAACGTAAAATTTCAGCTTATTGTTACGTAACCAATCTTCACAAGAACGTTCACAAACTATTAAGAAATTGTTCCATTTGTCAGAAGGCGAAACCTTTCAACCTATCAAATGCCTTACCCTTAAACCCAATATGTACTGAAAGACCAAACCAAATCATCAGTTTAGATTATGCAGGTCCCCTTTCTCAGGGAAGAGGAGGTGTGAAGTATATGGTCGCTTTGTTAGATCTTTTTACGAGGGATGTAAGACTCTATGCTATGAAGTCATCTAACGTACTTCCACTAATCAGACGAGTTGAAAAGGACTATTTTCCTCGCTTTGGAAAGCCTGAAGCCATATTATCTGATAACTTGTCAAATTTTGTAGGGAGGGAGTGGAGAAATTTTCTTGCGCCAGTAACATCAGACAAATTTTGATATCATGATACAGGTCACAGAGCAATCCAACAGGGAGAATCTTTAAAGAGTTCCATTGTTTCATCCGAACTCATATTCCAAATCAGCAGACCCGCTGGACTGATTTCGTCACACCCTTTGAAGAGGTTGTTAATAACCTACCTCACACATCCACTGGTTTCACACCATCCAAATTAGTTTCTAAAAGACTAGAGAGAAATGAGTGGGTAGACCCTATTCCTAAAATACAACACCCAGAAGTAACACTAGATGACAAGTTCAGGCAAGCTCTCATATCTTTAACCACCCACGCCAATTTAAGAAAAAAGGCGCATGACAAGCACATTAGTAAAGTGTTATCTTATCGTGTAAATGAGTGAGTGCTATTAAAGACCAACTTCAAACCATCTTTTATTCATCATAAGAATCGCAAGTAGCAGCACTCATATGAAGGACCACTTATCATTTTAAGAAAGCCATACATTGGTTGTTATCTTTTAGCTGATCCTGTATCCGGACGTATAAAAGGGCTGTATCAACATGCAGACTTGAAGAAATACCGAGTAAATCATTTAAGATATCTGCTATGTTAAGCTGATATATATATATATATATATATATATATATATATATATATATAGTCATACTATCTGTAAAGTACAAGCATACACAAGATGATACACCGGATTAGTACGCTGTCGAAACGCATCAAAGAGAAAATTAAATCGTGTGAGCATCTGAAATGAAATACATTTATCAGTTGCAGAGCAAGGTTTGCCTTAAACGTAAGTTAGTTTTAACTTGATTGAGGCATGAATGGCCGCAGCCAAAGAGCTGACAAAATAAGTAATATAGTAGGGATGTGCCAAGTGCCACCTGCTACAACTAGTTTTAAGAATAGCAAAGCTCTCTCCCCAAAAATGGAATAAATCAAATTGATCATTCGGGCCAGAATGACCGCTCATATATGAAAATTGGTTATAGTTGCCTTTTTTTTTTTTTGCACTTTTCATTCTATGCCCGGAGGGGACAGAGCGGGCTGTTTTAGGGCTTACTATTTGCCTTTGTCAGACTTGGGTTTATACACTTTATTTTTAGACAATTTTTACATTTCTCTTGCTACAGAGTGCAAGTTTTCTTTTGGTCATTAACAATTACAATAATATTTTGATATTTTAACATTTACAATGATATTTTAACAACTACAATGATATTTTAACAATTTCAGTGATATTTTAACATTTTTTTGTTAATGTTACATTACAGTTCCGTTTTCCTTCAATTAATTTTACAATGCAATTTATTCTTTGCCATTAATAGTTTATAAGTACAGATATTTTATAATACAGGTAACTACTTATGCTACTATACATATGCATTTATTTTCCATTTTGTTATTTAGTGTGCAGAGCGAGGGACGGGGAGTAAAGGGAGTTGGGTTAGGTATGTTTTGGTGGTTCTTCTGTGGGCCATGTTCTTGTGTGTTTGGTAGTGTTTGTGTTTTATTCTTGTGTTCTTTCGTCTAGGTGTGGGAGGATGGTGGTATTTGTTGTTAGTGGTGATAGGATTGGGGCGAGATCGGGGTACGTCTTTGCTGTGTTGTGAGCGATTGTGTTGGAGGGTGTTGTGTATTTGAATTTAAGTTTCCTGTTTGTTCTGTGGTTGACTGTGATAATTTCCTCCATGTCTGGTCTTTTGTTTAAGATATGATTTCCGTATCTTGCTCTCATTTTGGCTAATCTGGTTTGTAGTGGCTCCATTCTGGTTGTCTCATATACTTCGTTGCTGGGTGTTATATACGGTAGCCTTGCGATACTTCGTAGGAGTCTGCGTTCCATGCTGAACGGTCTTTTTGGGATCGGTGCATGTATACCTCCCAGGAGGGCTGCTGCATACTCCAGAAATGGACGAATGAAGATTTTGTACGTATGTGTTGCTGTTTGAGTGTTGCAGCCATGGAAGCGTCCTTGCACTTGTCGTATTAGGTTTTGTCTGAGTCGGGTTTTGTTAAGGAGGTACGTCGGGTGGGTCTTCCAGTTGAGATGTTTGTCTAGGTATACTCCGAGGAATCTGGCTGTGTCGTTTAGTTGCAGGGGGCTATTCCAGAGGGTTAGTCGGATGTCATGTTCGTTCTGTTGTTTCCTTTTTGTTAACTGTCTGTGTCTGAAGAGGACTGTCTGTGTCTCCGTTGGGTTAGGTCGTATCCTGCATTTTGCCATCCAGGTTTCTAGACGGTGGAGGTATGTGAACGTTTTTCGTTGCAGTGTCGTTGTGCGTAATTCCGTACACCAGTAAGCCGTGTCGTCTGCATATAGTGTGATTTCTTCGTGGGGAGTCGTTACAGTAGGTATGTCAGCAGTGTAAAGTGTGTACAGTAGTGGGGACAAGATGCCACCTTGGGGGACGCCAACTTGTGGGGTAAAGGCTTCTGACACCTGATTGGCGACATGCACCCTGCAGGTCCGGTTGGTGATATACAGGGTGTTACAAAAAGGTACGGCCAAACTTTCAGGAAACATTCCTCATACACAAATAAAGGAAAGATGTTATGTGGACATGTGTCCAGAAACGCTTAATTTCCATGTTAGAGCTCATTTTAGTTTGTTCTTCCACCTACGCTCAATGGAGCACGTTATCATGATTTCATATGGGATACTCTACCTGTGCTGCTAGAACATGTGCCTTTACAAGTGTGACCCAACATGTGGTTCATGCGCGATGAAGCTCCTGCACATTTCAGTCGAAGTGTTCGTACGCTTCTCAACAGATTCGGTGACCGATGGATTGGTAGAGGCGGATCAATTCCATGGCCTCCATGCTCTCCTGACCTCAACCCTCTTGTCTTTCATTTATGGGGGCATTTGAAAGCTCTTGTCTACACAACCCCGGTACCAAATGTAGAGACTCTTCGTGCTCGTATTGTGGACGGCTGTGATACAATACGCCATTCTCCAGGGCTGCATCAGCGCATCAGGGATTCCATGCGACGGAGGGTGGATGCATGTATCCTCGCTAACGGAGGACATTTTGAGCATTTCCTATAACAAAGTGTTTGAAGTCACGCTGGTATGTTCTGTTGCTGTGTGTTTCCATTCCATGATTAATATGATTTGAAGAAAAGTAATAAAATGAGCTCTAACATGGAAAGTAAGCGTTTCCGGACACATGTCCACATAACATATTTTCTTTCTTTGTGTGTGAGGAATGTTTCCTGAAAGTTTGGCCGTACCTTTTTGTAACACCCTGTATGTTTGGATTAGCCTTACTACTTTGGATGGGATGCCCATGCTGATTAGTTTGAACAGCAGGCCCTGGTGCCATAGTTTGTCGAAGGCCCGTTCTACGTCCAGGAACACTGCGAGTGTGCAGTGACCCTGGTTGAACCCTTTGGTGATACTGCCTGTCAGTTTGAGGAGAGGGTCATTAGTCGAGTGGTTGTGTCTGAATCCTGCTTGTGTGAGGGGATGTAGGTTTTTCGTCTCGACGTAAGTCCTTATGCGGTCAGTTATTATTCCTTCGTATGTTTTTCCTATCACGTCCAGTGCGGATATGGGTCTGTATGATTTTGGGTCTGTCCTAGGTTTGTCGCGTTTAGGGATCATGATTGTCTTGCTTGTCTTCCAGTTTGTTGGTATTGTCTCATTGTGTAGGCAGTAGTTAAAGATAAGGGATAGGATGGGGATTATGATGTGGAGGGGGGCTTTTTGTAGGTGAATGCGTCTGATTTCATTCTGTATGGGGGCGGAGTTGCGTCCTGAGAAGATTGCGTCTTCTATTTCTATGTCTGTGATGTCTTCATCATCTACATCTACATCTACATGGTTACTCTGCAATTCACACCCAAGTGCCTGACAGAGGGCTCACCGAACCATTCCCACACTACTACTCCACGATTCCACTCTCGAACGGCGCGCGGGAAAAAGGAACACCTAAATCCCTCCGCTCGAGCTCTAATTTCTATAATTTCACCATGATGACCATTTCTCCCTACGTAGGTGGGCGTCAACAAAATATTCTCGCACTCGGAAGAGAAAGCTGGCGATTGAAACCTCGTAAATAGATCTCGCCGCAAAGAAAACCGCCCCTGTCCCAGCGACCGCCACCCCAACACGCGCATCACATCAGTGACACTCACACCCCTATTGCGCGATAACACGAAACAGGCTGCCCTTCTTTGCACTTTTTCGATGTCCTACGCTCAACCCTAGCTGGTAGAGATCCCACACCGCGCAGCAGTATTCCAGCAGAGGACGGACAAGTGTAATGTAGGCTGTCTCTTTAGTGGGTTTGTCGCATCTTCTAAGTGTTCTGACAACAAAGCACTGTCTTTGTTTCGCCTTCCCCACAATATTATCTATGTGGTCTTTCCAATTTAAGTTGCTCGTAATTGTAATTCCTAGGTATTTAGTCGAATTGAGAGATTTGTGCGATTTATCGTATACCCAAAATTTATCGGATTTCTTTAGTGAATGACCTCGCACTTTTTCTTTGTTTACTGCCAATTGCCACTTTCGCACCATACAGAAATTCTCTCTAGATCACTTTGTAATTGTAATTGATCGTCTGATGATTTTACTAGACGGTAAATTACAGCACCATCTGCAAACAGTCTAAGGGGGCTGCTCAGATTATCATCTAGATCATCTATGTAAATCAGGAACAGCAGAGGGCCTATGACACTATCTTGCGGAACGCCAGATATCACTTCTGTTCTACTCGATGATTTACCGTCTATCACTACGAACTGTGACCTCTCTCAGAGGAAATCACGAATCTAGTCACACAACTGAGACGATACTCCATGTGCACGCAGTTTGATTAATAGTCGCTTGTGAGGAACGGTATCAAAAGCCTTCTGGGTATCTAGGAATATGGAATCGATCTGAGATCCCTTGTCGACAGCACTCATTACTTCTTGGAACGGTAATACAGATGATTAGTACCAGAGAAAAGAAAAGCAGCGTATAAATAAAAATGTCCCAGATACAAAGCTTGTTGACGGTCAAATGAAGGTTGATGAGTTACACAAATATCACAGTAATGAAAAAAGGAAAGGTAATGAGAACATGAATGCAAAACTTTAAAAAATGTTATCAGTGGTTTCAACGCCCTCGGCAGCGAATCATTAAAGAATAATATCCAGAAGAAAGAATTAACAGGACTTAGTGAAAGACTCATCACCTTTATTCGACGACAGTGATTTAAGCAAGTACGAGAATAATAACGTTAATGGCCGCGAACGCAGTACAGTCCAGATGCGGGACTAGTGTTCGCATCTCTGGTGAATGGAAAGCAGTGAAACAGCTATTCTTTCCTTGGTTTTTGGTGAGGGCCTGCTGTTCTTCGGTTTCAGTTGTTGGGGCGTTTATCAGGGTTTCTAGTTGCATGTCTACGTGTTGTCTGAATATGTCATCAAATCTGTTGTCATTCGGGAATGAGTATACAGCTTGTAATGTTTCTTTAAAGGCTGTTGCTTGCTCGAGGGGGTCTGTTGAAGGTTCATTGTTTACTATTAGGGTGTTGGCGTGTGTCTGGCGTTGCCCTGTGAGTGTTTTGAATCTATTCCAGAACTTGCCCCCATTCCTGTAGTCCAGTTTGCTGCATGTGTCGTCCCATTGTCGTTGTCTGTGTTGAGATATTAGTCTTTTGATTCTAGCGTTTATTCTGTTCCATTGTCTTTTTAAGTCTGGATTTACATCTCGTCTCATCTGTCGCTGTAGTCGTTTATTCTGTCGTATTAGTTCTAGTGCTGCTTCTGGGATGATGGGTTTCCAGTTTTCTACTACTCTGGTGGGGACTGCTTCCTGTACTGCTTTCGTGATAGCTGTTTCGAGTTTGTTGGTGACCAGATGTAGGTCTTCTTCGTCAGTAATTGTTATAGGAATGGATAGTTCGTGGATGAGTGTGTCTTGATATTTTTCCCAGTCTGCTCTGTTGTATTGGCATATTATTCTTCTGTGAGGATGAGGTGGAGGGGGGAGGGTGGCGGATGTGGAAAAGAGGATGGGTAGGTGGTCGCTGATAATGAAGTCTCCGATTCGGGGTTGGTAGTGAATTGTGTAAGACGGGGCTGCGTAGGATGTGGTCTGGGGATGAGGTACATTGGTGTCCTATGAAAGTAGGTTCATCGGAGGATCGCGTCTGTGGTCAGAAGGTCAAATAGTCTGCGTCCGTTTCCGTTGTCTACTCTGTCGCCAAGTCTCTGGTGTTTGGCATTAAAGTCTCCTACTAGGATAGTTGGGGGAAGTGAAGTGAAGTACTGAATGAACTGGACCTGCAGCGCAGTCCCTGGGGGGTTATACATGCACGCTATTTTGAGAGTTCGCGTGTTGTTGTCTTTTATTTCGACCGCGATGGCTTTTGTGTTGTCAAAGGCAGCGGGGAGGGTGACCTCTTTCGCCGCAGTTGTGTTGCTGACGTAGATAGCCACCCCTCCTCTGCCGTCCTGCCTGTCTTTCCTGTAGGTATTGTATTTGGGGAGGTCGCATTTGGCTCCGTCTTTGAGCCATGTTTCGGCGAAAGCAGCGATGTGTATTTTTTCTTGGTGGAGCATGTGCATCAGTATGGGGCGCTTGGTTTTTATTCCTTTCGTGTTTGCGAAAAGCAGGTTCAGGTAATTTGCTTCTCTGGCTTCGTCCATATTGGGGGGGGGGGGGGAGGTGGGGTGGGTGGGTGAGTGGGGTGTACTTTCCTACTTTCGTGTGTGTGTGTTTCGCGTTGGTTGTGGTGACGTGGGTCTTGCGGTGGGGTCGGAGAGGGGGAGCGGAGTCGTGGTGTGTGATCGTGTTGTGGGTGCTATTGTGTTTGTATTTCTGGGTCCCAGCGGTCTGTTACTGTTGCGTTGAGTGAGTTTCTCACTTGTGTAGCGAACATACCCTTTTGGAGGAGTTGTCTGGATGCTCTGTCTACGGATTTCTTTGCTTCCTCATGGTGGTCTTGAAATAAATCCAACAAGACCGTTGTGAGGAGTCTGATTAGATCGTCCTTAAGTACTACCTCTTCTGGGAAGATTTCTTCTGTTGGGAGGGGCGCTGGGCCATCAATTGTTTTGACGGGGGCCGTGGTTTCGGTGCTGGTGGCTTTTTTTGGGCGCTGGGGGCACTTGGAGGACAGTGCCGAGTGCTCCCCGCCGCAGTTGGAACACTGTTGCTTCTCCATTTGTTTGTACTGGGAGAGGCTGTGGGCGCCTGCACATCGCGCACATTTCACCTGTTCAGTGCATTTGGCCGTTGTGTGACTGAATGTGAGGCACTTCCCGCACTGTGCCGGTTGTGGTGGGGGGTCATGTGGGGGTTCTGCGACTCTTCTTTTGTAATCTATCACCACGCCTTCCGCCAGCATTTTGTCTACTGATTGCGGGTCGTGCGTAATGACCCTGTATTTTTCTTTTGGGGCGTTATTTGCCTTTGAGGTGATTCTCCATGCAGTCTTTACTTGCAAACCCTGGTCGCGGAGTTGTTGGATGACTGAGTCATCTTCGGTGTTTAGCGGGATTTTTTTGATGACGAAACATAGGGACGGCTCTGGTTTGTGTCTGACTGTACCCCTTCCGTCGCGGGGTCTTTGGGGTCGCACTTCTGCCTCTGGGTAACATGACTCACGTATCTTTCGGCGTATTTCAACCTCTATGTTCTTCATTTTAACGTCTAGGAAGGCCTTGTTGGTTCTGTGATCCCTGGTTACGGTGAGGTGTTTAATATTGTCTTTGATCTCCTGTCTGAAAAACCTGCGTATGAGGGAGGCTAGTTACGGTTGAGTGCATTCCGCTGGGAGCCGCGTAATGACATACGTGGTGACATGGAAATTGTTGAAGGGTTCGGAGTGATTGTTGGGGCTGCTTCGTCCCGACGAGTTCACACTGGAAGGGGAGTGTGGTCCGTAACTTCCGTCAGGCGATTCTGGTGAGTCGCCATTGTCACGGGGCGGTGGTGGTGTGGGGGAGGGTCGGCGATGGTTCTGCTGGTTGTCCATTGTTGGTTTGTCGATAGTGTGGTCGTACAGGGGACTGTTTTCGCACTTGGTTGGCACCTTACTTGTTTCCGCCATATTGGCTTCCACTTCGCCTGATGGTATCCGCGCTCCAACAGCCCTATATACACGTGCGCGGGTAACCGGGCGTTACCGCGGGCCCTGGCACGAATAAGTCCCTATTTAAGGGGGGGACAGATCTGATCTGTCGTACGACACTGGGTGTGTAAGGGCACGACACTTGGCTGACTACCAGTTGTGGTAGCTGACAACAATTTTGCTTCTTTTGAGCAGTGCCGTAGGCGACACTGTCACGACAATACTTCTGCTTTTTTCCCAGAACCGCAAACGGTAATGCTGGTGGTGAGACGCTGCAGGCGATGATCTCGGAGCCGTGAGGTCTTCCTTCACCGCTGGCTGGCCTGTGCGGCTGCTTTGGCGCGGTCTGAAGATCTCGATGGCTGTTGCCTACTCTAACGAGGTTAATGATATTTTACGAATAAGGTGTGTTTGACGACAATTTCTACAACGCCGCCTGTGAAACGCAGCAAATAATGGCAGGAACTTAGCAAGTAAGATTCATGTAAACCAATAACAATCCAGGTAACAGGAAATAACTGCTCAATTATTATTGTTACAGGACAAATAAGATCACATGCGCTCTTAAAAATTACGACACTGTGCAACTGAGGTCATTTACGAGTGAACTATTCTAGTAATAGAACTATCTATGTCAAGCCTCTGAGATGAGACGCCTGTTTTCAGAAAACTATTTCACGATACATAGAACAGAGAGTAGCCAACAGACTATGTTTACACTTACTGCTAACGCATGCTTTAAATTTGTATAGAGTGTTGCTTAGAAAGCTGAATCATACAATATTGAAACTACTGTATCGATCCTATTATAACAACTACTTGACATGAAAAGCTAGGGTGATAACGAACAATTTATATTAAGCTCATCATTTCATACATCACTATCATTGTGTCTTGTAATTCTTTCTTCTATTCAATTCTATTATGTTTTCCTCTATTCTGCACCCCTACCTTCCTACCTTACCATGTAGAGAAGCGAATTTTGCGGGCTGACTGAGTGCTCGATACGTACAGACTGTGAGTTTAGATAGTCGTGACACATTGGTTGTTGCGAGGCTATGCTTATTTTTTCCGCGAATCGCGAACTGAATTATGATTTGTTGTGTGCAGTTGCTTATTAGGGAACGTCTTGCTTCCTAATTTCCATTGGTGGAAACTTGAACACGAACTGTTCGCTGCGTCAATAAGGCTACATTGATTTTGTCTTCGAACTACCGAAGTAATTAATGGAGAGAAAATAAAAGAGCTGAAATTTAGAAAACAGCAACTATTGTAAAAATAAAAGAATAAAAGGATTTAGAACTAGGTGTAAACCTAATGTGCCTCTGGAACCACTACTTATGAATAGGAGACACGTTTTTCGTCAGATCTTGTAGTCACAGAGACTCTTTTGTAAATAATTTCTAGATGTAGTATATATACCAAATGTTAATTGTACTTTATAGTAATGAAACAGTTACTATGTAATGGACACGTATGAATTGCTACGTGTGAACTGACTATAGACGAGCAGTTAATGGACACGTATAAAAATGGTGCGTGTGAACCTTAACATGACGACCAAATACATGTGGACACGAATTAATAGTAATGTGTGAACTGTAAAGGTGATAACTATACGGACACGTGTGGAATGCCGCGTGTGAAGTAATGTTATAAATACTTGTACCGCGTAACAACGATGTGAAGCCAAACAGTGCAAGTGAGTAAGTGTTGCACTTACCTCAACTGGTTCTGTACACCTTTCTTCGGAAATATTCTTCGACACAGCTGCGGACAAGATTACAGTCTAGGTATCACAAGTTATCGTGTCTGGGTGCTCCTGTATTCCCGAGTCGACAAAAGTGTATAAGATTTATAACACGGCTGGTAGCCACCAAACACTCTGCCTCGTGCAGGATACTTGCTGCCAGCGCTGTGAACCCGCCAAGTTATTGTTACGTAACTTTGACGCACGGCTCTAACACTGCGTACGCTGCGCGCTTAACAATCAGCATTCCTCTGTGCAACGGGCGCGAGCGCCAAATGTGTTTGAAATACTTTCAAAATGAAATATGATGAAACAATGAGTTAAGCACTCATATACATTATAAAATCACAAAGACACTAATAAAACATCTTGAACCTGACTTTGAAAATTGCTACAGAAATACTGACAGACCCAATTTATGGACCAGGCCAGCTAATGACGAAACGTGTGAAACTAGATAAAATGAGAAAGTTAAATCCATACGACACCTAAGCACTCATAAGAGAATAAGACTTTATGTACAGGAAAATTGTTGTCCTTATCTTATCCTATTTTCTTTTAGACTAAGTTATTAGTAAGTAAGCACACTCTAATACAGATTTTCTCTGTATTTTTCATGTACAGGAACGTGAATGGAAACTCGAACATTTGTCAAGTGAGATAAAGACCGCCACCAAACTGCTCAACTCGCCACAGAACCAGGCTTCCATTTCCTGAACCATGGCGTGATCCCAACGTACTGTCATGTCCAGACAACCACTTCACCCTTCACAGTGAACGTGATGCCCTACTTTCCCTCCACTGTGAAAGTGCAATCAATTTCCCCACTTATATGCAGTGCTACCATTTCTACCCGAAGTTCTACCACTCCCAGTGAGAGTCATACCCACCCAACTGCAGTAAAAAAAATTTTTTTGAGCAGGTCATGAAAGCAATAAATCTGTAAAGTGCTACGTGTTTACTGCAAGAAATCTTCGTTGAAACCACAACAAAAGTATTCATGTAATATGTCACTGTAGAGCAAAAACACCACGAACCTACTACGGTGTCGTAGCAGGCGGAGAGGTGATACTCCGACGTGGCGCGTCCCAGGTGGCGGATAGGGGGGTCCTCACCGGTTTACCGGCGGACTTGAGGGAAATAAAATAGCTCTCGCGGACCAAACACTAAACAACCTCTACGGCTAACAACCGTAGTTGTAACTCGGAGCTTGCTCCATACAAGGTTGACTACCTTTGAAAGTCAAACATGGAAGGAAATCTTTCAAGGAATAATCCACCGCTTGGCAATAACCAAGGAAGACTGCACTCGGATACGGTGGGCAGTCACCTGAAAGATAACTTGGATGAGTCGGAGCATCTGAAAATACCCAAAACGGACAGACGACCAAAACTCAAGACAGGACAAATAAACTACATTGCGACACACAATATAAATTCCCTCATACAACCAGGCAAACTCAAAATTCTGACGGATGAAATGGATCGCAAGGGGATTCTCATAACCGGACTTCAAGAAATGAGAAATACTGATCAGGAGCCGATAGAATCACAAGGATATAGGATTTATAAGGGAATACCAGGGAAAAGAGTCATGAAACAGTGTCCACAATTTGGAACAGGATTCGTGGTGAGTCTGAAAATAATAGAGTCCATAATAGAATTTAAAGCACAATCTCCCAGGCTCTCAACATTAACTCTAAAAGCTGCAAATAAAATGTACACAATAATAAATGTCCATGCCCGACAAATGATAAAAATAATAAAAAAGAACACAGAGAAGAGGTAGAAAAATTTTGGGAGCTCTTAGATCAAACGACGAATAACATTAATAAAAATCACATCAAAATTTTAATTGGAGACTTCAATGCCCAGTTAGGAAGGGAAAAGAGATATAGAGACATAATAGGGAAATGGACAGCACAAAGAAGAACAAACAAAAATGGCATAAGACTAGTGGAATTTTGCAGAAACCATGACATGATCTCAAAGTCGACGTATTTTAAGAGAAGACTAAGTAAACTAAAAACTTGGAAACATCCAGACTGGAAAAAAGGAGAATGGCAACTGGACCATGTCTGCTTGGATAAGAATTACCACAAGGAAATTTACAATGTGAAAGTACTGAGAGGGACAGATACCGGATCAGATCATTACACGATAAAAATTAAAATTAAATTAACCCCATTAGCAAAGAAAAAATCCCACCAGAAGAAGAAGAGAACCTATGACCCTCATAAACTGATACAAAATGAGGATTATGAAGCACAAACCAGGGATATAAAAATAACAGATGATCTGGAAGAAATAATTCCCAAATTGAAACAAATAGCTGAACAAGTTGCCCCTATAAATCCAAGGAAATAACACCAGTGGTGGAACGATGAATGTGATGAAGCAGTGTTGGATCGACACCATGCCTGGTTAAGGCATCAAAATGAAAAAACAGAAAAATCATATTTGGAACTCACAAAACAAAGGAAGATAACACAAAAAATAATAAGGAGAGTTAAACGTCAGTACCAAAAAGATATACTTCTAATGATAGAAACAAATAGTGAAAAAACAAACTCAGGAGACTATTACAAAATATTTGGCAGACAATTACAAAGATATGATCCTCCAACATTAATGTTAAAAGATAAAGATAATAACCTAGCCCATAGCAATTGTAAAAATACAGAAATTCTAGCAGAAACATTTAACAAGTTACTAAATTTGAAGATCCCCCAGAACGTCTTCAGATAAACACAGAAACCCCAATTAAAACACCAGCAGAAAATATAAATCCACCTACAATTAATGAGGTCTACAGAGCTTTGAAAGAACTCAAAAACTACAAAGCAAGTGGAGAAGATCAAACGTTTGCTGAACTTTGGAAATATGCAGCAGAACCAGTAAAGATAGCATTACACCAATGCATAGTAAAAATCTGGAATGAAGAGAAATTACCAGAAAATTGGACTACTGCTATAATACATCCATTACATAAGAAAGGAGAAAAATCAAATCCAGACAACTATAGAGGAATTTCCCTTTTGGACTGCACGTATAAGATCATGTCAAGAATACTATACAACCGCTGTAAAGATCAACTAGAACTGGAACTGGGAGAATATCAAGGAGGATTTAGATCCTGGAGAAGCTGCCCAGAACAGATAATCACCTTGAAGTTAGTTATGGATGTCTACAAAAGAAGGCAAAAACAACTAGTCATAACCTTTGTAGATTTCAAAAAGGCGTATGATTGCATCCATAGATCTTCAATGATGAAAATATTAAGGAATTTTGGACTTCATCCTAAATTAATAAAAATGATACAGTTAACCTTAACAAACACCAAATCCAAAGTAAAATTTAGAGGAGAAATATCTGAACCATTTACGATTAAAACAGGGTTGAGACAGGGAGATTGTTTATCACCATTGCTATTCAATTGTGCTCTTGAATATGTAATGAGGGAATGATACAAGGAAAATCCTATGAATATTAAAATTGGAACTAAGAAAGATAAAATAAACCTAAATTGCTTGGGATTTGCTGATGACCTAGCATTACTAGCTAATAATATTCAGGAAGCCACGAAACAAATAACAAGCTTACAAAACATAGCACAAAAATTAGGACTCCAGATATCATTTGAAAAGACTGAAATAATGGTAACGGATCCACTTGTAATAGATCACATCACAGTGAAAAATAGGGAAATTAAAATAGTGAAACAATTTAAATACCTGGGTGAAATTATAACACATAAATTGGACGAGAAACCTGCATGGCGAGCAAGAACTAATAAAATGATAAAAGCTCAAAAACTAACATGGTCTACGTACAATAAAAAATGTCTATCAATTAAAACAAAATTAAAACATTACAAGACGGTGGTTCAACCAGAGGTTACATACGGAAGTGAAACTCTTTTTAAAGTCACCCAGAAAAACAGAATTGACAAAATTTTAAAAGTAGAGAGAAGAATTGCTAGAACATGCATAAATAAGAAATATCAAAAATCTGGGCAATGGCGGATAGTTCCAAATGAAGTGGTATACAGAGAACTGGAGCCCATCACTGATACTATACGAAAGAAAAGGATCTGTTTTTGTGGTCACATTCTGAGGACACAAGAAACCAGATTATCAAGGAAAATTATTGAGAAACTCTGGAATTTGAAACAACAAGGAGGATGGCTTAAGGAAATAAGAGAGGATATGGAAGAACTGGAAATAACTCTGGATGATTTGCAGAACAAAACGCCAAATGTAAAGAAGTTGAGGGACACAGAAATAAGATTTAAACCAAAAATTGACAAACGACATACAATGAAAAGGGTATTTACAGATAAGGAACGACGAAAAGCATCGGAACGAATGAAAAGATACTGGGCCACTCGGAAGGGGAAAATACCAAAGAAGAGGACCAGAAATGATTGACTGAAGTGGTCCAATGAGGCCGTAAAAGCAGAAGAAGAAGAAGAAGAAGAGCAAAAACATTAATTCTTTGTAATATATTTTGCCAAAAGTGCACATTTCACCAAGACTTTCTTCATTATATTGTATATTTGTTGTGTCATATATAATGTACCTATGTGTGTGTATCTTTATCCTGTTTTCACCGTCTCTTACTGAGAAATAAATTTGTTATCCTAGTAAAATACGCAAGAAGATATACGACTAAATTGTCTTGTATTTGCCCTACCAACAAGTCATAATTAGTTTCATGTTTACGGATGTACAGGGTGGTCCATTGATCGTGATCGGGCCAAATATCTCACGAAATAAGCGTCAAAAGAAAAAACTGCAAAGACCGAAACTTGTCTAGCTTGAAGGAGGAAATCAGATGGTGCTATGGTTGGTCCGCTAGATGGTGCTGCCATAGGTCAACGGATATCAACTGCGTTTTTTTTTTTTTTTAAATAGGAATCCCCATTTTTATTACACATTCGTGTAGTACGTAAAGAAATATGAATTTTTTAGTTGAACCACATTTTCGCTTTGTGACAGATGGCGCTGTAATAGTCACAAACATATGGCTCACAACTTTAGACGAACAGTTGGTAACAGGTAGGTTTTTTAAATTAAAATAAAGAACGTAGATACGTTTGAACATTTTATTTCGGTTGTTCCAATGTGATACATGTGCCTTTTTGAACTTATCATTTCTGAGAACGCATGCTGTTACAGCGTGATTACCTGTAAATACCACATTAATGCAATAAATGCTCAAAATGATGTCCGTCAACCTCCATGCATTTGGCAATACGTGTAAAGACATTCCTCTCAACAGCGAGTAGTTCGCCTTCCGTAATGTTCGCACATGCATTGGCAATGCTCTGACGCATGTTGTCAGGCGTTGTCGGTGGATCACGATAGCAAATATCCATCAACTTTCCTCACAGAAAGAAATCCGGGGACGTCAGATCCGGTGAACGTGCGGGCCATGGTAGGTGCTTCGACGACCAATCCACCTGTCATGAAATATGCTATTTAATACCGCTTCAACCACACGTGAGCTATGTGCTGGACATCCATCATGTTGGAAGTACATCGCCATTCTGACATGCAGTGAAACATATCGTAGTGACATCGATAGAACATTACGTAGGGCCGGCCGGAGTGGCCGTGCGGTTCTGGGCGCTACAGTCTGGAACCGAGCGACTGCTACGGTCGCAGGTTCGAATCCTGCCTCGGGCATGGATGTGTGTGATGTCCTTAGGTTAGTTAGGTTTAATTAGTTCTAAGTTCTAGGCGACTGATAACCTCAGAAGTTAAGTCACATAGTGCTCAGAGCCATTACGTAGGAAATCAGCATACACTGCAAAATTTAGATTGCCATCGATAAAATGGAGGCCAATTATTCTTCCTTTCATAATGCCGTACCATACATTAACCCGCCAAGGTCGCTGATGTTCCACTTATCGCAGTCATCGTGGATTTTCCGTTGCCCAATAGTGCACATTATGCCGGATTTCGTTACTGCTGTTGGTGAATGACGCTTCGTCGCTAAATAGAATGAGTGCAAAAAATCTGTCATCCTCTTTCTCTTGTGCCCAGTGGCAGAACTATGCACGACGTTCAAAGTCGTCGCCATACATTTCCTGGTGCATAGAAATAGGGTACGGATGCAATCGATGTTGATGTAGCATTCTCGTCTGCTAGTGATGTGCGGGTTAGCCGCGACAGCAGCTAAAACGCCTACTTGGGAATCCTCATTTGTTGCAGGTCGTGGCTGACGTTTCACATGTGGCTGAACGCTTCCTGTTTCCTTGAATAACGTAACTATCCGGCGAACGGTCCGGAAACTTGGATGATGTCGTCCAGGATACCGAGCAGCATACATAGCACACGCCCGTTGGGCATTTTGATCACAATAGCCATACGTCAACACGATATCGACCTTTTCCGCAATTGATAAACAGTTCATTTTAACACATGTAAGTAGGCTGTTTATGTTTTCTTATCTTTTCTTATTGGTAACGCCACGTAGCGCTCTGAAAATCACTGGCTGTGCTGTGTGCAGTCTGTGGCTGGTTTGCATTGTTGTTGGCCATTGTAGTGTTGGGCAGCTGGATGTCAACAGCGCGTAGCATTGCGCAGTTGGAGGTGAGCCGCCAGCAGTGGTGGATGTGGGGAGAGAGATGGCGGAGTTTTGAAATTTGTAAGACTGGATGTCATGAACTGCTATATACATTATGACTTTTGAACACTATTGAGGTAAATACATTGTTTGTTCTCTATCAAAATCTTTCATTTGCTAACTATGCCTATTAGTAATTAGTGCCTTCAGTAGTTTGAATCTTTTATTTAGCTGGCAGTAGTGGTGCTCGCTGTATTGCAGTAGATTTTTGTGAGGTAAGTGATTTGTGAAAGGTATAGTTTAATGTTAGTCAGGGCCATTCTTTTGTAGGGATTATTGAAAGTCAGATTGCGTTGCGCTAAAAATATTGTGTGTCAGTATAAGCACAGTCATGTATAATTGTTCAAAAAATGGTTCAAATGGCTCTGAGCACTATGGGACTCAACTGCTGAGGTCATTAGTCCCCTAGAACTTAGAACTAGTTAAACCTAACTAAGCTATGGACATCACAAACATCCATGCCCGAGGCAGGATTCGAACCTGCGACCGTAGCGGTCTTGCGGTTCCAGACTGCAGCGCCTTTAACCGCACGGCCACATCGGCCGGCCTAATTGTTCAAAGGGGACGTTTCACACGGGTAATGTATCACGAAGCAAATACCGTCCGCACTGGTGGAATGTTATTTTTTTTTTGTTTCATTTATTGAATTTCAATTCCCCCCGAAGGGGGCGGGCTGGCAGCGGCTTAGTATGCCGCTCTTCAGCCGACAGATTTTGTGTCAAAGATCAAGAGAACAAATAAGAAAAAACAGCCGATAAAATCGGAGACTTAGAGAGTAACAAGGCGAAAAGAAATCGTGGAACTTAAAACAACAACATAGGGATGATGACGCTAATAAAAATACATACGAAGCAGACAGGGAAAACAATAGACAATTAAAAAACACGGCGACAGTCTGGATTCTGTTCGCAAAGGACATAAAATTCACACCTAGCGATAGCATGGTTTCTGTTCGCAACACGAGAAAGACAAACAACACTGAATAGTCACTGGAACACTGCACTAAAAAGTTGGCAAATGTGACACCACAGTCGAGAGCAGGTGGGGGGAAACTGGACAGAAGATGGGAAAACAAAAAAGGGGGGAAAGGAGAGTAAAAAAGAAGGGGGGAGCCGGGAAAGGAGCTGAAGGAGGATGAGGACCCATAAGAGGGGTGGGGGGCAGACGCGACAGGGAGTGGGGTAGGCAGAGGAGGGGAGTGGAATGTTACGTGATACCACGTATTTATACGTTTGTGACTATTACAGCGCCATCTATCACAAAGCGAAAAAAGTGGTCCAAGTAAAACATTCATATTTCTTTACGTTCTACACGAATATGTAATAAAAATGGGGGTTCCTATTAAAAAAAAAAAAACGCAGTTGATATCCGTTTGACCTATGGCAGCACCATCTAGCGTACCAACCATAGCGCCATCTGGTTTCCCTCTTCAAGCTAGACGAGTTTCGTTATTTGTAGTTTTTTCGTTTGATGCTTATTTCGTGAGATATTTGGCGCGGTCACTATCAATGGACCACCCTATATACCTGTTATCCCTTATGTCAACTACTTTGTTTAATGTGATATGTGAGATATAAAATTTAATCTATTGTAAAGAATTTTAAATAGCAGTCCCTATTTGTTTGACGAAAGCAATAATATTACGACTGCGCGTGAGTCGTGATGATCCACTCGGAATCATCCCTCCTCACGTGGGAAGCAATGTAATATTATTGGGTTTCGGATGCTCTGTATATAAAATATTTGTCATAAAAGAGAAGAACAGCCACCGAGCTGTAGTTCGTAAAATGTTACGCATCACAGCGCAAATGTTAGGAAAAGAAATATTTTTGTAATGTGCGTCGAAACAAGGCCACGAGTCCAGCATTAACTGCTTCAAATAAACACTATGACCCGCCGAGCGCAGATATGCAAATAATTGGCGCAGCGCTCGATCCAAATAAGATACAAATCATATGAATCATAAAAATTTTGACTTTTGTTATGTATAGTTCTAGAGACTTGGTTACCTTTCACTGTTTCGATGCTGACGTGTTAAGAAGTGAAGTGTAGCATTGCTACAAGTTTTATGTAATATTTGTGTACCAGTAATGTAAATTTTCGAACGAACGCTTCGATAAAGAGTGCGACGCTATGAAATTTTCACGCGCACGCAAGGAGAATTAATTTTAAGAAAATATTGGACATACAAGAAAGGACATTGTCGTAGCACGGAATGTGCGTAAGAAGTGCAAAATGTGAGTTTTATATTCCATGGTTATTTGTTCATGCTTAGTGGTATGGATTATTTCAGAGTATACTGATGTGTTATAATGATATCCCTTTTTTTCTTTGAGTAACCTCAGTGTTTCTCCGTTGTATGCAAACAATGTTATAGGGCAGCTCTTTACAGCGGTATCTTGGTCGTTTTCGGGAGGCTACTAATATATTTAATCGCAGATTTGATAACCATTACCTAACCCACCTTCCTTCATTTATTTCCGTTTCAATATTCAGTTAGGTCCCTTAGGCATTTGTATCGAAAAATCAAATTGCGTGAAGGCAATCCGGGTTAAATATACGATTCAAACCACCTTCGCGTCATCACACACTATTCCCCATGGACACAATCGAGAACCGACGCAATGCAGTTCACAAGATCTGCTCTCTCTCTCTCCAACGTGCACCAAAATCGGTAAAGAAATTACCGTGAGAGCATGATCTATTATAATTACTATCGTCGTATCACATTACATACAACTTATAAAAATATACTAAGTCCGCAGCAGAACACCATTGTTAAGACATGTGCTACACAATACCAAATGATCTGCTGCTATGTGACATGTACACCCCACTAAACTACAGGGTTATTACAAATGATTGAAGCGATTTCACAACTCTACAATAACTTTATTATTTGAGATATTTCCACAATGCTTTGCACACACATACAAAAACTCAAAAAGTTTTTTTAGGCACTCACAAATGTTCGATATGTGCCCCTTTAGTGATTCGGCAGACATCAAGCCGATAATCAAGTTCCTCCCACATTCGGCGCAGCATGTCCCCATCAATGAGTTCGAAAGCATCGTTGATGCGAGCTCGCAGTTCTGGCACGTTTCTTGGTAGAGGAGGTTTAAACACTGACTCTTTCACATAACCCCACAGAAAGAAATCGGATGGGGTTAAGTCGGGAGAGCGTGGAGGCCATGACATGAATTGCTGATCATGATCTCCACCACGACCGATCCATCGGTTTTCCAATCTCCTGTTTAAGAAATGCCGAACATCATGATGGAAGTGCGGTGGAGCACCATCCTGTTGAAAGATGAAGTCGGCGCTGTCGGTCTCCAGTTGTGGCATGAGCCAATTTTCCAGCATGTCCAGATACACGTGTCCTGTAACGTTTCTTTCACAGAAGAAAAAGGGGCCGTAAACTTTAAACCGTGAGATTGCACAAAACACGTTAACTTTTGGTGAATTGCGAATTTGCTGCACGAATGCGTGAGGATTCTCTACCGCCTAGATTCGCACATTGTGTCTGTTCACTTCACCATTAAGAAAAAATGTTGCTTCATCACTGAAAACAAGCTTCGCACTGAACGCATCCTCTTCCATGAGCTGTTGCAACCACGCCGAAAATTCAAAGCGTTTGATTTTGTCATCGGGTGTCAGGGCTTGTAGCAATTGTAAACGGTAAGGCTATTGCTTTAGCCTTTTCCGTAAGATTTTCCAAACCGTCGGCTGTGGTACGTTTAGCTCCCTGCTTGCTTTATTCGTCGACTTCCGCGGGCTACGCGTGAAACTTGCCGGCACGCGTTCAACCGTTTCTTCGCTCACTGCAGGCCGACCCGTTGATTTCCCCTTATAGAGGCATCCAGAAGCTTTAAACTGCGCATACCATCGCCGAATGGAGTTAGCAGTTGGTGTATCTTTGTTGAACTTCGTCCTGAAATGTCGTTGTACTGTTATGACTGACTGATGTGAGTGCATTTCAAGCACGACATACGCTTTCTCGCCTCCTGTCGCCATTTTGTTTCACTGCGCTCTCGAGCGCTCTGGCGGCAGAAGCCTGAAGTGCGGCTTCAGCCGAACAAAACTTTATGAGTTTTTCTACGTATCTGTAGTGTGTTGTGACCATATGTCAATGAATGAAGCTACAGTGAATTTATGAAATCGCTTCAATCATTTGTAATAGCCCTGTAGAAGTTACTAGATTCTGTATTAGGCTGTATTGCAAGGAGAGAAGCAAAATCTGATTCTGTCACCACACAAAAATCGTCTGCAACATATAGAGTGCTGCCTACAGCCATGTGTAATATTACCTTAGTAAAAAGCATGACACAGCAGATGTTGTAAGAACTGGCGGTAGAAGGTACTTGGTTTCTTAATGTATACACTATACAGGATTTTCGGAAATTCCCATTACATACTTATAGGACTTGTAGAGGGCAGTGAGTACATAACATTTTTAATAGGAACACATGTCTGAAAACGTCCATTTCTGCTCTACGACGGTTTCAATTCGTATGTTTAACTCATCCACTTCTCCTTGAGGAACTGAATTAGGCGTGACGCATTACAGTTATTAGGTCTCAATTCGAAAGGTAAGATAACGAAACATCCATTTACCAGTTAAGCTCATTTGTTTGTGGTAACACTTAAAGATAACGTCTTTACATTATTCGAAAACAAAAAAGAACGCGGCCTACTGCACGTGTTGTTGTTGTTGTGGTTTTCAGTCCTGAGACTGGTTTGATGCAGCTCTCCATGCTACCCTACCCTGTGCAAGTTTCTTCATCTCCCAGTACCTACTGCAACCTACATCCTTCTGAATCTGCTTAGTGTATTCATCTCTTGGTCTCCCTCTACGATTTTTACCTTCCACGCTGCCCTTCAATGCTAAATTTGTGATCCCTTGGTGCCTCAGAAATTGTCCTACCAACCGGTCTCTTCTTCTAGCCAAGTTGTGCCACAAACCCCTCTTCTCCCCAATTCTATTCAATACCTCCTCATTAGTTATATGATGTACCCATCTAATCTTCAGCATTCTTCTGTAGCACCACATTTCGAAAGCTTCTATTCTCTTCTTGTCCAAACTATTTATCGTCCATGTTTCACTTCCGTACATGGCTACACCTCATACAAATACTTTCAGAAACGACTTCCTGACACTTAAATCTATACTCGATGTTTACAAATTTCTCTTCTTCAGAAACGCTTTCCTTGCCATTGCCAGTCTACACTTTATATCCTCTCTACTTCGACCATCATCAGTTATTTTGCTCCCCAAATAGCAAAACTCCTTTACTACTTTAACTCATTTCCTAATCTAATTCCCTCTGCATCACCCAACTTAATTCGACAACATTCCATTATCCTCGTTTTACTTTTGTTGATGTTCATCTTATATCCTCCTTTCAAGACACTATCCATTCCGTTCAACTACACTTCCAAGTCCTTTGCTGTCTCTGGCGGAATTACAATGTCATCGGCGAACCTCAAAGTTTTTATTTCTTCTCCATGGATTTTAATACCTACTCCGAATTTTTCTTTTGTTTCCTTCACTTCTTGCTTAATATACAGATTGAATAACATTGGGGAGAGGCTACAACCCTGTCTGACTCCATTCCCACCCACTGCTTCCCTTTCATGTCCCTCGACTATTATAACTGCCATCTGGTTTCTGTACAAATTGTAAATAGCCTTTCGCTCCCTGTATTTTACCCCTGCCACCTTTAGAATTTGGAAGAGAGTATTCCAGTCAACATTGTCAAAAGCTTACTCTAAGTCTACAAATGCTAGAAACGTAGGTTTGCCTTTCCTTAATCTTTCTTCTAAGATAAGTCGTAAGGTCAGTATTGCCTCACATGTTCCAATATTTCTACGGAATTCAAACTGATCTTCCCCGAGGTCTGCTTCTACCAGTTTTTCCATTCGTCTGTACAGAATTCGCGTTAGTATTTTGCAGCTGTGACTTATTAAACTGATAGTTCGGTAATTTTCACATCTGTCAACACCTGCTTTCTGTGGGATTGGAATTATTATATTCTTCTTGAAGTCTGAGGGTACTTCGCCTGTCTCATACATCTTCCTCATCAGATGGTAGAGTTTTGTCAGGACTGGCTCTCCCAAGGCTGTCAGTAGTTCTAATGGAATATTGTCTACTCCCGGGGCCTTGTTTAGGCTCAGGTCTTTCAGTGCTCTGTCAAACTCTTCACGCAATATCGCATCTCCCATTTCATCTTCATCCACATCCTCTTCCATTTCTATAATATTGTCCTCAAGTACATCGCCCTTGTATAGACCCTCTATATACTCCTTCCATCTTTCTGCTTTCCCTTCTTTGGTTAGAACTGGGTTTCCATCTGAGCTCTTGATATTCACACAAGTGGTTCTCTTTTCTCCAAAGATCTCTTTAATTTTCCTGTGGGCAGTATCTATCTTACCCCTAGTGAGATAAGCCTCTACATCCTTACATTTATCCTCTAGCCATCTCTGCTTAGCCATTTTGCACTTCCTGTCGATCTCATTTTTGAGACGTTTGTATTCCTTTTTGCCTGCTTCATTTACTGCATTTTTATATTTTCTCCTTTCATCAATTAATTTCAATATTTCTTCTTTTACCCAAGGATTTTTACTAGCCCTCGTCTTTTTACCTACTTGATCCTCTGCTGCCTTCACTACTTCATCCCTCAGAGCTACCCATTCTTCTTCTACTGTACTTCTTTCCCCCACTGCTGTCAATTGTTCCCTTATGCTCTCCCTGAAACTCTGTACAACCTCTGGTTTAGTCAGCTTGTCCAGATCCCATCTCCTTAAATTCCCACCTTTTTGCAGTTTCTTCAATTTTAATCTGCAGTTCATAACCAATAGATTGTGGTCAGAGTCCACATCTGCCCCTGGAAATGTCTTACAATTTAAAACCTGGTTCCTAAATCTCTGTCTTACCGTTATATAAACTGTCTGATACCTTTTAGTATCTCCGGGATTCTTCCATGTATACAACCTTCTTTTATGATTCTTGAACCAAGTGTTAGCTATGATTAAGTTATGCTCTGTGCAAAATTCTACCAGGCGGCTTCATCTTTCATTCCTTACCCCCGTTCCATATTCATCTACTGCGTTTACTTCTCTTCCTTTTCCTACTATCGAATTCTAGTCACCCATGACTATTAAATTTTCGTATACCTTCACTACCTGAATAATTTCTTTTATGTCATCATACATTTCATCAATTTCTTCATCATCTGCAGAGCTAGTTGGCATATAAACTTGTACTACTGTAGTAGGCGTGGGCTTCGTGTCTATCTTGGCCACAATAATGCGTTCACTATGCTGTTTGTAGTAGCTTACCCGCACGCCTATTTTTTTATTCATTATTAAACCTACTCCTGCATTACCTCTATTTGATTTCGTATTTATAACCCTGTATTCACCTGACCAAAAGTCGTGTTCCTCCTGCCACCGAACATCACTAATTCCTACTATATCTAACTTTAACCTATCCATTTCCCTTTTTAAATTTTCTAACCTACCTGCCCGATTAAGGGATCTGACATTCCACGCTCCGATCCGTAGAACGCCAGTTTTCTTTCTCCTGATAACAACGTCCTCTAGAGTAGTCCCCGCCCGGAGATCCGAATGGGGGACTATTTTACCTCCGGAATATTTTACCCAAGAGAACGCCATCATCATTTAACCATACAGTAAAGCTGCATGCCCTCGGGAAAAATTACGGCTGTAGTTTCCCCTTGCTTTCAGTCGTTCGCAGTACCAGCACAGCAAGGCCGTTTTGGTTATTGTTACAAGGCCAGATCAGTCAATCATCCAGACTGTTGCCCCTGCAACCACTGAAAAGGCTGCCGCCCCTCTTCAGGAACCGCACGTTTGTCTGTCCTCTCAACAGATACCCCTCCGTTGTGGTTGCACCTACGGTACGGCTATCTGTATCTGAGGCACGCAAGCCTCCCCACCAACGGCAAGGTCCATGGTTCATGCACGTAATGCATTAAAATAGCTGCTCGATGCACCGACTATCAACGTTGTTACAGACATATGTACCTACGAAGCATGTTTTGGTACACAGTGTCCATCCCACCTGGTGCCTCTACAGTTTCTAGTGCAGCGTCCAGAACTCTTGCCAGCAGATCTTCTTCTGCCTCTACAGCAGTCTCGTAAATTAAACTTTGTATACGACCCCACAAGAAGCAGTCCATAGGAGTTAAATCCGGCGATCGCGGCGGCCGCGCGGTTGAACCACCACGGCCTTTCCATCTTTCTCCATGTCGTCTGTTGAGACGTCTCTGAACCGCACGTGAGTTGTGAGGTGGTGCACCACCAGGATGAAACCACGTTTCCTGACGGACATTCAGTGGAGCAGCTTCCAAGATCGCGTCCAGTACGTTTTGTAGGAAGATCTTGTATGCACGACCTGTTATCTTGAGTGGAAGGAGGTATGACCCAATCAGTGTCCGGAATATCTGCCTATGGACTGATGACCTTCACACAATACCTGCCCAGACATTAATACGAAACCAGTACTGCAATCCCTGAACACGCGTGGCGTGAGGGTTTTCAGCTGCCCAGACATGGCTGCTTCGCAGATTCAAAACACAGTCCTTAGTGAAAGTACATTCAGCTGTGAACTGAGCTTGACGTGGAAACAGGTGTGTGTCGACGCAGTGGTGCAGGAACCACGTGCAGTAGGCAACGCGTGTGTGCCGTTTGTAAGTGGTACGGATGTAATTGTTGCTCACGCAGAACGTCCTAGACGATATCGTAGCTAACACCAATTGAATGCACAACTGTTCGAGTATTCGTTGATGGATCTCTTCAGTGTGATGCAGTACATCTTCTAATTCGGGTACCAGTTCTGCCTCCTCACTGTGAAGGTACTTGTTTCTCAGAGTCACTGCGAACTTAGGAAAAAGTTTGTGCGATGGCGTGCTACGTTGCGGAAAGCGCTCGTGATACAGCCGACTAGCACCTCTTCCATTACCTCGAGCTTCGCCATACACAGGGAGCACGTCTGCATATTCTGAAAACGTGTACCAATCCGTTTATACTGTATTGGAGATGCACATGCATTGGATAGGTTTCGCAGCAAGGCAGACGTTAAGTGACATCAGGTAACTATCTGACGTAGTACTCTTCATCCTGTCTACCCTATTGAATACCAGGACAAGCAACTCTAAGACTTTTCACTTTCCCTCAGCAGACGTGGACGCGTTACACATTTGCATTGAAACTGTTGTAAAACGGTATCTTCCTGGACATGGGTTGTTATTCAAAAAATTATGTACTCACTCTCCTTGACAAGTCCTAGAAGTTTGTAACAGTAATTTCCGAAGACCCTGTATTTAGGACGGAATGACTGAGTCACACAACAGCACTTTAATAGGGTGAAGTCTATGCATCTAGAGCCATTGTACCATTTCCCATAGTTAGGAGCAGGAGGCTTGTTAGAAGAAATTAGTATGGAGGCAGTGGGAATATATGAAATGCATCTAAAGCAGAACTGGTTGACGTTAAAATGGACCATCAGTGCCGGCCGGTGTGGACGTGCGGTTTAGGCGCTTCAGTCTGGAACCGCGTGACTGCTACGGTCGCAGGTTCGAATCCTGCCTCCGGCATGCATGTGTGTGATGTCCTTAGTTTAGTTAGGTTTAGGTAGTTCTAAGTTCTAGCGGACTGATGACCACAGATGTTAAGTCCCATAGTGCTCAGAGTAATTTGAACCATTTTTTGGACCATCAGTCCGGACTATTGCAACGGCCTTCCGCAGGGTGTTCCCGTAGGAGCATGCAAAAATCTAACAGGACATAGGGAATGCTCCACTGAACAGTTTGAGGGTGGGAACCTGGGCTCAGAGAAACCAGCTTAAGGAGATATGGAAGTAAGCTTGCGTACCGCTTTGTCTAGCATTATTATTTTCGAGCTTATTTACAATTACCATGCATACAAGTTTACACATAATGTGCTGTTTTTTTTTTTATTTCCTGCAAGGAAACAAAGAGGACGTGCCTGATTATTGGGAAGTCATGATGCAAGTTTCGTTTACTTTACTTGTCCATAAGGTGGCTCTGTTGTATCGTATTTACAAGGGTGGTTTGAAAAGTTCTCGGAATCACCACGAGAGGTCAGCGCTAGCGCAACGAGTTGTTCGCGTGATATACATTGGGCTGTTGCCAATTTAGCGACTTTGTCGCTAGAAATGGCGACTTTTGCCTTCGTCTTAGCGACCAAAAAAAAAAAAAACTTTTTAGCGACAAAAATTATTTAGCGACTTATCTGGCGACTTTTGGAGTACTGACGACTTTTGAAGTACAAACCAAAATTATTCTGGGCCAGTATTTTCATTAACAAAACTAAGATTTTAACTATAGAATGGGTACTACACTGACTTTGTTCTAGATTTACTAAATTAAATTAAGTTCTTAGCAGATCATGTAGCATTGTTCAGCATTTAGTAAACCTGAATGTGGGAATTGCCTACAGAGTAAGAAAACCTTGACTATAGAACAATTCATTATTCATTACCCACTAGCGGACTAGCCTGTTATCGTCGATAGCGTATCGATTTATAATTCTTCAACTTTTCAACTCCCTTTATTTTTCGAATTGACAAAAAACATACGTAATATTAAGTATAATAAAATACATTTCTGTCCAGCAACCTCTTATTTTTCGAAATGTTAACTCGTAGTCAAATTATTACAACATGCAGAGTGGTAACGCAAGAACAATTCGGTGGGGGTATCTCAGACATTGTTACGTTTTAAACAATGAACAATAGGACTGATATCGAATTACCGAGTGAGTAGATTGTTTCATGACCTCTAGTTCGCCTGAGTTTTAATGTACCTTCAGTGATTATAAATTGGTGAAACTTCTGTTGTGATGGCTTGCATAATGGATTTAACGCAGAAGAAGAAGCAGTACGCTCAAAAATATCGGGATGCTTGGGAAGCAGAACCTGAATTCAATGGGTGGCTGAAACCAGTCGTTGGAGACTTATCAAAGGCAAGATGTCAAGCATGTGCAACAGATTTTTATGCTAAATTGTGTGATATTAGAAAGCAAACTATTAAGCATAAACAAAAAACTGATTAAAAAAAACACAAACCACCTTACCTGTGAAAATTGTTCCGAAAACTACAGTTGGAATAGCAAGCAGAGCGGAAGGCGCCCTTTCTTTATTTATTGCTGAACATTGTTCTATTTTAGCTGTAGATCATTTAGGAATACTGTGCAAGAAGGTGTTTTCCCGTGATGAGGGCGCTAAAAACATGCAATTACATCGTACAAAGTGCACTAATATTGTAACTGAAGTTTTGGCTCCATATTTTACACAATCATTGGTTGAAGATATAAGTAACCAAAAATACAGTGTACTAATAGATGAATCCACAGATGTATCAATATCTAAAATGTTAGACGGTACTATAGTGTAAACAATCAAACCATTAGATCAGCATTTCTCAAACTCGCTCTAGTAGAAACTGCAGATGCAAGAAATCTGGCTGCTGTTCTTGTGAATTCTTTGAAAGCTCTCAAACTTCCAATCGCCAATGTGATAGGAATTGGCACAGATAATGCTTCTGCAATGGTTGGAATAAACAATGGGCTTTTCGAACAACTCAATAGAGAATATGGTTTGAAGCATTTGGTATTGATCCGTTGCATTTGTCACTCTCTTCAGCTTGCAGTTTCGTACGCCTCAGTGAATACCATACCTAGAAACATAGAGTTTCTTGTACGGGAAACTTACAATTGGTTCTCCATTTCACCCACAAGACAAGAGGAACATAAAAAGGTTTATGAGACAATAAATTGTGGAAAACAGCCACTAAAAATTTTGAAGGTCTGTGCAACACGTTGGCTTTCAATGGAACCAGCAATACGAAGAATTCTGGAGCAGTGGGAAGAACTAAACCTACGCTTTTCACTTGCCATGGTTCAAGACAATTGTTACACTGCCGATCTTTTGTACAAGATGTATTGTGACGACTCAAATCATCTTTACATGTTTTACCTTAAACATGCTTTAAAAGACGTACAAATAGCAATAAAAGCTTTTGATGGAGAAGACAATGACCCCACTAAATTACTAGATACACTTGTATTTCTCATGCAGTCACTCGGACAAAACATAGTTTTTCCAACTGTTGATTTGTTGACAACACCAGTTCCAAGCGAATGTATGTACGCAAATCCGAACCTTGGCTTTACGAGGTGCATTCAAGTTCTAAAGCCTCCGATTTTTTTCTAATTAACTACTCACCCGAAATCGATGAAACTGGCGTGACTTCTCGACGTAATCGCCCTGCAGACGTACACATTTTTCATAACGCTGACACTATGATTCCATGGCAGCGGCGAAGGCTTCTTTAGGAGTCTGTTTTGACCACTGGAAAATCACTGAGGCAATAGCAGCACGGCTGGTGAATGTGCGGCCACGGAGAGTGTCTTTCATTGTTGGAAAAAGCCAAAAGTCACTAGGAGCCAGGTCAGGTGAGTAGGGAGCATGAGGAATCACTTCAAAGTTGTTATCACGAAGAAACTGTTGCGTAACGTTAGCTCGATGTGCGGGTGCATTGTCTTGGAGAAACAGCACACACGCAGCCCTTCCCGGACGTTTTTGTTGCAGTGCAGGAAGGAATTTGTTCTTCAAAACATTTTCGTAGGATGCACCTGTTACCGTAGTGCCCTTTGGAATGCAATGGGTAATGATTACGTCGTCGCTGTCCCAGAACATGGACACCATCATTTTTTCAGCAGTGGCGGTTACCCGAAATTTTTTTGGTGGCAATGAATCTGTGTGCTTCCATTGAGATGACTGGCGCTTTGTTTCTGGATTGAAAAATGGCATCCACGTCTCATCCATTGTCACAACTGACGAAAAGAAAGTCCCATTCGTGCTGTCGTTGCACGTCAACATTGCTTGGCAACATGCCACACGGGCAGCCATGTGGTCGTCCATCAGCATTCGTGGCACCCACCTGGATGACACTTTTCGCATTTTCAGGTCATCATGCAGGATTGTGTGCACAGAACCCACAGAAATGCCAACTCTGGAGGCGATCTGTTCAACAGTCATTCGGCGATCCCCCAAAACAATTCTCTCCACTTTCTCAATCATGTCGTCAGACCGGCTTGTGCGAGCCCGAGGTTTTTCCGGTTTGTTGTCACACGATGTTCTGCCTTCATTAAACTGTCGCACCCACGAACGCACTTTCGACACATCCATAACTCCATCACCACATGTCTCCTTTAACTGTCGATGAATTTCAATTGATTTCACACCACGCAAATTCAGAAATCGAATGACTGCATGCTGTTCACGTAAGGAAAACGTCGCCATTTTAAGTATTTAAAACAGTTCTCATTCTCGCCGCTGGCAGTAAAATTCCATCTGCCGTACAGTGCTGTCATCTCTGGGACGTATTGACAATGAACGCGGCCTCATTTTAAAACAATGCGCATGTTTCTATCTCTTTCCAGTCCGGAGAAAAAAAATCGGAGGCCTTAGAACTTGAATGCACCTCGTATGTTCGAACAGAAATTGTCTGAGCCAAGTTTGTCTGAAGAAAATAAAGTTTATTTGAAGAAGAGATGCATTCAGTTTAGTCCGAAACTCATAAAAGAAATTCAATAAAGACTGCCAAGTAACGTTACGATCCTGAAAAAAATGTCAATGCTGGATATTGAAGAAACACTGAAAGTGAAAAAATAATACTGTAGTGGATGTAGCCAAAGAATTGGGTTTTAGTGGCGATTTCATAGATGGTATGCTGCAAGAATGGCATAATATCAACTTCATTAGGTGGAATAACACTACTAACACTGTTCGATTTTGGAGTGAGGTTTTGCAGTATAAAAATGCCGCAGGGGAGAATCCTTTTTCTTTGATTTCACAGCTAGCAATGACTGTTCTATGCCTACCGGATTCAAATGCAGAAGTGGAAAGAATATTCAGTTCTATGAACATTATAAAAACTAAACAACGTAACAGATTATCGTTAAACACAATTAATGCTTTGATCATGTTGAGAGACCAGCTGAAGAAACAAAATAAAGATTGTGCATCTTTTGACATACCGTCAGACGTATTGGAGCTTATTGGAACGAACGAAAGTTACTCTTTTGGGACAAAACCAGTCGAACTGCAACATCATCTTTTGAGCGACGTTCAACCCTCTACATCAACTACAGTTCTGTCAGAACATGAAACAGAAGAGTAATTCGATCTCCTGAGTGACGACGATGAATAGCTCACATACCGGTATGTATATATTTTGCAACCTAATTTGAGTTCTTGCTTTCTTTTGTTACAAATATAGTTGAATATCTCTAGTATATTTGAATACTGTGATTGAAACAACAACTTATGTGTTGCGTCAATTACGAAAACATGTTTACTTAAACGGTAGCGTATTTTATATGTATGTTGTTGCAAGCGATGCGTCATTTACTTAAAACAATATAGCAATTACGTATGAGAAAATTTTAAGTAATGTTTTATTACCCCCCCCCCCCCCCCCACTGGCTTATCATGAATTTTTCAGTACACCCCTAGTAAAATCAGTTTTAGCGACTTCCTAGCGACTTTTGATATTGAATCTAGCTACTCGGGTTTTTTAGAGTTGGCAACACTGCGTGCCACATCAGTGCTCTTGGAAGAGAGATGTGGCGGTGACGTGGCTCTGTAGTTGTTCCCACATAGTGATTTGCGAAGATGGAAAAAATCAAGATTCGAGCTGTGATTAAGTACCTCGTAAAGAAAGGTAAGAAAGCAAAGGACATTCATGCCGATTTCCAGAATACACTGGGGAACTCTGCTCCTACATATTCAACTGTTGTCAAGTGGACAAATGAATTTAAATTTGGTTGGGAGACCTTAGATGATGATTCGCGCAGTGGTCGGCGAAGCTGTGTTACTACTCCATAAATCATTGCAAAAGTGCACAAAATGGTCATAGAGGATCGCCGATGGAAAGTGCGTGAAATTGATCACGCTTGCCATATGTCATCTGAAAGGGTATATCACATTTTAACTGAAGAAATAGAAATGTAAATATTATCTGCAAAATGGGTGCCGCGACTCTTGACGCGCGCTCGCACACATGTGCCGTCGCCATGGCAAAATTACACGAACTACGATATGAATTGTTGCCACACCAGCCTTATTCACCTGATATGGCTCCGTCAGACTTCCGTCTCTTCCCAAAATTGAAAATTTTTCTTGGTGGACGAAGATTCACTTCAAACGAAGGATTGATAGCCGGAGATGACTACTATTTTGCAGGCCTGGAGGAAACTCATTTTCGAGGTGCGATCAAGGCACTGGAACATCGTTGAACGAAGTCCCTTAGTCTACAAGGAGACTACACTGAAAAATAAAAAAAGTTTTAGTGATGTAAGTACCTTTTTTCTATTCCGTTCTGAGAACTTCTCCAACCACCCTCATACTTTGTCCCATAATAGATCTTGCTATTAATCAACGTCAGACCCAATCCTTACTCAGTGCTGTTCAGAGACGTAAAGTACAATACGATGGAGCAGTACCAGTACAGTTTCGCAGAACTCACTGATATGCACCTTGAGTATGGGGAAGTACGTTGCAATGTTCTCGGTGCTGAAAGGCTGTAAAGGGAACGATTTCCTAACAAGCATTATCCGTCACGACGAGTGTTTATTTCTCTCGGTCGACGAATGCTGGAGACTGGTTCATTGGAAAGAACAAACGAGGGATTTGGCAACATGAGGACCACTCACACACTCGATTTTGAAGAGGAGGTGCTGGAACGTGTTGTACCAGGCCCCACTACAAGTACTCGTTGTATTGCATGTGAAATGGGCGCTGCACATACTAGCGTGTGGAAATATTCCACGACCAACAATTACACCTATATCACTCACAATGAGTCCATGCAATGCTTATGACTGACTTTGCACCAAGCGCCGTATTGTGTCAGTGGTTGCACCAACAACGGATTGATCGAGCAGATTTCTTCCAAATCGTGCTATTTACTGACGAGGCCTTGTTTGATCGTGATGGTATATTTCGAACAGCACGAAGAGTTGTGTGTGGGATGAGGAAAACGCTTACGCTGTAGTACAGTCACACCATCAAGTACGTTTTTCTATGAATATCTCGAATCTCGACCTGAATTGTAGGCGACAATCTCTCTGGGCCATATCCTCTACCTGGCCGTCTGAATGGTCACCTGTACTTGAGGTTCGTGCAAAGAGTTCTACCTGAGTTGTTGGAGAACGTACCCTTGGCTGTTCGTAAGAGGATGTGGATACAACATGACGGCACACTTCAGTGTGGATGTCTGAAACCATCTCAGTGCTGTATTTTCTGGTCGCTGGATTTGAAGAGTAGGTCCTATTTCATGGCCTGCGAGGTCACCTGACCTGAATCCCTTTGATTATTTCCGATGTCGATATCTAAAGTCACTTGTGTATGAGAACCCAGTGGATACGGAGATGGAATTAGTTGCCAGAATTTTAACTGCCTTTGATGTGATTCAAAATACACTAGGGGTATTATCCAGAGTGCGTCAGAATCTAGTTCGCTGTTGTCATGCTTGCATTGAGGCTGATGGCTGTCACTTTCAGCATATTTTGTAAGATACAGTACAATTGGTACGTTCATCGTGTCAGTGGTGCTATTTGCAGATAACTGATACTAATGTAAATAAAAAAGTACACAGAAATGTGATTTTATTCCTATTATCTCCTTAAGGTGGCTTCTTCGACCCCAGGTTCCCTGCCACAAATTGTTCAATGGAGCATCCTCTATGTCCTGTTAAATTTATGCACTCTCTTACGAAAACATCCTGTATAGATGACTATTGATTTATGTCTTCGGATAAAACGCGAGATTTTCTTGTAATTTCCAAGAACGTTTGTCTATCGAAGCCGCGGGCTCCAAATGATAGATATCGAACGTCCGATTCTAAATCGATCACGCTACTTGTAATTTAGCATTGTATTTGAACTGCTTCATTAATGAATATAATTACGGTACTTCGACAACTATTATCGATCCTTTACTAAGTTTGCAGAAGAGTAAATAAAGGACTACCGGGTAGGTAGTGGACCTTGTTCCGGGAGCCTGGTCTGTCTGCAAATGGATGGTCTGACATGTTAATAGGCAGCCTAAATTTATGTTGTTGACTCGTACAAAAAATATAGCGAATAAAGTTATCGAATCAATCTGTAGCACAAAAATTCTGACTGACAGACAGACATTCTTTTCGTACGCCATTCACGAATTGTATTAGCTGCAGACGAAAAACAAATATACTTGATGACTCCTAGGAAGGACAAGGTGTATATGTGATCAGTACGAAAGTGAAACTTAAAACTATGGGAGAGCCATCTGCCGGATTTGGTGCATCAGTTCATGTGTGATACATTCGTCAATGATCATTACGTCGGAATGACGGGAAAATGATAGAATTGTCAAATTGTAACTGAAGGTAAATTTTCCTAAGGCAACTTAAGTCACTTACTTCTGGAAACATATACAAGCTTTCAGGAGTGATGCAAATTCGTGCATGCAGCCTGCTGCTATACTGTGTGCTGTGAGCTAAAGGAAATGGTCAGAGTCAATTTTTAATCGTGACAGCGGAGGGATCTTTCGGTCGGACAGAAGCTTGTCACCTCACACATGGAGGACAGAGCTACTGCACACGGCCAGTCGCAAAAGGTCACGCCAAGCACCTCTGACTTCTTACGCCTGCTGTGGGCGGGAATGGGTGGGGGGGAGGGGGGGGGAGGTGGGAGTGTACTGCTTGTGTCACAGGCGGGGCAGCTCTTGGCGGCTCATACATGAGATCGCCGTGGTATAACGAAGATACAGTCTCCCTCGGTGTGGTGGGAATCACTGTGAAGAGTACCGGAAGTTATTGTGTTGCATGTCTTCAGGGGCCACCGCACTGCGTGATATTTATTTGAATACAGGCGTTGTAATTATTCGCATACTTTCGCGGCAGTTATCTCGTGGCAGTACTAAAATGCAAAAGGCCGCGGCATTAGTTCCTAGCTGGGAGTAATGGCTAGAAACGGTGGGAGGCCTAGTGCGGGCATCACGAGTGGAGCATAAACTTTCCTCCGTAGAAGCGTTCCAGCCGTCATTTTCTACAAGTCCAGTACAACCATAGAAGGGGGAGGGGGGTGTAGCTTATTTTAAGTGAAACGTAGGCCTGATGCGGGTTTCGATGGGATGTGTCTTTCTGAAAAAGTGACTATTTGTGGAATACTCGGAAAAAATCGACAATATTTTAACAGATTGCCTAAAAACTGTAAATAGCGTCATATGTTGGTGTGCTCGCAACACTGTTGTGTTCATTGTTATACATTTAAAGCTTTCTGGAAAAAGTAGGTATTTGTGGAGAAAAATGACAAAATTATATTGAATTGCCTAATAACACTAAATAGTGTCATACATTGATGGTGTTATTAAACATTTAAGCCAACGTACTTTTTCTGTGTTTCCTGAAAATGGATAAAATAGCAGCAGAAACCCATATTTATGTGTATCGTCTCAAAAATCGGTAAAATTAGCCACAAAATCCATATTTACATGTATTTTCTTAAAAGTGGGGGAAAATAGCAGCGAAACCCATATTTACATTATTTTCTTAAAAAATGTGGGTAAAACAGAAAATAGCAATATAATTATCTCTTCTTAAAAAATCTGTAAAAATGAGCCACAAAACCGTAAATAGTACTACACATTGCAGAAAATAGCGTTGGATCCGAACAATCACGAAAACTAGACCGATACTGACGGATGTCATATTATGCAGGAAATTTGTAACGTCACCTGAATTTATACTGATGCTGCTGCTGCTGCTGCTGTTGCTTGAGTGAAGTCTAGGTTAAGAATACCAGTCTCCTGACACTTAGAACGCTATGAAGCGGTGGAGACGGTGGTAGGGGGAATGACCAGTAGCAGCACAGTGGGGGTGGTTGTACAGGGAGAAGGGTCAACAGGACCACAGTGGAGGACATGCAATTTTTTGGGTCATAAGTTATCACCATTAAAATGACAGTTATTACTTTACGCTAAATTAATTTGACAATTAACTAACACGTGGGTAAATTTGAACCCAAGACAACCACTCAGTCGCCATCTTGTTTATAAATTACGGTAATTATCTCGACAGTTATTGACCATAAATTGCCAGTATTGTGACAGTAATTGCCCAGCAGTGACAACATAAATAAACAAAACATGCCATGGGCAACTGGTTGGTTTGTTTAAGACGACAATGGGGTCTTTGTCGTAAAATATACATACGCTCGCTGTTAATAACCGTTTGTCAAACCAGTTGATAGCAAATAAATTAATAAACGACGGAGCTGATCCTCCTTGGTACACAAAACGTGCTAGAACACTGTTGCAGAAACAACGAAAGAAACATGCCAAATTTAAATAGACGTAAAATCTCCAAGCTTGGCTATCGTTTACAGAAGCTCGAAATTTAGCGCGGACTTCAATGCGAGATGCTTATAACAGTCTCCACAACGAAACTTTGTCTCGAAACCTTGCAGAAAAGCCAAAGAGATTCTGGTTGTATGTGAAGTACGTTAGCGGCAAGAAACAATCAATGCCTTCTCTGCGAGAAAGCAATGGAGGTACTATCGAAGACAGTGCTGCCAAATCAGAGTTACTAAACACAGCCTTCCGAAATGCCTTCACAAAACAAGACGAAGTAAATATTTCAGAACCCGAATCGAGAACAGCTGCCAACATGAGTAACGTAGAAGTAAATATCCTCGGAGTAGAGAAGCAACTTAAATCACTTAATAAAAGCAAGTCTTCTGGTCCAGACTGTACACCAAATAGGTTCCTTTAGGAGTATGCTGATGCATTAGCTCCATACTTAACAATCATATACAACCGTTCGCTCAACGGAAGATCCGTACCCAAAGACTGGAAAGTAGCACAGATCACACGAATATTCAAGAAAGATAACAGGAGTAATCCACTAAATTACAGTCCCATATCGTTAACGTCGATATGCAGCAGGATTTTGAAACATATATTGTGTTCAAACATTATGAATTACATCGAAGAAAGCTGTCTATTGACACACAGTCAACATGGGTTTAGAAAACATCGTTCCTGTGAAACACAAGTCGCTCTCTATTCACATGAAGTGTTGAGTGCTATTGACAAGGGATTTCAGATCGATTCCGTATTTCTGGATTTCCGAAAGGCTTTTGACACTGTACCATACAAGCGGCTTGTTGTGAAATTGCGTGCTTTTGGAATATCGTCTCAGTTATGTGACTGGATTTGTGATTTGCTGTCAGAGAGATAACAGTTCGTAGTAATTGACGGAAAGTCATCGATTAAAACAGAAGTGATTTCTGGCTTTCCCCAAGGTAGTGTTATAGGCCCTTTGCTGTTCCTTATGTATATAAACGATTTAGGAGATAATCTGAGAAGCCGTCTTAGGTTGTTAGCAGATGACGCTGTCGTTTATCAACTAATAAAGTCATCAGATCAAAACACACTGCAAAACGATTTAGAAAAGATATCTCAATGGTGCGAAAATTGACAGTTGACCCTAAACAGCCTGCCGCTGTGACCGTTCGGTTCTAGGCGCTTCAGTCTGGAACCACGCGGCCGCTACGGTCGCAGGTTCGAATCCTGCCTCGGGCATGGATGTTCGTGATGTCCTTAGGTTAGTTAGGTTTAAGTAGTTGTAAGTTGTAGGGGACTGATGAGCTCAGATGTTAAGTCCCATAGTGCTCAGAGTCATTTGAACCATTTTGACCCTAAATAACGAAAAGTGGGAGGTCATCCACATGAGTGCTAAAAGGAATTTGTTAAACTTCGGTTACACGATAAATCAGTCTAATCTAAAAGCCGCAAATTCAACTAAATACCTAGGTATTACTATTACGAACAACTTAAATTTGAAGGAACACATAGAAAATGTTGCGGGGGAGGCTAACCAAAGACTGCGTTTTATTGGCAGTACACTTAGAAAATGTAACAGACCTACTAAGGAGACTGCCTACACTACGCCTGTCCGATCTCTTGAAGAATACTGCTGCGCGGTGTGGAATCCTTTCCCGATAGGAATGGCGGAGTACATCGAAAAAGTTCAAAGAAGCGCAGCACGTTTTGTATTATCGCGAAATTTAGGAGAGAGTGTCACAGAAATGATACATGATTTGGGCTGGACATCATTAAAAGGAAGGCGTTCTTCGTTGCGACGGAATCTTCTCACGAAATTTCAATCACCAACTTTTTCCTCGGAACGCGAAAATATTTTGTTGACGACAACCTACATAGGGAGAAACGATCACCACGATAAAATAAGGAAAATCAGAGCTCGTAGGGAAAGATATAGGTGTTCATTCTTTACGCACGCTAAACGAGATTGGAATAACAGAGAATTGTGAAAGTGGTTCGATGAACCCTCTGCCAGGCACTTAAATGTGATTTGCAGAGTATCGATATAGATGTAGATGTAGAAAAGGGTGAAAGAGATAAAGTAGACAAATATAGGAGAGTTTCTTTGCTAAAAATGTTTTTAAAATTTTTTGACAAAGCAATGTACAGGACAGTATTGGCACATGTCAGCAGACACACTTTGTTTTCAGATTCTCAGTTTGGCTTCAGGAATGGGATATTCATGGAAAATGCTATTTATTCCTTTGTGTTTGAAGAACTAGAAGCGCTAAATCATTGGTTAAGGATAGCTGATATTTTATTTGGTTTGATAAATCCTTGGATTACGTGGGCCATACAATACTTGATGTAACCAAAGTCGTGGGATATCTCCTAATATAGAGTATGGCTTCCTTTCGCCTGGCGCAGTGCAGCAACGTGACGTGGTATGGATTCAAGTCGCTGAAATATTGAGCCACGCTGACTCTACAGACGCCCATAATTGCGAAAGTGTTGCCTATGCAATATTTTGTGCTTGAACTGACCTCTCAGTTATGCTCCATAAATGTTTCATGCGATTCATGTTAGCCGATCTGGGTGGCCAAATCGTTAACTCAGATTGTCCAGAATGTTCTTCAAACCAATCGCGAACAACTGTGGCCCCATGACATGTTTGGGAATACGAAGTCCATAAATGGTTCAAATGGCTCTGAGCAGTATGGGACTTAACGTCTGAGGTCACCAGTCCCCTAGAACTTAGAACTACTTAAACCTAACCAACATAAGGACAGCACACACATCCATGCCCGAGGCACGATTCGAACCTGCGACCGTAGCAGTCGCGCGGTTCCGGACTGAAGCGCCTAGAACCACTCGGCCACCACCGCCGGCTAAGTCCATAAATGGCCGCAAAGGCCTCCAAGTAGCGGAAAATAACCATTTTCAGTCAATAACCTGTTCAGATGGATCAGAGGACCTAGTCCATTCCATGTAAACACAGCCCACACTACTATGGAGCCACTACCAGCTTGCAGAGTGCCTTGTTGACAACTTGGGTCCATTGCTTCGTGGGATCTGTGCCACACTCGAACCTTAACAACTGAAATTGGGACTCATCTGACGAGCCCACGGTTTTCCAGTCGTCTAGGGTCCAACTGACATGGTTACGAGCCCAGGAGAGGTACTGCAGGTGATGTGCTCTCGCGATGGTCGTCTGCTGCCATTGCCCATTAATGCCTAATTTCGCCGCACTGCCCCAACTGATACGTTCGTCGTACGTCCCACATTCATGCCTGCGGTTATTCCAGGCAGTGTCGCTTCCCTGTTAGCACTGACAACACTTCACGAACACTGCTGCTCTCGGTCGTGAAGTGCAGGCTGACGGCCATGCATGTGGTAAGAGTTAATGCTTGATAATTGGTATTCTTAGCAAACTCTTGACACTGTGGATCTCGGAATATTGAATTTCCTAAATGGAATGACCTATGTGTCTAGTTACAAATACCATTCCGCGTTCGAAGTCTGTTAATTCCCGTCGTGCGGCCAAAATCATGTCGAAAATCTTTTCACAAGAATCACCTGAGTACAAGTGATGGCTCCGTCAGCACTGCCCTTTTATACTTCGTGTACGTGATATTATCGCCGTCTGTATATGAGCATATCGCTATCCCATGAACTTTGTCATCTCAGTGTAAGTTGGGACATTATGAGATTAGGGTGTAGCGTTATTTGGGGTCATAGGACACGAAATTGTAGAAATGATTGAATGAGTCATAGAGATATTAACACAATGCACATTTATTAATGTTCTCAAAGTTTTAACAAATTTACAACTTCTTCTCTGTACAACAATTTGTCTTAAAATTCACACACAATCCAAACAATTAACAAATTAATAAAGCTGAACCATGAGAATTATTCAGTACAGAATCCAGAAGTAAGCAAACTTCCAGTATTGTTCAAGTAACCAAACCTGATAATTACTTATTCTCGAACTTTTAACAGATTTACAAAAATTAAAACTTACTTAAATTACCTTAAGAGACATAAAAATTATTCACCCGGTTATGCACTTACTCTTTACAAACCCGTAACCTTGCTGAAAGCTCAAAATGTAGAAATTAAAAAAAATCCTAGTACACATACGTATTGTAGACAGTTATGCAAGATTGTACTCCTAGCTGAAACACTCCAAGGATAACAGTTGCGAGTTCACTGGCTACTTCCTGGCATATGAACCACTTGCATGTTGACTATTGTCCTATCAGTAGAAACCTGTATTGATTGGGCAAGGACACAACCTACAATAATTTTGGCTCGATTTCATCTAAGGGTCGGTTATGTGCTGCTCCCTCGTGGCCGAAATAATTATGCACTGAGGTAGCTGAACATTTTAATAAGCCAAATTTTATAGGATTATGCAAATGCTTTCATCTGTGTTAAATCAAAAATTGTTGTAAATTAAATGAGGTGTATCCCAAAGGATAATGAGGTAACAATGCGTTGGCTTAAGTTCAACTTGTAACTTCAGTTGCAAGTAATGAATCAATGGAAACAAGTGCGAAAAGGTGGCCATACATTTCTAAGTAAACCTGTAGCAGATAAATGAATCACTGTAAAGTGCACAGGAATACCAGCAGAGCATCGAATGGAATTCCGGAATATTAACGAAGGTCAGAGTTTGTAGCACATGTATAATGCCGGCCGCGGTGGCCAAGCGGTTCTAAGCGCGTCAGTCTGGAACCGCGCGACTGTTACGGTCGCAGGTTCGAATCCTGCCTCGGGCATGGATGTGTGTGATGTCCTTAGGTTAGTTAGGTTTAAGTAGTTCTAAGTTCTAGGGGACTGATGACCTCAGATGTTGAGTCCCATAGTGCTCAGAGCCATTTTAACCATTTTGAACATGTACAATTTTCAGCATCTTGCAAAATTTTTAAGTTGCCCAGAAACTCATTTAAAGAACCTCCGCTACTCAGCGTCAAAGATCAGAAGCGCATCTCCCCTCCTACAAAAACAGCGATAAAAGACTAGAAAGCTTCTCTGCTTGCCTCCTCCAGAGCTTGGACACATGGCCAACTACTACAGTCAAGTTCATTACTTTCCTTGGACCACCTTATCAGAATACACTGTTCTGTATATGTTATGAATTTTTAGTGTACAGGATGATTTCTTTCCCATCGTGATCAAACTCAATGGAGTGATCGATTAGAGAATACTCTCTGTATAAATTAGCAATTTTTAATATACAGGGAGAGTCACTAAATATTGCCACCAAGGATAACTCCGAAAGTATGATAGGGGCTGAAACGTTTGTGGGACAAAAGTTGCATCGGACAACGGGGGCTACAATATGACGTTGGTATTTTGTTGCTAGGTGGGGTCGCTTCAGAGATATGGAGCTCAACTTCGTTTTTATAAATGGGATGCTATAGTTTGGTACTTATTTTCTGATAGCGGCTATCGACACCAATCCAATGATATGTAACAGTAAGGTCTTTGAAGCAAAGGTCACAAGGGTGGAATGAACGTCCATTTACAGAAGGTGTTCAAAGAGATGACCATTGATATCAACGCAGTGCTGCAATCTTCTTATCATGGATTGAGTGGTATTCCTTATCACTTCGGCATTTATCGAAGCACATGCTCTGACAATTCCAGCCCAATTCGCCGTTAACGTCCGGACGCATATCAATCGTGTATTCCCTGGTCAGTGGATCGGACGAGGTGGTCCAGTTGTACGGCCTGCTTGTTCACGAATCTCAACCCGTGTGATTTCTGGTTACAGGGCCATCTCAGAACTATCGTGTATGCAGAGCCCATTCCAGATGTGGAGACACTGGAGCAGCGTATTCATGCTGCCTTTGATACTGTTTGGATGCAGCCTGGCTGATGTGAAAGTGTGAGACAGAATATACTATGGTGCGAACGCACATGCGTTGAGGCACATGGAAACCATTTCAACACGTATTGTAACTGTGACTGCATAGTACAGCACGTATTAGACCGCAGTCTCTGTAACAATGTATGATTGCAAAAATGGTCTCTAACGTGGAAACCATGCATTTCCGGACATAGGTTCATTAGACCTTTTTTGTTCAGTATCCTCTTATTGATCAATCCCTAGAGTTTGTACACTGTGGAAAAAATCGCCTTGTACATATTCTTAATTCCACTTCTGTGTACATCTTATTTCATAACTAATGACTACACTTTGTCCTTTTAATTTATTATTTTTCCTTCTATTTCGAAAGGAAATCTCTGAAGCTAAAGTGCGCGTCATTTATGTTGGCGGCCGAGTTTAGGTTCGTTCTGCGCATCTGATGTCACAAAACACAGTCAGCCAATGAACAGAGAACGACGTTGCCAGATCTCGACTGCAGTGCAGAGCATGTACGAGTGTCTTCAGTTTTGGAAACGTTCAGTCATAAATAAAGTAACAGAACAAAAACAATGTCTTGATAGCAGACTTTCTTTTATACTGCTTTTTCGCAATAAAGAACAGCGGTAATTGTTTATTTCCTATTGTACTTCGACGAAGCGTGAGTAATTCATAGTTATACCAACAGTGTTTGCGTGACGTGTTACACTCCTCATGGCATCCTGTAAGTAGACGAGCGGCGATAGCGTAATGGTTAAGGTGTTTGGCTTCTATGTGATGATAGCGTAATGGTTAAGGTGTTTGTCTTCTATGTGAAAGGTTATGAGTTCAAACCTTGTGTGGTGCTTAATACTTTCATTATTTAAAAACAATATCGAAGTGCCTTACTTCACGAATTATATTCGTTTGAATTCAATTTTTTGAAATTTATAGTGCTTTGTCTCTTCATTAACCCTTTCGCTGCTATAGACACGTGCTCCCCGCATTCCGCGCTGTGGGCGATTTTGTCATCACTGCATTGCTCGCCTGTGCAGACACATGGTGTTCCCACTGCTTTGACACGCTTATCATTCGATTTCACAAAAACTATTTGGCCCAAAAATTTGATTTTTACACGTCTTCTTGACTGATACCTTCCCCCCATAAATGACTTAATTTTGTTTCTATGTTCAACGCAGTTATTATGCAGCATTAAATGTAGTAAACCATTGCACGAAATTTTGAAGAGTTTGCAGAGGTAGAAGTCCATAGCGTATACTTTCCGTATGGTCGATTTTAGTAGCCACAATGTTGAGAATGAAATGTGGACAAGATACCTAAATTTCATATAAAATTTACTGTATAACGATATCTCATTTAGTTTAAGTACCACATAGGTGTCGTATGTAATATTGAGAAATATTCCGTCTTTCGCGACTTTAATAAAAGTTTTATTTACACGGGACGTGTTTGGCTTTATTTTAAAGCACTTCAATCAATGAAAGGTATGGCACAAACAAAATGGTACTCATGTTCTATTTCTTGTTTTTGTTCCACAGTCGCAGTTTTACCAATGGTACTGAAATATATTCCTCTTCTGCAACTGTAATAAGCGACTTATTTAGACCAGACGCGTTTTTCTCTTTTGAAGCATCTTCAGTGGACAGTATTTTGTCTCCTCCATTGCCAAGTCACCTTTCGTAGTTTTGTGCTGCGGTAACACAATATTCAACGTTTGAGTTGGCTGATGAATGCTTTAGCAAATAAATGATGTTTGTGTGTGCCACACACAAAAATTATATTTGACATAGCTCAGAGCACTTCACTGATAGACGATATATTCAAGTCCTAATGTTTTTGTAAGTCCACAGTTTTGTTTAATGTATTTTGTCTGCTTCCTTTTGATTGATTGAAGTGCTTTAAAATAAAGCCAAACGTGCTCAGTGTAAATAAAGCTTTTGTTACAGTCGCGAAAGACGGAATATTTCTCAATATTACATACGACACTTACGTGGTACTTAAATGAGATATTGTTATAGAGTAAATTTTATATGAAATTTAGGTATCTTGTCCACATTTCATTCTCAACATTGTGGCAACTAAAATCGACCATACGGAAAGTATACTCTATGGACTTTTACCTCTGCAAACTCTTCAAAATTTCGTGCAATGGTTTACTATATTTAATGCTGCATAATAACTGCGTTGAACATCGAAACAAAATTGTCATTTATGGGGGGAAGGTATCAGTCAAGAAGATGTGTAAAAATCTAATTTTTGGGCCAAATAATTTTTGTGGAATCGAATGATAAGAGTGTCAAAGCAGTCGGAATACGATGTGTCTGCACAGGCGAGCAGTGCAGTGACAAAATCGCGCACAGCGCGGAATGTAGGGAGCACGTCTTTGTAGCAGCGAAAGGGTTAATGCGGCCGTGGTGGCTTTACTTCATGAACTGCGCGCTCCCCCCTAAACGTAAGCTTCGGAACTATGCTATACTATGGCGCTGCTTCTATCGGCGCGTGCGTCGTGTGCAACTGGCAATGCAGCAATCTCCCGCGTCTGGGCGGGCATGCGCGAGCCGCCAAGATAAAAGAATTGAACTATAGTCAGTTACCTGTCTATGTTTTTCTTATTGCTGTGGCACTACGAGATTCAAAGCCAATTTCTCAATATTTTTACGAACATAATAAATACTTTGATTACATCTTAATCTATATTCCAATAATATGCTGACGCTAAGTAAGTGTTTGTATGCCGAATTCTGTTTTATCACAGTTTAATCAAAATAAACAATTTAACAGTTTGTTTTTATACATGCGTGCGGTCTAAGGCGCCTTACCATGGTTCGCGCGGGTCCCTCCCCCGCCCCCCCCCCCCCCCCCCCTCGGAGGTTCGAGTCCTCCCTCGGGCATGGGTGTGTGTGCGTTGTCCTTAGCGTAAGTTAGTTTTAGTTAGATTAAGTAGTGTGTAAGACTAAGGATCGATGACTTCAACAGTTTTGTCCCATAGGACTTACCACAAATTTCCAATTTTTCCATACATCATAAATAAACAAAGATTTAAACTTTAATGATCGCTAATCATGACGGCATATAAATATGTTAATAATTTTTGTTTAGGACTTTCGCTAATTCCAGAAATGTCCTTATATTTGTTGTATCTCAACAGTCGGTAGTCTTGGCAGTTTTAATAGATATACAATACTTTTGACTTGACATAGTTGCCGGGCTACGCTCACCTCTTTATAGCGCCAGAAAGATCGGCTATGCCGCTCATTTTCTCACACAGTAAGCTGCACAGAGCTCTTCAGACTTCAGATTCAACTAAATACCTAGTAATTACATTTACGAACAACTTAAATTGGAAATAACACATAGAAAATGTTGTGGAGAAGGCAAAGGCAAACCAGATAATGCGTTTTATTGGCAAAACAGATCTACTAGAGTGCCTAGATTACGCTTGTCCGTTCTCTTTTGGACTACTGCTGCGCGGTCTGGGATTAACGGAGTACATCGAGAAAGTCCAAAGAAGAGAAGCACGTTTTGTATTATCCCGAAATAGAGGAGAGAGTGTCACGGACATGATACAGGGTTTGGGGTCGACAACATTTAAACAAAGACGTTTTTCGTAGCGGCGGAATCTTCTCACGAAATTTCAATCAGCAACTTTCTCGACCGAATGAGAAAATATTTTGGTGACGCCGACATACTTATGGAGTAACGATCATCATAATAAAATAAGGGAAATCAGAGCTCGCACGGAGAGATACAGGTGTTTGTTAATTCCGCGCTGTTCGAGATTGGAGTAATAGAGAATTATTGTGAAGGTGGTTCGATGAAATCTCTGCCAGGCACTTATGTGTGATTTGCAGAGTATCCATGTAAACGTAGATGTAGATGGCTTGCTAAGACATCTACTAGCGAACATTCAATATAAGTAAGATTTGTAAAGGTCTTTCCCTCTCTGCGTAGCTTGCTCAGATTCAATTCGCTGTGCCGTTACATGTAGTATTTATATCACCAACCTTCGAATTTGCTCATATGGCAAAGAACATAGAATATCTCATAGTGTACGTGAAAGAGCCCAATGTTGGAAAACAAACACTACAAAGTTTCACTGAGCCCTGCACGAGTGTGTTATGAACTAAGAAATAAGCAAGCAAACATTGTACACGGTGTAATGAAATACCTGTAACACCACACAAAGAAGGCGGATACCACTGAGCAAGTCAAATCAGGCAAATGCCTCTGTAATGAAGTGTGTATACGACAGTGTTGAATCTCTACAGCTCACGTAGCACATAAAATATATACGAACCGTTTCGTGAGCAGATAATAGGACACCATAACAATGAAAATCATGAAATGGTGACACTACCATCAGTACTGGCATATTCACATTCCGTGAGTGCACAGAACGTTCGTCCCAAGAATACACAATGACAGTCCTCTGAGCGACAGACAATGGTTCCTTCCGCTTAGGCACAGCCAAGTAACCACAGCGTGTCTCTCTGTCGTGTCTTCCTTCACAGTCAGCGACAACCTCCTGCTTATTCGCGGTATTGATTCCAGCTCGCCGTCGCTGACCCCACCTTTACGCGCTGCCCTCGCACAGAGTAACGCCTCCTAAGTGTCAGACAGGTCACAGCAGCGTCGATAGGGAGTACGGCCAACCGAGAATATCAGTTCGGATGTTGCCAAGCTAGGCTATACAGCCCAACACGCCAAATACTCCCCCTTCCCCTCCCGCCCCTATTAGACAACCTGCCGAAGTAACTGCAGAATCAGCCGCAAGGACTCAGTTAGATCCGTCTGGACCTCCTTCCCCGTCTGCACCTCCTTCAAAAAAATGGTTCAAATGGCTCGGAGCACTATGGGACTTAACATCTGAGGTCATCAGTCCCCTAGAACTTAGAACTACTTAGCCCTAACTAACCTAAGAACATAACACATATCCATGCCCGAGGCAGGATTTGAACCTGCGACAGTAGCGGTCGCGCGGTTCCAGACTGAAGTGCCTAGAACCGTTCGGCCACACCGGCCGGCGGACCTCCTTCAAACAGATGGTAAGTGATGTTAAAAATTCTTGAATTTCAAAAGGTCCACGAAGTCTGTGCAACAATTTTTTGGTTATTTTTCTCGGAGCCTGCTCACTCTTCGGAAATTCCAGACGAATTCCGTGTTCCCAGATTGGTAGCTGTTCAGCCAATGAGCCCTCCTTTGAGCCTTATGGATATTCCTCTTCGCTTTCCTCCGCTGTGCAGCTACCTGCTGAATACTCTTCCTTTCCGGCAACAAAGTCCTCAATGAACCATAAATTGTGCAGTGGAGTTGCGATTTGGTAACCTAGAAGCAAGATCGTGGATGTGGGCTGGTATAATTGTACAGTGGATTTTCCATTTGGTAAGCCAGGAGCAAACTAGTGGATGTCGGCTGGTGGCTGTCGTGGCGTGCCTTTTTAAATGCAATGGTTAACCAAGGGAGAGAGCGATCCCATCGCTCTTTCGTCTTTCCTGTGTTATGCTATAAGGGCAGACCGAATGTTCCTGTTAATTCTTACTGTGTATGTAGGGTTGGGATAATATGGCGTGGTGGTGACGTGTCGTATATCCATTCCAAGACAGAACTGTTTGATTTGATGTGCCGTGAATGCAGTTGCATTGTTGGTAATTATGGACTACTGGGGTCCGCCTTCGATAGCTGAGTGCTCAGCGCGACAGAATGTCAATCCTAAGGGCTGGGGTTCGATTCCCGGCTGGGTCGGAGATTTTCTCCTCTCAGGGACTGGGTGTTGTGTTGTCCTAATCATCATCATTTCATCGACGCGCAAATCACTGAAGTGGCGTCAAATTGAAAGACTAGCACCCGGCGAACGGTGTACCCGACGGGAGGTCCTTGTCCCACACGACATTTATATATTTATGGACTGCTGGGAAGCCAAGGTGCCAAATATTCCTTGCAATTTCTGAATGACAACTTGCGTGGCTGCCCTTCTAGTTGGTAACAACCAGACAAACCTGGTAAACACATCCACACACAAAAATGAACTTGTTGCTGGTCTTAGATCTACACAGAGGCCCGACAAAATCAATGTATATCCATTGGAAGAGTCCGTCCGCCATTTTGGAGGCATAATATCCAACCTCACTATTCTGGTTGGATTTGCACATCGCACACACCCTACAAGTGAGTATTTTCTTTCGAATCTCACTATCCATCCGCGGCCATATAAATTGTTGTCTGATCTTTTCTCTCTTCTTATACACCCCAAGATGTCCACCCACCAATGAGTCACGAAAATATTTGAACAGCAATGGAACCAGTTCCCTAGGCGCAACTAACCCTTACTCATCACTTTTGGCAAACCACTTCTTAGTATAAGGCTTAACATTCTCCTCTCCTAGGGCCTTTCCTTTAATTCTCTTAAGACATTCATAGGAGTCCTGAAATTCCCCTTTGTCGCGGGGTCTTGGTGAGGATAGAGGCCACTATAGCATTCGCACCATAACCCTTCTCCTGCTGATCGTCTCCTTGCCCATTTTCTTCTTCTCCAAACATGAGGCTCATACCATCACCAATCAAATTCTCAGAGCATCGTATATTATACACTTCAGACTTGAAGAAAGTCGGAAACGTGATGGTATGCGACGAGTCTTTCTGGACCTCGCCAAGGAGTGAACTGTCATTTCTCAAGATAGTATATACACTACTGGCCATTAAAATTGCTTCACCAATAAGAAATGCAGATGATAAACCGGTATTCATTGGACAAATATCTCATACTAGAACTGACATGTGATCACATTTTCACGCAATGTGGGTGCATAGATCCTGAGAAATCAGTACCCAGAACAACCACCTTTGGCCGTAATAACGGCCTTGATACGCCTGGGCATTGAGTCAAACAGAGCTTGGATGGCGTGTACAGGTACAGCTGCCCATGCAGCTTCAACACGATACCACAGTTCATCAAGAGCAGTGACTGGCGTATTGTGACGAGCCAGGTGCACGGCAACCATTGACCAGACGTTTTCAACTGGTGAGAGATCTGGAGAATGGCTGGCCAGGGCAGCAGTCGAACATTTTCTGTATTCAGAAAGGCCAGTACAGGACCTGCAACATGCGGTCGAGCAGTATCTTGCTGAAATGTAGGGTTTCGCAGCGATCGAATGAAGGGTAGAACCACGGGTCGTAACACATCTGAAATGTAACGTCCACTGTTCAAAGTGCTGTCATTGCGAACAAGAGGTGGCCGAGACGTGTAACCAATGGCACCCCATACCATCACGCCGGGTGATACACCAGTATGGCGATGACGAATACACGCTTCCAATATACGTTCACCGCGATGTCGCCAAACACGGATGCGACCATCATGATGCTGTAAATAGAACCTGGATTCATCCGAAAAAATGAAGTTTTGTCATTCGTGCATCCAGGTTCGTCGTTGAGTACCCCATCGCTGGCGCTCCTGTCTGTGATGCAGCGTTAATGGTAACCGCAGCAGATGGTTGTTGTCTTGCAAACGTCCCCATGTGTTGACTCAGGGATCGAGACGTGGCTGCACGATCCGTTACAGCCATGCGGATAAGATGCCTGTCATCTCGACTGCTAGTGATACGAGGCCGTTGGGATCCAGCACGGCGTTCCGTATTACCCTCCTGAACCCACCTATTATATATTCTGTTAACAATCATTGGATCTCGGCCAACGCGAACAGCAATGTCGCGATACGATAAACCGCAATCGCTATAGGCTACAATCCGACCTTTATCAAAGTCGGAAACGTGATGGTATGCATTTCTCCTACTTACACGAGGCATCACAACAACGTTTCACCAGGTAACGCCGGTCAACTGCTGTTTGTGTATGAGAAATCGGTTGGAAACATTCCTCATGTCAGCACGTTGTAGGTGTCGCCACCGGCGCCAACTTTATGTGAATGCTCTGAGAAGCTGATCATTTGCATATCACAGCATCTTCTTCCTGTCGGTTAAATTTCGCGTCTGTAGCACGTCGACTTCGTGGTGTAGCAATTTTAATATCCATTAGTGTAAATTTTCCATGCCGAACAATACAACTAAAGCTTTTAACTCACACATGGGATATCGTTCTCTGAATCATTCTAACTTCTTTAAGCAGAAGCAGTCACCTTTTTACCACCTTCGTGTTCTTGTAGCAGGACTGCTCCCACTCCCAGTGCTGATGAATCTGTCTGCAAGATAAATTCCTTATTAAAGTCAGGCAAGGCTAATACTGGGGCCGACTCCAGGGCCTGTTGTTGTTTTTGTTTTTGTTTATTTGGCCTTTGAGTGTGTACTCAATTTAGCAATCGGCAACACATAGTGACAATGTACACATAATTGAATAAACAAATACAGAAATGCATATTTACAAGAATAAAAAGCTTAACTGTTACAGTTTTGTACATAATGTTTTAGAAATTGAATTGAATTGGAAAATAATTAAAAGTGTCTTGGCTTACAATTCACACCAATTCTGAAATATCTTCATCAGCAAGACATATTTATAATTTACGTACACCATTAAAACCTACAGAATGTAACCAGTACTCTTGATGACGTTAACTATCACTTTATATAGACGAACGTCTTTAGTACACAAAAGAGAAGAAGCTGATTGAGGAAGATGGTAGCCCATACTCAGCAATGTCTTCAGAAAGACCAACCGTTCACGGTCAAATTTGGGGCACATAAATAAGATGTGGTTGACATCAGCTTCCGACTCAGGATCACACTCACATGCTGGTGAACTGTAAACGTTGATCCGATGTAGATGTTGTGGGAAAGAGGCATGATTGAAGCGGAGTCTTATGATGGTAGAAATCGTGGATCGGTCCAGGTGTGTCCTCATGAACCACGGCTGTGAAGGAATCCGAGGTTGGAGCACTGCGTAATAACCGCCTTTTGTCTGTTGAGAAACGTTTCACATTTCCTGCCATTGTTGTCTTGCGTGATCCTTGACTTCACGTAAGTAGTCTGTATAAGGAAGGTGCAGATCCAGGACGGTGCCTAAGGTTGCCGCTTGTTTGGCTAATGCATCAACTTCATCATTATAGAGGATACAAGAATGGGAAGGTACCCACAACAAATGGATCGTCCGGCCCGTGCGTGTGCTGCGAATATATTCAGATATCACATCCAAGATATAACTGTTGGTTGTTTTGTTCCATCGACTGTACTGAATGTTTTGAGAACGCTTTGGGAGTCAGATACTATCAATATCTTGGGGAAGGAAGTGCTAGAGACAAACTTAAGTGCTTCCAAAACTGCCACTGTCTCCGCCGTAAAAATAGAAGTGCTCGTAGGCAGTTTGAAGGTTTTGCGGATCTGGATCTGATGGCAGAAAAAAGCGCATCCTGTACACTCTTCTTGCGGAATTTTGGAGCCATCGGTATATACACAGAGAAAACCCGGCCATTGTGCTTGAACGAGACGTTTGAAGCCAACGTTGACATTAGTACTGTCCAGCCAGGTCGTTCTTAAATAATGGACTGGGATCTGGGAGCAGAGCGTTTGAAGATCATATTCAAAAAGAAGGTAGATGCGCTGAACGCCGTATAGAATGTATGACAGGTGACCAAGTGTCAAAGCTGGCACAAACGGCTGGTACTTTATTCCTTCTGTGGGATGCAATCCACAGTCGATATATGCAGTCTCTACTTTGATAGACGGAACTGTCCATAATGGCCATGTCTTGAATGCAGAATTTGTCCGATAACATTTGGCGCCTAATGCTCAAGGGCATCTCCCCTGCTTCTATTAAAAGGGCGTTGGTGGGAGTCGATCGCATGGCTCCAAGACAGGTGCGAATGGCTCTATATTGAAGAGTATCTAATTTGGAGAGATGAATCTTTGACGCAGTGTGGTAGAATTGACAGCCATAGTCTAATTGAGATCGAATTATCCCTCGGTACATGGTGAGTAAAACACTCTGGTGCGCTCCCCACCAGACACGAGTGAGTGATCTGATTACATTTAAACCTTCTTCACACTTGGTAACGGTGGATCGGATGTGGGGCGCCCAGCTTAACCGAGAGTCAAAAATCATCCCCAGAAATCGAACGTGAGATTTTATTTGGAAGGTGTACTTGCCACAGGTAATGTGATCTTCCGTGCGAGCTGTCGTCGACTTGGAGAAGGGAACGAGTGCTGATTTCTCAGCCGAGATCTCCAGCCCATTGATAGAGAGCCACTCATCGACGTGTGCGATGGTTGTGGTTAATGGCGTTTTGGCCTGAAGATATGAAGCAGTAGTAGAATAAACACATATATCATCAGCATACTGTAGGATTTTTGTGGGGAGAGTAAGTATGCGTTCTAGATCGTGCGTATATAGAGTATACAGGAGAGGACTTAAAATTGCACCTTGCGGCAAGCCCTGGGAGACATAAAAAGGTCCGATCATGGTACCTTTGAAACGGACGTAGATCGTTCTTTGAGTAATCAGGGTACTGATACCGTAGATCATCCGTGAAGGAATTCCGAATCCTGCCAGCTTGTCCAAGAGTATCGGTATTTGTACGTGATCATATGCACCCTTAACGTCAAGAAAAGCTGCCACTACTGTCTCGTTCGTTTGAAAGGCTGACGTGATATCCATATTAAGCAAAAACAGGTTACCATGGTCCCTTTTCCTTTTCTGAAGCCGTATTGACTCCGAGGAAACAAATTACTTTTTTCAAGCCACCATTCTAGTCTCCTTTTTACCATTCGTTCCAGTGTTTTTGTAACACACGACGACAAGGCAATAGGTCTATAATTAGTACCGACATTTGGATCTTTACCACTTTTGAGAATTGGAATTATTACTTGCGTCTTCCATGTTGATATGAGGTCTTTCTTCATCCAGTACTGATTAAAAATGTTCAAGAGAAAGTCTTTCGCTTCTATAGGCAGGTGTGCAAGCATAGAGTAGTGTATATGATCAATGCCAGGGCAACTGTCGCTCGATACTTTAATAGCTTCGTTGAGTTCTGCTTTAGAGAAAGGACGAAGGAGAACATGGTAGCGGTCTTCTTCAGCAGGGAACCGATGGTTTAAAAATGGCACCGTGGGAGGAGCGATTGTATCTATGAATTGCTCTAACCAGGCCGTGGTAGCAGGAGGGGAGGAAGACAGTCTTCTTGTTCTAAAAGCTTTTATTTTATGCCAGATGCTTGCCATACTGGTTTCATTATTTAGGGACAGGCAAAATTGTTTCCAACTGTCCTCCTTGGTTTTCTTCAGGAATTTGTTAACTCGCGCATTCACTTTTTGCACAGCCAAGAAGTTGTCCAATGAAGGATTCTGACGATAGGTTTTCAAGGCGAGTCGTCGCTTCGCAACTTCCCGAGAGCATTCAGAATTCCACCAAGGAGGAGGACGGTGCTTCATTACTGTAAACTCTTTCTTCTTAGGGATGCTGATGCCAGCTGCGACGTTCATAGCATAGAGTAAAACTGGGTATGCATCTTCGTCCCGTAAGTCACGTCTCGTATTTGCGAGAGCCCGCCGAACCGTTTCCTTATAAGAGGCCCAATTGGCTTCCTTGATTTTCCACATACTATTAGAGTAACAGATGTGCGTAGTATCGACGCTGATGTTAATGTGAAACTCTATTGGGAGATGATCGGATCCAATTGAATCCTTTTTAACGCACCAATTAGATATTTCAGTAATGCAGGGGGTGCAAAGAGTTACATCAACTGCGGAGGGTCTACGGAGAGGTGAAGTTATCGTAGTAGGAGAGCCATCGTTGAGTATCACTAGGTTATTATCTTCGATAACGCTTATCAAAAATGGTTCAAATGGCTCTGAGCACTATGGGACTCAACTGTTGAGGTCATTAGTCCCCTAGAACTTAGAACTAGTTAAACCTAACTAACCTAAGGACATCACAAACATCCATGCCCGAGGCAGGATTCGAACCTGCGACCGTAGCGGTCTTGCGGTTCCAGACTGCAGCGCCTTTAACAGCACGGCCACTTCGGCCGGCCGATAACGCTTATCAAGGTCCTGCCGTTCCTGTCCGTCACGTCTCCTCCCCACGCTACATGGTGGGCATTCACGTCTCCAGGTACGATAAAGGGAGGACGAAGCTGACTTATTAAGTGTCTCCAGTCATCTTCCACGATACTGTGGTGGGGAGCGTTTTACAACGAGACAACTGTAAAGGTTTTGTGGGCAGTTCGTATCTCCACAGCAACTAATTCAAGGTTGGTGACAGGTACGTGTAACGGGTGTGGTCGATGCGGCAGCGAAGTTTTTACCAGTATAGCTACGCCGCCCCACCCATCGAAACGGTCTTCCCTTACTATAGAATAATTTTGAAAGCGAACAGTTCGTTCGAATGTGAACCAAGTTTCACATAACAGAACGATATCAGGCTGACTTACGAACAGTTCTCGTTGCAAGGTTTCTCTATTAGAATTAGCCGATCTCGCATTTCACTGCAATACTTTTAAAGCCGCCATAATTTAGGGAGAGAGAGAGATTGAAATATGCCAGTAACGAGGTACCGGATATCGGAATTGTTCATAGCACTATTTTGTCTCATGTTTTGCACGACAATATCAATCACATTTATTATCTTATCTATAAGTTCAGCATGACCTTGAGGCTGTCGTTGATTCGGCGGTTGTGGGGTTGCTAATCTGTGAGCAGTAGGCTGGTATGGATTTTGGCTGATAGGAGTGAATGAATGTTGCATGGGATATAACAGGCTGCGGTACTGAGACCACTCACGAACGTTACTTTGGTTCTTTACTTGCGGCTGCCGCCGGGGAGGCCGGTAAGCGACGTGTGTCTGCTGGGGCACGGTTGCACACGGAGTTGCGTCCCCACTTCCGCGTTGTTGACTCTGCGTGCTTGCGGCGGGCAGCGGCGGGAAGAGTTGTGGGTTTTGAAAGTCCGGAGAGCTCAAATTTGTTGGAGCAGGAATGATCGGAGCCGGCAAGTGATGTTGTTGAACCCCGGTGACGGATGCATAGGTTGGCAAACGAGCAATAGACAGCGCATCCCTGAAGTCAATGTTGTTGAACGTAGCTAATTCTTGAGCTCGTCGCCGTATATGGTATTCCGGGCAGGAACGGTCCGTGGATGCGCGTTGCCCCCGCAGTGAGCGCAAATAGTGATAGGTGAGACACAGGATTCAACATTATGTGGACCATTACATTTAATGCATCTCATCTGAGATCGACATTGTTTGCTGATGTGCCCGTAACGAAGACAATTAAAGCACTGCCTGACAGTTGGTACATAAAGGTCTACGGGACATCTTGTTCCGTGAATAGACACGGCTTCCGGTAAGGTTTGAGAGTCGAAGGTTAACAGACAGGTCTGCAATTTAATGATTTGGTCTTTACCATATCTCTTCGTAAACCTCCGAACGCCTACAACAGGGAAGGGAGATTGTACGACTTCCAAAATCTTCGCTTCTTCAAGGTTGGTGTCTACTTTCCTGACTACTCCCAGCTTATGGACAACAAAAGAAGGAATGTAAGCTTCTATATTTTTTGACTTTAATACCTCACTGGTAACTAGGAAATTAGCCTTGTCTGGGGTTTTCAGTTCCACCTTTTGTTTTTCCTGCTGAAGAGATGTTAAGTATATAATTCTTCACTTCTGGCAAGAAAATATGCAATAATTTCCCTAGGGCCATAGGGTGCAAGCGGCCTAAGTTTTTGTCCAAACATTCCATGTTAACTACGAATGGTCTCCTATCTGTACGTTTGTAAAAGTTGAGAGATCTCGGAGTAGGTGCAGGTCCCACAGGAGGGGTGTTAGTTGCAGCATGTTGGTTAGGAGTGAGCCCAGAAGCAGTTGCTACAGGGGGTCAGCTACATTTGAAACGTCAGTTACAGGTAAGAGTTGATTAGCGTCTGCTATGAAGGTTTTGGAATTTCTTAAATCCAGACTGACCTCACTTTGTCGCTTGTTTCTCGTAGCGGAGAAGCTGGAGGAATCCTGTTCCGATAAATCCATATGCTCTTCTGCCGGCTGTATTCCAGATTCTCCCCGAACAACTGCTAACGAGTGGCTGATCACAGCCGTCGTGTTGTCCAATGTAGTTCCTGGACGAGCTGGTAAGGGTGCTGCATCTGGATGTAGCCGCTGGGCAGGTGGTTGTTGTTGATGTTGTCCCATAGGGGCGTCGAAGTCACCACCCCCTTCTCCATACACCCCACCATACATGGCGGGGCTTGCCGTCACCGATAGTAATGTCAGGTGTTAATGTGCCTAACAGAAAACCGTACCAAACGAAAGCTGTTACGCGCGTGCACTAGTAGGTAAACACAAGCGTCACACGGAAGAGCGACCGCGTAGCACGTCTTAACACTTCCGCATCTGCAAGCGAACTGGGACTCCAAGGCTTCCATCAGTACTACAAATGAAGCTTCCTCTATCAGACCCCACAAAAACTTGTACCCCTTCTTCCTGAGTTCGTTGAGGAGTGCTACCTTCTCCACAAACCTGTAAATAAATTTTCTGTAAAAATTGACTGTCACAACAAATCAGGTCACATCTTTCACACATTTTGTGGCTGGGGATACTGCCTGATTGCTTCAACTCTTTCCCGATTGATGGAAATTCTTACGCCAGAGACCGTATTGCCTAAAAACTTTATGGTAGAACAAGATAATGATAGACACATTGAACTTGATATCGAAAAACATTGCATCCATGAACTGTGAGAGCACGGTAGCGCCCGTAACCAACCCAAATGGTGCACAGTTATATACAAACAGGTTCCAATCTTCACGAACGCTGTTAAATTCTTACACCCTTCTTCTAACAGAATTTGATTGTATACGTGATTCAGATCTAACGTGGTAAATATCTTTGCTCCCTTAAACCATACAGAACATGAATGTAAGACCAGCAGAGGAACAGCCCGTAATATAACCTTCTTATTTATGTCCCTGTAGTCTACAGCTGGACGATGTCCGCCGTTACTCTTCGGTACTAAGAATACTGGTGCAGTGTATGGTGCCTTAAATGGTCATATCACACCTTGTTGAAACATTTTCTCAACATGCTCTCTTAATTACTTCATTCTAGGTGGATATAATCAATATGGCTCCTTTTTAACAGGAATCTGATCCGTTAACTCCACACAATATACAAGTGCATCCGTCGTCCCCAAATCTTCCGTTAACACATCCGGAAATTCCTCACGCACAGCTTTAATCTTCTCCAGGAAACTGTCGAGGTGACGTAACTGCTTATCAATCGAATGTGAGTTCCCCTCACTACCCACTTCAGTATCCTCTTACCACATGCCAAGTTGGTCGCCCCTTCTGCCCATGTTGGCGAAACTGAAACTGCACATGAGGCTTAAACTTGAAATAAAACTGTTGGCCCACCGAATCCGGAATCAGTCTTACCAATAAAACTTGGTTATCGTCACTACTCGCAACCCTGAAATTGCTGCTGTGAGGCTATAACTAGTCCTGAATGATATTACTATACGTTACTACTTGCTGTGCCTGCTCCTTTTCCGCTTCAGTCTGGAACCGCGCGACCGCTACGGTCGCAGTTTCGAATCCTGCCTCCGGCATGGATGTGTGTGATGTCCTTAGCTTAGTTAGGTTTAAGTAGTTCTAAGTTCTAGTGGACTGATGACCTCAGATGTTAAGTCCCATAGTGCTCAGAGCCATTTGAACCATTTGAACCTGCTCCTTGTCCCCGCCCAACAAATAATTTGTCCTGACAACATAATGATGGAGACGAGCCTGCAATCTATACACGTGATTAGTTGTAGGTGCCTCCTCACTTTGCACAATCTGTAACTTTTTTTCCGAAGCAGCAACTATAGCGGTAGTGACAAAAGTTACTTCTTTTATCTTTCATCTCTGTAATTCATACATCAGCTCATTCTTCCTCAGGAAAACCGGATCCTTTACATCGGTGGGCATTCTGAAAAATTTGACACAGTATCAGTGAACAAGCGTAATTACGTAATATATCTAGGGACACCGCCACTCAGTTAATCGATTACACTCTGCTGCTACGTGTGTAGTGTTGACTGGGGCCACGGCACGAGTAATGGTGGAAACGATTGATTGAGTCACAGGTACATAAACGCATTAGCGTTATTAATATTTTCACAGTTTTGACAAGTTTGTACAACCTGCGTCTGCACGACAGTTTCTCTTAAAATTCATACAGAATCCAACCATTTTGCAAATTAATAAAGCTGAACCAAGACAATTATTCAGTACAGGAATTCAGGAATAAGCAAACTTCCAATATTGTTCAAATAACCAAACCTAACAGTTACTTATTCAGGAACTTACCAGATCGACAAAAATTAAAACTCAATTAAATTACCTTAAGGGACATAAGAATTATTCACCAGGTTATGCACTTACACTGTACAAACCCGTAACTTTACTCAGAGCCCAAAACGCAGACATTAAAAAAACACATAATACTCCCAGTTCACATATACGTTCCAGACAATTATGCAATATTATACTCTCATCTGAAACACCTTAAGGATAAGAAAAATTTGTGCAGAGCTCTTTAGACCTCACTTAACTAATAAACATTCAAAATGGCTTGCTAAAGTATCTTCTAGTGAACATCAATAGAAGTAAGATTTCGAATGGTTCCTTTCTTTTTTGCGTAGCTTTCTTGGATTAAATTCGCTGCGCCATTACAGGCAGCATTTATATAATCAACCTTCGAGTTGCTTCATATAACAAATAGAATAGAATAGAATATCTCACAGTGTACCTGAAACAGTCCGTTGTTAGAAATAAGCACTACAAAGTTTCACTGAGCCTTGCAGTAGCGAGTTATGAACTAAGAAATAGGAAAGCATACACTGTATACGGTTAAATGAAGTATATATAACACCACACAAGGAAAGTGTGTACCACTGAGCAGTTCAAATCAGACAAATGCCTCTGTAATAAAGTGCGTACACAAAAGTGTTGAATCTCTACAGCTCACGTAGCACACAAAATACATACAAACCGTTTCGTGAGCAGATAAGAGTACACCACAAGAATGAAAGTCATGAAATGGCTACACAGCCATCAGTACATAGTACTTGAAGGAACTGAACGTTCGACACAAGAACGACACGCAATTTCAATGCGTCTGGCTTGTTCACATTTCGTAAGTGCACAGTGCATTCGTGGCAAGAATACACAATAACAATATTTTTTGCGACAGACCAGGTCCCTTCCGCATGGCACAACGAAGTAATCATAGCGTCTATCTCTGCCGGGTGTTCCTACACAGTCAGCATCAGCTTCCTGCTAATTCACAGTATTGATTCGAACTGACTCCATCTTTTCGCACTGCACTCACATAGATAAACCCTTATCTCTGTCAGGGAGGTCAGAATAGCGTCGATAGGGAGTATGACCAACCTAGAATATCAGTTCGGGTGTTGCCATCCTAGATCATAGTGCCATACATGGCAAAAAGAATAAAGCTCAACAATGGTTCACTTCATATCTGTAAACTAAAAAGGAGAAGGTTGTCCTCCAGTATCAACTGACAGGGAAGAGGTGTGAATCTGACTAATACCATGTCAAGTGGGATGTGCCATATAGTTCTGTTCTATGTCTATTGGTTTTCTTGACATACAGGGTAAATCACCTAAAACTTGCACCTCAAATATTGCGGAAATGGAATTGATAGTCAGGGGCTCGTAATGTTAACCAAAAAACAGATTGTAATAATGTGGAAATTTGTGGCATGGTCTTATGAGAAAGAAAGATCCTTTATCATTTAGCTACTATATAGCAGGTCAGCAACTGGAAGCAGTTAATTCCATAAATTATCTGGGAGTACGCATTAGGAGTGATTTAAAATGAATGATCATATAAAGTTGATCGTCGGTAAAGCAGATGCCACACTGAGATTCATTGGAAGAATCCTAAGGAACTGCAATCCGAAAACAAAGGAAGTAGGTTACAGTACACTTGATCGCCCACTTCTTGAATATTTCTCACCAGTGTGGGATCTGTACCAGATAGGGTTGATAGAAGAGAGAGAGAAGATCCAACGGAAAGCAGCGCGCTTCGTTAAAGGAGATGATAGATAAACTCCAGTGGAAGACTTTGCAGGAGAGACACTCAGTATCCCGGTACGGGCTTTTATTGAAGTTTCGAGAAAATACCTTCACCGAGCAGTCAAGCAGTATATTGCTCCCTCCTACGTACATCTCGCGAAGAGACCATGAGGATAAAATCAGAGAGATTAGAGCCCACACAGAGGCATACCGACAATCCTTCTTTCCACGAGCAATACGAGACTGGAATAAAAGGGAGAACCGATAGAGGTACTCGAAGTACCCTCCGCCACACACCGTCAGGTGGCTTGCGGAGTATGGATGTAGATGTAGATGTAGATGTAGATGTATGAGACCAAACTGCTGAGGTCATCGGTCCCTAAGCCTACACACTACTTCATCTAATTTAAACTAACTTACGCTATGGACAACACACACACCCATGTCCGAGGGAGGACTTGAACCTCCAACGGGGGCAGTCGCACGGACCGTGACAAGGCGCCCTCGACCGCGCAGCTACCCTGCACGGCTTTGTAATAATACTTAGAAAGTGTATTTTTTGTGCAAACATACACTTTTTTTAAATGGAGCAACGTCTGTTGACATCAGCAGACTAAAAGCAGGGTAAATTAAATTGTTAGTAGAGTTTGTTGCAGGATTCTGGTGCGAGTCGTTTACGTACAGTGCATCACACACTAAGGAACAACACAACTGCATAACACTAGTTATGTGGATTATGACCTGTAACGAGACAACTGATCATCAGAGGCTGTGTTCAAAAAGACCCATGGCAGCACTCGCGTCCGGCCATCCTGATTTAGGTTTTCCGTGATTTCCCTAAATCGCTCCAGGCAAATGCCGGGATGGTTCCTTTGAAATGGCACGGCCGAATTCTTTTCCCGTCCTTTCCTAATCCGATGAGACCGATGACCTCGTAGTTTGGTCTCTTCCTCCAAATCAACCAACCATGGCAGCAGTGATATACGCTTCCAGTGTCATATAGATCGACTGCTGCACACATGCTGGCATTTCAGCGGATATGTCCGAGCAGGCTGCAGTAATACATTCCTTGCACATCATTGGAAGTAGGTGGTAGGCCCTCGTAGACGGCTTGTTTCAGCATTTCCCACAGAAAAAAGCCTACAGGTGTCAAATCCAATGACTGGGCTGGCCAAAGTACAGGTCCTTTGCGTGAAATCCAACGATTTGACAACGATTCTTGAAAACATGCTGTAGTGCTTCGTGCACTATGGGCTGGACAGCCATCATGTTGGTACCACAGTATTCTACAAGTCGGCAGAGGACCGTCTCCTAACATTTGTGGAAGATGGTCTGTCAGGAGGCTCTGATATTTGTGCACGTTCAGGCCTATGAGCTGATGGTTCACTATCCCACCTCACACGTTTACACTCCATGGACGCTGACTTCCTACCTCATGAAGCCAATGGGGACTGTCAACAGACCGGCAGTACGTGTTTTGGCAGTTTACCTGGCCATGATTGGTAAATGGAAATGAGCGTTTGGCGTCATTGGCCGGGAGGCCCCTTACGGGGCAGGTCCGGCCGCCTTGGTGCAGGTGTTATCACATTCGACGCCACATTGGGCGACCTGCGCGCCGGTGAGGATGAAATGATGATGAAGACAACACAATATCCAGTCCCTGAGCGGAGAAAATCCCCGACCCAGCCGGGAAACGAACCCGGGCCCCTTAGGACGGCAGTCCGTCACGCTGACCATTCAGCTATCGGGGCGGACGATTGGATGTGGCTTCATCGTTAAACAAGAACTGGAGTATCCTGCTTTAAGGCCCATGTTCAGAAGTTAACACGGTTCTCATAATCGTTTCCATGCAGCTCTTAACGGAGAGGGATGTGATAGGGATGGAACCAAAGTCGATGAAGACTGTGTAGGACCTGACTCATGCCACTCCCTCGTGTGATTGCGCGGGAACTAACACGCGGATCAACTGCAACAGCAGCAAGAACATTCATTTCCCCCTCTTCTGCCATCACTCGATTCCTTCTGTTACGTTGTCTAGGTGTTACACTACCACTTTCACGTAACAGGTTGAAGAGGTTGATAAATAACTGCCGAGATGGTTGACGTCTATTGGGATATCTTGCCGCATACATCGCACAAGAACGAACTGCATTCTTCGTGCAGTCTCCATGCACCGTGAGCATATCGGCTTTTTATACATTGGTAAATCCCATCATCCACTCACGACCTACTGCTTAGACTGTCACACACTAACTGACTAGTAAGTTCAGTGCACTCAAGGAACACACAAGCACACTGTAAGCAAACACAACATCGTACCTAGCAACTATGCAGGTTGAATGGCACAAAAAAGTGTCTGTGTGTAAACTTTGCACAATACGGTATGTCATAAACGACTCGCACTAGACTCCTGCAACAAAAACCACTGACATTCTAATTTATCACACTTTTAGGTTGTTAATGCCAACAGGCATTGTTACATTTAAATAAGTATAAATTTACGCAAAAAATACGCTTTTTAAGTATTATACAACCTATTGACTGGCTAACAATACGAACCCCTGACTACCAATCCATTCTGTGAAAACCGCACATTAATAGCGCTTTCCATTTCCGCAATATTTGCGGTGGAAGTTTTAGGTGGTGCAACCTGTATATCACTGATCTACCACTAAACGTGACAGATGACAGAAAAATTATTCTCTTTGCAGATGACGCAAATGTTATTGTGAGCGACATGAAACGTAAGATAAATGATGTAGTTAATAGGGTAGACAGTAACATCTTGTATTAGATCTAATGGCAACGAATAGATCTGACCTCGTTGAGGATGACCACATCGAAACTGGTATCAGAGATAATGAGACAGTTATAGCAACAATGAGTACCAAAATAGGAATAGCAACTAAAACAAGTATAAAGTTCTATACAGGGAAGCAGTAGTGTCATATGTCAATGAGGAACTTGAAACTTTTCTCTCAGGACAGGGGCATGTAGAGCGGTTATGGATCAAGTTTAAAATAATGGTTGACCATGCACTGGATAGTTACGCGCCCGGCGGAACAGTTCATGATATTAGAGAACCTCCATAGTAGACAGTCGCTGTAAAGTAACTTCTAAAGAAACAGAGACTACTGCATAATAGGTGTAAAACAAAGCATAGGGCTATAGATGGAGATATGCTGAATGAAACGCGTTTGCATGTCAAGAGAGCAATGCGTGAAGCCTTCAATGACAACCGCAACAGAATATTGCCGAAAAGTCTTTCACAAGACCCAAAGAAATTCTGGTCGTATATAAGAGCTGTTAGGGGCACTAAAGTTAGTGTCCAATCACTCACGGACAAGGAACTGAAATCGAGCGTAGCAGAGCAAAAGCAGAAATGCTTAAACTGTTTTCAAATGTTCCTTTACAAAGGAAAACCCAGGAGCACTGAACAGAGCCCCAGGGCCAAATGGAATTCCTATCAGATTCTCTACCCAATTTGCGGCTGAGGTAGCAGCCACTTTGTTAACTATAATCTGTTGTAGATCCCTTGAATGAAAAACCGTGCCTAATAGTTGGAAAAAGCACAGGTGACACCACTGTACAAGAAGTGTGGTAGAAGTGATCCTCAAACAGGCATCCACTATTTTTGATATTAAATTTTTTGTAGAATCTTAGAATATACCCTGAGCTCAAACCTAATGTGATATCTTGAACGGAACGACCTCCTACATGCCAACCAGTGCGGATTTCGAAGACATCGATCATATGGAATCCAACTCACATTCTTCCCACATCAGTTTCTGAAGGCCATGGATCAAGGCAGTCAAGTAGATGCAGTACATCTCGGTTTCCGAAAAGCGTTTGACTTAGTATCACACCTACGCTTATTATGAAAAGTACGATCGTATGGAGAGCCATCAAAAGATTTAGAAGTAACTTCGGGTGTACCCCAGGATAGTGTGTTGGGTTCCTTGCTGTTCATGTTGTATATTAATGATCTTGCGGACAATATTAACAGCATCCTCAGACTTTTCGCAGATGATGTGGTTATCTATATTGAAGTTATAACTCTAGATTTAAAAGAATTACACATAGCTTGCTATGACTATATGAGTGAGTCATAGTTGGAATCGGTAAACCCATATAAATCTCTGGGTGTAGCCATTTGTAGGGGCATGAAATGGAACGATCACATTGCCTCAGTTGTGGATAAAGCAGGTAGCAGGCTTTGGTGTAGAGGTAGAATACTACGGCAATGTAATCAGTCTACAAAGGAAAATGGTTCAAATGGCTCTGAGCACTATAGGACTTCACTTCTGAGGTCATCAGTCCCCTAGAACTTAGAACTACTTAAACCTAACTAACCTAAGGACATCACACACATCCATGCCCGCGGCAGGATTCGAACCTGCAACCGTAGCGGTCGTGCGGTTCCAGACTGTAGCGCCTAGAACCGCTCGGCCACTCTGGCCGGCTCTACAAAGGAGATTGCATGCAAATCTCTCTTGCGCCCCATATTAGAATATGTGTGGCACTAACAGGGGATATTGAACGTGTACAGAGGAGGGAGAACGAAAGGTCGCTGGTTTGTTTGACCCTCGGGAAAGTGTCACAGAAATTTTGAAAGAACTGAACTGGCAGAATGAAGAACAGTGGTCGTCAAACTGCAGCCCGAATCAAGTATTCGTGCGGCCCTCGCTTCTCAGCACCTAGCAACTAACAGCCGAATTCAAAAACGGTATCTAAAGTTACGAGATTATTAAAAGTGTAGTTTCCTGGTCAGTAATAAAGCGAAAATACAAGGTATGCTTAATTTTAATTGATGTCGGTGCATTTAGCCGTGAGCTAATTTGGCTGATTAGCTCTGCGGCAGAGGAATAAGTAGCATGGCCACTGCGGGGCTAGAGGGCGTCAGAGGGGAGGATGATTTATTGATTGTCTTCCAGTACTGACAACTCACGAGCATGCGTGACTCCTGCCGATCAGCGCTATGTTATGAATTTTGACACGGAAGTGTTCGTGAATGCGCAATACCGAGACGATCATCTCCAAATGCGGTCCTTATTTGCAGCAAGGAACATTAAATTAATTAAGCCTTTTGTAATACATCACAGTGAGTAAAAGAAAACTGGCATTTTAATCATTTATCAAACTTTTGTCATGATGCCTCATATTCAATCGTGCATATAAATACAAGTACAAATAGTGTTATTAATCAAAGTCAGTCACTTAGACAGTAAAACCAACACTTCACCACGCAACTATAGCGTCAGAACAGTTAGATCACTTAGGAAATTTGTAAATTTGTGGTAAGTTCTTATGGGACGAGGTGATCGGTCCCTAAGCTTACACACTACTTAATCTGACTTAAACTGACTTACGCTAAGGACAACACACACACCCATGCCCTAGGGAGGATTCGAACCTCCGACGGGGGAGCCTACCGAACCGTGACAGGACGCCATAGACCGCGCAGCTACCGCGCGTGGCAGATCTCTTAGGTCGGCAGAATCTAAAACAGACCCACCAAAACTGTTTCGAATGGTTTCCACTTTTAACGATCAGTACTTTGGGGCCGGTGGCCAACTTTATCGTGCCCTTACTATAGTTAGTCTGTTGGGGGATCAGAACACACGAATGATGTAGGTTACCAATTAATAATAAGATAGATTCATATGTGTCCCTATCTGCCGCTCCAGAGTGTCAGTATTGGCTCTGGAACAAAACAGCTCGACGACTGCTGCTGTAGAAGACAGAGCTTCTAGAACTCGCTTTAAATGATGCTTCTAGGGATATACCGGGTGGTCAAAAAGTCAGTATAAATTTGAAAACTGAATAAATCACGGAATAATGTAGATAGAGAGGTACAAATTGACACACATGCTTGGAATGACATGGGGTTTTATTAGAACTAAAAAAATACAAACGTTCAATAAACGTCCGACAGATGGCGCTTCATCTGATCAGAATAGCAATAATTAGCATAACAAAGTAAGACAAAGCAAAGATGATGTTCTTTACAGGAAATGCGCAATATGTCCACCATCATTCCTCAACAATAGCTGTAGTCGAGGAATAATGTTGTGAACAGCACTGTAAAGCATGTCCGGAGTTATGGTGAGGCATTGGCGTCGGATGTTGTCTTTCAGCATCCCTAGAGATGTCGGTCGATCACGATACACTTGCGACTTCAGGTAACCCCAAAGCCAATAATCGCACGGACTGAGGTCTGGGGACCTGGGAGGCCAAGCATGACGAAAGTGGCGGCTGAGCACACGATCATCACCAAACGACGCGCGCAATAGGTCTTTCACGCGTCTATCAATACTTTTTTTGTTCTAATGAAACCCCATGTCATTTCAAGCATGTGTGTCAATTTTTACCTCTCTATCTACATTATTCCGTGGTTTATTAAGTTTTCAAATTTATACTGACTTTTTGATCACCCGGTACTACAACGCCCTACATATCGTTCCCATATGGACCGTGAGGACACGATTAATTACAGCATGCACAGAGGGAGTTAAACAGTTATTCTTCCCGCGCTGCATACACAAATGGAACGGGAAAAAGCTATAATAACTGGTACAGTGGTTGGGACTTACCCTCTTTCATACTCTTCACAGTGGTTCGCAGAGAACAGAAGTAGTGGCTTCCAGAGAACAGATAAGTGTAACAAAACACTACGCATACAGTTTCTGCCACGGGACTCTTCTAAAACTGAAACTTTGCTGTCCGAAGGTGGTTAAACAATCGATGAAGTTGGTTCAAATGGCTCTGAGCACTATGGGACTCAGCTGCTTAGGTCATTAGTCCCCCAGAACTTAGAACTAGTTAAACCTAACTAACCTAAGGACATCACACACATCCATGCCCGAGGCAGGATTCGAACCTGCGACCGTAGCGGTCTCGCGGTTCCGGACTGCAGCGCCCAGAACCGCACGGCAACTTCGGCCGGCAATCGATGAAGTCTATGCTCGTGCGAGTGTAGTGATATAGTGTGTATTCGCTTATATTTTGAGTCGCGAATAACGTAGTTTGTGCTATAGTAACGATTGTAACTAGTATCTGTCCTCTATAAAATTTTGACAGTAATATTCTTTTTCAAAGGATCATTAACCGCCAGTTTCAGTGCGTAGCAACGTGAATAAACGTACGTTTTTTAGAATCATCAGAAATTACGAGTGTTGTTTTTGGACCCTTGCAGATGTATATTTTCGAGAACATTCGTAAGTTATAAGTGCTGTGCAAGCCCATTTCGTGGTAAATCGGCGTTTGTGATTTACAAAGGGTTCAAATGGGCCTAAACTCTATGGGACTTAACATCTGAGGTCATCAGTCCCCTAGACTTAGAACTACTTAAACCTAACTAACCTTAGGACATCACATGCGTCCATGCCCGAGGCAGGATTCGAACCTGCGACCGTTGGAGCAGGACTGAAGCGCCTAGAACCGCTCGGACACAGCGGCCGGCTGTGATTTACAATTACTGTAAATAACTAACATAGCATGCCACATTTGTTTTCCCTTTTAGCAGGAGTGTGTATTGTCTGCATTCATCGTAAATTAACGCTGTTGCCGAATTCGTTAGTGACCATAACGTTTCAGAGAAACAATATTTTTATACTCAGTTTTTTCTATGAAGAGATATCTCGTTTTGCCTGTAAATCGCTTCAGTTCTAACAGACTATTCGTAATACGTTTAGCATTTAAGAATCATTAATTGAAAGAGAAACGATACGCTTAGTTTAAAGTTATCTGTTAACTGTTCTGTAAAATATTTCGCCAGGCACAATTAGCCGCACTGTGTACGCCATGTTGGGCACGGAAAGTGTTATCTGTTGTTCGTAAGCAGCTGGAAGTCGGCCTGTTTACTGTTAATATTGGAAGCTGCTGTGAATAAGTGTGCGGGGGGATAATTAAGAATCGTTTACCAGAGGTACCAATGGCTCCTCTCCTATGAATACTGCCTCATTTGGAAAAAAGTGCAGGTCATTTCCGCTTTCAAAAAGGATCGATGCATATAATTATAGGCCCGTATCGTTGAAGTCACTTTGTTGTAGAATTATGGATAAAAAAAATGGCTCAAATGGCTCTGAACACTATGGGACTTAACATCGGAGGTCATCAGTCCCCTAGAACGTAGAAATACTTAAACCTAACTAACCTAAGGACATCACAAACATCCATGCCCAAAGCAGGATTCGAACCTGCGACCGTAGCAGTCGCGCGGTTCCAGACTGAAGCGCGTAGAACCGCTCGGCCACCGTGGCCGGCAATTATGGGTCATGTTTAATGTTCATGTACTATGACATTTATCGAGAATGAATACCTCATCTATAAAATTCGACATGGGTTCCGCAAACAGAGATCTTGCAAAACTGAGTTCGTTCTGTTCCTCCATGAGAGCCACAGCGGTGTAGACAACGGCGCTCAGGTTGATGTCCTGTTCCTTGACTTCAGGAAGGCATTTGACACCGTCCCGCATTGCCGTTTAGTGAAAAAAATACGAGCTTATCGAGTATCGGTCCAGATTTGCGACTGGATTCAGTACTTCCTTTCAAATAAAACTCAACACGTCTCTCTGAACGGGACAAACTCGACAGATATAATGGAAACTTCAGGAATACCCCAAGGTAATGTGATAAGACCATTGGTCGTACGGGAAAATTCCCACTTCATCGATACCTCGGAGATGCTGTGTCCCATCGCACGTGCGCCGACTATAACACCACGATCAAACTCACTTAAATCTTGACAACCTGCCATTGTAGCAGCAGTAACCGATCTAACAACTGGGCCAGACTCTTGTTTTCCAATATAGGCGCTGCCGACCGCAGCACCGTATTCTGCCTGTTTACGTATCTCTGTATTTGAATACGCATGCCTATACTAGTTTCTTTGCCGCGTCAGTGTAGTTTCGATGAAGCTCAAAATTTGCAGTATTGTCCCCAGCACAAATCGTGGCGCCTTGGTTCTGAGTCGAGTGGAAGCTTTTAAGCAGAGACATGGAAGGTTCTGTGTCAAGCTAGGCTGTGACTTCCTAGACTTGCGCCAGCAGGCTGACAACTGTGAGGTCCCACTAAATGGATCAGGTGTGCACTACACATCACAGGTTTTTACCGAGGTAGCTGATTGTGCTTGGTGTGCACACAGGGTTTTCCTTAGATGAGATGACTCTCAATCAAGTTTAGATAATGATCACTGTAGGAGACCTGTGTTAGTGCAACGTCCAACGAAATGTCCTCCACAGGCCAGAGTGCTGAAATACTAGAGGTTTCGTCTCCAATTACACACACACACACACACACACACACACACACACACGCGCGCGAGCGAGCGCACACACAAAGATACGCACGCACTACCGAAGCATCCGCAATAAAGTTCCAGAGTTTGAGCCCTCAAAATAGCGGTGAAGTCCACATAATACTTGGTACAGAAAATTGGTCAAATCTGAAATTGACAGCAGTGAGGATTTCGGAGAAAATGTAAATGTATATCAAAACAATAGGCTAATTGGTAACGGAGATGGTGATTTGTCACAGTGTACAAGAAATTCAAATCCATTGATATGTAAACTGAAGCTGCATTCGATACTCTTTGGACAAGACTCAGTATCAGATGTGAGCGTAAGATTGTAATTGGATGCTTCAATTGACCACTAGGCTCACCTCCTGATATAATTGAAAACTTCAGAGAAAATGTCAGTTCACTTGTACTTAAGTTCCTCAGACGAATAGTAATCATCGGTGGAGACTTCAATCATCCAACAATCAATTGGTAAAATTGCAGTTTTGTTAGTGGTGGACATGACAAGACATCCTGTGAAACATTATTAAATGCCTTCTCTGTAAACTACCTGGAACAGATGGTTTGGAACGCCACTCTTGATGGAAATATATTAGATTTACTCGCAACAAACAGACTTGTATTTTTTGAAGATGTCCACATGGAAACTAATATCAGTGACCATGAGGAAGTAGCAAATGTGGTTACCAATGCACATTTAAAAGAATAGTCGATTATGCACTAGATAGATACGTACCCAGTAGAACAGTTCGTAATTAGAGGGACTCTCCGTGGAATACAGTCACTATAAAGAAATGTCTAAAGGAACAGAGACTGCTACACAACAGGCGTAAAACAAAGCATAGAGCTATAGATACAGAGATGCTGAATGAAATATATTTGGCTGTAACGTATTTGGCTGTCAAGAGAGCAATGCAAGGAGTGTTTCACGACTACCATAGAAAAATATTATCAAACGATTTTCCACGAAACCCCACAAAATTCTGGTTGTATGTAAAAACTGTTATTCGTACCAGCGGTAGTATCCAGTCACTCATGGATGAGACAGAAATTGAAATTGAAGGTAGCGAAGCAAAAACAGAATTGTAACAGATTATACAAAGGAAAAGTCAGGAGAACTGCCCCAATTTAATCGTTCGCTAAAACATGAGTGAAAGGAGTATTAGTCGCAGTGGCGTTGAGAAACAACTGAAATCGCTAAAATTGGACAAAGCACCAGGGCCCGATGGAATCCCTGTCAGATTGTACGCTTGTACAGTATTTTATACTGAGGACAACTGGGCTAGGTCTACTATCTTGGCTTTTTGAATTTCCCGTCAGTTTACACTGAGGGCAATTGGGACTATGGGATTTCCCACCATTTTGTACTTACATCATTTGGTCTAGGTCCGCTATGATGTCAGAGGGATGGGGATGGAGAAACCTGGCGACATTAAGTGACATCATCGATGACGTTATCAGATATCTGGCAACAATGCAAACTAGCCCAGTGCACCAGTTTCTCTACTACTCAAATCTGGGAGTCAGGACTGTAATTCAGACGACCGGACGAGCGTACTTATACTTCAGAACAAAGCAGGCACACATAGATGGCACCAGAATCAACTTCAGTTTCGTGAATGCATTGATCCTGCCAGAGATTTTAATTTTTCAGAGACACTGGCAGGAAACAAGACCACTACCTGCACGTAGCTGTTTCCAGTATCAGAGGTCTAGGCAGACAGACCACCTGAAGACGTAACGCGCATGGAAATGGACCCATGGTGGCCTACACTGCAGCCGTGTAGTCTGCAAACCTCTCAGCTGCCGACGCAGCATCCTTCATGGACATCGAGCCACCATCAGCGTTGGAGTCATCATCATCATCGCCAATAATGTTGTCTCCTGTGACCTTCAGTCGGCGTTCTATTTCCGTTTCTTTCGCCATATACTTCCGGAAATTCGGAGGACAAATTTCTGGACGCAGATTGGACGATGCCGTCTGCCTTAGTGACCCATGCAACTCCATCAAATGGTTCAAATGGCTCTGAGCACTATGGGACTCAACATCTGAGGTCATCAGTCCCCTAGACTTAGAATTACTTAAACCTAAGGACATCACACACATCCATGTCTGAGGCAGGATTCGAACCTGCGACCGTAGCGGCCGAGCAAGTCAGCCAAGGACCGTAGCTCCAGGCTGTCCGCCAGCTGTCCGGGATCTCTGCTACTCGTCGCAACACCGATTGGTGGTGCCAATACAATGATCAGCCAGAACATTACGATCACCTACTTAATAGCCGGTATGTCCACCTTTGGCACGGATAACAGTGGCGACGTGTCGTGGCATAGAAGCAATGAGGCCTTGGTAGGTCGCTGGAGGGAGTTAGCACCACTCCTACCCACACAAGTCACCTAATTCCCGTAAATTCCGGGGAGAGTGGCGATGAACTCTGACGTCACCTTCAATCACATTCTAGAAGTGTTCAGTCGCCTTCAGATCTGGCGAGTTGGAGGGGCAACACATCAACTGGAACTGACCATTGTGTTCCTCGAACTACTTCACCAAACTTCTGGCTTTGTGACATGGCGCATTATCTTGCTGATAAATGCCAATGTCGTCGGGAAACATGAACGCCATGAAGAGGTCTGCAACCAGTTTACGATTCTCCATTGGCCGTCATGGTACCTTGCACGAGCTCCACCGGACACACGAATGCCTACGCGAACGTTCTCCAGAGCGTAATCGCGCCGCCGCCAGCATGCCTCCGTCCCGTAGTACAGGTGTCAAGGAGCTGTTACCCTTACCTTCTTCATCGCGACCTCCCATCGGCGTGATGAAGAAGGTATCAGGATTCAGGAGACCATGCAACTCTCTGCCACTGCGCCAACGTCCAGTGCCGATTGTCACTTGCCCATTTCAGTCGTAGTAGCTGTTATCGTAGTAGTAACATCGGCACATGCATGGGTCGTCGGCTGCGTAAGCCCATCTCTAGGCGTGTTCGTTGCACTGTGTTCAGACACACTTGTACTCTACCCAGTATTTCTGCCACAGTTCGCCGCGTGTCCTGTTTTACCAGTCTGCCTAGCCTACGACGTCCAACTGTAATGAGGGGTGGCCGCCCAACCCTATAACGTCTGCACGTAGTTACGGCTTGTTCAAATGTTCAAATGTCTGTGAATTCCTAAGGGACCAAACTTCTTAGGTCATAGGTCCCTAGACTTAAACACTACTTAAACTAACTTATGCTAAGAACAACACACACACCCATGCCTGAGGGAGCACTCGAACCTCCGGCGGGAGGGGCCACGCAGTCCGTGACAGGACGCCTCAAACCACGCGGCCACTCCACGCGGCAGTTACACCTTGGTTTCACTACGTGTTGAAGACACTCACCACAGCAAAAGTCATGCAGTTTCCGAAATGCTCGTTCCGAGCTTCCGGGTCATCACAACCTGCCCCCGGTCAGACTCAGATAGACCGCGCGTCTTCCCCATTCTACACAAGGACAACACACTCACTGCCACTACATGCACCGTGCGTATGTCTGACTAATAAAAGTCTGCAGCTGACGTTTACGCTAGCTCGAATTGCTCGGTGCATCTAGTTCCGCTCCGCGTTAACTCCGTCAGAAATCAATACAGCCTCTTTGTACTGAGGCGGCAACCGCACTCTATTTCCATGATGCTCATTCGAGCGTCACACTCTCGAATTGTTCGGCCGTCTGCTATATTTACCCGGGCGCCGCTCAGTCGCTCGCTGTAGGATCATGTCGAATCTACATCTACATCTACATCCATACTCCGCAAGCCACCTGACGGTGTGTGGCGGAGGGTACCTTGAGTACCTCTATCGGTTCTCCCTTCTATTCCAGTCTCGTATTGTTCGTGGAAAGAAGGATTGTCGGTATGCCTCTGTGTGGGCTCTAATCTCTCTGATTTTATCCTCATGGTCTCTTCGCGAGATATACGTAGGAGGGAGCAATATACTGCTTGACTCCTCAGAGAAGGTGCGTTCTCGAAACTTCAACAAAAGCCCGTACCGAGCTACTGAGCGTCTCTCCTGCACAGTCTTCCACTGGAGTTTATCCATCATCTCCGTAACGCTTTCGCGATTACTAAATGATCCTGTAACGAAGCGCGCTGCTCCCCGCTGGATCTTCTCTCTCTCTTCTATCAACTCTATGTGGTACGGATCCCACACTGTTGAGCAATATTCAAGCAGTGGGCGAACAAGCGTACTGTAACCTACTTCCTTTGTTTTCGGATAGCATTCCATTAGGATTCTTCCAATGAATCTCAGTCTGGCATCTGCTTTACCGACGATCAACTTTATATGATCATTCCATTTTAAATCACTCCTAATGCGTATTCCCAGATAATGAATGGAATTAACTGCTTCCAGTTACTGACCTGCTATATTGTAGCTAAATGATAAGGGATCTATCTTCCTATGTATTCGCAGCACATTACACTTGTCTACATTGAGATTCAATTGCCATTCCCTGCACCATGTGTCAATTCGCTGCAGATCCTCCTGCATTTCAGTACAATTTTCCATTGTTACAACCTCTCGATAGACCACAGCATCATCCACAAAAAGCCTCGGTGAACTTCCGATGTCATCCACAGGGTCATTTATGTATATTGTGAATGCGAGATGACGGAGAGTGCGAAAGCGAAACTTAATTCAAAAGAATATATCCTGAGTGCGTAAAACGGTGGTTGTAACAGTGTGTGGGAGAGATTTTCATCAGTGACTGACAACGGTGTCGTCTACATGTACTGTGGCAAGTGCTCCGCTCTGCTGTGCTACAGATCCGTCAGATCCGAATATCTGAAGGGACATGTCTGCAGTTAAGACAAAACGTAATTCGTGAACATCAGCAGTTTCAGAGAAAGCTACGATAATTAAAAAGGTGCCTAGAAATTTGTACCAGAGACCTTCGTCCATATAAAGAAAAATTAGTTGTAGGCTTTTGCGTTTTATATCACAAGACTGTAAATGTCGGTTCAGTAACGGGAGATGTAGGTAGACGTTTCCAACATATTGCCCAATTCTGTGATAGTATTACGAAACACTGAAAGACAAGCCGATGGAATAATAGTGCGTATGATGTCCAGCATTATCCAGACCATAGGCGTCAGTGCATGTGGATGTACAGCGGCTTTATGGCCAGGCAGATATGTGTTGCCTATCTAGTACTGTGCACTTTGCTTATCCAGATTAGGAACTGCGAAATATGGCATTGGCGGCAAATCACTTTTCGAGAAGCAAAAAACGCATAGGGAATTTTTTAAGAACTACGTCGAGAAAACATTATTAAAATTGTTAGGAGTAAATACCCTGCATTTTAATAAGATTTAATTTGCAACTGACGAAGGCGCTAATACATGCAAGGCACTGCAATCCTTTCAGCATTATGCATGAATTATACGTGTTTTGAACACACATGTTAGATGACTATTATTTGATAGATTGGCTTGGAGTGGTTTATTCCAGGACTTATGCTGCTAGAGATAGTGACCATTTCATGAAACAAACTGGTGGCGTGAAGTCGATACAGACAAGCTTGAAGCAAGAAACGTAGAGTAAGTGTGACGGCTTGTTTAGAATACTACAGAATGTACTAAGGCAGCACGACAGAATCATGGACCTGTTTCCGGAGGAAGGTGTCACTGAAAAACTTACTGGTTACGACAACACTGAAAAAGAGCTCGCGACATTTTTAGAGCAATTTAAAGATGCAACAGCAATGCTGGAAGGCGAGAAGCTTGCAACAGTTCAGTTTGTTTTGTTATGGGTGCACAAACTGAAAAGTCATTGTAATATAGGACCCAACCATACAAAGGGCAATATATTTAAATTGTAGCGCTTACTTGCAAAACGCTGCTTTCAGCGTCACCGGTATTTTGACAATACACTACAACAGTCGTATTATCATCTACTAATTGGAAGTACTACGACTGTTGAATCATCGCTGTCTCCATCTCACAAATGAGAAAGCCGAAATTCCGAGCTGCGCAGAACAGTAACAATCCTGTGGTCGCCCTTCCGATTATTGGAAATGACATCTGTTTGTGACAGAGATGAGACGTTAAATATTATGCACCAAATGTGTGATTGTAATTACGCCAACAGGGAATAATTTGGAGACAATTTTGTTCTTGTTAGATTTCTAATGTGTTAGCTGGTCAAGTTCACACATGTAACTTGAATAAATAAAGCAGGTGGTGTTATAAATAGCAGTAAAGTGATTTTTCATTATGAAAGCGACAAAACTGGGTAGTTACAAAACTTTCCTGTGAAATTACAAATTGTTTTCAAAATTTCGTTATTGCATAAAGCAAGATACACTGAAGCGCCAAAGAAACTGGCATAGGCATGCGTACTCAAATACAGATATATGTATACAGGCAGGATGTGGCGCTGCGATCGCCAACGCCTATATAAGACAACAAATGTCTGGTGCAGTTGTTAGATCGGTCACTGCTGCTAGAGTGGCAGGTTATCAAGATTTAAATGAGTCTCAACGTGGTGTTATAGTCGGCGCACAAGCGATGGGACGCAGCATCTCCGAGGTATCGATGAAGTGGGAATTTTCCTGTACGACCATTTCACGAGTGTACCGTGAATATCAGGAATCCGGTAAAACATATAAATTTCCGACATCGCTGTGGCAGAAGAAAGATACTGCAAGAACGAGACCAATGACGACTGAAGAGAATCGTTCAACGTGACAGAAGTGCAACCCTTCCGCAGACTGCTGCAGATTTCAATGCTGGACCATCAACTAGTGTCACCGTGTCAACCGTTCAATGAAACGTCATCGATATGGGCTTTCGAAGCTGAAGGCCTACTCGTGTACCCTTGACGACTGCACGACACAAAACTTTACACCTCGCCTGGGCCCGTCAACGCCGACATTGGATTTTTGTTGACTGGAAACATGTTGCCTGGTCGGACGAGTCTAGTTTCAAATTGTATCGAGCGGATGGACGTGTACGGGTATGGAGACAACCTCATGAATCCGTGGACCCTGCATGTCAGCAGGGGACTGTTCAAACTGGTGGAGACTCTGTAATGGTGTGGGGTGTGTGGAGTTGAAGTGATATGGGAACCCAGACACGTCTAGATACGACTCTGACAGGTGACATGTACATAAGCATCCGTATGATTAGCTGCATCCGTTCATATCCACTGTGCATTCCGCTAAGTGGCTGCGTGGTTTAGGGCACTATGTCACGGATTGCGCGGCCCCTCCCACCGGAAATTTGAGTCCTGCCTCAGGCATGGGTGTGTGTTGTTCTTAGCATAAGTTAGTTTAAGTAGTGTGTAAGTCTAGGGAGCAATGACCTCAGCAGTGTAGTCACACACACACACACACACACACACACACACACACACACACACACACACATTCCGACAGACTTGGTCAATTCCAGCAGGACAGTGGGACACCCACAAGTCCAGAATTGGTACAGAGTGTTTCCATGAACACTTTTCTGAGTTTAAGCACTTCCGCTGGCCACCAAACTCCCCAGAAGTGAACATTATTGAGCATATGTTGGATGCCTTGCAACGTGCTGTTCTGAAGCGGTCTCCACCACTCGTACTCTTACGGATTTATGGACAGCCCTGCAGGATACATTGTGTCAGTTTCCTCCAGCACTACTTCAGACATTAGTCGAATCTATGCCACGTCGTGTTGCGGTACTTCTGCGTGTTCACGGTGGCGTTACGCGATATTAGGCAGGTGTACCAGTTTCTTTGGCTCTTCAGTGTATTTTCTCTTACGGATCACAATGATGTCACGATGAGAAACTGTCATCCAGGAGTATACCTCCACAGCATAAACAAATTGACCTGAGTGTTGGTGCATCAGCTGGTGGGAGTGTGTCAGCAGCGACTCCAGCCTGCAGAAACACAGGGTTGCAACTAGGACAGTTGTGAGAGCAGTCCGCCAAGCGCACCAGAGCAAGCGGCCTCAGCCCTCCCTGCGGCGCCCCCTTGGACCACAGACAGCTTCGAGCGTTCGTGCTTTGAGAAGTCACGCCCGAGTGTGGTAGGGTTGGTTGGGTTGTTTTGGGGGAGGAAACCAAACAGCGAGGTCATCGGTCTCATCGGATTAGGGAAGGAAGTTGGCCGTGCCATTTCAAAAGAACCATCCCGGCATTTGCCTGAAGCGATTTAAGGAAATCACGGAAAACCTAAATCAGGATGGCCGGACACGGGGGTGTGGTAGGCCCGAGCGAGTGTGAGCGAGCGAAACGTCCTATTTGCGTACCTCTACTTGCGGCGACGCGCGGTTCTTTCCGTCCCTTTACGACGAACCTGCACCTACCTGTGAACATTGTCTCAGCAGATCATCAGTAGGAAAGCCGAGTGAAACCTACTGCACTTCGACGTGAACCAGGCTGCAATTAAAATCACTAATCTACGTTTCGGGAGAAACACGAAATGAAAGGTTAGAAATTTTGTCCTCAATTAATATATTCTGAAACTTAGGTGAACAAGTATCACTGCCAGGCCCGTGCTAGTCTTAACACAGTCGCTCACAATCCCTTTCACTCACTTTAGCAAGTTTATGGTGTTGCATTTCCCGAAAACGTAATAGCTACCAAATACTAATTGTTTTTGATTGAGAACGCTCGCCAAATATTAAGTCTGTCGGTACCAAATGCAGTCACAGTTTTTAGCCACCGACCTGCTCAATACGTCTTATCTCGTCACAAAATCACTTTAAAATTCCGAAAATTCTACACACACATCGGAATAATTATTCCGTCACTTTCCAACACTTTTGATGTATGAAACACTGCTAGATCCGGCAAATTATCATTTCCATCGGAACTACTACTGCACACGTCCGATCTCTTTCATGGCTAGGCTTCGACTCTTCCCTAGAATACTGTAAGTCTTCTCTACCAGCAGAGAAAGGCGCGCGAAGAATATTGCTTTACCATTGGTCAGTTTACTCAAAAGCCGATAGCAAAACAACATTCTCCCGCGTCAGTCCGCGCTTTCAATCAATAACCAATCGCAAAATAGTAAACCTAACAACTGCACCTTTTACCGACGTAATTATCTAATATGCTGAAGTTTAGTTTATGCATAAAGTTATTTACTATTGTTATTTATACCTGAATTAACTTTCCCTTTACCATAAACTTACTTTACAAATCTATTCTACAAAAATCCCCTTTGTTCATATCCACACTTCTTCGAAATGTTCCCACACTAAATCCTACTACATAACTCGGATTAAACAGTTATCTTCATATTAACCTTAAATCACACTCACGCATCATTCATACTGATAAAACGTATTTATAACATTTTACATACATAAAAAGAAATAATAACACTTTATGAAAATACTAGAACAGTTTATGAAAAACATTCTATTACTTTAGTGCACTCTAGTGGGCACAATCGAAACTAAAATCACAGTCCCCCTATCCAATATTGTCCTCTATCGGTTGATACATAAACTGCGTGCGCGTCCAGTCTCGCGTCACCAACTGTCACTATCCAGCTCTGAGACACATCTCCCACTTAACCGCCTCCAAGGTAGGATCGTTATACGGCGCTACGCCTCATACTGGCAGGCAGTCACTCCTCGCCAGGTGACATTGCTACCGCCTGGAAGGGTTAGTATCGATAGTAGGTCGGTGGTCATAATTTTCTGGCTGATGAGTGTATTATGCAGATAGAGGCCGCCTCTAAAGACCACGCCCTCAACGAAGCAAGTTATATCCTGCTGCTCCTCTTCATTAGTCTGCGCATACAGAGATCCGGCGACGACATGACGAACTTCAGAAGACTGCCATAGGCGCCTGCGTCACAATCGTCTGTTATTAGAAGCGACTAATGGTCAGACCAAGGAAAATACTCAGCAGATGAACAATTGTAAATGCGGCACAGGAAGTTAAGTATTATCTCATTTGCTTTGGCAGCCTGGTCAAGAGTAAATATTGTACATAAAAGAGTGTGAATTTTACCCATGGAACAGTATGTCTTTTTGTTTGATGTGTAAAGATCTACGTTGTAGCCTCCTCCTATAACCGCAGACACAGCAAAAACAATGACTTTTTGCAGCATTTGCGCTGATATCGATGGTATCTCTTCAGTGTGTCCGGAAGTCCTTGCACCACAATCTGCTAACGTGAACTGCAGTAGAAGGTGCATGTTTCGAACACTTCATGACATAAATTGAATTTTAAGGAAAGGAAGTGTTTGTCACGACATTCTTTTGTGATTTCCCTTTTGTTACAGTTGCTGATGTAATTCTGAAATAGAAGTTTGTATCTCGACATGAAGCTCATGACGCCGAAGTTATTATTTAACAATCTATATATCTCAAATCTCTGTCTTAATAATGTATTCAGTTTTTGACATGTATGTGTCTTTCAAGGCTCTGGTAGAAGCAAAAACAGATGTGTTACCGTTGTTAACTGGTGAATCATGCTTATAAGTCACATCCCTTGTTCACCAGTTCATGTGATGATGTACGACGTATATCTAAATCTACACTGATGCGCCAAGGAAACTGGACAAGCCATGCGTATTAAAATACAGAGATACATAAACAGGCATAATACGCCGGTGCGGTTGGCAGTGCCTGTATAAGACAACAGGTGTCTGGCGCAGTTATTAGATCGGTTACTGCTGCTACAGTGGCAGGTTATCCAAATTTAAGTGAGTCTGAACGTGGTGTTATAGTCAGCGCACGAGAGATGGGACATAACATCTCCAACATAGTGATGAAGTGGGGATTTCCCCGTACGACAATTTCACAAGTGTATCGTGAATATCAGGAATCCGGTAAAACATCAAATCTCCAACATCACTACGCCCGGAAAAAGATCGTGCAAGAACAGGACCAACGCCAACTGAAGGGAATCGTTCAAATTGACAAAAGTACAACCCTTACGCTTATTTCAGTGCAGGGCCATCAACAAGTGTAAGCATGCGAAAGATTCAACGGAACATCATCGATATGAGGTTACTGAGCCGAAGGCACACTCATGTACCCCCGATGACTGCACGACACAAAGCTTTACGTCTCGCCTGAGCTCGTCTACACCGACATTAGACTGTTGATGACTGGAGACATGTTGCCTGGTCGGAAGAGTCTCGTTTCAAACTGTATCGAGCGGATGGACGTGTACGGATATGGAGACAACCTCATGAATCCATGGACCCTGCATGTCGGCAGGGAACTCCTAAAGCTAGTGGGGGCTTTGTAATGGTGTGGGGCGTGTGCAGTTGGAGTGATATGGCACCCCTGATACATCTATATACGACTCTGACAAGTGACACTTACGTAAACATCCTGTCTGATCACCTGCATTGATTTATGTCTATTGTGCATTACGACGGACTTGGGCAATTTCAGCAGGACAATACGACACCCCACGCGTCCAGAATTGCTACAGAGTGGCTTCAGGAACACTCCTCTGAGTTTAAACACTTCCGCTGGCCACCAAACTCCCCAGATATGAACATTACTGAGCATATCTGGAATGCCTTGCAACATGCTGTTCAGAAGACATCTCGTACTCCTACGGATTTATGGACGGCCCTGCGGATTTATAGTGTCAATTCCCTCCAGCACTACTTCAGACATTAGTCGCGTCCATTCCACGTCTTGTTGTGACACTTGTGCGGGCTCGTGGGGGCCCTAGACGATATTTGGCAGATGTATCAGTTTCTTTAGCTCTTCAGTGTAATTAGTGTCAGTTTCAAATTGAACGTTTCGCCACTATTCCGCTTTTGTGAGCAGACTCTTTCAGCTGCGTCAAGCTGCATCGCACCATCCTATCTTTTTTGAACAAGAAACAGATTACTTGCTTATGCAGATTTTTGCATTGTCATACACAACTGATAAGTGAGGGTAATTGCTCCAGTTTACTAGTATCGTAGCTCTAAAGGAGACAAACAGAATGGTGTTCCACTCTTCAAAATCTGACTAGTCATCCGGGAAAAGTTAGAATTTTTGGGACAGGATTTCTGAATATTGTTGTTCTCCGAAACAACTAATCGGATTTTGAGTGATGTCACCAACCCATCGCTTATGTTCGACGTCAACGTGCAATTACCACTGACAGACGGCAGTTAAAAGAACTAATAGTGGCGGGTATATAAAGTGTGGGGGGGGGGGGGGGAGGGAGGTGGGACGCGAAAACAGTGCAGTCGCTGCGCTGTCGAGATGCAGAACAATTTATTTGACGTCCAAAAGGTCATTATCATCATTTTTCGGGCCAAGCGTGGTAGACGTTTGTGGTACTGAAGAACTTTCTTTACGTTCGACCCTTGATCCGTCGCTGTTGTCACTTTCTTTAGTTCCAGAGGAGATATATCTATCTCAGACAGTGTTTCATATAACCTTGTAATAAAACTTCACCTGTTTTTAAAACGTCGGGAAATTTGTTTATTGTTTCTCAGTTTACAGCTATACACCTGTTCTCAAAGTTTACAATAACACTAGATGTGACGGTCAGATAATGCTCTCACTGTCCCGTACTTGGCACCAATATCGATTAGTCCTTGTAAAAGGCTAATAAACCCTTCACCACTAACAATGTTAAACGGCTGTGGATCCAACGCATAGATTTGCACACACATGTTTCTGATTGTCTCTTTATCGCTGTTAGAAACTGTTGTAGATGTCGAATGTGTGGTACCTTGGCACTTATTTCTTTTCAGGCTCGTGGTGCTTCACTTGCATACGAGTAACGCTTTGGATCCGTCTCTTCGGCACTGAATGTAATCCCACAGGATCCCAAGTATCCCTTCCAGACACTATCTGATATTAAATGGTTCAAATGGCTCTGAGCACTATGAGACTTAACTGCTGAGATCATCAGTCCCCTAGAACTTAGAACTACTTAAACCTAACTAACCTAAGAACATCACACCCATCCATGCCCGAGGCAGGATTTCAACCTGCGACGCGGTTTCAGACTGTAGCGCCTAGAACCGCTCAGCCACAACGGCAGGCTGGAATTAAAAATTGCAGTACAATACGTCTTTTCTGTCGAATACAGTTCCTATTTTTTTCTCGTATCCGTTTAACGTAATGAAGCGATTTTTCGGAAACTATAAAGCAACAAAAAGTAAAGCGGAAAATGTTACGATTTTTACTCCCACAAAGTCCCAAGTTGAAAGCTGCTGGACAGACTCCCCAGTACATTATATCATTTTAATGTCGAAGTCTTAGGGCCACATTTCTTAATTCTGTAGGCAAAAAACGTTGTCCACTTGACTGTATTTTTTTTTAACCGCTACCTTCGTCGGTAACTGAGCTTTTCAGCATCATGTGGAACTGCGTTAACTTACATTAAACTATGAGCGAAAGAAATGCATCAGTTTTTATAGCTTGTAATATGCACGTCCAACGTCCTGGCTATCCGGCGTTAATCCTGTTTCCTAAAGCTCTGAATCAAATGTAAATGAATGTGCATCGGACTCGTAAATACTCAGCGTAGGTTCGAAATTGTGTCATGTTATCGTAATAAAAGCACACCAGATAACGAAATGTTGCACTATACACCACAATATTATTAGTCCATTAGAGCGAAGCCACTTTAGGAAATTTAGACTTTAATAACTGGAGGCTTTTTGATAAACTTTCATTCATTGGAGCTAAAGCCTCTTCAAAAACTGCGCATTTAGGGAAGTGCGTCACTAATTAATTCAACTTATGTCATGACGTGATAATTTGACTCGTGAATTCAAAATATCTGGTAGATACTGATTTATTTCCTCTATTAAATACAGATTGTATCTTTCCTAGAAAGTCTTAAACAGGCGAAGCGAACACCAGAAATAAGTACGAGATCAAATGAAATTTAGTTTTACGAGCTTTTTCGGTCAGGAAGTGGAAACGATTAGCAGCATGGAATAGAAAAGTTTTTACTCAGCATAGCATCTTCGGTTCACATACTCGCAAAGCATATCTGATGCGAGCACGCAAAGTCCTCATTCGTAATAATATTCGTAAATAAACTGAATGCTCTAATAATATACGGCAAGCCTTAATCCGTCACTGTTCACAAAGTAAAAGACATATGAAAACACACTACTGGCCATTGAAATTGCTACACCAAGAAGAAAAGCAGATGATAAACGGGTATTCATTGAACAAATATCTCATACTAGAACTGACAAGTGATTACATTTTCACGAAATTTGGGTGCATAGATCCTGAGAAATCAATACCCAGAACAACCACCTCTGGCCGTAATATGGCCTTGATACGCCTGGGCATTGAGTCAAACAGAGCTTGGATGGCGTGTACAGGTACAGCTGCCCATGCAGCTTCAACACGATACCACAGTTTATCAAGAGTAGTGACTGGCGTATTGCGACAAGCCAGTTGTTCGGCCACCATTGACCAGACGTTTTCAATTGGTGAGAGATCTGGAGAATGTGTTGGCCAGGGCAGCAGTCAAACATTTTCTGTATCCAGAAAGGCCCGTACAGGACCTGCAACACGCGGTCGTGCATTATCCTGCTGAAATGTAGGGTTTCGCAGGGATCGAATGAAGGGTAGAGCCACGGGTCGTAACAAATGTGAGATGTAATGTTCACTGTTCAAAGTGCTGTCAGTGCGAGTAAGAGGTGACCGAGACGTGTAACCAATGGCACCCCATACCATCACGCCGGGTGATACGCCAGTATGGCGATGACGAATACACACTTCCAACGTGCGTTCACCGCGATGTCGCCAAACATGGATGCGACCATCATGATGCTGTAAACAGAACCCGGGTTCATCCGAAAAAATGACGTTTTGCCATTCGTGCGCCCATGTTCGTAGTTGAGTACACCATCACAGGCGCTCCTGTGTGATGCAGTGTCAAGAGTAACCGCACCCATGGTCTCCGAGCTGATAGTCCATGCTGCTGCAAACGTCATCGAACTGTTCGTGCAGATGGTTGTTGTCTTGCAAACGTCCCCATGTGTTGACTCAAGGATCGAGACATGGCTGCGCGATCCGTTACAGCCATGCGGGTAAGATGCCTGTCATCTCGACTGCTAGTGATACGAGGCCGTTGGGATCCAGCACGGCGTTCCGTATTACCTACCTGAACCCACCGATTCCTTATTCTGCGAACTGTCACTGGATCTCGACCAGCTCGAGCAGCAATGTTGCGATACGATAAACCGCAATCGCGATAGGCTACAATCCGTCCTTTATCAAAGTCGGAAACGTGATGGTACGCATTTCTCCTCCTTACACGAGGCATCATAACAACGTTTCACCAGGCAACGCCGGTCAACTGCTGTTTGTGTATGAGAAATCGGTTGGAAACTTTCCTCATGTCAGCACGTTGTAGGTGTCGCCACCGGCGCCAACTTTGTGTGAATGCTCTGAAAAGCTAATCATTTGCATATCACAGCATCTTCTTCCTGTCGGTTAAATTTCGCGTCTGTAGCACGTCATCTCCGTGGTGTAGCAATTTTAATGGCCAGTAGTGTAAATCTTGAGCGCTTTTTTTTTTACATGGCTGTAAGATAAACTTCAGGAAATCGGATAACATTATCGTGGGCACCTCGTTCATCTAACACCAAGTGACAGAAATTTCTAATAAAATTAAAGTAGACCCTTGAATTTATCCCATCAGAAGCTACCCATGCATGTTCCGCATCTATCCAACAGAACGTACGACCCGTCTGCTAACATTTGCAGAATGTCCTCTTTCCTCGTCATAGCTCTGCTAGAAACGACACTTGAATGTCTACGAGTCTAATGAGTGCAGTGGAAACTCGTAGCAGGCGAGCAGCAACTGGCTCTCCCAGCCTCATTGCCCTTCGTGGCTGCGAGTACTGCTCACGGCGGTAACGAGCTACAAACTAGCCTGAAAGCTGGGGTTACCGACTCTATTAGAGTCATTCCATTTCGGAAATTGTTAGGGTGTTAAAATTCCGAGATCCACAGTGTCAAAAGTGTTCCGCGAATACCGAATTTCAGGCATTAACCCTCACCAAGGACAATGCAACGGCCGACGGCTTTCACTTAACGAACGACAGCAGCGACGTTTGTGTAGAGTTGTTAGTGCTGAGAGACAAGCAACACTGCGTAAAATAACCACAGGCATGAATGTGGGACGTACGACGAACGTATCCGTTGGAGCAGTGCGGAGAACTTAGGCGTTAATGGGCTATGGTAGCAGATGACCCTTGCGTGTGTCTTTGCTAACAGGACGACATCGTCTGCAGCGCCTCTCCTGGGCTCGTCACCGTATCGGTTTTACGTAGATTACTGGAAAACCGATGAGTCCCTATTTCAAATGGTAAGAGCTGATGGTAGGGTTCGAGTGTGACGCAGACACCTCAGAGCCATGGAGCTAAGTTGTCAACAAGGCACTGTACGAGCTGGTGGTGGCTCCATAATGGTGTGGTTCAACTGTACCGATCGTCGACTAGAAATGGAGACAATTTGTAGCCAATCATGAACTTCATATTCCCAAACAACGTTGAAATTTTTATAGATGATAATGCAGCATGTCTCTGAACCTCAACTGCTCGTGATTGGTTCGGATAACATTCTGGACAATTCGAGCAAATGCTCTGGTTACTTAGAGACTATTTGCAGCCATTAATGGATTTCATGTGCCCAAACAACGATGAAACTTTTATGGATGATAATGCGGGTCCTCAATTGCTCGTAGTTGGTTTGAAGAACAGTCTGGACAATTTGGATTAATGATTTGGTCACCCAGATCGCCCGACACGGGACATAATCGAGAGGTAAGTTCTACATCTACTTGATTACTCTGCTATTCACAATAAAGTGCCTGGCAGGCAGAGGGTTCAATGAACCACCTTCAAGCTGTCTCTCTACCATCCCACTCTCTAATGGCGCGCGGGAAAAACGGAGCACTTAAATTTTTTTGTGGGATCGCTGATTTCTCTTATTTTATCGTGATGATCATTTCTCCCTATGTATGTGGGTGCCAACAGAATGTTTTCGCAATCGAAGAAAACTGATGATTGACATTTCATGAGAAGTTCCCGTCGCAACCAAAAACGCCTTTGTTTTAATGATTGCCACTCCAGTTCACGTATCATGTCTGTGGCACGATCTCTCCTATTTTGCGATAATACAAAACGAGTTGCCCTTCTTTGTACTTTCTCGATGTCATCCGTCAGTCCCACCTGATGTGGATACCACATTACGCAGCAGTACTACAGAATAGGGCGGACAAGCGTGGTGGAAGCGGTCTCTTTAGTAGACCTGTTATACCTTCTAAGTGTTCTGTCAATGAATCGCAGTCTTTGGTTTGCTCTACCCACAACATTATCTGTGTGATCGTTCCAATTTAGGTTATTTGTAATTGTAATCCCTAAGTATTTAGTTGAATTTACAACCTTTAGATTTGTGTGACTTACCGCGTAATAGAAATTTAGCGGATTTCTTTTGGTACTCATGTGAATAGCTTCACACTTTTCTTTATTCAGAGCCAGTTGCCACTTTTCGTACCATACAGATATCTTATCTAAATCATTTTGCAATTCGTTTTGGTCATCTGATGACTTTACAAGACAGTAAATGACAGTATCACCCGCAAAAAATTCTAAGACGGCTACTCAGATTGACCCCTACGTCGTCAATATAGATCAGGAACAATAGACGGCCTATAACACTTCTTGGGGAAGGCCCGATATTACTTTTGTTTTACTCGATGGCTTTCCTCTACTACTACGAACTGTGATCTTGGCTCTGAGCACTATGGGACTCAACTGCTGAGGTCATTAGTCCCCTAGAACTTAGAACTAGTTAAACCTAACTAACCTAAGGACATCACAAACATCCATGCCCGAGGCAGGATTCGAACCTGCGACCGTAGCGGTCTTGCGGTTCCAGACTGCAACGCCTTTAACCGCACGGCCACTTCGGCTGGCTGAACTGTGATCTTTCTGACAGGAATCAGGAATCCAGACGCACGACTGAGGCGATATTCCATAGGCACGCAGTTTGGTTAGAAGATGCTTGTGTGGAACAGTGTCGAAAGCCCTCTGGTAATCTAAAAATATGGACTCAATTTGACATCCCCTGTCGATAATACCCATTACTTCATGAGTATAAAGAGCTAGTTGTGTTTCCCAAGAACGACATTTTCCAAATCCGTGCTGACTATATGTCAATAAATCGTTTTCTTCGAGGTATTTCATAATGTTCGAATACAGTATATGCTCCAAAACCCTACTGCAAATAGACGTTAGTGATGTGGCCCTATAATTCAGCTGATTACTTCTACTTTTCTTGTTTGGTATTGATGTGACTTGAGCAATTTTCCAGTATCTAGGTATAGATCTTTCTATGAGTGAACGGTTGTATATAATTACTAAATGTGGAGCTATTGTATAAGCGTACTCTGAGAGGAACCTGACTGGTATACAATCTGGACCGGAGGACTTGGCTTTATTAAGTGATTTAAGCTGCTTTGTTACACCGAGGATATCTACTTCTATGTTTCTCATCTTAACAGTTGTTCTTGATTGGAATTCAGGAATATTTACTTCATCTTCTTTGGTGAAGGAGTATCGGAAAACCGTGTTTAATAACTCTGCTTTAGTGGCACTGTCATCAGTGACTTCACCGTTGTTATCGCGCATTGAAGCTATTGATTACGTCTTGCCACTGATGTGCTTTATGTATGACCAGAATCTCTTCGGATTTTCTGCCAGATTTCGAGAATTATTAAAAGCATCTCACATTGAAGTACGCGCTGTATTTCGAACTTCTGCAAAACTTTGCCAGTCTTCGGGATTTTATGTTCTTTTAAATTTGGCATGCTTTTTTCGTTGCTTCTGCAACAGCGATCTGACCTGTTTTGTGTAAGATGGGGAATCAGTACCATGACTTATTAATTCATGTGGTATATATCTCTCAACTGCTGTTGATACTATCTCTTTGAAATCATTCCACAACTTTTCTACGCTTACATGATCAGATCGTAAGGAGTGAAGACTTTCTCTTAAAAAGGCGTTCAGCGCATTTTTAAGCTTTTTTAAATAGATATACTTCGTGTCACTTTTTGATGGTTGTATGCGTTACGGTATTCAGCTTAGCAGCAAATGCCTTGTGGTCGGCCGGCCGGTGTGACCGTGCGGTTCTAAGCGCGTCAGTTTGGAACCGCGTGACCGCTACGGTCGCAGGTTCGAATCCTGCCTCGGGCATGGATGTGTGTGATGTCCTTAGGTTAGTTAGGTTTAAGTAGTTCTAAGTTCTAGGGGACTGATGACCTCAGTAGTTAAGTCCCATAGTGCTCAGAACCATTTTGAACATTGTGGTCGCTAAACCCTGTATTCGTAACGACTCTCATTATTTGCCCAGGATCATTTGTTGCTAAGAGGTCAAGTATGCTTTCGCAACCGTTTACGCTTCGAGTGGGTTCATGAACGAATTGTTCAAAATAATTTTCTGAGAAAGCATTCAGTACAATTTTGGATGACGTTTTATGCCTGCCGCCGGCTTTAAACGTATAATTTTTCCAGCATATCGAGGGTAGATTGAAGTCACCACCGACTGTAATTGTATGAGTGGGGTACCTATTTGAAATGAGACTCAAGTTTTCTTTGAACTGCTCAGTACCTACACTCCTGGAAATGGAAAAAAGAACACATTGACACCGGTGTGTCAGGCCCACCATACTTGCTCCGGACACTGCGAGAGGGCTGTACAAGCAATGATCACACGCACGGCACAGCGGACACACCAGGAACCGCGGTGTTGGCCGTCGAATGGCACTAGCTGCGCAGCATTTGTGCACCGCCGCCGTCAGTGTCAGCCAGTTTGCCGTGGCATACGGAGCTCCATCGCAGTCTTTAACACTGGTAGCATGCCGCGACAGCGTGGACGTGAACCGTATGTGCAGTTGACGGACTTTGAGCGAGGGCGTATAGTGGGCATGCGGGAGGCCGGGTGGACGTACCGCCGAATTGCTCAACACGTGGGGCGTGAGGTCTCCACAGTACATCGATGTTGTCGCCAGTGGTCGGCGGAAGGTGCACGTGCCCGTCGACCTGGGACCGGACCGCAGCGACGCACGGATGCACGCCAAGACCGTAGGATCCTACGCAGTGCCGTAGGGGACCGCACCGCCACTTCCCAGCAAATTAGGGACACTGTTGCTCCTGGGGTATCGGCGAGGACCATTCGCAACCGTCTCCATGAAGCTGGGCTACGGTCCCGCACACCGTTAGGCCGTCTTCCGCTCACGCCCCAACATCGTGCAGCCCGCCTCCAGTGGTGTCGCGACAGGCGTGAATGGAGGGACGAATGGAGACGTGTCGTCTTCAGCGATGAGAGTCGCTTCTGCCTTGGTGCCAATGATGGTCGTATGCGTGTTTGGCGCCGTGCAGGTGAGCGCCACAATCAGGACTGCATACGACCGAGGCACACAGGGCCAACACCCGGCATCATGGTGTGGGGAGCGATCTCCTACACTGGCCGTACACCACTGGTGATCGTCGAGGGGACACTGAATAGTGCACGGTACATCCAAGCCGTCATCGAACCCATCGTTCTACCATTCCTAGACCGGCAAGGGAACTTGCTGTTCCAACAGGACAATGCACGTCCGCATGTATCCCGTGCCACCCAACGTGCTCTAGAAGGTGTAAGTCAACTACCCTGGCCAGCAAGATCTCCGGATCTGTCCCCCATTGAGCATGTTTGGGACTGGATGAAGCGTCGTCTCACGCGGTCTGCACGTCCAGCACGAACGCTGGTCCAACTGAGGCGCCAGGTGGAAATGGCATGGCAAGCCGTTCCACAGGACTACATCCAGCATCTCTACGATCGTCTCCATGGGAGAATAGCAGCCTGCATTGCTGCGAAAGGTGGATATACACTGTACTAGTGCCGACATTGTGCATGCTCTGTTGCCTGTGTCTATGTGCCTGTGGTTCTGTCAGTGTGATCATGTGATGTATCTGACCCCAGGAATGTGTCAATAAAGTTTCCCCTTCCTGGGACAATGAATTCACGGTGTTCTTATTTCAATTTCCAGGAGTGTATATCCTCTGAGTCGGGGGGGGGGGGGGGGGCGTTGCCGGTAAAGCGATCCCATTAATAGTTTAGTCCGAGTGTAAGGTATAACCTTCACCCATACTATTTCGCAGGAAATATCTGCTTCAATTTCACTACAAGGCGAACTACTTCTGACAGCAATAAATACCAACTGTATTTAATCTATCCTTTCTGAGCACCGTTACATCATTTGAAAAAAAATTCGGCTAAACTTATTTCCCGCTTTAGCCAGCTTTCTGTACCTATAACTATTTGAGCTTCAGTGCTTTCTACTAGGGCTTGGAGCTTTGGTTCTTTCCCATAACAGCTACGACAATTTACAACTACAATACCGAACGTTTCTAGAAAAACCTTACTGTTTTATCTGCCCCTTTTAGACTGATTTCGGGGTGCACTCAGCCTCGTGATGCCAGTTGAGGAGCTACTAGACCGAATTGTAGCGGCTTCGGTCAAGAATACCATCATAACGGCCGGGAGAGCCGTGTGCTGACGCCACGCCCCTGCTATCCGCATCCTCCTCTGAGGATGACACGGCGGTCGGATGGTCCCGGTAGGCCACTCGTGGCCTGAAGACGGAGTGAGTGTTTTTAGACTGATGCCCTTCCTGTGGTTCCATGAGACCCTCTAACCTAAAAAATCGCCCAGTCCCTTCCACACAGCCCCCGCTACTCGTGTAACCGCCTCCTGTTTGTAGTCGACTCCTGACCTACGAGGGGTGGAACTTAAATAGTGGCAACTATTTATTCACAACCGATACAAAAGAGTTACATATTTTCACAGCCGGCCGAAGTGGCCGTGCGGTTAAAGGCGCTGCAGTCTGGAACCGCAAGACCGCTACGGTCGCAGGTTCGAATCCTGCCTCGGGCATGGATGTTTGTGATGTCCTTAGGTTAGTTAGGTTTAACTAGTTCTACGTTCTAGGGGACTAATGACCTCAGCAGTTGAGTCCCATAGTGCTCAGAGCCATTTGAACCATTTGAACCATATTTTCACCTGTTACTATCCTTCAAAGTAGCCACCAGCGTTGTGTGGAATCCGTTACCAGCGATGTGGAAGGCGTAGTGTACTGTTAGCAGAGCTTGTTCTGTTGATGGTGCGAATGGAGCGGTCCACTGCCTGTCGAATCTCTGAAACAGTTCTGAAGCGAATACCACGAAGTGGTCACTTCATCTTCGGAATCAAATCAAAGTCACAAGGACATACGTCCGGGGAGTATGGTGGATGATAGCGTACTTCCGAGTCCCATCGACCGAACAGAGCAGCCACAGCTTGCGCTGTATGCGCCCGCGCATTGTAGTGCAAAATGATGGGTTGTTTGCGCAGAAAGTGTCGCCGCTTCTTTCGCAAAGCTGAAGACCTTGATGACACTGTCGTGCTGTACGACCTCTGGCACATTCAATCTAGATCCAACTCCGTTGTTCCTGTTTCGAAAGCATAGTGACACCGTTACGTTAGGCCGCTCGCTCACAAGTGACTGTGTTTCCCTCGATTGTGCGCACGCCGGTGAGGTGGGACGGGCGAGTCCATTTGCTCGGAGGTAAGGTAGGTATGTCAACAAAGTGTGCTATTAGCGACAGTAGTAGATTCCATTACATAGTGTCTCCACAGCAGTGTTGCCACTATTTAAGTTCCAACCTACATATGAGTGACAGTAAATTCACCACAGATCATGAGTTAAATGTAGTGGTAATTTTTGAAAATCCACGATTTAGTGAAATAAAAGTATTGCTTCCAGGCTATGAATGGTGTCAATTAAGTCTGAATTCTACGCAAATAACTGTTATGTTCAATGCTCAGACACCTGTAATGTTACTAGATTGTCATATAATATGTGTGTGTGTGTGTGTGGGGGGGGGGGGGGGGCTATCCAAGAACAGTGAAATTATACAACCACACCATATAGTGCATTCACTTTTGGGAATCTACATTTATAAACTTGACGTGTGCTGGTTCAGAAATGTAGAGTGTGGTGTATGAGCATGGCGACTCGTGTCTATATGCAGATGGATAATTTGGAAATGTCTGGTATGTGCTTACAGAGTTTACTCGTCAGAAGTCTTCAGACGAAGCCTTTGCTACGCATTTCCAACCTACGTATTAAGCAGAACCCGAAAAGCCACCACCCGATGGCTCAAGTCAATGAATCTGCAGTCTACACGGTCACAGAGCCCCCTGAGCCTCTGATTCAGAGGCTCTGCACCAAAGGACCACAGTCAGTTCTATCGACGATGTTACAGATAGTGAGCTCCCCCTTAATCTTGAAAGCAAGACTGGCAGTCTTTACCATTCCCGCTAGCCGCTCGAAACTAGAGAGAATCTCCTCCGATCAAGAGTGACACACGTCATTGGTACCGACATGAGTCACCACCTGCAGTTGGCTGCACCCTGTGCTCTTCATGGCATCCGGAAGCACCCACATCCGGAATGACTCCCTCCGGTATGCGCACGAAGTGCACACTGGCTTCCTTCCCCTCCTTGGCAGCCATGTTCCTAAGTGGCCTCATTACGCGCCTAACGTTGTAGCTCCCAACTACCAGCAAACCCACCCTCTGTGAATGTCCAGACCTTGCGGACCGAGAAGGGTGGACGACTGCATCCGGCTTAGAGACATCGTCAGCCACAGATAACGCCCGAAACCTGTTCGTTAAACGAACCTGGGAGGCCCTACGATCGGCCCCTCGGAAAGTTTTTGCTGCCTGCCAGACTTTGGAATGATCTCCCCCTCGACCACAGGTGAGGGTCAACCTCGGTGTACGCAGTGCCTAGGGCGGCTACAGGAGTGGACCGGTCGGTTCGTTAACAAAATCCTGCACCACTTTTGCAATTATCGACGGCTATAGATGCAGCAATGCTTAGTTTTTCTGCAGTGGACATCCATCGACTTGTGGAGTCCATGCTACTTCAAGCTGCTGCACTATGCCACGCAAAACGAGCTTCAACGCGGTATTAGGAGGCATCCCATGATTTTTGTCACCTCAGTGTATACTGTGCATGGCAAAATGGCACTATCCAAAACCTATGTCGAGGCAACTGTGGTGCGCCATGGACCATAAGTGACAGGGGTGATTGATGGCTGCGGAGATGTGTACCGGTCGAATTTATGTTCAACTATTAAGCAGCTGACCACCCAGCTGAAACAAGGTGCTGATAACAGTTGTAATCCCTGACGCAGTACTCGTTAAAGCCTGTGCTATGGTAAGTGAGCGGGATTCACCTTATGAGAAAGGATTTTCGTATAGTTACCGACCGCGTGTACCTGAATGGTGGCATATCAGACTTACATCCACTCTGTAATAACAATGATCCGTCAAGTAAGTTCAAAATGCAATTACACCTCAGGATGGATCAAAAGCAACCCAGAAGATGCAACCAATTAGATAAAAATACGGTCGCCAGCCTAATTAGGCATGAACTGAGTTTCTTTCCTATACAAGCTGGTATATGTTCATGCAAAACAACAAGTTGTAACACTGCATAATACAGTCGAATTTTAGAACCAGAAAATCTATTGAACTGATATTTTCACGTTCTATACTGATATGGATGAATACATAACACTACACTATAATGTATACTACAAAACTTTATACTGTGTATTAATCTGATTAAAATCGGGCATAGGTTACCCTAGAAATTGCACTTTCGTGCCACACATAAGATGTCAATTTTGATAAAGATAAAACACTGATAAATTTTGACTTTTATATTGACTTAAACTTTTGCTGGTCAAACCAATTTAGAACACTTCAGAATTCAAATGAATGAGGGGGGACCCTGAATCTGTTATGATCGCTGTATTTAAAAAATTGATTACTGAGTTTATTATGCGTTCAAGATTTCCAGTATATAAGTTACTACTCTTTTCATCTTATTTACTGCTCATTTAAATGCCTTTAAATCTGTCTCAAAATAATAAACTTCATTACTATATCAATACTAAAGTTATCTTTCAACTTCGTTAGACCTTCGTTATTCATTTGCTGGTTCATTATCAAAACATTTCTTTAAACACCATTCTAACATAGCTAGTTCTGTAAATAATTATTATTAACACAAATTTTAATTTTCATTTCGGGACACTCGGATTGCACAACATTTGGAAAGGACCCTGTCTAGGTTAGTTGTGAGGATAATTAAATAATGGGAAAGTTGTGGTAAAATTTAGGTTATTATTGCACCAAACAAACACAGTTAACTCTCTGATCCACACGAATACAGTACTAAAATATTCAACCTGCTAGTATCGATGCGGCGGTTGGCGGGCGGCGAGATGGCGAGGCACAGAACACACATACAACCACAGATATGGCTCTTGACGTATCGGCACTTTAATTCTTCTTAGCGTCGCAATACTTTTCCATTTAGTGCCTATGGAATTTTGCCATGCTGTGTGGGCGTAGGAACAGCATACCCGAGGCTCAGTGAAGCTATGTCTTCCAGGAGAGCCTCCTCGCTCCAGAAGGTGTTGCTCAAACCAATGCCAAACTCAAACAACTACTGAGCCCGTTGTGCCGTGCAGTGCCCGTGCGCATTTTCCCGCGCTCGCCTGCCATCCACCTTTTACCGCTCCCTTACAGACAGTGTATTCACCCGAGGTTTTGCATTCTACATATCCTAACACATTGCCTACGTATGGACCAGACGCACAGTTACAATTTTAAACATGTTACAACAGTCTCAACATTTGTTACACTTGAATTCTATTACAATATTACTTGACATTTAACATAAACATTAATATTCACATTGAAACTTGTTTACAGTTTTCTTAACACAATGGCATGAAACGAAAAGAAATTGAAAACAGAACATCAATTACACAAGTTTATCGAAAAATCAGATGGGAATAATTACTTATATGTACAATATTACAGAGTCGTTGTTGTTACACAGTGTCTTGTCAACGACCGTTCAGCTAACGTTGTTGGGTATGAGCCTCCGCAGCAGGAGCCTGGACCCACGCTGACTGCTGCTCATCGGCGACGAAGGCTGGTGGAATTTGCACACCAGATCCGCAACTGGGCGTCTACCGAGTGGCGACAGGTGGTCTTTCGAGATGAAGCTTGTTTTATGCTCCATCGGACGACGTGGACGGCGTGAAACGTCTGAAAGGAAACAGCCTGCATTATTATGGTGTGGGGAATGTTTTTGTGGCATTCCCTGGGTGCTCTCGTTATTCAGGAAGGCACAATGGATCGAAACGAGTAGTCCTATGCATCTGCTCTTGAGGTTCATGCCCACCCCTACATGCAGTTTGTTTTTCCTCGGCTCGATGACATCTACCAGCAGGACAATGAAACGTGTCGCACAGTTCGCAGTGTATGTGTGTGGTTTGAAGAGCACCAGGATGAGTTTGCAGTGACCTCCTGGCCACCAAATTCCCTGGATTAAAACCCAGTCGAGAATCTTTGGGACCAACTCGGTCGAGCTGTTCGCGCCGTGGATCATTAACCGAGAAACCTCACAAGCTGGTCACGCCATTGGAGTAAGCATTGCTCCACATTCCTGTCCGTACCTTCCAGGACCTCAATGACTCTCTTCCTTCACGTCACGCAGCTGTCTGTACTATAAAAGGTGGTTACTAGGACTTTCGTCACGTGGTCACATTAATTTGACAGGACAGTACTACAGCAGAAAGTACTACAGCTCCATTTGAAAAACACGCAGTTGATATCTAAACCTCTATAATTAATATAGCCATGAAAAGAGACTATACTTCTTTTAAATAAGACTTTTTCACAATTCGTTTTGGTGAAAAGAGAATTAAGATATTTTAAACGGTTCAGTGAATATCTGAGGAGAACAGATTAGCGGAATCTCTCCGTCTACTGGCGAACTTGGAGAGGTTGAGATGTGCGTTTGGGGAAATAACTGTGGCTAGATATTATATGATGAACGTTTGCCGTAAGGTCACCTCTCGGGCAGCAGCCATTAGTTTGTATATTGACGGCATTCAGACGGAGTTGATCGTGACCACGCGTCTCGCAGCAATACTGATAAGCACTGTGGTCCCAGCGTACAAACTCATATTTGCTGCCAAAAGGGTAAGGGATTGACAACTGCAACTTCAATCTTCTGGAGCGTCGTGACATGGCATTTCCAAACATAGTTTCATAGCCTCAATTTGTTCTCCAAAACACTCCTTACAACCGCTCGAGGTTTGTATTGTTACACTCTGTATATCACACTTTTCGGTCACTGTGTATTGCTAGAAATCATTTGAGGGTAGAGGGAAGAATAGGGTTTAATGCCACATCGACGTCTAGGTCATTAGCGACGGAACACAAACTCGGGTCGGGGAAGGAAATCGGTTCTACATCTACATCTACATCTACATCCATACTCCACAAGCCACCTGACGGTGTGTGGCGGAGGGTACCTTGAGTACCTCTGTTGGTTCTCCCTTCTATTCCAGTCTCGTATTGTTCGTGGAAGGAAAGATTGTCGGTATGCCTCTGTGTGTGCTCTAATCTCTCTGATTTTATCCTCATGGTCTCTTCGCGAGATATACGTAGGAGGGAGCAATATACTGCTTGACTCCTCGGTGAAGGTATGTTCTCGAAACTTCAACAAAAGCCCGTACCGAGCTACTGAGCGTCTCTCCTGCAGAGTCTTCCACTGGAGTTTATCTATCATCTCCGTAACGCTTTCGCGATAACTAAATGATTCTGTAACGAAGCGCGCTGCTCTCCGTTGGATCTTCTCTATCTCTTCTATCAACCCTCTCTGGTACGGATCCCACACTATTGAGCAGTATTCAAGTAGTGGGCGAACAAGCATACTGTAACCTACTTCCTTTGTTTTCGGATTGCATTTCCTTAGGATTCTTCCAATGAATCTCAGTCTGGCATCTGCTTTACCGACGATCAACTTTATATTATCATTCCATTTTAAATCACTCCTAATGCGTACTCCCAGATAATTAATGGCATTAACTGCTTCCAGTTGCCGACCTGCTAAATTGTAGCTACATGATAAGGGATCTTTCTTTCTATGTATTCGCAGCACATTACACTTGTCTACATTGAGATTCAATTGCCATTCCCTGCACCATGCGTCAATTCGCTGCAGATCCTCCTGCATTTCAGTACAATTTTCCATTGTTACAACCTCTCGATATACTACAGCATCATCCGCAAAAAGCCTTTCCTTTTCAAGGAAATCGACCTTACGTTTGCCCCGAGCGATTTGCGGAAACTGCGGAAAACCAAAATCTGGATGGAAGCATGGCGATTGGTTAACTATTGAAGTCCTTTCGTATGTACAATATTTCTACTTGTTTACATAAGTGTATTTCACTCTGTTGCTACTAAGAATTTTATTGAACACTCTCTCTGAACATATACAGATTTGGTTCAGGTAGAATGTTGCGACATTACGAGCAGTGTGTCAGCCATGCGACAAAGTATTCAAAGAACGGCAGGTTTGGTTGAAAATAATATACCTGGTAACTCGCGGCAGAGTGAGTAGCTCAGGTAGACACGCGAGTGCTGGAGAGAGCTCCGAGTGGCTGCAGAAAGGGTTAGAGGTGACTGCGCAGAAGCAGCGTGCAATTCCCGCAGAGGCAAGGGTAAACTGTGCCACCACGTGCTTATGGACGCCAAGTAATACTGCCCGATTCAGAATGTGCTAAAATTAAAACGTCAAGTATTTAGTAAAACACTAGAATTACTTCCAGATCAGCTAAAGAAAATCTCATGACAGCATTGAAATTGCAATAAAGAAACGTATTCAGTAAATTTTTAGCGAATTTATACAACAAATATTAACAAAGTTATTAACATTTATGTGTAAAATTGTCCATAACAACAATATCAAACCCTATACAATACTACTTATGACACACCATTGACTAGATCTTTTGAAGTGAGCTTTGAAATGACCATGTATGTTTCAATATCCAACAATCCCATTAATTGCTATAAATAAATTATTTAATAATTATTAACAGAGTGCCAAACCAAAGAGTTCTAGACAGATGCATCATAGATTAGCATCAACATGAGTAATCTGTCCTATTACTCCAATTTGTTTATGTTTCTTTAATGAGATTTTATAAGCCAATTTTTGTAAGATGCATGTTTGTGCAGCAAAGTACAGAAGTGGCAAGCCGAATCAAGTTACGACTTTGAATAGCGGTTGTCATTCAGTTTTTTATGTATAACATATAAATCGCAGTCGAATATTATCCATTGTTTAACATGTTATGAAATAATATGTCTGCAGATTGTCTAAACTTGTGGTATTATATATGTTTAAATGTGTAAAATTGTAAAAGATATATTCAGTAGAATGGTGGCATAAGTCTAAGACGCCCACCTGACCGGAGTAGTTGGTCATTTGAGAGAAGTTTCACATAGGGAGGCGGGGTCTTTTGATGTTCGTATCTGGTTGGGTAAGGGTGGTAAAGGATTGAGAAGCCAGTGAACTGCGTGTGTTTAAGTGACAATTCAGTAACAGGAATATTTTGATCTGCACGTATTCGGGACTTAGTATTTTTATTAACATTTATGTATAAAATTGTCTATAACAACAATATCAAACCCTTTACAACACTACTTTTGAGACACCATTGACTAGATCTTTTGGAGTGAGCTTTGAAGTGACCATGTATGTTTCAATATTCAACAATCCCATTATTGCTATAAATAAATTATTTAATAATTATTAACAGAGTGCCAAACCAAAGAGTTCTAGACAGATGCATCATAGATTAGCATCAACATGAGTAATCTGTCCTATTACTCCAATTTGTTTATGTTTCTTTAATGAGATTTTATAAGCCAATTTTTGTAAGATGCATGTTTGTGTAGCAAAGTACAGAAGCGGCAAGCCGAATCAAGTTACGACTTTGACTAGCGCTTGTCATTCAGTTTTTTATGTATAACATATAAATCGCAGTCGAATATTATCCATTGTTTAACATGTTATGAAATAATATGTCTGCAGATTGTCTAAACCTGTGGTATTGTATATGTTTAAATGTGTAAAATTGTAAAAGATGTATTCAGTAGAATGGTGGCATAAGTCTAAGACGCCCACCTGACCGGAGTAGTTGGTCATTTGAGAGAAGTTTCACATAGGGAGGCGGGGTCTTTTGATGTTCGTATCTGGTTGGGTAAGGGTGGTAAAGGATTGAGAAGCCAGTGAGCTGCGTGTGTTTAAGTGACAATTCAGTAACAGGAATATTTTGATCTGCACGTATTCGGGACTTAGTATTTTTCGGTGTAATAATGTGGGCTATAGAAAATATCTAAACAGTGAGTGCTAATATACGGTAGTTATCAGTGATGGAACTTTGCTATGGAGAATTGGCAGTTATATATAGTTTTGAATGAAGTTATTGAAATTTAGTAATTCTGGTGCACTACACAATGGCTTTGGCTTATATTTGTCAGTGCCTGCGAACGCTCTGCTTGCTCTACTAGGTCAGGTCAGTTATTTCATAGCTTATTGTTTCACAGCCTGTAAATATTAGTCCGAGTAAGGCCACCATTCGAAGCAACTTGAGTTTGATGTGAATAGATTGAAAGTGAACTTAAGTCCTGTTCTTAGGCTGCATCATTACCCTGAGGGATCATTTCTTTCTTGTCTCCTTTATTTAATAATTAATTTATTTATGTGCTTCTGTAAACTAATCATTAATTCTATATTAGGCAGGCCATGTAAATAATCGATGCCTCTATAAGGACTTAATGCAACAGTGCTCAACTGAACATCTACATTTTCAACCAAACCATACGCAGATTTAAGGTTGTGTACATCTTTCGGGTGGTTACGTAGCAACAAATTGATTTCAGCTGACGACTGACTGTACAGTATTTGTTTCCTTAAACCCCCAGTGTCGCAGCAATGTTAATCATATTTTGTATACTTACGAGTTCAGATTTTAAGTAACGTGTGTAAAGTTTCCCCCATGAATCACTGACCTGCTTGCCTCAATGGCACACATAGCCGTACTGTAGGTGTAAAAAGAGGTGACTGTGGAGAGGCCAGATTAATTGATGGTTCCTAAAGAGGGGCAGCAGCTTTTTCAGTAGTTGCAGGGGCGGCAGACTGGATGACTGACTGATCTGGTCTTGTAGTAAAATTAGCCAACATGGCTTTGCTGTGAGGGTACTGGAATCAGCTGAAACAAATGAGAAACTACAGCTGGTTTTTTTCCACGAGGGCATGCGGATCTACTGTATGGTTAAAAGATGATGGCATTCTCTCGGGTAAAATAAACCGGAGGTAAAATAGTCCCCCATTCGGATCTCCGGGCGCGGACTACATACGAGGATATCGTCATCAGGAAAAACAAAACTAGTATTCTACCGCCGGTCGGAGTGGCCGTGCGGTTCTGGGCGCTACAGTCTGGAGCCGAGCGACCGCTACGGTCGCAGGTTCGAATCCTGCCTCGGGCATGGATGTGTGTGATGTCCTTAGGTTAGTTAGGTTTAATTAGTTCTAAGTTCTAGGCGACTGATGACCTCAGAAGTTAAGTCGCATAGTGCTCAGAGCGTTTTAGTATTCTACGGATCAGCGTATGGAGTGTTCGATCTCTTAATCGAATAGGTAAGTTAGAAAATTTAAAAAAGGTTGAAGATAGATATAGCGGGATTTAGTGAAGTTCGGTGACAGCAGGAACAAGGTGTCTGTTCAAGTGTGTATAAGCTTATAAACACAAAATCAAATAGGGGTAATGCAAGAGTAGGGCTAATAATGAGCAAGAAAATAGAAATGAGGGTAAGGTACGAGGGTTGACTGAAAATTAATGCCTCCACCTCCGTAACTCTTCAACAGTTGGCAGCATTGGTATGCGGCAGGTACTGGCTTGTTCCGTAGCCTCTTGTCTACAGCTCCAGTTGGCGGCAAGCCTTAGCATTGAACGGTTGTGTTGTTAGTCTAAAGTATGGAACCCTACGCAGACGGTCGGTCAATGCGATTTAAGCAACGTTGAGTCATTGAATTCTTGACAGCAGAAGGAGATTCATCAGAGAATGAAATCAGTTTATGATGATTGTGTTGAAGTGAGTACTGTGCGTCGTTTGGCGAGTAAGTTTAAAGATGTTGAGGCGGGAACAACTGACGTGCGTGACAAAGAGTTGGACGTCCTGTGACAGCAACCACCGAGTTTCACAAGCAAAATGTTGATAGATTGAGTCAGGACGATCGTCGTATCACTCAGAGAGAAATTGCAAGCACAATCGGCATTTCACAAAAACGTGTGGGTCACATTATTGCTTTATTATCGGAAGATCTGTGCACGATGGGTACCCCGGAAGTTGACTCCTGAAATGAAAGTGTGCAGACTTGAAATTTGCCAGGAACTCCTCTCGCGTTACGGGAATGAAGGCGACGAATTTCTCCATTCAATTGTGACAGGAGACGAAACATGGGTACACAATTACGATACGGAGACGGAACGTCAGTCTACGGAATATCGACACAAAGACTCGCCCCAGAAAAAAAATTTCAAGACGCAGCCCTCAGCTGGAAAAATCATGGCCACAGTGTTCTGGGAAGCAGATGGTGTTATCCATGTTGATTTCCTTGATCGTGGAACAACAATAAATTCAGAGCCTTACATCACAACTTTGCGAATTCTGAAACGACGGCTAATAAGGGTCCGAAAGGAAAAGGAAAATGTTTTCCTGCAGCATGACAATGCCAAACCACAAACTTCGCGTGTCACCACAGTAGAACTTCAGAGACTGAATCTCACTACCGTACGGCATCCTCCATACAGTCCAGAGTTAGCACCGCCTGACTTCCATCTGTTCCCGATAATGAAACACGATCTTCGGGGACATCATTATGCTTCTGATGAAGACGTTGAGAGAACTGCGAGGCTGTGGTTGCGGAAGCAGAGTGTCGACTTCTTCCGTGACGGCTTCACAAAACCTGTTCATCGTTGGCAGAAATGGATCCAATTGCCTGACGATTATGTGGAAAAGTGAATATTGGTAATCAAATATCACATTCTAAGGATTATTTCTGCGTTTGACTTATTAAAATATTTTCATACAAACCCAGTTAACGAAGGTGGAGGCATTACTTTTCATTCAACCCTCGTACTATGAGCAGCCTAGTGAAATCATTGTCTTAGCCAGCACAGACACGAAGCCAACACTCACCGCCGTAGTAAAAATGCGTATGCTAAGTAGCTCCGCAGATGATGAAGAGGTTGGAAGACCGTTTGATGAAATAAAAGAAATTATTCAGACAGTTAAGGGAGAGGAAAATTTGATTGTGGTCGGTGACTGGAATGTGACAGTTGGAGAAATAACAAAAGGAAAAATAGTAGGAGAATATGGACTGTGAGTACAGAATGAAAAAGGAAACCGCCTAGTAGAATTTTGCGCAGATCATAAATTAATCATGGCTAACACTTGGTATAAGAATCATGTAAGATGGTTGTATACGTGGATGAGAACTGGAGACATTGGACGGTTTCAGATTGATTATGTAATGGCAAGAAAGAGATTTCGAAACCAATCTGTAAGACATTTCCAGACGTGGACTCTTACCATAAATTATTGGTTATGAGCTGTAGATTAAACTGAAGAAATTGCAAAAAGATACGAAATTAAGGAGATGGGATCTGGATAAGTTCAAAGAATGAGAAGTTGTTGACATGAGTTTCAAAGCGAGCATTATGTAACAGTTGACTGGAACAGGGGAAAGGAATACAGTAGAAGACGAATGGGTAGCCTTGAGAAATGAGATAGTGAAGGCAGCAGAGGATCAAATATGTAAAAAGACAAGTCCTAGCAGAAATCCTTGGATATCACAGCAGATACCGAATGTAACTGATGAAAGGAGAAAGTATAAAAAAGCAGCAAATAAAGCAGGACAAAGGGAACAGAGAATCTAAAAATTGAGATTGCCATGACGTGCAAAATGGCTAAGCAGGAAAGGCTAGAGAGCAAATGCAAGACTACAGAAGCATGTATAACTAGGATAAAGATAGATATACCGTATAGGAAAATTAAAGAGACCTTTGGAGAAAATAAGTAGCTGTATGAATATAAAGAACTCAGATGGAAACCAGTACTGAGCAAAGAAGGGAAAACTGTAAAAAATAGGGGGTATCGACAAATAAAGTTCCAGTTTAAAAATGCTGTAGAAACAAAACCACTGCTCATAACGACGTCAAATTTGAACGGTATATCACTGACGCAGGAGGATACGGCATGGAAAAAAAAAAAGAAAATTTGAGCAGTAGATGGCGTTACAAGCGTCAGAATATGCACACCAAAAGGCGCGGGACACACTTGTTCTCAGTTTGCGTCCGAGGTGCCCTACACGACTATCTTCAAGGACAGCGCGCTTCTGGTAAAGCTCCTTTGCAAGAACGGTGACTGTGCGCCAGTAGCACTGCGAAAGTTCCGGACACTCTAGGGTATGAAAAAAGGCACTGGACCGATGTCTGATAAGAGTCTGGAGAAAATTATTACAACATTAGAAAAGACAGGTTCTTTTGAAGTGCGGTGAGGCAGAGGGAGGAAAGCAGTGGATCTGATGTCTGTCAAAGGTGTGACCACAGCAATGCAGGAGGAATCGATAGGTAGTGTGCAAACATGCATTGCACGGAAAATTGTTCGAACGTTGGACATGTCTGCGAGCATGATGCATGAAATCCTACGTAACATGCTGCATTGCTATCTATACAAAATCACCTAAGTTCAAGAGTTGCTTCCTGCAGGCCTGCCAGCAAGACAAACGTTCGCTCTGGAATTTGTTGCCCGCATTGAAGTGGACAATGAATGGCCATGGAATTTTCTGTGGACAGATGAAGCCCATTCCTGTCTCCAAGGAAACCCTTCAAGATTATGTTGACGAATTTTAAAAACTGGTAGCCCGTAAAGGAAATAAAAAAAGTAAAAAATAATTAAGTGTAGTTGCAAGGGTAGGATTAAAACTAATGTGTTAATTAATGTTAACACTTATCATAAATACATATTCTGTAATCTTGTAAGTTGGCTGTTTAGGTTTTTATGTTGGTAACGTCACGTAGCGCTCTGTATGAAAATCACTGGCTGTGCTGTGTGCAGTCTGTGGCTGGTAGGCATTCTTGGAATCTTTGCTATTGTAGTGTTGCGCATTTGGATGTGAACAGCGCGTAGCGTTGTGCAGTTGGAGGTGAGTCTCCAGCAGTGGTGGATGTGGGGAGAGAGATGGTAGAATTTTGAGAGCGGACGATCTGGACGTGTGTCCATCAGAAAGAGTAAATTTGTAATATTGGATATCATGAACTGATATATACATGGTGACTTTTGAACATTATTAAGGTAAATACATTGTTTGTTCTTCATCAAAATCTTTCATTTGCTAACTATGCCTATCAGTAGTTAGTGCCTTCAGTAGTTAGAATCTTTTATTTAGCTGGCAGTATTGGCGCACGCTGTATTGCAGTAGTTCGAGTAACGAAGATTTTTGTGAGGTAAGTGATTCATGAAAGGTATAGGTTATTGTTAGTCAGGGCCATTCTTTTGTAGGGATTATTGAAAGTCAGATTGCGTTGCGCTAAAAAAAAAAAAATATTGTGTGTCAGTTTAGTGATGATCGAATAAGTAAAGAGAGAAATGTCTGAGTAAGTTCAGTTTTTCTCAGCTGTTTGAAAATCAAATAACGTAACAGGTTTATCAGCACAGTAATTCAATAATTTTTCTAAGGGGATGTTTCATATGTCGACCCTTAGCCGAGAATACCTCACTGGAATCTTCTGATTTTTTCTTGTAGTTTGTGTAATTGGTATAGCTATTGTTTATTGCTAGCGCGTAATTATAGAGAGAATTTCCGTTGTAGTTGTAGTTTTTGATTTTTTTACAGTAAAACAGTTGTGTCATGCATGTAGATTTGCAACAAGTATTTCGCAGCTGCGCTTGCAATTAACGAGATATTATTTTCAGTGCTATGCTATTGTATTTTCTTGTTTTTGCTCTTCAAATTGTGCTTTTCTTGTTATCGTGTGAAATACGTGATAATTATGGCGTGTGAAAAACGTAACACTAGGCTCCAAAGTAAATTGAGAAATGATAGTGACGACGATTCTAGCTTATCAGCACCATTGTGTAATGAATTAAGAGACATTCAACGTAGTAATTTGGTAATTGTGCATAGGGAAATGGAACGGGTGGCAAATAATGGTGTAGACAGTGAAACAATTAGAGAACAAGGAAGCATTATCGATCGATCGGTCGGCAACAGCTCGCCTCAGGAATCCGAAATGACAGGACACAGTCTTGCAAATACTATAGATTCAGGTTTTGGGTCCTCATCGTTTTCTCAAATAAGTCAAGGCACATTTTCTGATTGTCAAAATGTGAATGTTGCCGGTGCAAATGCACTGCCGAAAAGCATAGAGGAACAGATTCCAGACACTAATACATTATTATTGCAATTAATGCAACAAATGAAACAAAATCAGAGACAAACACAGCAACAGTTAGACACAATGGAACAAAATCAGAGACAAACACAGCAACAGCTTCAAAAGTTAGACTCAATGGAGCAAACTCTTAAACAAACACGTGAAGATTTAAGTGCAGAGTTACTTAAAACCGAATATAAATGTCAAAAAGTCTGTAATGACGTAAAAACACAAATTTCTGATCATTTTCAACCCATTTTTTCGCGTAATGAAAATGCATTACAGAATCACGAAGCAGCCATAAAAGAACTGGAAACTATTGTTCATGAAAATCACGACACCCTGCAAGCTAAAACTGACTCAGTTGCGTCTACCGATTCGGTTACGCAACTTGCAAAAGCTCCGAAAAACTTAAAGGACACAGTAGATACGATTTCAATACAAATGGACACTCTGAAACATGGTTCAGAAAAACACGCTGAGGAAATCGGTTCAATATCGGAGAAAGTAGCCGAACTTTCGGATCAGTTCACTAACTTATCTACAAAGGTAGATGATGATCTGAATGACACAAGACCCGTAGCTTTCACTGACACAGAAGAGTATGAACAAATTAAGAAATTTAAACAAAATCAAAATCAAATTAATACGCAACACAAAAGAGAAATCCGGGAAGTACAAGATTAGTTGACACAGATAATACAAGAATTACATATTTCAGAGGAGACTCGCGCTCCAACACGGGAAGAGGGACTTAGAAATACGGAAAAGTCACAAAATAATAATACAGGGCATTTCGGAAATTATGAAAGAAATTGGCAAAGTGCTCCGAATTTTGAGATGGAAGAGCCGACACGACGTAACAATGACCGATATGTGACTCGCCATCATGATGACGTTGACTATAAGCTATTTATTACTACACGTAAAGTCCGCAGCTCGTGGTCGTGTGGTAGCGTTCTCGCTTCCCACGCCCGGGTTCCCGGGTTCGATTCCCGGCGGGGTCAGCGATTTTCTCTGCCTCGTGATGACTGGGTGTTGTGTGCTGTCCTTAGGTTAGTTAGGTTTAAGTAGTTCTAAGTTCTAGGGGACTGATGACCAAAGTGCTCAGAGCCATTTGAACCATTTGAACTACACGTAAATTCAAAACGTTAAAGATTTCCGGCAACGATATTCATCCACAAGCATGGCTTCATCAATTCTCTCATTGTTTTCCTCCCAACTGGTCATTGGAGCACAGATTAGCATTTATGTGTGGCTACTTAGATAAAGAACCAGCTGTAAGAATGCGATCGGTCATTCACGATTGTCACAGTGAAGGAGAATTTTATCATGCCTTCCTCTCAGCATATTGGTCTCAAGCTATTCAAGACCGAGTAAAACATAGCATCATAATGATGAAACATTTCGAAAAATGTTAATTTTCCAGTCTTGTCAAATATTTTGAAGACATGTTGCATAAGAATCAGTATCTTTCAAACCCATACAGACCCTCAGAAGTCATCCGTATTTGCTTAATCAAATTGCCTGAACACTTACGACATATTATTTTGGCAGGACGTTGCAAAGACGACATTGAAGCTTTTCAGGGAGTGTTACAAGAATTGGAAATTGACACTGACAATAGCGGGACGCGAAAACAGGAACACAGCAATTACAGGTCACATCCGTCACAATTCCGCTATGACAGAAATAATAACTGGACATGACAAGGCTATTCTTACAGCGCAAATCGTGACCAAAACAGACACCACCCGTATAACAACCGTTGGCAGAGTAGTAATAATTATAGGGAAAGATCACCTCTCCCCGGTAATGACTGTGACAGAGACAATCAGAGAAACAGACAATGTGGGAACCAAAATAATTATTATCAAGGGAGACAGAATAACTTCAGACGCAACGGTCCACCGCGCAGTTACGATTCCGGGAGAAATTCTCCACCAGATGACCGACAAAAAAGAAACGATGGAAAATATCGACATAACGACAGACCTGAATGTCATCATAACTGGCGGGATTCAAACAGGGCAGGGCCCTCTCGACAAGGTGAATTTCTAGAAGTTAGATATCCAAATCCCAATAACGACGCGCGCCAACAAAGACACAGTAGGCAATGACTCACACCGCTGGCAGCCACAAAACGTACTTATGAAGCTGACGACGTAGCTGCCGTGGCTAGTAATTACGTAAAAGTGGAAGACATTAGGGATATCTTACTCCAGGAACACGACGTAAAACATAACAACATTGCATATCCTGTAATTCACATTACAGTAAATGACGTTAAATTTACGGCAGTACTTGACTCTGGCAGTCCCATTTCAGTAATTAGTGAAACAGCCCTTAGCAAATGCAACAAATCGAACGATTGCCCCACACTTCCGTTACGTAAGATTAAATTAAAAGGTGCAATCGTTGGAAAAAGTGTAGATGTACGCCAAGAAACGAACTTAGAATTCTTTTGTCAAAGCCACAGTTTCTGTATGAACTTTCTTGTTGTTCCATTACTGTCGACGGAAATTATATTGGGAGTAGAATTTTTGAATGAATACAAAGCAATCTTAAACTTTCACGATGCAGAAATAAGTTTAGAGAAAGAAGGTAAGTCAATACCTTTGAAATTTGAGATTGGCTCTCAAACCATGACGAGGAAATTAATCGGCTTCACCTTCTATTAGACAACAGTTCGGAATTTTCGACGGAACTTGACACTAACAATCACTCTGCAAGTACTGACAGGGATGATATCGACGAAGTATTTGATACTAATAAGTTAATTCAGAATAAAATTCAAACAATTGAGAATTGTAATGACACTGATAGGCAGGACCTTTTTGAGATTTTACGAGCACATTCCACAGTTTTTACTCACAAAACAGGAACAATCAAGGGATTTCAATACCAATTTCGTGTTCGTGAGCATACTAAATTTTGTGTTAGACCATACGTAATTCCAGCACATTATAGGGACCGTATTAGAACAGAAATACAATCTATGCTTGACGATGGAATTATTGAGTCTGCAGTAAGCTCATACAACAATCCATTACATGTTGTTGAGAAGAAAAATAGATCGATCAGGCTTGTCTTAGATTCGAGAGAAATCAATACTATCATCATTCATGGAACAGACAGGCCACAAACGTTGGAAGAGCTTCTGCAAAATTTTAATGGTGTAAAAGTGTTGTCTTCTAATTATCTCAGATCCAGCTTTTATCAGATTGACCTTCATCCAGAATGTAGAAAATACACAGCTTTTCTTTGTTTCGGCGTTTGTTATCAATTTCTGAAACTTCCTTTTTGTTTGAACATTTCTTCGGCAGCATTCATTCGTGGGCTAAATTCCATATTACCTGATTTTTTAAAACGTCACATCACCTTATATGTGGACGATATTCTCATAACAGAAGCCTTATGGGGACGACATAATCGCATCCTCAACAGTTTGTTACGTATTTTTACAGAATCTGGAATTACAGTTAACTTGGAAAAGTCTGAATTCGGTAGGACAAAGGTGAAGTTTTTGGGACACATTATTTCTTCTGAAGGCATTCAGCCGGATTCTGAAAAGTTAGAAGCAATCAGAGCCATTCCAGTTCCATTCACAAAAAAACAAGTCCTCAGTTTTCTCGGTCTCGTAAATTTTTACCGTCGTTTTCTGAATGTGCAAATTCTAGTTACACCAAAACTTTGTTCTCTCACTGGAAAAAATGCTATTTGGAACTGGGACGAACAGGCACAATTGGAATTCAATTCTTTGAAAGAATCGCTACTTAAAGCGCCAATACTAGCTCATCCAGATCTGTCACAAGGTTTCTGCCTTAGTACGGATTCTTGTAAAGTCGGTCTTGGTGCCCATTTATTTCAAGAAGCCATAGAAAATGACACTACTATTCAGAAAACCATTGCTTTTGCTAGCCGAGTGCTAACAAAATCTGAAAGAAATTATTCCGTTACTGAATTAGAAGCTTTAGCTATCGTTTGGACATTTAACAAATTCCGTTTCTATCTTTCTGGTAAGCACGTAAAAGTATACAGTGATCATCGTGCATTACAATTTCTTATTTCTTCAAAATTAAATCATGACAGGTTAAAACGTTGGGCATTGTTTCTGCAAGAATTCCACTTCACAATAGCCTACAATCCCGGCAAGGAGAACATTGTTGCGGACGGACTGTCACGTGCGCAGGCTGGGCTTGAGAAAAGTAACACAGAAGGCAACCTCGAGAAAAATTTCAGTATTCTTTACATTCAGAAAGTCGCCTTTGAAAACTTCATCACCACATCTTTAAAGGACATTGCTCATGAACAAGATAAAGATCCGATTTGAAAAGACATCAAAAGCAAATGGCATGGAAAGACAAACACACACACACACACACACACACACACACACACACACAGAGAGAGATTCGGCATTATTATCTGGTTAGAAACAACATACTCTTCAAACGCTGCACTGTTGATGACAAGCTATGGGTACTTTGCATTCCTGAAAATTTTGTTAATAAGCTCATTTGGTATATTCATTTCAGCTACGCACATTTTGGTCCAAGAAAATGTTATCATATTCTTCGGACGACTTGTTATTTTAACAATATGGAAAACAGAATTCAAAGAGTCTTGTCTATTTGTAAACTTTGTCAAAAACTAAACCATCTACTATCTCACATCGTGCACCGTTGTTTCCTATCATTCCTTCTAAATTAAAAGAATTTGCTGCTGTTGATCTCTTGGGACCCCTTGTCAGAACATCGAATAGATTTTCGTACGTTCTAGTCGCTGTTGAACTTACTTCAAAAATTTGTTTCTTTCACTCCGTTACGTAAAGCCACTGAACGGTCTGTATCCAATGCCTTTGTTAATAATTTCTTACGTGAAGTTGGACACGTTAGTAAAGTCATTTCGGATTACGGACCGCAATTCAGATCTGCTGTTTGGCCACGCATGCTCCGGAATCATAAAATCAAACCTGTTTTTATTTCATTGTACTCACCACTTTGTAACCAGTCAGAACGGATAACTAAAGAAATCAATAAGCTTTGCAGACTTTATTGTCACAGAAAGCATCAGTATTAGGACAGATATTTACACTTATTTCAAAACGTGCTGAATGAAATGCCTCATGACTCCACTGCTTTACCACATATTCTTGTACTGAAGAATGAAGAACCACCGAACAGAATCAGAGAGCTTGTACCTTTTCCGAATACACGTAAACTTCGACACAAATACATAATTGATTTGGCTATTAAAAATATAAATTCTGCAGCATACAAAAGAAGAAAACTACACGGTAAAGCAAATGCAAAGAAATTATGTTGGTCAGAGAGTTCTCATTAAAGATCATTCATTGTCACATAAGAAGAAACACCTGAGTCTCAAATTCTTTCTGATTTACAATGGACCTTACAGAATCCGATGTATACTACATGATAACTGCGTTGAAGTTGAAACTCTGCGTACTAGGAAGAGTAAAGGATTGCACCACATTTCACATGTAAAACTGTTTATTGAGAGATAATCTGCTTTTTAACTTAGTCTTTGCTATAAAATTTTTCACTTCACGTTACTAGTACGCTTTGTCACACTTAGAAACTGTTAACATGCAACAATGTTTTGAAGTTAACTATCCAGTCTAGAACCTAGGGAACATATTTTGACAGTAATTACGAATGCATTGTTATAGTGAACAGACGTCACAGTGTTACTGTGTGTGTACATTCTTGCTTGTTAGTTGCACTGTTACGTAATGACTATAAGGCTTACATACTTAGAACATATACCGGTACTGATAATGAGATTTCAATGCAACATTTTGATTTACTTGAAAATACATTCTGGATATAAAGTACTTTCTGAGAGATACCAGATGACACAGTGGTTAGTTTATTTGACAGCTACACTATTATATCACGACGCTACTAATGAGTGACACAATTTATATTATTGGTTTTGTGCTGTATCTGTTTTATATTTGCACAGTTTTTCTGAATTCTGCTGGAAAGTAAAACATGTTTTAGTAGTAACTTTTGTGGTATAGCTTCAATTAGACAGTCTTTTCCGTAGCACAAAAATACTTTACAGTATAGCACTTTCTTGATCACGGTAATGTACGTAATAACTACGATATCTATACGCATAGCATTTCACTTTTGTTTATTATGAGGTAAGTACATTGACTTCTACAGAACTTTGCTTATGGATAACGATAATTACGACACTTGGCACATTTTTTACCCTTAAGTAATGACAGAGATTATCTTACAAGAAGACGCACAATTTAGCGCTACAGTACACGTATTTGAGTGATTAATTTTGTACTTAAAACATTTATTTTTAAAGATTTTTGAATTACATAGCTACAAAGGTTTTCCGTGATATATTTCATTCCATTGCTGTAATCTGTAACACCTGAGGGTGTAATTACATTCATCCTCATGGGGGTACACGCCTACTCTGTGTGCTGAGCATGTAGCGAGCACTAGGAGTCCTAGCTAATATGGTATTTGCTTATACAACTTTACACATCGGTACCATATTTCTCTAAGGCAGAGTTACACAGCTATCTGATTATTTAACAGGGAAACAAACATTTTTTTTTTTACTACGTCAGTGACAGATGTTTACGCAATTACACAGTTGGATAACTCACACTTGTGAAATTGTATTTTGTCTGTACTTTGTGAACTGTTCATATTTTTTTGGAATCATTGTGACACTATGAGAGCTTTGAATGTCGTATTTGGAATGGGATCATGATTTTTAAAGTATGTTTGAGGTAGATGACTTTATTGAATTTTTTGAAATTACTGAAAGAAGCTGCGACGATTTTGAGATGTGATTGAACTGTTATGATGTTATTATTACTACGACAATGTGTATTATGCTGTTGAGGTATGTTTATGATCGATAAGCTGATGCTACCGTATATGAGGAACTTCATTATGTGTTTATATGTATATGAATAATGAATAGAAGTTAGGGACTCTGGTTTGTGAAAAAGGATACTAGAAACAGAGAGTTGTACTTTAAGAGTTATGACTTGTGTGTCCATGCGTGAATGTATCACAACACTGCTATTCATGAGATTTCTTTTCTACGCATTTCTACTGTAATTTTTCGATCTGTGAAATTTTTTTATATGAGACTGTCACTGTAGCGGAAACTGCTGTTGTAAATTTTTGGGTAAGAAAGCTAAGTGACCTTGATGTAATGCGTTGTGGGCGCCCAGCTGCGCAAGTCGCATTCTTTTGTAGAAAGCATCGCAAATACGACACACTCATTACTTGAAAACATATGATTATACTGTGGAGCTCATACTTTGTGCTACTTACTGAAATGCTTATGAATTGATGGGAAATATTCTTACATGTGCACACCTGATTATGACAAGTGTCTTTCTACGAGAGTTGAGAAAATTTGTACTAACTTATGAAATACCACATGGCTATGGAATGATGTTTTTATGCTTTGATTTGTACATAGTTGCTTATTTCATTTGATATCTGGTTTCCAGCTGTGTAGCAGCACTGGTTTTATAAAATAAAATTTAATGTATTTGCTAATGTGAACACTTTCCGTCATCATATCTGTTAAATAATAATTTTATGATCCACATTCCTCAAAAAAGGAGCACTTGTAAAGGAAAGAGCAATAAGAATGGACTAATAACAGTAACTGCATACATAATTTTCTTTTCAAGTACTTGGTAATTTTTTTTGTAGAATAATTTGTTGTGGTGCACCACTTTAATGACATAGACATTAAGATGTGAATAGACATTTCCCTTATCTGCATTGTTGTCTTTAGTGTACTATATTTTCTGCTTATGGGTTTGTCATGTTTAGATATAAGTTACTGCATTTGCTGCTGCTGTTTGTTAGGCATAGTGCTACTGAATTTCACTTTGTATTACTCTGTTAAACCAGTTTTACTACTGATTTATTTTTCTTGTTTGCTGCACATTGCCTTATATTAGTTGTAATATTGCATTTGCTTTGCTAATTTAGATATACTGCTGCTTACTTTGCCAATTTGCATTTTTTTGTCATTGCTGTGTGAATTTTTTTCCTGCTGCATTGCGTCGTCCCTTAGTATATATATCTGAGCTCAGTAGATTTAAGTTAGCTTAAGAGGGGGTAGACCATATAAGAAACTAACTATGAAGAATAGGGAAAGAATACATTGAGAAATTGTAAGAAAAAGATTTGGGCAAAAATGAGTATTGTACAATGAGAAATATTTATTTTGAAAGAGGATATGAACAAAACAGTAGGGTTTGGCGACAATAGGCTTAGATAGAATTATTTATTTATTTTATTATTATTATCTTTTTTTTTTTTTGGCAGGAGCAAATGTTGAAATAAGAGAACAGATCTATGAAATGAATGGGTTGTACTACAGTACCAAACGTCTCACTAAAAACAAACCCTGTCCTTTCCTTTTGTGTTATTCCGCTATGTGTTTGTGTACCCTTGTGTACTTGTGTTTTTCCTGTCTTTATGTGTATAGCTAATAAGATTTATGTTCTAGAATTTTTCTAATAGTAAGCTACATTCACTATGATGAGGAATACTGTTATCCTCAAATATAATTTGCATTAATAATTTGTTATTTAATTTGGAAAGATGTTTAGACATTATTTTCGAAAGCTATTCCGATCTTTTATTTATTTACTTACGTCATAATTCCTGTAACACTGATGTATATGTTTATTTATATTCTTTTGTAAAGCCTGTATTACTACAAATGTTATCTGTATTATTATGTTTTTAATGATGTTTTCTGTACATTTGTAATTGTATTCTCATGTTATAAAATTTTAATTGACCCCAGCTGATCAAATTAAGTAACTTGTATGCATTCATTTCAGTGCATGCATTTCTGTTGGTCATAGTATATGCACAATATGTGAGAAGTTGGGACTGTTAGTGTTTGCACATGTGTTGATAATTCAGCAAGGGACTGGTTAACAGCATTGCTGGTTCTAAGGAAATTTCAAAAAAAATTCTTTTGTGAGTGTACAAGTGGTGGTTCATGGACTTGCTATATTCTCCGCAAGACTCTTCGATGGTAATTGTGCACCTGCGCAGTCGCAAAAGACGGCTGCTGGCCGTCTCTACAAGGACTGCAGTGGGTCTGCACCTTTGAAGGCCGACCAATACCACACTCTGTACAAGGACTACAGTGGGTCTGCTCTGTGATGACCTACCTACCAATATTCTTCAAAACTTCGATTGACTCTGCTGTGGGTTTGCTCTGTTGTGGCCCATTACCTGCCTGCGAGTCAAGAGTCAGCATTGTCTTTCCGTTGACAGGACAACACTACTTCTTGAAGAGTGCATGGAAATCCACTACTTGTGTGTGCATTTTCTTTTATTGCTCAGACTCCGAGAGAAAAACTGCAATTACTACTGTGATGCATGATCAAGACTGTCTTTATGGACTGTGAGAAAATCTTTGCTTTTGACCAACAGTTATCAATAAGTGTGTGCATTTGATATCTTTGTTATTGTAATTACGAAAATTTTTTTCAAATCTGTATTGGCCACCGCCCAAAACAATTTGTAACATTTTTGTGGCGAGCAAGGGGGCTATGTAAGTAGGCTGTTTAGGTTTTTATGTTGGTAACGTCACATAGCGCTCTGTATGAAAATCACTTGCTGTGCTATGTGCAGTCTGTGGCTGGTTGGCATTGTTGGCATCTTTGCTATTGTAGTGTTGGGCAGTTGGATGTGAACAGCGTGTAGCGTTGTGCAGTTGGAGGTGAGTCGCCAGCAGTGGTGGATGTGGGGAGAGAGGTGGTAGAATTTTGAGAGCGGACGATCTGGACGTGTGTCCATCAGAAAGAGTAAATCTGTAATATTGGATATCATGAACTGATATAAATATGATGACTTTTGAACATTATTAAGGTAAATACATTGTTTGTTCTCCATCAAAATCTTTCATTTGCTAACTATGCCTATCAGTAGTTAGTGCCTTCAGTAGTTAGAATCTTTTATTTAGCTGGCAGTATTGGCGCACGCTGTATTGCAGTAGTTCGAGTAACGAAGATTTTTGTGAGGTAAGTGATTCATGAAAGGCATAGGTTATTGTTAGTCAGGGCCATTCTTTTGTAGGGATTATTGAAGGTCAGATTGCGTTACACTAAAAAAAAATATTGTGTGTCAGTTTAGTGATGATCAGAATAAGTAAAGAGAGAAAGGTCTGAGTACGTTCAGTTTTGCTGAGCTGCTTGAAAATCAAATAATGCAAGAGGTTTATCAGCACAGTAATTCAACAATTTTTCTAAGGGGATGTTTCAATCTGACTCGTTCCACATCATTTCGATTAAAGATCAGATGATCTATGGAGTATATAACTAACTAACTAACAGTGTAGACGTGCGGGTAGGATCATTTGTATGCAAGATGGCGCTCCTCCGCACTTTGTACAGCCAGTGAAGCAAATGCTGCAGAGGCATTTCGGAAGTGCTACAATTATCAGGTGTCATTTCCCTACAGCCTGGCCGTCCAGATCACCTGATCTTAATTCGTGTGGCTCGTGTGACTTCTGGCTGTGGGGTTATCTGCAAGATGTCGTGTTCGGTGCTCCTATTACGAACGCAGCTGGATTGAAGTCACCCATTGCACAACGCATTCTGAACGTGACTCCCGAGACACTCCGATCTGTTGTGGAATGCGCTGTTTTTTGATGACAATTGTGTCATTAAACGATGGGCAGCATATTGAACATGTCATGCGTCACTCTCTCGACAGTCAGAAAGCGGTTTCATTTTGCTTTTTATTCGGTTTTTGGCCCAGAACAATTAAAAACCGACGTCATTTCGCTTATTATTCGGTTTTTGGCCCAGAACAATTAAAAACCAATGTTATTTTGTTTTTTCTGCGTTTATGGTATTCAATCTGTACGTTGAACAAGCAGTAAAGGAAACTAAAAATAAAAAAAATGGAGAAGAAATTAAAGTTCAGGGAGAAGAAATAAAAACTTCGAGGTCTGCCGATGACATTGGAATACCATCAGAGACAGTACCTGGAAGAGCAGCTGAACGGTATGGACAGCGTCTTGAAAGAAGGATGTAAGATGAACATCAAGAAAAACAAAACAATGGTAATGAGATGTAGTCGAATTAAACTAAATTAGCAAATGAGGCAAAAATATTGGTACATGAGCTTTAATTCTCGGGCAGTAAAATAACTGATGATGGGCAAAGTAGAGAGGATATAAAATGTAGACTGGCAATGGCAAGAAAAGCGTTTCTGAAGAAGCGAAATTTGTTAACATATTAGATCTACAACTTTGCTTCCGCCGTTTTGCAATAGACGGCAGTAGAGACAAGTGGGGTTCAGATGGTTGGTCATAGGTGTAATGCAATAAGCTTAGACATCTGTAAACATCATGCCATAAAAATATTAGTCGATTTGTGATTGCATCATAAGGTTATTCTCGATTAAGTACGTCTCCTTACGTACCCATTTCTCGCCATTTGCGGGAAGTTTTAATTTTCTGCTTTAACATGAAGAAATCTGCGGCTGTGGCTAGGTAAGGCCAATGGTGATGGAACTATTAGTGGAAGAACGTGCAGAGAATGTTTTCAACGCCTTAAGAACGGTGATTTTGATGTCGAAGACCGGCATGGCGGGGAAGACAGAATATTTTCGTAGCTACTGAAGCAGACGGAGACAGTCACAGGATATCATTATCGAAAGCAATTTATGCGTTCGAGCCCAACACTGAAACACAAACGGTCGCAATACAGCGATAGACACGTAAAGGTAATTCTGCAGAAGTGCCGCAACACTACGTGGCATGGACTCGACTAATGTCTGAAGTAGTGCTGGAGGGAACTGACACCATGAATCCTGCAGGGCTGTCCATAAATCCGTAAGAGTACGAGGGGGTGGAGATCTCTTCTGAACAGCACGCTGCAAGATATCCCTTATATACTCAATAATGTTCATGTCTGGGGAGTTTGGTGGCAGTGGAAGTGTTTAAACTCCGAAGAGTGTTCCTGGAGCCACGTTGTATCAATTTAGGACGTGTTGGGTGTCGTATTGTTCTGCTGGAATTGCCCAAGCCCGTCTGAATGCACGATGGACATGAATGGTTGCAGGTGATCAGACCGGATGTAACGTACATGTCACCTGTCAGAATCGTATCTAGACGTATCAGGGGTCCCACATCACTCCAACTGCAAACGCCCTACACCATTACAGAGCCTCCACCAGCCTGGACAGTCCTCTCCTGACATGCAGGGTCATTGGAATTCATGAGGTTGTCGCCATACCTGTGCACGTCTATCCGCTTGATATAATTAGAAACGATACTCATCTGACCAGGCAACATGTTTCCAGTCATCTACAGTCCAATGTCGGTGTAGACGGGCCCAGCAAGGCTTAAAGCTTTGCGTCGTGCAGTCATAAAGTGTGCACGAGTGAGTCTTCGGCTCGGAAAGCCTATATCGGTGATGTTTCGTTGAATGGTTCGCACGCTGACACTTGTTTATGGCCCAGAACTGAAATCTGGAGCAATTTGCGGAAGGGTTGCATTTCTGTAACGTTGAACGATTCTCTTCATTCGTCGTTGGTTCCGTTCTTGCAGGATCTTTTTTGGCCGCAACAATATCGGATATTTAAAGTTTTACCGGATTCGTGATATTCACGATACACTCGTGAAATGGTCGTATGGGGAAATACCCACTTCATCGCTACCTCGGAGATTTTGTGTCCCATCGCTCGTGCACCGACTATAACACCACTGTCAAACTCACTGAAATCCTTAAAACCTGCCATTGTAGCAGCAGTAACCGATGTAACAACTGCACCAGACGTTTATCTTACATAGGGGTTACCGACCGCAGTGGCGCATTCTGCCTGTTTACAAAAAAATGGTTCAAATGCCTCTGAGCACTACGGGACTTAACATCTATGGCCATGAGTCCCCTAGAACTTAGAACTACTTAAACCTAACTAACTTAAGGACATCACACAACACCCGGTCATCACGAGGCAGAGAAAATCTCTGACCCCGCCAGGAATCGAACCCGGGAACGCGTGCGCGGGAAGCGAGAACGCTACCGCACGACCACGAGCTGCGGACGCCTGTTTACATATATCTGTATTTGAGTACGCATACCTGTTCCTGTTTCTTAGTTTCAGGTACTGTGCCCTTCTGTTATTTTAAAAAAAATTTAGACGTCTTGAAACGTTAATGTAACGGTTTTTTTCCTCAGAGGTACCGGACAGCCTACCGTCACAGATAAAGCCATATGTATACATATATTCGAGCGACATGACCAGCCCACTGCCATTTCAGGTTATTCGTTCTTTCCATTACGACGCTGACCTGTGTTGTCTGCTTGATATTAACTGCTTTCGTTTTTTCTTTACGTAGCCCAACACTGATCTTTTCTATTCCTCTTTGGATTACTATTTGTTTTCTGATAATGAACCCAAGTAATGTCCATGTCTCACAGCTGTAAGCTGGTCATTTTACAATGGTCAAAAACCAATTTTTTCAGCTTGGCCGAAATTTTGGGCCTCAAAACTGAGGTGAATCTTCCATAAGCTTGTCAGCCTAATTAATTTAATATGTCGAAATTATATATATATATATATATATATATATATATTACCTTCTAAGTTAAATTACTTTCTCTATATCACTTTGTCACTTCTTATTACTTCATTTCTTTCATAAAATGGAAGAGTTGTCCTTGTTATATACTCATCTGACACATTCTTCATCCACTGTGGACAAAGTAATTGTCTCCTATAGACAATCTCTCTTCATTATCATCAGTCGGTGGTGGATCTAAATACACACATCACCCTGTTATTCTGTAACATAAAAAGTGATGTCACTTTGCGCGACCGTTCCATTCAGCTTTGCACTGACTACTTCGATCCATCCCTTATTTTCTCGTTACGACTTCCTCATAGCACACAAAGATACAATAAGCACAGCCCTTGCCTCGCAACTAGCAAAACAACAAAATCACCCTCTAGACATCAGGCACTTCCCGGAGTCCTTAGTATCACATCATCTTAGCCTTAATATGCCTCCATCTGGGAACTCCTATTTCTCCTCACCTCCCTATTTCCCCACATTGTTTCCTGCAATGACCACGAACTCCAAACGTCCGACAAAACACAGCGGTTCATAGAAGTACGCGTAATATTCAGCAGCTTTCTTAAGTTCCATTCGTAAGGCTGATTATTTCTCGCTTTCCTTCGAGCGTAGTGCTTATGCAACATCTTCAGTCTCCTTAATCTACAAGTGCCATCTCACCTACCACACGTCAGATATCCAGCAACAATATTTCCAACATGACCTTAATTTACTATTATGGAGGAGTAAGTAATCGTGATTTTGTACAGGGTGACAATTATTAAATAATATGAAAAAAAACATAAATCAGTTACAAACTACGGCGTGCACGCACTTTATTCAACATGTAAACGTCATTACAGACATTCGGATTTAGGTTACGACATGTTCGATATGCCTGCCATCACTGGCGATGATGTGATGTGGCTCAGACGAATAGCGAAATTCTGCATGACCCGCTGAAGTGTCGGAATATCGATGCTCTCGATTACCTCCCGAATGACTGTTTTCAGCTCAGCAATGGATGTGGAGTTGTTGCTGTACACCTTGTCTTTAATATAGCCCAACAAAAAGGAGTCGCATATGTTCAGATCCGGAAAATAGGCGGCCAATCGAGGCCCATGCCAGTAGCCTCTGGGTACCCCAGAGCCAGAATGCGGCCGCAAAGTGCCCCTACAGGACATCAAACACTCTCCTACTTCGATGGGGTCGAGCTCCGTCTTGTATGAACCACATCTTGTCGAAATAAGGGTCAGTTTGGATAGCTTCCAGAGCCTTCACGTACCATTCAGTAGTCACCGTGCCATCAAGGAATATCGCACCGATTATTCCGCGACTGGACATTGCACAACACAGTCACCCGTTGAGGGTTAAGAGACGTCTCGATTGCGAAATTCGGATTCTCAGTCTCTCAAATGCGCCAATTTTGCTTATTGACGGACCCGTCCAGATACAAATCACTGACAACAACAAGGCGCGTGTGCATGCGCAATACTAATTATCATCATACCTCGCGACAAACGTGCAGTTTGAACGTCCTAACGCAAACCGTTCAGAAGTTATGATGATTTTATTTTATATATCTTAATAATTGTCGCCCTGTATCAACTAGATGTAATCAAATGCCTAATCGGCATCATGCCTATAAAGATTTTTCACATTTGAGATATTGCGCACAGCTCAAGATCTTTTTGATCGAAGGGTGTCTACTTCAACGGCGTTATGGTGCACTATCCTCCGTAGTCGAAACTGTCCGCAATAAATGTTAAAAAAATTATTACATAGAAATTTCTGCTCCTTAGATAATTAGTGTACTTTCGCCAAAACTCTCTTCCCTCCACGCAGTTCTTTCCTGTTTAGTATCCCTTTGTGTACTATTCAGTCACTCTTGGTTCAGATCTACATTCAATTCCATTTTTCGTACCAAAATTTCATCGTTGAATCGCCTATTACGAGGAAAGCCATTACTTTTAGTCAAACAGTCCGCGGCTCAGTTTGTACTGCACGTCAAACGTACGTCTTCTATCTCAAAACATATCATATCTCTGTCCTGGCGCCATTCCATCGTGTCCACGGCCACTTTTCAGTGGACGTCATCCATGGTTTCTTCGTGATCACATCGTCTTGTATTTGTGTGACCATACATTTCCCCCTGTTTTCCTCCTGTCATCAAATAGCCAGAAATGTTACTTGCAACTCCATGGTACTAAAAACAAAGAGAAACCGCTGAAAGGGTTGAAAACAATTAAGTCGCCAGGTCCAGATATAATCCCAATTTGGTTTTACAAAGAGTACTCTACGGCATTGGCCCCTTACTTAGCTTGCATTTATCGTGAATCTCTCGCCCAGTGCGTAATCCAAAAAAAGTTGTTGACTCCTGTACGAAATAAAGATAAAATAACGCATCTGAAAAATTACTGACCAATATCCTTAACACTGGTTTGCTGTAGATTTCTTGAACATATTCAGAGTTCATACATAACAAATTTCCCAGAGATGGGAAAGCTTATGTCCACGAATCAGCACGGCTTTAGAAAATATAGCTCGTGCGAAAATCAGCTGGCTCTTTTCTCACGTGATACACTACGAATTGTGGATGGAGGGCAACAGGCAGATTCCATATCCCTAGATTTCTGAAAAGCATAGGTCACTGTGCCCCTGTAGACTGTTAACGAAAGTACGAGAGTATGAAATAGGTTCCCAGATGTGTGAGTGGCTCGTAGACTTGTTAAGTAATAGAACCCAGTATGTTGGCATCGATGGCGAGTGTTCATCAGAGACAAGGGTATCGTCAGGAGGGCCCCAGGGAAGTATGATACTATTTTCTATACACAGAAATGTTCTGGCGGACAGAATTGGCAACAGTTTGCGAGTTGTTTGCTGTAGTGTACGGGAAGTTGTCGAAGTTGAGTGACTGTAGGAGGATACAAGATGACTTAGACAAAATTTCAAGTAGGTGTGATGAATGGCAGTTAGCTCTAAATGTAGAAAAATGCAAGTTAATGCGGATGAGTAGGAAAAACAAACCCGTAATATTTGGATACAGTGTTGGTAGTGTCCTGCTTGACAAGTCACGTCGATTAAATATCTGAGTGTAACGTTGCAAAGCGAAATGAAATGGAACGAGCTGTGAGGATTATGGTAGGGAAAGAGAACGGTCGACTTCGGTTTTTGGGAGAATTTTAGGAAAGTGTGGGTCACCTGTAAAGGAGACTACATATAGGATGCTATTGCGACCTATATTTAAGTACTACTCGAGTGTTTGGAATCTGCACCGGATTGGATTAATGTAAGACATGGAAGCACTTCGGAGACGGATTTCTTGATCTGTTACCAGTAGGTTCGAACAACATGAAAGTATTACAGATATCCTTGGGGAACTGAAATGGGAATCCCTGGAGGGAAGGTGACGTTCTTTTCGAGGAACGCTACTGAGAAAATTTAGGGAACCGGCATTAGAAGCTGGCTTCAGAATGATTCTAATGCCGCAACATACATTTCGCATAAAGACCATCAACAACTTCTCCATTGGAACAGTGAATAAATGCACTTTCAGTAACGGTCTTCCTAGTCTATAAGCTTCCCGTGTCTCCTTGTTGTTTTCTTTTGCTTCTTCTACTTTGTTTATGATCTCTGCTCTCGATTGATCTATTGATTTATCGTTTATATTCTGGATCTTACCTCCGCAATCTCATGGTGAAGAGACCTTGTAGCACCTCGGCTTTCCACAATTATGGAGTGCACCCGAGCATCATATTCCTCAAACTTTCTATGGATTCCTTGGATTTATTTTCTCTCCCCCTCAAATTTCCTATAGAGCATTTTTTCCTTTTCTTCGAACTTCATATCGAACCATTTTTACTGTGCCTCTAACTTTTTGTTGATTTCCTTGAAACCTTCCTCTACCATTACCAGAAACATATTAAAACCGAGAGGTAGAGGAACAGGTCTCGCTTTATTGGCTACTGCACCATCATCTAAATCATCCAGATGACTCTATTTGTTGGATACAATCTCAATCTCCCCTCGCAGAAATACAACTTCATCCTCTCTGATCATTGTAATGCCACTATCTGATACCTCTAAATCTAATCCCCACTCACTGTTGTTCCGGCCATAAATTTAGATCACGCTATTTCACTCATTCATTTTTGTATTATCTCGAATTACATCTGTATACTTTGGTTTACTGTTATACGTGTCTACTTGCATAGTCAGGAGAACCTTTCACGGTTTGTCTGACTGCCATTATGTGCTAGCTCATTTAGCGTTACCCGGGGTGCACCACGTGTGTCTAAATGCCATACGCTAAATAAATAACTGTTATACGTGCATGATACAACAACTACTTACAGTTCCACTGTGCTTATTTGACAAATTTCTGTACAAAATTCACACGTACGTTATTAATTATTTCATATAAACTCACTGTAAGAAAATGAGATATAACAATCCAAAAGAACTAATAATACATTTAAAGAAACACTTCAAAAGGGACAAAACAACAGCATAGAATGAAGCTGAACAACAGCAAGAAAAAAATGACTACTGAAGTTGAAAAAAAGTAGCACATGCAACCATCTACTAGTTTTTCCGAAAATCTCACTCTACACTGTAAGAATTATTCTGGCAACGTCGCCACATGAAAAGAGGGTGTCTTGAGCCATATTGGACACGTTCTAGGTCATGGTTATAAAAGAGGTAATATCTTGAATTATTGGATCGTCAAGAATAATATACATGGATAGGGAACATGAACTAGGTCGCGGCTATCGCTAGGATAATATACTTGGCTGTCTCCATCAGCTTCAGAGCCCATCATGCCTATCAAATATTAATATGGGTTCACATACAAGGACTGGTCTATAAATCAAGGCAACTTTAATATTTATTACGTGCAACAGATAACTCAGATTATAAAGATTAACTTCTTGACAGGCATTTGAGGAGAAGGTTGGCTGATATACAGACAGAAAGTGACTAGGGAATATGTTAACTTGGCTTGAACGATTTTTTTTCTGTCTATTGTCAGTTTCTTAGGTGCCACGTACGTCATGATGGATGAACGCTTTATGAATTAGGTGGGAATTAAGGAGGTGCAGCTTTGGGAGTGCTTTAGAATATCAAAAAGTTCAGAAATCAACCATAGATTTATTAATTTAAGAAAGGCATTTCACTTCTATAAATTTCGCTATTATGCGTTCATGGGGTTTTAGAAAGAACATAATTTTTATAAGCATCAATACGCTACAATTAAATTTCTCCTAATCAGGACAGTCATATTAATAAACTGAAAGGGTAACTGAGGACATACAACCTAACAAAGCCCAGCTTTTGGATGATGGGAGGCCACGATAAGGGAAACACAGGAAGAAATCAAATCACATGTCTCCGAGAAAATAAAAAAAAGTGAAGTAATGGAAATTATTGCCTCGTGTAGGAGTTCTTCTTCTTCTACATACTATAATCTTTCTTTTGAGGATCACAAATTCACTGTAGCAAGCAACATCTGAACACGTCGTGAAGTTAACAGTCAAGTGGCGCCATGATGAACACAAAGACAACTCATCAAGAATATCTGAAAATAACAGTTTTCAAATTAACAAGCAGAATATAATGGAGGGGAAGCGCATGAGATACCACTACACTTTTGATATTACAACATTCTTTGCAAAACGGCCACATCCTGGGGAGCTGCGACTGGAACAAAGGGTCCCATCTCAAGTTTGCACAGCTACACGAAATGAAGCAAATAAAAAGAGAAGTGATACTCTAGAATCAACTTAAGCATTCATAGAGCTTACCATTTCATTGTAGGAATAGGAGCTACATAAAACCGAAAAAGATCCATCAAATATATCGCAGAATCTCTATCACACTTCACATTTGGAAAATGAGAATCTCGATTATACTCTTTACCTGCTGGTCTTTTATGCAAAAACGCCGTATGGCAGGAAACAGTAGTTTAGTAAACTTGTCGCACTGCATTACATGCTTTTATCGACTGAAGGTCCCGAGTTTGTGTACCATGCATTACGGAAACCTCTCGTTTCATTCATGTGGTTTACAAGAGGTTTAGATGCAGCTAATCTATTACGAATGTTATGATTAGCCCGTTTCTGCTTCATTATTTTCTCTGCTATTCTGTGCCCATGACACATACCAAACTTAAGAGTAATTTTTTTGGCAGTCGTCATTTTCTTAGAGACAAAAAGCCTCTTTAATGCCTCTTTTTATCAGGAGATAATTTTATTTTTTCTTTCACAATTGCGCTTAGCAGATGCACATCCGGTAATTAAGTAAGCACTTTAGTTGAGCTACTATTCCAATATTCGTGATTTATGCGATAAGAGATTTTCAAACGAGGGAACTAGATTGTTTTTCATATTTACAGTCACAAATGAGCTACGTAATCAGTTTTGAGAAATCAACTTACGATCATAGTATTTTCACAGTACTGTGTGTTTCAGTTTTTAATACAGACGAGTGCTATAAAAACAGATATTTGGTTTTAGTTCTGGAACATTCTGAACAAACAGCTTCAAAATATGGGGTATTTTGAGAACTTTTCAACAATATTTATTATTCAATGTTGGCCTATGTCATTACCAACATGTTCCTTTTCTCAAAAAACAAGCGTAAAGTGTAAACACGATAACAGGCAAAAAAAAAAAAAAAAAAACCACCTTCACAAAGTCTTCAAGGACTGAAATCTAGTCAGATATAAACTTACATATGAATTCAACAACGTGCCAGAACATGTCACATGTCCTATGACTAAAGTGCTGGAGCTTAAGATAGAATTAACAAGAAACGAGATGACACAGAATTAACTAGACTCTTATCTTCGTTTTATGTTATTTTGTGGATAATATTAGCTCTGCAGTGCAATAGTATTTCATAATGTTAAATCATTTCACTGCACTACAGTTAAAAAATGCACACGGCTGACCATTAAAACTATAATGTCAGAAATGTCAGCATAAAACGAAATTTTATTTATTTTTTCGTACACAGTATAGTTGGAAGACTGTGTAACTTTAGGTCATTTGAGAGTGAACAGGCCGCCCCCTGTGGCAGCAGCGACGTCTCTCCCGTGGCTGGGTATCCATCATCTGTGCTTGGATAATCGACAGGGGTGCATTATTCCATGCTGCTTCAGCTCTCTACCAACGTTAATTAACCTCGTTCAAATATAGCCGGCCGGTGTGGCCGTGCGGTTCTAGGCGCTTCAGTCTGGAACCGCGTGACCGCTATGGTCACAGGTTCGAATCCTGCCTCGGGCATGGATGTGTGTGATGTCCTTAGGTTAGTTAGGTTTAAGTAGTTTTAAGTTCTACGGGACTGATGACCAAGGATGTTAAGTCCCATAGTGCTCAGAGCCATTTTGTTCAAATATAACGTCACAGAGATCTCCAAATTAAGGCACAGGACCTGCCCTTAATAGCTCAGATATGCAACGTCTGCTGTCCGAACTAACCGGATGCGATTGTGTTGTGCGCTTAATGGCAAGGCAGCAGCTGGGCCCGTATGACGATAGCGCATGCAGTCTGGCAACGTACACTCCCGCTGTCTGCGCGCCCCTCACTGTTACCGCGTGAAGGGAAACAGCTACAGCGGTCTCTGTGGTGCTCCAGACGTATGTTTGTAAACTTTTTATGCTGTAATCGAGCCTATTTCCTGCCCCGAGGTGCTTAATGTGCCTGTAAGACCACATACGGCCGAGAAAACAATATGTCTGTCCTCTCAGGCGGCAGTCGCGTGGGGCCGTTGAGATTCCACTTGGCTGTTAGTATGGTCCTCCTCTACCATAAATGAGGCCGTCTTGACCTCGTGAGGAGACCTTTCTATCGGATTAGATTATAGAAGCCTATGTCTCGGTCAAGATAGCCGTGCGTGATAAAGCGGCGCTTTCGGGCTTGGGAGATGTGTCGGTCCAGCATCGAATCCGCCTAATGGTTTAACAACGAGGGTCGGTGTGCCGGCCAGCCTGGATGTGGTTTCTAGGCGGCTTCCCATCTCCCATTAAGTGAATAGCAGATTGGTTCCCAAGTCTCGCTGTAAGATCGCATTTTATTACAGAAATAACTGTGTCAGATGCTGCGCTGTGCATCGGAACCAACGATGTTACTCCTTGCATAAGAAACGCGAACATTATCATTGCATTATCTCTGTTGTTGAATGTAATGTTAATGACAACGATTTTGTTCTTGCTCTGATAAAGACGAGCGAACTTTTAATTTTCAATATTACTTATTGCAACTCAATATTAAAAGTTGTATTTACGGAAGAAGTAGCGAGGGTTCGTCTCTGATAAATAATTAGGTGAGACTCGAAAGTAAATATTACTCTGTCATTCTAATTACTAGAGAAAGTTTCAGCTACACTACGTCGACGTGATGTTGGGAACACGAAATCTGCCACAGCTCTTCACCAACATATTACCACACGGCAAAATACACAAACAAGGCGAGTTTAGTTTCAATGGACATTTAAACACACCATTTGAAAACCAAGAATACGTGCTACTCTTGTCTATAGAACCATAAAATACCAAAAAATAACAATATACTGCCTCCGTTACACGATTCACATTTAGAAAACTTTCGGTCACTTTCACACAAATAAGACTACGCGCAGACAATTGGTGTGCACATATTCCGTTGCTGGGGTAACGGGGTAGCGACAGGAAAGGTGTCTGGCCACCCCTTACATGAACCATGCCAAATCCGCTACTAACCATGCCGACTCTGCCCTGATCCGGGACAAAGGCACAAGAGATTAAAAAAAAGCCCTGTGTGTTAGCCACAAGTTATTTTATGAAAACTGATTACCTGTTTCGGCTTTGCAACCATCATCAGACCTAAAACGAGAAAATATAAACAAAGCGTATCAACAGACTTATAAAACAAGAGAATGTGCATTAAATGTGCCAATGAAATGAACAAGTTACCTAAACGTTACAGCAGCGAAACGTAGAAGCGTAGTCAGTGCATAAATGATAATCTTTAGGTATCTTGCTCATTTTACACGTATATTTTTAATGTCCATTTGCTTATTTTATAAATCTGTTGAGATATTTTGTTCATATTTTCTCGCTTTTAGATGTGATTTTAGCCAGAAAGCCGGAACAGGTAACTAATTTTAATAAAATAACGTATGCCAAGACATAGACTCTTATAATTTTAATAATATTTGTAGGGGAACTACGAATGTAGTGTGTGGACTATAAGCTGAGAATGTGGGTCTCACGGGGAGCGTGCCGGTGATAAATCCCTGCAGTCGCACTATCCTCTGTGCCCTCGGTGGCTCAGATGGATAGAGCGTCTGCCATGTAAGGAGGAGATCCCGGCTTCGAGTCTCGGTCAGGGCACATGTTTTCAACTGTTCCCAATGATGTATATCAACGCCCGTCAGCAGCTAACGGTATTGATTTAATTGTAATTTCATTCTAGAGAGCTGCACGGTCACCAATGGCATCTGTTCTTTCGGACATGTCCGAAAGAACAGATGCCATATTCATATCGTTTAAGGCTAACCGGCTGATGACCTTAGTGCGGATGCACACGATTTGCCTGAACTCTTATGGGACTTGGTGGATTGTCTGCCGCGAGTAATGGGTATAATGGCAGGGGCATACGAATGTAGTGTGTGGGCTGTAAGTTGAGAATGTGGGTCTCACGGGAAGCGTGCCAGCGATAAATTCCTGCAGTCGCACTCTCCTCTGTGCCCTCGGTGGCTCAGATGGATAGAACGTCAGCCATGTAAGCAGGAGATCCCGGGTTCGAGTCCCAGTCGGGGTATACATTTTCATCTGTCCCCGTTGATGTATATCAACGCCTGTCAGCAGCTAATGGTATTGATTTAATTGTAATTTTATAATATAATCCGCCAGTACCCACTGATTTCACATTCGCATGACAGTTGTGATATCCCGACCAATGCGAGCCGCAATATCGCTGAACAATAAACTGTAGTCTCGATAGACCACCATATTTCAGGCGCTGTCTTGCTTGGTGTGTCCGCGACGACAGACTCAAAATCTGCTAGTGATATTTAGTTGAAAGTAAACAAAGCCCATGCAAAAATTTCGTCTTTTACATTGCATTAGCGGTATTCCACAGATCCCACGCAGAGCAGTCTTTGGAACGTACGAAGAAGTCAACGATATAGAGCGCTGTCCACTGAAATTGCAGCACTATTAAGGTGGCGTCGAACAAACGTTAAATAGGCATGAAGTTTACCACATACCTAGATATTCAGCTAACTATCATTCCAAGGCAGCTACATTCTGTATGCAAAGAAAGATTGCCCAGTGCACTTCTCATTCAGAAATCTCATATGCATGTTGGTTGTTTGTGAGATGCTTCGTGTAAGAAGGTGAAATGTCTACCATCAAATGTCGAATTTCGAAACTGGCAGGATCGCAGCCTGTCGATAATGCATAATGCTGGCTCACGTTGGTCAGAATTCCAGAACTGTCGTGCGAATATCGAATAAGTGCCTCAGGAGGGACTTACTATACGAGAACAGGCATATGATTAGTGAAACTGAACAGTTCGTGTTTCTAGGTGTTCAGATAGATAGTAAACTGTCGTGGAAAGCCCACTGTCAGGATCTTATTCAAAGACTTAATTCTCCCATTTTTACTATTCGAACAGTATCTGAAGTGAGTGATCGTTCGACACGAAAATTATTCTACTTTGCTTATTTTCATTCGCTTATGTCGTATGGTATTATATTTTTGGGTAACTTTTCCCATTCTCAAAGGATATTTTTGGTTTAGAAACTGGCGGTTCGGGCAATAAGTAGTGTAAGTTCACGAACCTCTTGTCGACCCCTGTTCACGAGTCTCAATATTTTGACATTGGCCTCTCAATATATATATATATATATATATATATATATATATATATATATATATATATATATATATATATATATATAGATTACTGTCATTTCTTGTTAACAATATTAGCTTATTCCCAAGAATAACGGTGTGGCCAAGCGCGACCGCTACGGTCGCAGGTTCGAATCCTGCCTCGGGCATGGATGTGTGTGATGTCCTTAGGTTAGTTAGGTTTAAGTAGTCCTAAGTTCTAGGGGACTGATGACCTCAGATGTTAAGTCCCATAGTGCTCAGAGCTATCTATCTGAACCCAAGAATAAGCAGCTTTCACTGTGTTAATGCTCGGCAGAAATCAAACCTGCATTTGTATCGAACTTCCTTAACTCTTGTGCAGAAATGTGTGCAGTATAATGCTGCATCCATTTTCAATAAGCTACCACTCGAATTGAAAAATCTTAGGAGTAATCCACGCGCTTTCAAATCGAAACTGAAGAAATTCCTCATGGGTCACTCCTTCTGTTCTGTCTAGGAGTTTCTTGAAAAATTTAGCTGATTCTTGGTGTATTGTTGATTGCGTTTGCTTCAACATATGGATTGACTTTTTTCGGGTTCATGAACATTTTATTTTTACCTGTTATTACTTTTATGTTGTAATTCCATTTACTGACACGTTCCATGACCTCGGAGATTTGCTCCTCAATTTGGTCCTACGGAAATTGACGTATAAATAAATAATAAATAAAAAGCAAACTAAGCTGACACTCGGCGTGGTAGCTGGTGGGAGCGACCGTAAAGGCATTTCCCATTTACAGTTGCTCCCATCAGCCACCGCACCGAGCGCCAACTTATACTGATGAGTTATGAGCCAAAACATTATGGCCACCTGATTAATAACTTGTTTGGCCGTCTTTGGTACGAAATACATCACTGATTCTGCATATCAGGGATAAGACAGTTTGTTGGTAGGGTTGTAGATGTATGTGGCATTAGATGTCTACGCACAGATCATGTAATTCGCGTAAATAACGAACCGCTAATTTGTGTACTCGGTGATGGCGTCCGATAGCGATCCAGATGGGTTCGATAGGTTTTACATCAGGCAAATGTGGTCGGCGAGACATCAACGTGAGTTCACTATAATGCTCCTCAAGCCACTGTAGCACGGATCTGGACCTGAGATACAGACAATTCCACCGCTGAAAAATGACATCGCCGTCGGGGAAGACATCAAGCATGAAGCGATGCTGGTGGTTTGCAGGTCTCAGTGTGTCTTCTATTACTACCACAGGTCTCATGCAACCGCACGAGATGTCTGCTATAGCATAATACTGCTCCCACTAGCCTGCGTCCGTGCGAGCTGCGCGTTTCGAGCCGCCGTTCACCTCGATGACGGCGTTTGTGTAGACGACCAGCGACCTAGTGCAGCAAAAAATGTGATTCACCGAAGAACCGACACGTTTCCATCGATCGACGGTAGAATTCCGATGGACTCGTGCCCAGTGCAGTCGCAATTAGCAATGTCGTTGGGTCAGGATGTGAAGACGCAGGGATGGTCTGCTGCGGAGCTTCATGTTCAACAATGTACGATGAACGGTGTGGTCCGAAAAACTTGTGCGTGTAGAAGAATGAGCTCCATTATTCGTATTATTTTGTTGTTGAGTCCCTAGAGGGAGTGCAGATGGCAGTGAAAACAGAAAGCTCTGTCTACTAAATCACAGTTCCGATGAGGACGAAGACATGTTTTTGCTTACTTGGTACACACTTTGTTACCTGGCACAAGTTTCTGGAAGAAAGTGCTGTTAAAGCGAGGCAGCAAATTCGATAAGGCGACGGCGGCGGGGGAGAGTTAGACAAGGAGGAGGTGGAGGAGGTGGAGGAGGCTGAGGGACGCCGATCAATACGGGACCAGCTCCGTCCGCAGCCCTTCCCTTCCCTTCTATTCATATGCCGGTTAAAGCTGCTGTCTCCAGTCTGCTTCCCAGTGAAACTCGATTTGGACCACTCGAGTTTCATCTTGGACTAGCTCGGCGCCATTATTTCCAGCGACATTCATTTGTCTTCTCGAAGTAATCTCAATGACGAGGGATCACTAACAGATGCGTAAATAATATTTATGCAGGATGTTCGAATTACCTTACGTAACTGACTGAACATTGGCGGTTTCAGTAGTGGCAGAGAAACCAGATAAAGATGACGGCAGGAAAGTGTTAGGCACTTAATTGTGAATTGCAGAATAATCATGTAGGTATAGATGTAGACATAAAATTAGCTCCGGGCGTCCCGCAAGGCAGTTTTAAGAGACCAACGCTGTTCAAAATATACTGAGTGTACACTGAGTTGACAAAAGTCATCGGATAGAGATAACCACATATACAGATGGCAGTAGTATCGCATACACAAAATATAAAGGGGCAGTGCATTGGCGAACTCAGGTGATTCTTGTGAAATTTCGACGTCATTATGGCCGCACGATGGGAATTAACAGACTTTGAGCGCGGAATGGCCAGAGTGTCAAAAGTGTGCCGAGAATACCAAATTTCAGACATTACCTCTCACCGCATACAACGCAGTGGCCGATGGCCTTCACTTAACGACCGAGAGAAGCGGCGTTTGCGTAGAGTTGTCAGTGCTGACAGACAAACACCATTGCAGGCCTGAATGAGGGACGTACGACGAACGTATCAGTTAGTGCAGTGCGGCAAAATTAGGCATTAATGGGCAATGGCAGCAGACGACCGTCGCGTGCGCCTTTGCTAACAGAACTACATCGCCCGCAGAGCCTCTCCTGGGCTCGTGACCGTATCGGTTGGACACAGACGACTGGAAAACCGTGGCCTGGTCAGATGAGTCCCGATTTCAGTTGGTAAGAGCTGATGGCAGGATTCGAGTGTGGCGCAGACCCTACGAAGGCGTGGACCCAAGTTGTCGACAAGGCATCGTGAAAGCTGGTGGTGGCTACATGGTGGTGGGGGTTGTGTTTATATGGAATGTATCGGGTCCTCTGTGCCGATTGAACCGATAATTGACTGGAAATGTTTATGTGCGGCTACTTGGAGGCAATCTACAGCCATTCATAGACTTTATGTTTCCAATCAAGCTCGTGCACAAAATTCTGCACCGGCAACACTTTCGCAATTATGGACGGCTATAGAAGCAATATGGCTCAATATTTCTGCAGGGAACTTCCAACGACTTGTTAAGTTCATGTCGCGTCGATTTGTAGCACCACGACGGGCAAAGGGAAGTCCGACACGTTATTAGGAGGTATCACATGACTTTTGTTACCTCGTTGTATGTTCGATGGAATGTAAAATTGACTTGAGGAACAAATGGAGAACAGGAACTTATATCCATAAACAGCAACCAATGACGCTATAGAGCGTCAAAATTGAAAGGGCGATCGTGTGGCCATTAGGCTTAATCCTACTTTTTGCAGCCGCAGATTTCTGCAAGTGATTCGAAGAGAGCGTCATTGCTTAGAGACTGATAGTCAACATTAATTTTAAAACTAACTTGGCATGAACAACATTTAATTACTCAATAAAAAATAAGAAGTTACTTGTGATGTGCTTCTTCGAGTGTTGACTTTTATTGTGAGTTGTTTGTATTCTGGCAGACGAATGATGAGTGAAATTCGCATAAGTTCTCTTAAATGTTAATTTGTTAGTTCAGATTAAAATTTTATTTCATGAAACTGAATACTGAGTGCACTGACTTACACACAAGTTTTCCCCAAAATTGAAGTCCGTCGGCACGATATTTGGTTAAGGGATATTGTTCGCCGGCCCCTGTGGCCGAGCGGTTCTAGGCGCTTCAGTCTCAGCCGTTTTTGGATATTGTTCTTCTGGAGCCTGCATCCAAAATTCAGTAGATGAACAACTAGTTCGTTTCAGTCCTTTCAGTCCTAGGACCTTTTTTAGTTTTAAAAATTCGAACTCTAAAGCTGCTGAAACCATCATAATTAGGGCTGAAGTGTGACAACCATACCCACAAAACCAGTAGCAAACGGACTTTTCAGTAATGCATATGAAGGTTTAAGTGTCTTTAAAAAAAAGTCTCGAATACTGCCATTCGTTTCTTCAGCGAGGTTTGAAATTTTACATAAATAATCTTCAGTCTGAACCTGAACATCAGGAAAAGTTTCAGTAATTTTCTTCCTACATTTGAAATGAATGAATGTTTTAGTCTCAAGGTCTTTTCGAAACAGTGTTAGTTTGTCATGAAAACGGAACACATTTTGCGCTAAATGAGAAATAAATTTTCAACCGCCCTCCCCCCTGTTGTGGAACTTCTAGCTTTTGTAACTGCTGAACAATATGTGTAATGAAAACCATATTTAACAACCACTGGGAATCATCAAGCTGAAGGGAAGATTTTCCCTTTTTTCGCAAAAATCGTTTGATTATGCTATAATTGAAAAAAAATTCTGCCTAGAACATTGCCAGCTGGTAGTCATATCACGAAGCAATAACAAAACACATTAGGAAGGTCGTCATTGTACGTTTTCTCTATGAAGAATTTCAACTGTTGGTTGGTTTAGATGTAGTTTACAGTTTGTAGAACAACTGGCATAATATGTGGATTTTGAAAATATCTGCCATATACAACATAAAAAGGCAACTATGCATCGCACTGACTAGTCGACATGAGCCGCAATACCCTGTAGCAGGAACTGCATGCAACTCGAAAGCCGCTTCACGCGATATTGTGCTGAGAGACGTGGGCGTGTTCGACGCCATCTAAGATGCTGGAAGCTGTCAGCCGCACCCCAGGAAGCTCCGATAACGATCCGTCCGCTTACAAGCTTATGTCTGCTGCCGATGGGGATACCTTGGCTGCAGGCATCATTCCTTAGTAAATTTCACCCACTATATCGCGCAGTTGAGTTCCTGTCTTCAATTTGTTCCTGATGGCCTCTCTAAAACCCTACAAAATTTGGTTTTATCATTTTGTCATACATTATCTATAAATGTCCTGGTACACATCGCCGAAATCCCCAGGGGTCTGTTGTATAGAGAGCAGTCGAAACGCTAGGAATTGTATCAAAATGCAGGAACACCTGCAGACGATAAACACATGGTGCAGGGGTTGACAGTTGACCCTTAACATAAACAAATGTAGAATATTGCGCATAAATAGGTGGAAGAACTAGTTATTGTTTGATTACACGATTGCCGAACAATCACCGGAAACAATCACATCCATGAAATATCTGGGAGTGTGACCATGGAACGATTTAAAGCGGAGCTAACACATGAAATGAATTGCAGGAAGGGCAGATGCCAGACTGGGAGAGTACTCAGCAAGTGTAGTCCACCCACAAAAGGGTTTGCTTGCAAAAAAAAAAAACTCGTTCGACCGATGCTTGGGTATTCCTCCTGAGTCTGGAACTCTTACATCTACATGATTACTCTGCAATTCACATTTAAGTGCCTGGCAGAGGGTTCATCGAATCATTTTCACTCTGTCTCTACTGTTCTTCTGAGGGCTGGAGTGTCCGTGCGGTTCTAGGAGCTACAGTCTGGAATCGAGCGACCGCTACGGTCGCAGGTTCGAATCCTACCTCGGGCATGGATGTGTGTGATGTCCTTAGGTTAGTTAGGTTTAATTAACTCTAAGTTCTAGGCGACTGATGACCTTAGAAGTTAAGTCGCATAGTGCTCAGAGCCATTTTTTTACTGTTCTTCTCTGCAACAGCGCGTGGAAAAGACGAACACTTAAATCTTTCAGGGAAAGCTCTGATTTCTCTTAATTTATTACAATGATCGTTTCCCTCTGTGTAGGTAACTGACAAAAAAATATTTTCGGGTTTGGAAAAGATGTCGCGGCAACGAAAAACGCCTGTGTTTTAATGATTGCCACCCCAACTCGCGTATCATATCCGTGACACTCTCGCCCCTATTACGCGATAATACAAAAGTAGCTGCCCTTCTGTGAAGTTTTTCGATTCCCTCCATCAGTCCTGTCTGATGCGGATCCCATACCTCGGAGTAGTACTCCAGAAGAGGACAGACAAGGTTACTCTTTGCAGTGTCTTTAGTAGACCTGATGCATCTTTTAACTGTTCTGCCAATAAAACGCAGTCTTTGGTTCGCCTTCCCCACCATATTATCTATGCGGTCGTTACAATTTAAGTTGTTCATAATTGTTATTCCTAGGTGGTTAGTTGAACTGACAACCTGTAGACTAGTGTGATTTATCGCGTAACCGAAATTTAAGGGATTTATTTTAGTACTCATGTTGATAACCTCACACTTTTCACTATTTAGGGTCGCATCCACTTTTAACACCTTAAAGCTATCTTGTTTAAATCAATTTCATATTGGTTTTGAATTTCTGATGACTTTATTAGCCCGTAAATGACAGCAGCAGGTGCAAACAAGATAAGAGGGCTGCTCAGATTATCTTCTAAATCATTTATATAGATTATAAATAGCAGAGGGCCTTGGGGCACGCCAAATATCACTTCTGTTTCACTCGATGACTTTCAGTCAATTACTACGAATTGTGACCAATTTGACAGAAAATCACGAATCCAGTCGCACAACTGACAAGATAGTCCATAGCCACGCAATTTGATTAGAAGCTGCTTGTGAGGAACAGTATCAAAAGCCTTTTGCAATCTACAAGTATGGAATGGATTTGACATCCCATGTCAACTGTGTTCATTAATTCGTGAGAATACAGAGCTGTTTCACAAAAGCGATAGTTTTTGAATCCGTGCTGACAGTGTGTCAACAGACCGTTATTTCTGAGATAATTCATAATCTTCGAACACAGTATATGTACCAATAACCTACTGCAAATCGACGTGAGTTATATGGGTCGGTAATTCATCGGAAAACTCCCATTTCCGTTTTGAGTGGTGTGACTTGTGCATCTTTCATCCAACGAGCGGTTATACAGGGTGGTCCGTTGATCGTGACCGGGCCAAATATCTCACGAAATAAGCGTCTAACGAAAAAACTACAAAGAACGAAACTTGTCTAGCTTGAAGGGGGAAACCAGATGGCGCTATGATGGGCCCGTTAGACGGCGCTGCGATAGGTCACACGGATATCAGCTGCGTTTTTTTAAAAAATAGAAACCCCCATTTTTTAATACATATTCGTGTAGTACGTAAGAAAATACGAATGTTTTAGTTGGACCATTTTTTCGCTTTGTGATAGACGGGCGCTGCAATAGCCATAAACATATGGCTCATAATTTTAGACGAACAGTAGGTAACAGGTAGGTTTTTTAAATTAAAATACAGAACGTAGGTACGTTTGAAGATCTTATTTCGGTTGTTCCAATGTGATACGTTTACCTTTGTGAACTTATCATTTCTGAGAACTCATGCTGTTACAGCGTGATTACATGTAAATACCACATTAGTGCAATAAATGCTCAAAATGATGTCCGTCAACCTCAATGAATTTGGCAGTACGTCTAAAGACATTCCTCTCAACAGCGAGGAGTTCGCCTTTCGTAATGTTCGCACATGCATTGACAATGCTCTGACGCATGTTGTCAGGCGTTGTCGGTGGATCACAATAGCAAATATCCTAGAACTTTCCTCACAGAAAGAAATCCGGGGATGTCAAATATTCAAATGGCTCTGAGCACTATGCGACTTAACTTCTGAGGTCATCAGTCGCCTAGAACTTAGAACTAATTAAACCTAACTAACCTAAGGACATCACACACATCCATGCCCGAGGCAGGATTCGAACCTGCGACCGTAGCGGTCGCCCGGTTACAGACTGTAGCGCCTAGAACCGCACGGCCACTCAGGCCGGCCCGGGGACGTCAGATCCGGTAAACGTGCGGGCCATTGTATGGTGCTTCGACGACCAATCCACCTGTCATGAAATATGCTATTCAGTACCGCTTCAACCGCATCCGAGCTATGTGCCGGTCATCCATCATGTTGGAAGTATATCGGCCTTCTGTCATGCAGTGAAACATCTTGTAGTAACATCGGTAGAACATTACGTAGGAAATCAGCACACATTGCACCATTTAGATTGCCATCGATAAAATGGGGGCCAGTTATCCTTCCTCCCATAATGCCGCACCATACATTAACCCGCCAAGCTCGCTGATGTTCCACTTGTCGCAGTCATCGTGGATTTTCCGTTGCCCAATAGTGCATATTATGCCGGTTTACGTTACCGCTGTTGGTGAATGACGCTTCGTCGCTAAATAGAACGCGTGCAAAAAATCCGTCATCGTCCCGTAATTTCTCTTGTGTCCAGTAGCAGAACTGTACACGACATTCAAAGTCGCCGCCATGCAATTCCTGGTGCATATAAATATGGTACGGGTGCAATCGATGTTGATGTAGCATTCTCAACACCGACGTTTTTCAGATTCCCGATTGTCGCGCAATTTGTCTGCTACTGATGTGCGGATTAGCCGCGACAGCAGCTAAAACACCTACTTGGGCATCATCGTTTGTTGCAGGTCGTGGTTGACGTTTCACATGTGGCTGAACACTTCCTGTTTCCTTAAATAACGTAACTATCCGGCTAACGGTCCGGACACTTGGATGATGTCGTCCAGGAAACCGAGCAGCATACATAGCACACGCCCGTTGGGCATTTTGATCACAATAGCCATACATCAACACGATATCGACCTTTCTCGCAATTGGTAAACGGTCCATTTTAATATGAGTAATGTATCACGAAGCAAATACCGTCCGCACTTGCGGAATGTTACGTGATACCACGTACTTATACGTTTGTGACTATTACAGCGCCATTTAAAAAACACAGTTGGTATCCGTTTGACCAATAGCAGCGCCATCTAGCGGGCCAACCATAGCGCTATCTGGTTTCCCCCTCCAAGCTAGACAAGTTTCGTTCTTTGTAGTTTTTTCGTTTGATCCTTATTTTGTGAGATATTTGTCCCGGTCACTATCAATGGACCACCCTGTATAGTCATACCGCAGTTAGTATGCGCCTTATGCCTTATACGTAAAGAAAGAGATATTTTGAAAGGAAAAGCAAGTGTTACCTACCCCCCCCCCCCCCCCCTCTAACTTGCCCACCTTCTACTTTATGGCCCTCGAGACAAGTATATTATCAAAATAAAATGATCAGCCAGAACATTATGACCATCTACCTAATAGCTTGTATGTCCACCTTTGGCACAGATAATAGGGCGACGCATAGTGACATAGATGCAATGAGGCCTTGGAGGTCGCTGCAGGGAACTGCCACCACATTTGCAGACACAAGTCGACTAATTCACGTAAATTGCGGTGAGGGGGGCGATGAGGTCTGACGTCAGATTGAATCACATCCCAGATATGTTCGATCGGGTTCAGATCTGGCGAGTTCGGGGCGAGCAAATCAAATGGAACTCGCCTCTGTGTTTTGGTAACCCCTCCATCACACTCCTGGACTCGTGAAATGGCGGAGTATCTTGCTGAAAAAATGCCACTTTAGTTCGCCTTCCCTACCGTATTATCTGCGTGGTCGTTCCAATTTATGTTGTTTATAATTGTTATTCCTAGGTGGTTAGTTGAATTGACAACCTGTAGATTGGTGTGATTTATCGCGCAACCGAAATATGAGGGATTTCTTTTGCTTCGTGCTTTGCACGAGCTTCACTGGACCCATGGATGCACACGTGAATGTTCCCTGTTGCATAATGGGACCGGCGCCAGCTTGTCTCCGTCCCGCAGTATAGGTGCCAAGCAACTGTTCCCCTGGAAGACGACGGATTCGCGCTCTCCCATCGGTATGATGAAGAAGATATCGGGATTCATCAGACCACGCAACGCTCTGCCATTGCGCCAGCGTCCAGTGCCGATGGTACCAGTCTGCCTAGACTACAACATTTGTAAAGAGAGGTGGCCGCCCAACCTCACGACGTCTGGACGTGGTTTTACCTTAGTTTCGCCTCGTGTTGAAGACACCCGTCACAGCAGTCCTCGAAAACCCGACAAGTTGTGCAGTTTCTGAAGTGCTCGTGCCGAGCCTCCGGGCCATGACAATCTACTCTCGGTCAAACTAGGATCGCGCGCCTTCCCCAATCTACGCACGGCCAATACGCTCACTGATATTACATGCACCGCACGTGCGTCTGACTAGCAGTCATTCCTCGCCGGGTGACACTACTATCGCCTGGACGGGCATATATCGATGGTGGGTAGGTGGTCATAATGTTCTGGCTGATTAGCATACTGTGTGTACTTCTATAACTTTCCACCTCTAGGAAACTTGTTTTTCACAAATAATTAATTAAGAGAGAAATATTAGCGCACGCACTTTGTTTCTCGATTAAAAGCTGGGACAAGTATCTGTCCCGAATATATACACTAAAGTGCCAAAGAAACAGGTATAGGCATGCATATTTAAACACAGAGATACGTAAACAGGCAGAATACGGCGCTGCGGTCGGAAATGCCTATACAAGACAAGTGTCTGGCGCAGATCGGGTGCGACTGCTACAATGGCAGGTTATCAAAATTTGCTACAATGGCAGGTTATCAAAATTTAAGAAAGTTTGAATGTGGTGTTATAGTCGGCACACGAATGATCTGACACAGCATCTCAGAGGTAGCGATGAAGTGGAGATTTTCCCGTACGACCATTTCACGACTGTTCTGTGACTATCAGAAATCTGGTAAAAGATAAAATCTCTGATATCACAGCGGCTGGAAAAATATCTTGCAAGAATGGGACCAAAGACAACTGAAGAGAGTCGTTCAACGTGACAAAGTGCAACCCTTCCGCAAATTGCTACATATTTCAATGCTGGGCCATCAACAATTGTCAGCATGCGAACCATACAACGAAACATCACCTATATGAGCTTACAGAGCCGAAGTCCCACTCGAGCACGCTTGATGACTGCGCGACACAAAGCCTTACGCCTCGCCTGGGCCTGTCAGCACCGACATTGGACTGTTGATGACTGGAAACATGTTGCCTGGTCGGACGAGTGTCGTTTCAAACTGTATCGAGCAGATGCACGTGTACGGGTACGGAGACAACCTCATGAACCCATCGACCCTGCATGTCAGCAAGGAACGTTTCAAGTTATTGAAGGCTCTGTAATGGTTTGGGGCGTGTGAAGCTGGAGTGATTTGGGCACCTTGTTACGTCTAGATACGACTCTGAGAGAAGACACATGTGTAAACATCCTGACTGATGACCTGCATCCATTCACGTTCATTGTGAATTCCGATGGACTTGGGCAATTCCAGCAGGACAATACGACACCTCACACGTCCAGAATTGCTAGACAGTGGCTCCAGGAACACTCTTCTGAGTTTGAACACTCTAAGTAGGCTGTTTAGGTTTTTATGTTGGTAACGTCACCTAGCGCTCTATATGAAAATCACTGGCTGTGCTGTGTGCAGTCTGTGGCTGGTTGGCATTGTTGGAATATTCGCTATTGTAGTGTTGGGCAGTTGGATGTGAACAGTGCGTAGTGTTGCGCAGTTGGAGGTGAGCCGCCAGCAGTGGTGGATGTGGGGAGTGAGATGATGGAGTTTTGAGGGCGGATGATCTGGACGTGTGTCCATCAGAGAGAGTAAATTTGTATGACTGGATGTCATGAACTGATATATATATTATGACTTTTGAACACTATTAAGGTAAATACATTGTTTGTTATCTATCAAAATCTTTCATTTGCTGACTATGCCTATCAGTAGTTAGTGCCTTCAGTAGTTAGAGTCTTTTATTTAGCTGGCAGTATTGGCGCTCGCTGTATTGCAGTAGTTCGAGTAACGAAGGTTTTTGTGAGGTAAGTGATTCATGGAAAGTATAGGTTATTGTTAGTCAGGGCCATTCTTTTGTAGGGATTTTTGAAAGTCAAATTCCGTTTCGCTAAAAGTATTTTGTGCCCCAGGCTGTGGCTAAGCCATGTCTCCGCTATATCCTTTCTTTCAGGAGTGCTAGTTCTGCAAGGTTCGCAGGAGAGCTTCTGCAAAGTTTCGAAGGTAGGAGACGAGATACTGGCAGAAGTAAAGCTGTGAGTACCGGGCGTGAATCGTGCTTCGGTAGCTCAGATGGTAGAGCACTTGCCCGCGAAAGGCAAAGGTCCCGAGTTCGAGTCTCGGTCGGGCACACAGTTTCAATCTGCCAGGAAGTTTCACAAGATTAGTTGACACAGATAATACAAGAATTACATATTTCAGAGGAGACTTGCGCTCCAACACGGGAAGAGGGACTTAGAAATACGGAAAAGTCACAAAATTATAAATACAGGGCATTTCAGAAATTATGAAGGAAATTGGCTAGGCTCACTGAATTTTGAGATGGAACCGCTGAAACGAAGTAACAATGACCGACATGCGACTCGCCGTCATGATGATTTTGACTTTAAGCTGTTCATTACTACACGTAAATTCAAAACATTTAAGAATTCTGGCAACGACATTCATCCACAACCATGGCATCATCAATTCGCTCATTGTTTTCCTCCCAACTGGTCATTGGAGCACAGGTTAGAATTTACGTGTGGCTACTTAGAGAATGAACCAGCTGTAAGAATGGGATCGGTCATTCACGATTGTTACAGTGAAGGAGAATTTTATCATGCCTTCCTCTCAGCGTATTGGTCTCAAGCTATTCAAGACCGAGTAAAACATAGCATCATAATGATGAAACGTTTCGAACAATCTGAATTTTCCAGTCTTGTGAAATATTTCGAAGACATGTTACATAAGAATCAGTATCTTTCAAACCCATACAGCCCCTCGGAATTCATCCGCATTTGCTTAATCAAATTGCCTGAGCATTTACGACATATTACTTTGGCAGGACGTTGCAAAGACGACATTGAAGCTTTCCAGGGACTGTTACAAGAATTGGAAATTGACACTGACAATCGCGGAACGTGAAAACAGGAACACAACAACTACAGGTCACATCCATCACAATTCTGCGATGACAGAAATAATAACTGGACACGACAAGGCCATTCTTACAAAGCAAATCGTGACAAAAACAGACACCACCCGTATGACAACCACTGGCAGAGTAGTAATAATTACAGAGAAAGATTGCATTTCCATAGTAATGAATGTGAAAGAGACAACCATAGAAACAGACAATATGGGAACCAAAACAATTATTATCAAGGGAGACAGAATAACTTCAGACACAACGGTCCACAGCGCAATTACTACTCAGGGAGAAGTTCTCCATCACGTGATCGACAAGAAATTAAATACAGAAATTACCGACATGACGACAGACGATATATCATAACGACAGACCTGAATTTCATCAGAAATGGCGAGATTCAAACAGGGTAGGGCCTTCTCGTCAAGGTGAATTTGTAGAAGTTAGGTCTCCCAATCCTATTAACGACGCGCGCCAACGAAGAGACAGATAATGACTCGCACCGCAGGCAGCCACGTGCGCCGGCTGGCTCAGAGAAAAATAACACACATGCTAACATTGAGAAAAATTCCAGAATTCTTTACCTACGTATACCGCATGATAATTGCGTTCAAGTTGAAACTCTGAGTACTATGAAGAGTAAAGAATTGCACCACATTTCACATGTAAAACCGCTTATTGAGAGATAATCTGCTTTTTAACTTAGTCTTTGCTATAAAATTTTTCACTTCACATTACTAGTACGCTTTGACACACTTAGAAACTGTTAACATGCAACAACGATTTAAAGTTAACTATCCAGTAAAGAACCTGGGCAACTTATTTAAGACAGTAATTACGAATGCATTGCCATAGTGAACAGGTTGTTGTGTGTACATTCTTGCTTGTTAGTTGCACGATTATGTAACGTTTATTAGGCTTACATACTTAGAACATATACTGCTAATGAGATTTTAATGCAACATTTTGGTTTACTTGAAAAGATATTCTTTATTTGAAGTACATTCTGTGAGATGAAAGATGACTTAGCATTTGGTTTCTTTGACAGCTACACGATTATATCACGACGCTACTAATGTGTGACACAATTTACATTGTTGCATTTGCGGTGCATCTGTTTTATATCTGCACAGTTTTTATGCATTATTCTGGAAAGTAAAACATGTTTCAGTAGTAACTTTTGTGGTATAGCTACAAAGAGACAGCCTTTTCCGTAGCACAACAACACGTTACAGTACAGTACTTACTTCATCACGGCAATAAGCGTAATGACTACGATAGCTATACGCAAAACATTTCACTTTTGTTTATTACGAGGTAAGTACATTGACTTCTACATAACTTTGCTTACGGACGACGATAATTACGACACTTGGCACATTTTTTACCCTTAAGTAATGACAGAGATTATCTTACAACAAGACGCAGAGTTTAGCGCTTAAGTACACGTATTTAAGTGATTAATTTTGTACTTAAAACATTTATTTTTAAAGATTTTTGAATTACAAAGATACAAAGGTTTTCCGTGGTACATTTCATTCCATTGCTGTAATCTGTAACACCTGAGGGTATAATTACATTAATCCTCAGGGGGTACACGCCTACTTTGTGTGCTAAGCATGTAGCGAGCGCTAGGAGCCCTAGCTGATATGATATTTGCTTATACAGCTTTACACATCGGTACCATATTTCTCTAACACAGAATTACACAGCTATCTGATTATTTAACAGAGAAACAAACATTTTTTTACTATTTCAGTGACACATGTTTACGCAATTACACAGTTGGATAACTTCACACTTATGAAATTGTATTTTGTCTGTACTTTGTGAACTGTTCATATTTTTTCGGAATCATTGTGATACTATGAGAGCTTTGAATGATGTATTTGGTATGGGATCATTATTTTTAAAGTACGTTTGAGGTAGATGACACTACTGAAATCTGTAGAGAATGTTTTTTACGTTTTTAAATTATTGGAGGAAGCTACGACGATTTTATGATTTGACTGAGGTGTCATGATGTTATTATTACAACGACGATGTGTATTGTGCTGTTGAGGTATGTTTATGATCAATAAGTTGATGCTATATGAGTAATTTGATTATGCTACGTATTTATTATGATGAAATATTGAAGAAGTGTCGACGAATATGTATATGTGTAATAAGGTAAGGAATAATGAGTAGTGATTAGGGACTCTGATTTGCGAAAAAGGATGTTGGAAACCAAGAATCGTACTTTAAGAGTTATGAAATGTGTGTAAATGCGTGAAGGTATCACAATGCCGGCGAAAAGTTTTTGGACACTGTTATATTTACAGGATTTTGTTTCTACACATTTCTACTGTAATCTCTCGACTTGTGTGAAATTTTATTTGTATCAAACTCTCACTGTAGCGGAAACGTCTGTTGTAAATTTCGGTAAGAAAGCTAAGTGACCTTGATGTAATGTGTTGTGGGCGCCCTCCTGCCAGGAGAAAAAGCCATTAGGTGGAGAAAAACAACAGAGACCAGTAACCTCGCTATTGACATTTCTTTGTAGAAAGCATTTCAAATAAGACACGCTCATACTTGAAACATATTATTACAGTTTTGAGATACTTTCTGATATTTACTGAAATGCTTAATGAAATGATGAGAAATATTTTATGTCTACACACCTGATTATGACTACTGTCTTTCTAGTTGAGAGATTTTTTTCTGCCTTATGAAATGCCATATGGCTAGTGAATGATGTTTCATGCTTTGCTTGTATATATATTTGCCTATTTTGTTTAATATCTAGTTTCTTGCTGCACTGCAGCATTGGTTAATATAAAATTTAATAGATGTACTAATGTAAATATTTTCTGTCTACAGATCCATTAAACAATAATTTTATTATCTACTTTCTTAAAAAAAAAGGGAACACAAATAGACATTTCCCTTGACAGGAATTGCATAAATAACTTTTTTAACGATTTGGTAACTTGTGTGCTAGAGTAAGTTATCGTGATGCATCACTCTAGTGTTTTAAGGTGTGACGTAGGTATTAGACATGGCCATCTTTACTGTAATATTTTTTCTGCTTGAGCTTTGTCATGTTTAGGTATAAGTTATAGCATTTGCTGCTGCTGTTTGCCAGGCATAGTGCTACTAAATTTCACTTTGTATTCCTCTGTTAAGCCAGTTTTACTACTGATTTATTTTTCTTGTTGCTGCACATTGGCTCATGTTAGTTGTAATGTTGCATTTGCTCTGCTAATTTAGATTTACTGCTGCTTGCTTTGCCAATCTGCATTTTTCCATTGCTGTTTGTGTTAATTGTTTTGTGCTGCTGCATTGCCTCATACCTTAGTTTATGCAACTGAGCTCAGTAGATTTAAGTTACCTTAAGATGGGGTAAGCTATATAAGAGAACGAGTTGTGATGAATTGGAAGAAATGCATTGAGAAGCTATAATAAAATGGTTTGGCCAAAAAAGTATTGTACAGTGGAGAATAACTACTTTGAAAGAGGATATGAATAGAATACAGAAAGCATGCTTGGATAGGATTTTTTTTTTTTCAGTAGCAAGTGTTGAAATGATAGGGAAGATCTATGGAATGAAGTTTTGGGTTTGAAATGCAGTACTAGACGTCTCACTGAAAACAAACCCTGTCCTTTCCTTTTGTGTTATTCCGCTATGTGTTTGTGTACCCTTGTGTATTTGTGTTCTTCCTGTCTTTATACGAGTATGTTTACCTGATAAGAGATATGCTGTAGAATTTTTCTAATAATGTGTTATTTTCCTTGTAAAGACGTTTAAACATTATTTATTCTGTTTTGTTTTAATGCTCATGTGTGAAATTAATGTTTCGAAAACTATTCTCATTATTTTATATATTTACTTATGTCATAATTCCTGTAACACTGATGTATATGTCTATTTCTATTCTTTTGTAAAGCCTGTATTACTACAAACGTTATCTGTATTATTATGTTTTAATGATGTTTTCTGTACATTTGGTACATTTCTGTACCAGTTCATCAAATTAAGTAACATGTAAACATTCATTTCACTGCACACATTTCTGTTGGTCATAGTATATGCACAGTATGTGAGAAGTTGGGACTCTTAGTGTTTGCACGTGTGTTAATAATTCAGCAAGGGACTGGTTAACAGCATTGCTGGTTCTAATGACATTGCAAAAAAAAATTTTGTGAGTGCACAAGTGGTGGTTCATGGACTTGCTATATTATCCGCAAGACTCTTCAATGGTGATTGTGCACCCTCACAGTCACAATGGATGGCTGGTAGCCACCTCTACAAGGACTACAGTGGGTCTACACCTTTGATGACTCACCAGTACCATTATTTCTACAAGGACTGCAGCGGGTCTGCACCTCTGGTGGCTCACCAATACCATAATCTCTACCAGGACCACAGTGAGTCTGCTCTGTGATGACCTACCTACCAATATTCTTCAACTTCGACTGACTCTGCTGTGGATTTGCTCTGTTGTGGCCCATTACCTGTCTGCATGTCAAGAGTCAGCACTGTCTTTCCGTTGGAAGGACAACACTACTTCTTCAAGACTGCATGGAAACCCACTACTTCAGTGTGCATTTTCTTTTACTGCTCAGAATTTGAGAAAAACACTGCAATTGTACTGTGATGAACGATCACGACAGTCTTTATGGACTGTGAGAAAATCTTTGCTTTTGACCAACAGTATATCAATAACTGTGTGCATTTGATTTCTTTGTTATTGTAATTATGATATGTAAGTAGGATGTTTAGGTTTTTATGTTAGTAACATCACCTAGCGCTCTGTATGAAAATCACTGGCTGTGCTGTGTGCAGTCTGTGGCTGGTTGGCATTGTTGGAATATTCGCTATTGTAGTGTTGGGCAGTTGGCTGTTAACAGCGCGTAGCGTTGCGCAGTTGGAGGTGAGCCGCCAGCAGTGGTGGATGTGGGGAGTGAGATGGCGGAGTTTTGAGAGCGGATGAACTGGACGTGTGTCCATCAGAGAGAGTAAATTTGTAAGACTGGATGTCATGAACCGATATATATATTATGACTTTTGAACACTATTAAGATAAATACATTGTTTGTTATCTATCAAAATCTTTCATTTGCTGACTATGCCTATCGGTAGTTAGTGCCTTCAGTAGTTAGAATCTTTTATTTAGCTGGCAGTATTGGCGCTCGCTTTATTGCAGTAGTTCGAGTAACGAAGATTTTTGTGAGGTAAGTGATTCATGAAAGGTATAGGTTATTGTTAGTCAGGGCCATTCTTTTGCAGGGATTTTTGAAAGTCAGATTCCGTTTCGCTAAAAATATTGTGTGTCAGTTTAGTGTTGATCAGAATAGGTAAAGAGCGAAATGTCTGAGTACGTTCAGCTCTGCTCAGCTGTTTGAAAATCAAATAATGTAAGAGGTTTATCAGCACAGTAATTCATAAATTTTTCTAAGGGGACGTTTCAGAACTTACGCTGGCTGCGATACTACCCAGACACGAACATTATTGAGCACATCTGGAATGCCTTGCAACATTCTGTTCAGAAGAGATCTCCAGCCCCTCGTACTCTTAAGGATTTATGGACAGCCATGCAGGATTCATGACGTCAGTTCCCTCCAGCACTACTTCAGACATTAATCCAGTCCATGCCACGTCGTGTTGCGGCACTTCTGCGTGCTCGCGGGTTCCCTACACGATATTAGGCAGGTGTGCCAGTTTATTTGACTCTTCGATGTAGTTGAGTGTTGCACATGCAGGGAGTTATATCGATTGCTCATCAATGACAGTTTTTCGGAGTTTTTCTGGTAGCTTTTCATTTATTCGGTGAAATGTTTCTAATCTGAGTGCTCTGGACTATGGTTTAAACGCCATCAACTGAAAAATGGTTCAAATGGCTGTAAGCACTATGGAACTTAACATCTGAGGTCATCAGTCCCCTAGACATAGAGAACTATTTAAACCTAACTAACCTAAGGACATCACAAACATCCATGCCCGAGGCAGGATTCGAACCTGCGACAGCAGCAGCGACGCGGTTGCGGATTGAAGCGCCTAGAGCCACTCGGCCACAGAGGTCGGCCGCCATCAGCTGAGTCAAATCTTCCGCTCACACTAAAGATCTCACTCTTTCGGAGCTTGCAGTTTAATCTCTTGCTGAGTGATAATTAAATGTATCAAGAAAAGCGATTTTTTTTATTATTAAGTCTAGAAAAATAATCTATGTCGCCCGGGTATGCTTATTTGTTAGGTACGTTGTCATATGGTTATCTTTCTAGGGTTAATACCTAATATTAAGTATTTATACAAATCAACAAAAATCAATGTTCATGAAACGATTAGAGACATATTTTCGTACATATATGCTTAATCACGAAATACCTAACAAAAGGCACGTAGGATAGTCACTGTAATTTAATTTTGTTTAAAATATTTAGTAATTGTCATTTGACACTTTTTTCTCTTCATTGCTGCTACATCATGAATTCATTTTAATTGTAGTACACTCACGGTACCACACTCTGTTTTTCAAACCATTTGACAGTTGTTTCCAGGGCTTGAAATGCTTCTGCATGGGACGGTCCTATATGATTTTCTACATCTACTTTTTCTTCTGTTTCATCTTCTTGCGTTTCGTGATGTTCGCTTTCCTACAATATGTTTAAACAATTTCGCTATTCGAGATGCTCTAAAACTCTTGATCACTACTGTCATAATCATCTAATCATCGGCATAACATTCCTGACATATCTGTATGTTTGTCATTTCCTCACAAATATCCTCCAAAACAGTATCAAACGTATAGGTTAGCGAATTTTCGTGGTCCCGTTTTAGTATTCTGTTCCGAGCTTTGTTCAATGCCTTCCTGTCAATCGAATCCCATGGATCTACAACCATGTAACAACACTCCTTTGAATTCATTTGAAGCAAAAATGACAAAGCGATTTCTGTGTTATCTTCATCAGCAGATAATAATCCACGTAAAAGTTGTTTTATTTAACTGCAACGTCTTTTCACAGAGCAAAGGACCAGAATTTGGCTGCCCAGTTGACCGTTTTGTAAAAAGCAACAATACAAAGATTCTTCCAAAAGTTCAGTTTTCGGCTTCTTCATCACTTTTCGATGTTTACTCCTGTCTTCAAGTTTGCAGGTGTATTTAAAATTGAATCGGTATTTTTCTTAATATCGCTTATTAGAAGTACCTACACCATGCTTTTCGGCAAAATACGACCAGTTTCTCCTTTTTAAATGAACCAGTAATGTGATTTTAACCATGGTTGACAGCAGTAACCGTAAACAAACTTCCAATAAATGATGTATACAGCCAATAATAAACCTTCACCAGGTTTCAGTACCACTAGCGGCCTCTTCTTCAGAACGAATAAAGTCACAAAGCATTAAAATTGTACAGAGCGACAATTATTGAACTATACGAAAAAAAACATATTGGTTGCAAACTACGGCATGCACACACCCTATTCAACATGTAAACGTCTCTACAGTATTCGAATTTACGTTATGACATGTTCGATATGCCTGCCATCATTAGCGATGATGTGATGTGGAGCAGACGAATAGCTAAATTCAGCATGACCCGCTGAAGTGTCAGAACATCGATGCTATCGATGACCTCCTGAATGGCTGGTTTTGGGGTTATTGCTGTACACCTGGTCTTTAAAGTAGCCCCACAAAAAAGAGTTGCATGTGTTCAGATCTGGAGAATATGGCGGCTGATCGAGGCCCATGCCGGTGGCCTCTCGGTACCCTGGAGCTACACTACTGGCCATTAAAATTGCTGCACCACGAAGATGACGAGCTACAGACGCGAAATTTAACCGACAGCAAGAATATGCTGTGATATGCAAATGATTAGCTTTTCAGAGCATTCACACAAGGTTGGCGCCGGTAGCGATACCTACAACGTGCTGACATTGTAAGTAGGCTGTTCAGGTTTTCTTATTGGTAACGCCACGTAGCGCTCTGTGTGAGAATCACTGGCTGTGCTGTGTGCAGTCTGTGGCTAGTTTGCATTGTTGTCTGCCATTGTAGTGTTGGGCAGCTGGGCTGTTAACAGCGCGTCGCAGTTGGAGGTGAGCCGCCAGCAGTGGGGAGAGAGATGGCGGAGTTTTGTAATTTGTCATGAACTGCTATATATATTATGGCTATTAAGGTAAATACATTGTTTGTTCTCTATTAAAATCTTTCATTTGCTAACTATACCTATCAGTAGTTAGTGCCTTCCGTAGTTTGAATCTTTTATTTAGCTGGCAGTAGTGGCGCTCGCTGTATTGCAGTAGTTCGAGTAACCAAGATTTTTGTGAGGTAAGTGATTTGTGAAACGCATAGGTTAATGTTAGTCAGGGCCATTCTTTTGTAGGGATTTTTTGAAAGTCAGATTGCGTTGCGCTAAAAATATTGTGTGTCAGGATAAGCACAGTCTTGTATAATTCTTCTAAGGGGACGTTTCATAAGTGTGAAGTTATCCAACTGTGTAATTGCGTAAACATCTGTCACTGACGTAGCATAAAGAATGTTTGTTTCTCTGTCAAATAATCAGATAGCTGTGTAATTCTGTGTTAGAGAAATATGGTACCGATGTGTAAAGTTGTATAAGCAAATACCATATTAGCTAGGGCTCCTTGTGCTTGCCAAACACATGGTACACAAAAGTAAGCGTGTACCCCCCTGAGGATTAATGTAATTATACCCTCAGGTGTTACAGAGTACAGCAATAGAATGAAATGTATCACGGAAAACCTTTGTATCATTGTACTCCAAATACCTTTAAAAATAAATGTTTTAGGTACAAAATTAATCATTCAAATACGTGTACTGTAGCGCTAAACTGTGCGTCTTGTTGTAAGATAATCTCTGTGGAAGTGTCGTAGGTATCGTCCTCCAAAAGCTAAGTTCTGCAGAAGTCAGTGTACTTACCTCATGATACACAAAAGTGAAATGCTTTGCGTATAGATATCTTAGTTATTACACTTATTGCCGTGATGAGGAAAGTACTGTGATGTAACGTATTGTTGTGCTACGGAAAAGGCTGTCTCCTTGTAGGTATAGCACAAAAGTTACTACTAAAACATGTTTTACTTACCAGAATAAAACAGAAAACTGTGCAGATATAAAACAGAAACACTGCATAAGCAACATTGTAAATTGTCACTCATTAGTAGCGTCGTGATAAAATCGTGTAGCTGTCACATAGACTAACCACTATGTCATCTGGTATGTCACTGAAAGTACTTTAAATCCAGAATGTATTTTCAAGTAAACCAAAATGTTGCATTAAAATCTCATTAGCAGTACAAGTATATGTTCTAAGTATGTAAGCCTTATAGTCGTTACGTAATCGAGCAACTAACAAGCAAGAATGTACACACACAATAACACTGTGTCGTCAGTTCACAATAACAATGCATTCGTAATTTCTATTTAAAAATGTTCCCTAGGTTCTAGACTGGATATTTAACTTCAAACATTGTTGCATGCTAACAGTTTCTAAGTCTGACAAAGCATACTAGTAATGTAAAGTGAAAAGTTATATGGCAAAGACAAAGTTAAAAAGCAGATTATCTCTCAATAAATGGTTTTACATGTGAAATGTGGTGTAAACCTTTACTCTTCCTAGTACGCAGAGTTTCAACTGAAAAGCAATTGTCATGTTTTATACGTCGGTAAGGAATGTTAAATCTTTTCTCAAGGTTAGCGTCTGTGTTATTTTTCTCTGAGCCAGCCGGCGCAGGTGGCTGCCTGCGGTGCGAGTCATTGTCCGTTCCTTTGTTGGCGCGCGTCGTTATTGGGATTTGGAGACCTAACTTCTACAAATTCACCTTGTCGAGAGGGCCCTGCTCTGTTTAAATCCCGCCAGTTCTGATGCAATTCAGGTCTGTCGTTATGATCATATCGTGTGTCGTCATGTCGGTAGATTCCATAGTTTCTTTCTTGTCGGTCACGTGGTGGAGAATTTCTCCCTGAATCGTAACTGCGCGCTGGACCGTTGCGTCTAAAGTTATTCTGTCTCCCTTGATAATATCTATTTTGGTTCCTATATTGTCTGTTTCTCTGATTGTCTCTGTGATAGTCATTACCGCGGAGAGGTGATCTTTCCCTGTAATTATTACTACTCTGCCAACGGTTGTCATACGGGTGGTGTCTGTTTTGGTCACGATTTGTGTTGTGAGAATAGGCTTCTCGCGTCCAGTTATTATTTCTTTCATCGTGGAATTGCGACGGATATGACCTGTAATTGTTGTGTTCCTGTTTCCACTTTCCGCGATTGTCAGTGTCAATTTCTAATTCTTGTAAGAGTCCCTGAAAAGCTTCAATGTCGTCTTTGCAACGTCCTGCCAAAATAATATGTCGCAAATGTTCAGGCAATTTGATTAAGCAAATGCGGATGAGTTCTGAGGGGCTGTATGGGTTTGACAGGTACTGATTCTTGTGCAACATGTCTTCAAAATATTTCACAAGACTGGAAAATTCAGATTGTTCGAAATGTTTCGTCATTATGATGCTATGTTTTACTCAGTCTTGTGTAGCTTGAGACCAATACGCTGAGAGGAAGGCATGATAAAATTCTCCTTCACTGTGACAATCGTGAATGACCGATCGCATTCTTACAGCTGGTTCATTCTCTAAGTAGCCACACATAAATTCTAATCTGTGCTCCAATAACCAGTTGGGAGGAAAACAATGAGAGAATTGATGGAGCCACGCTTGTGGATGAATGTCGTTGCCAGAATTCTTAAATGTTTTGAATTTACGTGTAGTAATGAACAGCTTATAGTCAAAATCATCATGACGGCGAGTCGCATATTGGTCATTGTTACGTCGTGTTGGCGGTTCCATCTCAAATTTCGGTGCACATTGCCAATTTATTTCATAATTTCCGAAATGCTATGTGTTATTATTTTGTGGCTTTTCCGTATTTCTAAGTTCCTCTTCCCGTGTTGGAGTGCGAGTGTCCTCTGAAATATGAAATTTTTGTATTACTTGTGCCAACTGATCTTGTACTTCCCGGATTTCTCTTTTGTATTGCGTATTAATTTGATTCTGATTTTGTTTGAATTTCTTAATTTGTTCATACTCTTCTGTGTCAGAGATGGCTACAGGTCTTGTGTCATTCAGATCATCATCTGCCTTTGCAGATAAGTTAGTGAACTGATCCGAAAGTTCGGCTACTTTCTCCGATAGTGTATTTATTTCCTTAGTGTGTTTTTCTGAACCAAGTTTCAGAGTGTCCATTTGTGTTGAAATCGTATCTACTGTGTCCTTTAAGTTTTCCTGAGTTTTTGCAAGTTGCGTAACCGAATCGGTAGATGCAACTGAGTCAATTTTAGCCCACAAGGTCTCATGATTTTCATGAACAATGGTTTGCAGTTCTTTTATGGCTGCTTCGTGATTCTGTAATGCATTTTCATGCCGCGAAAAAATAGGTTGAAAATGCTCACAAATTTGTGTTTTTACGTCATTACATACTTTTTGACATTTCGATTCAATGTTATGTAACTCAGTAGTTAAATCTTCACGTGTTTGTTCAAGTGTGGTGTCTAACTTTTTAAGATTTTGTTCCATTGTGTCTAACTGTTGCCATGTTTGTCTTTGACCAACATTGTATCAATAAGTGTGTGCATTTTATTTCTTTGTTATTGTAATTATGGAAAATTTTTTCAAATCATTATTGGCCACTGCCCAAAACAATTTGTAAAATTTTTTGTGGGGAGCATGGGGGCTATGTAAGTAGGCTGTTTAGGTTTTCTTATTGGTAACGCCACGTAGCGCTCTGTGTGAGAATCACTGGCTGTGCTGTGTGCAGTCTGTGGCTAGTTTGCATTGTTGTCTGCCATTGTAGTGTTGGGCAGCTGGGCTGTTAACAGCGCGTCGCAGTTGGAGGTGAGCCGCCAGCAGTGGTGGATGTGGGGAGAGAGATGGCGGAGTTTTGTAATTTGTCATGAACTGCTATATATATATTATGACTATTAAGGTAAATACATTGTTTGTTCTCTATTAAAATCTTCCATTTGCTAACTATACCTATCAGTAGTTAGTGTCTTCCGTAGTTTGAATCTTTTATTTAGCTGGCAGTAGTGGCGCTCGCTGTATTGCAGTAGTTCGAGTAACCAAGTTTTTTGTGAGGTAAGTGATTTGTGAAACGCATAGGTTAATGTTAGTCAGGGCCATTCTTTTGTAGGGATTTTTTGAAAGTCAGATTGCATTGCGCTAAAAATATTGTGTGTCAGGATAAGCACAGTCTTGTATAATTCTTCTAAGGGGACGTTTCAACATGAGGAAAGTTTCCAACCGATTTCTCATACACAAATAGCAGTTGACCGGCGTTGCCTGGTGAAACGTTGTTGTGATGCCTCGTGTAAGGAGGAGAAATGCGTACCATCACGTTTCCGACTTTGATAAAGGTCGGATTGTAGCTTATCGCGATTGCGGTTTATCGAATCGTGACATTGCTGCTCGCGTTGATCGAGATCCAATGACTGTTAGCAGACTATGGAATCCGTGGGTTCAAGAGGGTGATACGGAACGCCGTGCTGGATCCCAATAGCCTCATTTCACTAGCAGTCTAGATGACAGGCATCTTATCCGCACGGCTGTAACGGATAGTGCAGCCATGTTTCGATCCCTTAGGCAACAGATGGGGACGTTTGCAAGACAACAACCATCTGCACGAACAGTTTGACGACGTTTGCAGCAGCGTGGACTATCAGCTCGGAGACCGTGGCTGCGGTTACCCTTGACGCTGCATCACAGACGGGAGCGCCTGCGATGGTATACTCAACGACGAACCTGGGTAAACGAATGACAAAACGTCATTTTTTCGGATGAATCCAGGTTCTGTTTACAGCATCATGATGGTCGCATTCGTGTTTGGCGACATCGCGGTGAACGCATATTGGAAGCGTGTATTCGTCATCGTCATACTGGGGTTTCAGCCGGCATGATGGTATGGGGTGCCATTGGTTACACGTCTCGGTCACCTCTTGCTCGCATTGACGGCACTTTGAACAGTGGACGTTACATTTCAGATGTGTAACGACCCGTGGCTCTACCCTTCATTCGATCGCTGCGAAACCCTACATTTCAGGTGGATAATGCACGACCGCATGTTGAAGGTCCTGTACGGGCCTTTCTGGATACAGAAAATGTTCGACTGCTGCCCTGGCCAGCACATTCTCCAGACCTCTCACCAATTGAAAACGTCTGGTCAATGGTGGCCGAGCAACTGGCTCGTTACAATACGCCAGTCACTACTCTTGATGAACTGTGGTATCGTGTTGAAGCTGCATGGGCAGCTGTATCTGTACAGGCCATCCAAGCTCTGTTTGTCTCAATACCCAGGCGTATCAAGGCCGTTATTATGGTCAGAGGTGGTTGTTCTGGGTACTGATTTCTCAGGATCTATGCACCAAAATTGCCTGAAAATGTAATCACATGTCAGTTCTAGTATAATATATGTGTCCAATGAATACCCGTTTATCATCTGCATTTCTTCTTGGTGCAGCAATTTTAATGGCCAGTAGTGTAGAATGCGGTCCCCAAAGTGCTCCACCACGACGTCAAACACTCTCCTGCTTTGATGGGATCGAGCTCCGTCTTGGATGAATCGCATCAGGGTCACTCTGGACAATGGGAATGGTATCATCTTCCAAAACCTTCACGTACCGCTCGGTAGTCACTGCGCCACCAAGGAATAACGCACCGATTATTCCGCGACTGGACATTGCACACCACACAGCCAACCGTTAATGGTTCTTGATCGCGAAATGCCGATTCTCAGCCCCCCAAATGCGCCAGTTTTGCTCATCTCTTATTGACGAACCGATCCAAATGAAAGGGGCTTCGTCGCTAAACTATAGTAATTTCCATCACACCCCGCGGCCAGCCGTGCAGTTTTAACGTCCTAGCGCAAATCGTTCAGAAGTGAAGACGATATCATTTCATATAGTTCAATAATTGTCACCCTGTAAGTATACATTATGAGCTAAAACGAACATGTGAAATAGCAGAAACTGAAACCTGGTCAAGGGCTTATAAAAATAAACTTTATTGAACCGAGTGACTGTATACATCATTTATCAAAAGAAAGAAGAATACTTGTTTCGTAAAAAAAAAAAAAAAAAAAAAAAAAAAAAATTCTCTTGCTGCAAATTAATTTATTTTTCCCAGATACGTTTCACCTTTTTCTTGCTCTAAGGCATCTTCAGTGGTATCTATAACGATACAGTTTTGTTACTTTTAGAATATCAAACAGTTCACGTCGCGGTTTTTTATGTAAATAAGTAATTGCTTACAGTTTGCTGTGATCTGCGTTTCCTCTCATCTGACCTGGAAACGCAGACCACAGCAAACTGTATGTAATTACTTATTTACATAAAAAACACGACGTGCACTGTTTGATGATCTAAAAATAACAAAACAGTATCGCCATAGATTCCACTGAAGATGGCCTAAAGCAAGAAATTGGCGAAACGCGTCTGGGAAAAATAAATTAATTTGCAGCAAGAAAAGGCAGTTTTATTTACAATACAAGTATTTCTGTGTTTGCTGCGGAGGATGGTCACGCAGACAAACCTGATAAAGAAAAATGTTTATTTTATTTTTAAGCGATAACACAGCTCTCTTGCGCTTTGACCTTTTTAAACGTATACGCGACATGGCGTAGCGGCGTAGCGATTGGCAACTGTCAAACTCAAACAATAATGAATCGCGCGCTGTGTAATTCACACACCAATGGAACGCACGTTGTGACACTCAAACAATAATGAAACGCCCGCTATCTCACTCAAACAATAAAGAAACGCGCAGGGCAAAGATCGGCATTGTGTGCCAGCGCGACATGTCCGTGCCCACACACATACTAGACTAAAGAGATTTGCTCACGCTTGAAAATCCGGGTAATTGCGACTCCGCATAACTGAGGTCCGAATAATCGAGTCTCCAGTGGATATGCGCGTATGATGCAGATAGTGCGTCATAAAGGTGGGTGAGATTCTAAATCCAAAACTGGTCCATATTTGCTCGAAAAATCTTTACACGAATGGCTGGTCCTTTTTATAGGGCATACTGGATAGTGTAAATGTCATACATTACATATAAATTGTTGCAGGTGAGTCCACCTCTCTGGTTAAAAATTTAAACGTTTGTTGAAAGTCCTCTGCAGTAACTGTATGATCGCCTAACATCACTGCGGAGCTTCAGCAACTGAGCATGGCAGAAATTTGCACTGACGTACCACTTAGATATACGCACTCATTCACGGATAATGTCACCTTCATGTCACTAGGATTTTGGAGCATATGCTGTACTCGAACATTATGAATCACCTTAAACAAAATGACTTATTGATACATAACCAACACGGATTCAGAAAATATCGTTCTTGTGCAACACAGCTAGCTCTCCAATGATGCTCACTACAGTAGCACATATATATTCGACCAGCTACACCGTTTTCGAGTATTCACAGGCTCTGGGTAATAATATCACCTTCGTCAAAGTCACTTATGCCAGCAGATCTCCGCGTTTGTGGCCCGTGTCGTAGCTAGAATGATACGCCATCTGTCTTGATCCACTTACATACTTTCCCGCTACGTCAACAGGCGACATCCAACTTCGGGGTGGGCAGTGATCATAATGTTTTGGCATATCAGTGAATGCTGGAACGTAAAGTTCGTGATGATCATGTAGAGTTAGGTAAATGTATAAGCGCATGTATCGGAAATTCAGTAGAAGACAACACACCTACTCTATTAGGTTTGTACAATGCACGAAGAATTCAAAGCACACAAAAAACAATTATTTACGAAATTTTGTCGCTTGGCATGTGAGTTTAATGTGGGACGAGGAAGGATTACTGTTTTCAATTGTAATACTGTGTGTTGTCGTTGGTCAGCCGGTGTGGCCAAGCGGTTCTAGGCGCTTCAGTCTGGATCCTCGCGACCGCTACGGTCGCAGGTTCGAATCCTGCCTCGGGCATGGTTGTGTGTGATGTCCTTAGGTTAGTTAGGTTTAAGTAGTTCTAAGTTCTAGGGGACTGATGATGGTTCAAATGGCTCTGAGCACTATGGGACTTAACATCTGAGGTCATCAGTCCCCTAGAACTAAGAACTACTTAAACCTAACTAACTTAAGGACATCACACACATCCATGCCCGAGGCAGGATTCGAACCTGCGACCGGAGCGGCCGCGCGGAGCGGCCGCCCGGCGGGACTGATGACTCAGATGTTAAGTCCCATAGTGCTCAGAGCCATTTGAACCATTTTGAGTGTTGTCGCTGTGTTAGAGGATTGTATGTGTGTACAATATATACGATGAAACCAAAAAATTGTAATAAATTGATTTTTTACAAGTTTCAGTATGTGTTTAATTCTATCATGCATATTATTATTACGCTTCTCTGGGAACAGATGTGACTTTACAGAGCGTAATATCACGCTCTTTAGTAAGGAAGATGTGTATCAGGGTATTTTTTTTTTATAAGACGACTATTTGACCTTAAATATTCCTCTTGTCCGAAGTATCGTATAAACTAGTGTCACTGTCGTCATATGTCACAGAACCAGCAGAACACTTAGAATAAGATGTAGAAAATGCTAAAGAGGGTCCACATATACTACGCGTACCATTGTACACATACTGTCGCTCGCTAACCGAGTGGTGCGACATGTATTAATTTCTCTACTGTTGTAGAACAATCGAGTTACAGCTGTAGCATTACATCTATGTTTTTCGTACTCGACAATTTTAATAAAGAGTTGTTTAAGGTTGTTCTACACAGTGTTTCTTTTTCTTAAGACTTACGAAATAACATTGCTTTTATAATATTTCGATAATTTGTACGATACATACGGAATATAACTGCTTAGCCATAATTCGGTAGTATCTATATTTATCGGTACTGCAATGAAAAAAATATGATTATACTGTCTTCATATATTGACGGATAAAGAAATTGTAGCACTAAGAAGGAGTTGTGCGACATTAACGAAAGCAGGTAGGCGTGTTTCTACATCTGAAAGATGATGTATGTTCAGGTTTCACGCCAATCACATAAGTGTGGCGTTAGTAGCGCCATTGTGAGGATGCAAATCAGATTTGCTTAAAGTACACGTTGTATCGATCGTGAGCGTTAGTTATCTTTGAGAGTGGACGTAGTGAGTAGATGTCAGTCAAGAATGACTTCAGGGAGAAAAAAAAAATCACCATTATCAACACCTCACTTAATTTGAAAGAGGTCATCTGACAGGGATACGAGAAGCTAGATGTTCCTTCTGCGGTAATGTAGACAGGCTTGGAGGGAATGTAGCCACTGTACATGATTGCTGGCAGCGGTGGTCACGCGAATTTACGAGCTAAAAAAAATCAAATGGCTCTGAGCACTATGGGACTTAACATCTGAGGTCATCAGTCCGCTAGAACTTAGAACTACTTCAACCTAAGGACATCACACACATCCATGCCCGAGGCATGATTCGAACCTGCGACCGAAGCGGTCGCACGGTTCCAGACTGAAGCGCCTCGAACCGCTCGGCCACTTTGTCCGGCTACGTGCTAGAAACACTGGACCTACACCGGAGTTATGGTCTGGGGTGTGATTTCGTATGGGAACGGGAGCACTCTCGTGGTTATCCCACGCACCTTGACTGAAAATTTCTACGTCAATCTGGTGATTCGACCTGTTGTGCTGCCATTCATGAATAGCATTCCAGGGAGTGCTTTCCGACAGGATAACGCTCGCCCACATAGCGCTGTTGTAACCCAAACATGCTCCACGGAGTGCCTACATGTTGCCTCGGCCTGTTCAATCGCCAGACCTGTCTCCACTCGAGCACGTATGGAACATCAGCGACGACAACTCAGCGTCATTCACAAACAGCATTAACCGTCTATGTATTGACCGACCAAGTGCAACAGGCATGGAACTCCATCCCACAAACTGGCATCCGGTACCTATCCACCACAATGCATGCACGTCTGCATGCTTGCATTCAATATTCTGGCTATTACACCAATTATTAATGTACCAACATTTCACATTCGCAGTGACTTACCTAGCTCTTTAAATTAACCTGTGATCTTGGAATGTTAATCACTTAAATATACTGCCTAGACAAATTTATTCCAGAAACTTCATTACTCCACATTAGTTGTCTTTTGGTGCTACGATTTTTTCCGTCAGTGTATAACTCTTTCTTCTCGCTAGCATTTAATAGGCACAGCCACCACCGGGTCAAACTTGAGCAGTTCATTCCAGAGTAATAAACCAGAGCTTAAAAATCACGTTCCTTTTAGCGGAGGAAGATGGGAATGTTTCTGCCGAAATTTAGGTAATCACACATATCCATTCTCTTAAAAAGTCATCTGTTTCATCCTAATTCATAAGCTAATAGGCATCTACACAAAGCCATTGAAGTAGTATAGGCTGATGGTTCATTTGAACGTCAGACATTTCTGCTCTGTATACCCGCTGCGTACCATCCAATTTCTCCTATTATGTCTTTTGATGCCACATTGCATCAATGTATGGGAAATGGTACAATGGCTCTAGAATGCCTAGTTTCTCTCTATTAAACTACTGATGTGTGACGTCATCCTCTTGTCCTACACTAGTGTTTACATTAAGAAACCCTTTATCTTCTACTGCCAATTGCGATTACGTCTGCTGTGTAACGCTTTTTACTGTAGGCAGCACTCTATAATTTATATTTTACGGATGGTTTTGTGCGGTGATAGAATCGGATTTTTTTTTCTCCATGCAATACACCCCAACACAGAATCTGGTCGCTGCTACGTTAGTGGAGTGTACATCTCGCACAGCATTTGTTACTGGATCATATAAAACTGTGTAGCACAGGTCATAACAACTGTACTCTTCTGGGGACAAAACGATGTTATTATGGAGGACTGCATACGTTGACAGAATGGTAGTTTCGTCTGTCAATTCTCTGTTTCGACACACGAAATCACTATTGTTTAATGCAGGTCAGGAGGTGTTAACATCATGTCCCAATGGAGAGAAGTCTTCCGAAGTAAGAGTGATTTCAGGTGTGCCGCAGGGGATTGTCGTAGGACCGTTGCTATTCACAATATACATAAATGACCTTATGGAGGACATCGGAAGGTCACTGAGGCTTTTTGCGGATGATGCTATGGTATATCGAGAGGTTGTAACAACGGAAAATTGTACTGAAATGCAGGAGGATCTGTAACGAATTGACGCATGGTGCAGGGAATGGCAATTTAATCTCAATGTAGACAAGTGTAATGTGCTGCGAATGCATAGAAAGAAAGATCCCTTATCATTTAGCTACAATAGAGCAGGTCAGCAACTGGAAGCAGTTAATTCCATAAATTATCTGGGAGTAGCCATTAGGAGTGATTTAAAATGGAATGATCGTATACAGTTGATCGGCGGAAAAGCAGATGCCAGACTGAGATTCATTGGAAGAATCCTAACGAAATGCAATCCGAAAACAAAGGAAGTAGGTTACAGTACACTTGATCGCCCATTGCTAGAATATTGCTCACCAGTGTGGGACCCGTACCAGATAGGGTTGATAGAACAGATAGAGCAGATCCAACGGAGAGCAGCGCGCTTCGTTACAGGATCATATAGTAATCGCGAAAGCGTTACGGAGATGATAGATAAACTCCAGTGGAAGGCTTTGCAGGAGAGTCGCTTTTGTTGAAGTTTCGAGAACATACCTTCACCGACGAGTCAAGCAGTATATTGCTCCCTCCTATGTATATCTCGCGAAGAGACCATGAGGATAAAATCAGAGAGATTAGAGCCCACACAGAGGCATACCGACAATCTTTCTTTCCACGAACAATACGAGACTGGAATAGAAGGGAGAACCGATAGAGGTACTCAAAGTACCCTCCGCCACACACCGTCAGGTGGCTTGCGGAGTATGGATGTAGATGCAGATGTAGATGTAATCATAGTTATCGTATTAAGGACAGACCTAATTGTGATTCAAATAGAAAAAAAATCAAGAAGAAATAAGAAAAGAATGCATTTTAACAATAGTGTTCTATTTTCCACAATGTGTATTAACAGTTTATGAAAAATACATAATAATTCCTACAAAATCGCAGTTTTCGTCAAAAACGCTCTTACTGCAGTTAAACAGGTCTCCGAGACATATCACATGAGGAAAGTGGGAGGCCCACATTTAATACAAGCAACACCCTGTCTGCATGGAAGGAACAGCAGTACCATTTCTTTTCGGAAGTAGTTTTACACAGGCAAGCACTGTCAGAAGCTTTGGAGCAACCCAGGGACGTTTTAGTAACTGATATTAAATGCAGTCACTAATATCGTTATTTAGGAAGAGCGTTCAGTATGTAATGAAACACATTCCTTTTCTGAAAGCAGGTTGGTTTCATTCAGGATTCCAATATATTATATTATTCCCCACTCTTTTGTCTACAAAACCTTATCTCTCAACATAATCTCCGTTCAACGCGACGGCCTTGCGCCACATTTCTGGGAGGGCCTGTATACCCGCATGGTACCACTCTACTGGTCGATGTCGGAGCCAACGTCTCCCTGCGTTAATAACCTTCCCTTCACGTAGAAGGAGAAGTTCGTTTGCATTTATGAAACGAACAAGCTGAAGTCGTTTCTTTAATTTCCTGAGGATAGCACAATACACTTCCGCGCTGATCGCTGCACCATGAGGGAGGGAATCAAACAGAATAACAACTTCAGAGTCCCAGAAGACCGTCGTCATGGCTTTAGTGACTGAGGGTGCGGTTTAAATTTTTTCTTCGGAGAAGAGGTGGTGCGGCGCCAGTCCATGGATAATTGTTTTGTTTGCGGTTCGAAGTGATGAACACATCTACATCTACATCTACATCTATATCTACATGGTTACTCTGCAATTCACACTTAAGTGTCTGACAGAGGGTTCGTCGAACCATTTTCATACTACTTCTCTACCATTCCACTCTCGAATGGAGTGTGGGAAAAAGGAACACCTAAATCTTTCCGTTCGAGCAGTGATTTCTCTTATTTTATTGTGATGATCATTTCTCCCTACGTAGGTGGGTGTCAACAAAATATTTTCGCATTCGGAAGAGAAAGTTGGCGATTGCCGGCCGGTGTGGCCGTGCGGTCTAGGCGCTTCAGTCTGGAACCGCGAGACCGCTCCGGTCGCAGGTTCGAATCCTGCCTCGGGCATGGATGTGTGTGATGTCCTTAGGTTAGTTAGGTTTAAGTAGTTCTAAGTTCTAGGGGACTGATGACCACAGATGTTAAGTCCCATAGTGCTCAGAGCCATCTGAACCAAAGTTGGCGATTGAAATTTCGTAAATAGATCTCGCCGCAAAGAAAACCGCCTTTGCCGGCCGGTGTGGCAGAGCAGTTCTAGGCGCTTCAGTCCGGACCGCTACGGTCGCAGGTTCGAATCCAGCCTCGGGCACGGATGTATGTGATGTCCTTAGGTTGGTTAGGTTTAAGTAGTTTTAAGTTCTAGGGGACTTATGGCCTCAGCTGTTAAGTCCCATAGTGCTCAGAACCATTTGAACTATTTGAAATCCGTTTTTGTTTCAGTGACTGCCACCCCAACTCGCGTATCATATCAGTGACACTCTCACCTCTATTGCGCGATAACACGAAACGAGCTGCTCTTCTTTGGACTTTTTCGATGTCCTCCGTTGATTCTACCAGGTAAGGATCCCACACCCTGCAGCAATATTCGAGCAGAGGACGGACAAGTGTAATGTAGGCTGTCTCTTTAGTGGGTTTGTCGCATCTTCTAAGTGTTCTGCCAACAAAGCGCAGTCTTTGTTTCGCCTTCCCCGCAACATTATCTATGTGGTCTTTCCAATTTAAGTTGCTCGTAATTGTAATTCCTAGGTATTTAGTCGAACTGACAGCCCTTAGGTTTGTGCGATTTATCGTATACCCAAATTATCAGATGTCTTTTAGTATCCATGTGGATGATTTCGCACTTTTCTTTGTTTAGTGCCAATTGCCACTTTTCGCACCATACAGAATTTCTCTCTAGATCATTCTGTAATTGGAATTGATCGTCTGATGATTTTACTAGACGTCATCTGCAAACAATCTTAGGGGGCTGCTCAGATTATCACCTAGATCATTTATGTAAATCAGTAACAGCAGAGGGTCTATGACACCACCTTGCGGAACGCCAGATATCGCTTCTGTTCTACTCTATGATCTACCGTCTATCGCTACGAACTGTGACCTCTCTGAGAGGAAATCACGAATCCAGTCACACAACTGAGACGATACTCCATATGCACGCAAATTGATTAATAGTCACTTGTGAAGAACGGTATCAAAAGCCTTCTGGAAATCTAGGAATATGGAATCGATCTGAGATCTCTTGTCTACAGCACTCATTACTTCATGGGAACAAAGAGCTAGCTGTGTTGCACAAGAACGATATTTTCTGAATCCGTGTTGGTTATGTTTCAATAAGTCATTTTCTTTAAGGTGATTCATAATGTTCGAGCACAGTATATCCCCCAAAATCCTACTGCAAATTGAGGCCAGTGATATGGGTCTGTAATTCAGTGGGTTACTCCTATTTCCTTTCTCGAACATTATTGTGACCTGTTTCAAAGTTTGCGACGATGTTCAATAACAAATTGTCAGGGTCAGCCTCGTAACGTGCAAGCAGTTCTGCTCAGATGGTCCTTCGTTGCTCTTTATGGTCTTCTGTTAGGCGGTGAGGATACCACACCTCTGAGCACTCCAACTGTCGGACGGAAGTGGCAGCACTACCAACAGAGAGGTCCAGTTGTGCAGCGAGGTGTTTGATTGTGATCCACCCATCACCTCGAATGAGAGTGTCCACAGTTCCAGCATTGCAGTAGTCTCTGGGGTTGTGCGGCCGGCCGGCACGCGGGACATAGGACAGGTTTCCGCGACTTGTTGCGATGATAACAGTCGCCTCGCCCAGCGACTTACAGTGCTTTTGCTCACTGTCAGGTCTCTGTAGACGTCCTGCAAGCGCGTATGAATATCTGCGGTGCTTCGGTTTTCCGCCAAAAGAAAGTTAATGACAGCCTTCTGCTTAGAATGCACTCCCGTTACAGATGCCATTTTGAAGGCTACGTACAGCGCAGCCACCTGTCGGAACTTCATGAAACTATAGGCACTGAAGCGGGAGTATCAACCACTATGTCTCACGACAAATGTCCCATTGTCAACCGAAACTGGTTAAGAAAAAAATGTGTCGCATTACTAATTGAACGTCCCTCGTATAAGTTCCCCTACATCGTATCGTTTGACATTTACGTCTACATCTATGTGATTACTCTGCTATTCACAATAAAGTGCCTGAAAGGGGGTTCAAGCCCTGATTTCTCTTATTTTATCGTGACGATCATTTCTCCCTATGTAGGTGGGTGCCAACAGAATGTTTTCGCAATCGGAGAAGAAAACTGGTGATTCAAATTTCATGAGAAGATCCCGTCGCAACGGAAAACGACTTTGTTTCAACGATTGCCACTCCAATTCACGTATAATGCCTGTGACACTATCTCCCCTATTTCGCGATAATACAACACGAGCTGCCCTTCTTTGTACTTTTTCGATGTCATCCGTTTGAAATACTAAGACTACTCCTGTGAATTGATCTGTTCAGCTTTTACCAATTTGAACATGTTATTTTAGAGGTCGTCCAACCGCAGCCAAAACTGCACATGGTGAACAAAACCTTCCGTACTCTCTGTTAAAATACTTTTATTAAAATGTCACGACTGGTTGCGCATCCATAGAGATGCATCTTCAGGTAATAGGTTCCTTAATTTTTTTTAAACAGTCATGGCACGGCAAAGTAAATGCTAAGAGCCAATTCCCATCCTTCATCGTCGTTTAATCTTGACTCTAATGTCTCTTAGCATTTACTTTGCTACACTATCACTGTTTAAAAAAATCAAAGAAACCTATCACCTGAAGAAGCATCTCCACTGATGGGAAAGCTGTCGGGACTCTTTAATAAAAGCATTTTAACTGCCAGTGTGGAAGATTTTATTCACCATTTCATCAATTTCTCGTGAACTCTGTTGTTGTTGTGGTCTTCAGTTCAAATGGTTCAAATGGCTCTGAGCACTTTGGGACTTAACATCTATGGTCATCAGTCCCCTAGAACTTAGAACTACTTAAACCTAACTAACCTAAGGACATCACATAACACCCAGCCATCACGAGGCAGAGAAAATCCCTGACCGCGCCGGGAATCGAACCCGGGAACCCGGGCGTGGGAAGCGAGAACGCTACCGCACGACCACGAGATGCGGGCGGACTTCAGTCCTGAGACTGGTTTGATGCAGCTCTCCATGCTACTCTATCTTGTGCAAGCTTCTTCATCTCCCAGTACCTACTTCAACCTACATCCTTCTGAATCTGCTTAGTGTATTCATCTCTTGGTCTCCCTCTACAATTTTTACCCTCCACGCTGCCCTCCAATACTAAACTGGTGATCTCTTGATGCCTCAGAACATGTCCTACCAACCGATCCCTTCTTCTAGTCAAGTTGTGCCACAAACTTCTCTTCTCCCCAATCCTGTTCAATACTTCCTCATTAGTTATGTGATCTACCCATCTTATCTTCAGCATTCTTCTGTAGCACCACATTTCGAAAGCTTCTATTCTCTTCTTGTCCAAACTATTTATCGTCCATGTTTCACATCCATACATGGCTACACTCCATACAAATACTTTCAGAAACGACTTCCTGACACCTAAACCTATACTCGATGTTAACAAATTTCTCATCTTCAGAAATGCTTTCCTTGCCATTGCCAGTCTACATTTTATATCCTCTCTACTTCGACCATCATCAGTTATTTTGCTCCCCAAATAGCAAAACTCCTTTACTACTTTAAGTGTCTCATTTCCTAATCTAATTCCCTCAGCATCACCCAACTTAATTCGACTACATTCCATTATCCTCGTTTTACTTTTGTTGATGTTCATCTTATATCCTCCTTTCAAGACACTATCCATTCCGTTCAACTGCACTTCCAAGTCCTTTGCTGTCTCTGATAGAATTACAATGTCATCGGCGAACCTCAAAGTTTTTATTACTTCATCATGGATTTTTTTACCTACTCCGAATTTTTCTTTTGTTTCCTTCACTGCTTGCTCAATATAGAGATTGAATAACATCGGGGAGAGGCTACAACCCTGTCTCACTCCCTTCCCAACCACTGCTTCCCTTTGATGTCCGTCGACTCTTATAACTGCCATCTGGTTCCTGTACAAATTGTAAATAGCTTTTCGCTTCCTGTATTTTACCCCTGCCACCTTCAGAATTTGAAAGAGAGTATTCCAGTCAACATTGTCAAAAGCTTTCTCTAAGTCTACAAATGCTAGAAACGTAGGTGTGCCTTTCCTTAATCTAGCTTCTAAGATAAATCGTAGGGTCAGTATTGCCTCACGTGTTCCGATAATTCGCAAATGATGATGCACTGCAGCCACAACTTTCTAACATATTTGCATTTTCGGCTGCAATAAAAACTATGTCATCATGCTTGGCATCAGGAACCACTAACGAAGAAGGTTCCAAGGAACACGTATGTCCCTCACCATCCAGAGACTATGTATCACTATCAGGATTACAGTTTCAACTGCTTCGTGAAAGAGAGGAATGATTCAATGCCTCGCTAACTTGAAGTATGTTTCTTCCTTCCACTCTGAAAGCAGGAAATAATATCAAATATAAAAATTTTGCGGATAGGTACGGTCATTTTCCTCACCTTACATCAATGGTATCATGTTACGAGCTCTTCTTTCTGTTAATATGGCGTTGACGATATTTTTTATTACATGTCAGATTGATTGGTACATCTGTCAGCCTGGTGACGATTCTTTCTCACTTACAACTTCCCAAACCATTCATAACGACTAGCGCACCGTTCTCTCGATCTTTTTAGTGTGGAACAGTGTGCAAATTCTGCCAATCACAACAATCACTGCGGTGCGGCTGTCGTTGAAACAAAATGTTCAAATGCGTCTGAATTCCTAAGAGACCAAACTGCTGAGGTCATCGGTCCCTAGACGTACACACTACTTAAACTAACTTTTGCTAAGAACAACACACACACACCCGCCCGAGGGAGGAATCGAAGCTCCGGCGGGAGGGGCCGCGCAATCTCGTTTGAAACCAGTGAAGTTTGTCGTACTTTAGTTCGATCCTCTGCTCACTGGAGCTCGGGGAGCAGAGGAAGTGGCACGTGAAGGAGAGCTGAGAGGGAAGACTTTCTGACACAGCGCTCCTTGACACAAGCTCCTTCCTTCACGCCTCTCATCTTATATGGTAAAATTAACACCCGGAAGTAACAAGGTTTCGTGGCGGTGCCTACAATGACGCACTCAAAGTACTATAGCAACTTTCTAAGAACATGAAAACGTTTTTGTTATTAAAGTTCGTAACCATAAGGTATATAGGGTGCCCACTTAACTTTGCGACCACATTGCATTATTGCTGTTGTAGTCTTCAGTTCAGACACTGGTTTCATGCAACTCTCCATGCTGCTCTATCCTGTGCAAACCTCTTGATCTCCGAGTAACTACTGTAGCCTACATCCTTCTGAATCTGCTTAGTGTATTCATCTCTTGGTCTCCCTTTACGATTTCTACCCTCCACGCTTCCCTCCAAGACTAAATTGGTGATCCCTTGATGTCTCAGAATGTGTCATGCCGCCCGATCCCTTCTTCTAGTCAAGTTGTGAAGCAAATTCCTATTCTTTCCAATTCTATTCAGTACCCTCTCATTAGTTATGTGATCTACCCATCTAAACTACAGCATTCTTCTGTAGCGCCATATTTCGAAAAGTTCTGTTGTCGTCTTGTCTAAACTATCTATCGTCCATGTTTGGCTTCCATACATGGCTACACTCCATATAAATGCGTTCAGAAAGAACTTCCTAACACTTAAATCTATACTTGATGCCAACAAATTTCTCTTCTTCAGAAACGCTTTCCTTACCATTGTCAGTCTACATTTTATATCCACTCTAATTCGACCATCATCAGTTATTTTGCTTCCCAGATAGCAAAACACATTTACTACTTTAAGTTTCTCATTTCCTAATCTAATTCCCTCAGTATCATCCGATTTAATTCGAATCCATTCCATTATCCTCGATTTGCTTTTGTTGATGTTCATCTTATATCCTCCTTTCAAGACACTGTCCATTCTGTTCAGCTGCTCTTCCAGGTCCTTTGCTTTCTCTGACAGAATTACAATGTCATCGGCGAACGTCAAAGTTTTTTTTCTGTTCCATGGATTTTAATTCGTACTCCGAATTTTTTTTTTGTTTCCTTTACTGCTTGCTCAATATACAGATTGAATAACATCGGGGATAGGCTACAACCCTGTCTCACTCCCTTCCCAACCACTGCTTCTCTTTCATGCACCTCGACTCTTATAACTGCCATCTGGTTTCTGTACAAATTGTAAATAGCCTTTCGCTCCCTGTATTTTACCCCTGCCACCTTCAGAATTTGAAAGAGTTTGTGCCTGTCGACATTGTCAAAAGCTTTCTCGAAGTCGACGAATGCTAGAAATGTAGGTTTGCCTTTCCTTAGTCTATTTTCTAAGATAAGTCGTAGGGTCAGTATTGCCTCACGTATTCCAACATTTCTACGGAATCCAAACTGATCTTCCCCGAGGTCGGCTTCTACCAGTTTTTCTATTCGTCTGTAAAGAATTCGTGTTAGTATTTCGCAGCCGTGGCTTATTAAACTGATAGTTCTGTAATTTTCTCACCTGTCAACACCTGCTTTCTTTGGGATTGGAATTATTATATTCTTCTTGGAGTCTGAGGGTATTTCGCCTGTCTCATACATCTTGCTCACCAGATGCTAGAATTTTGTCAACGCTACCAGTAGTTCTAATGGAATGTTGTCTACTCCCGGGGCCTTGTTTCGACTCAGATCTTTCAGTGCTCTGTCAAACTCTTCACGCAGTATCGTATCTCCCATTTTATCTTCATCTACATCCTCTTCCATTTCCATAATATTGTCCTCAAGAATATCGCCCTTGTATAGACCCTCTATATACTCCTTCCACCTTTCTGCTCTTCCTTCTTTGCTTAGAACTGGGTTTCCATCTGAGCTCTTGATACTCATGCAAGTGGTTTCTTTTCTCCGAAGGTCTCTTCAGTTTTCCTGTAGGCAGTACCCATAGTGATATATGCGTCTATATTTTTACATTTGTCCTCTAACCATCCCTGCTTAGCCATTTTGCACTTCCTGTCGATCTCATTTTTGAGACGTTCGTATTCCTTTTCGCCTGCTTCATTTACTGCATTTTTATATGTTCTCCTTTCATCAATTAAATTCAATATCTCCTCTGTTACCCAAGGATTTCTACTAACTCTCGTCTTTTTACCTGTATGATTCTCTGCAGCCTTCACGATTTCATCTCTCAAAGCTATCCATTCTTCTTCTACAGTATTTCTTTCGCCTGTTGTTGACAATCGTTTCCTAATGCTCTCTCTTAAACTCTCTACAGCCTCTTGTTCTTTCAGTTTATCCAGATCCCATCTCCTTAAATTCCTACCTTTTTGCAGTTTTTTCAGTTTTAATCTACAGTTCGTAACCAATGAATTGTGGTCAGAGTCCACATCTGCCCCTGGAAATGTCCTTCAATTTAGAACTTGGTCCCTAAAACTCTGTCTTATCATTATATGATCTATCTGAAACCTTCCAGTGTCTCCAGAACTCTTTCCCGTATACAACTTTCTCTCATGATTCTTAAACCAAGTGTTAGGATTAAGTTATGCTCTGCGCAAAATTCTGCCAAGCGGCTTCCTCTTAGCCCCAGTCCATACTCACCTACTACTTTCCCTTCTCTTCCTTTTCCTACTGTCGAATTCCAGTCCCCCATGGCTATTAAATTTTCGTCTCCCTTAACTATTTTAATAATTTCCTTTATCATACGTTTCTTCACTCTCATCATCTGCAGAGCTAGTTGGCATATAAACTTGTACTACTGTTGTAGGCGTGAGCATCGTGTCTATCTTGGGTACAATAATGCGTTCACTATCCTGTTCGTAGTAGCTTATTGTCGTTCCTACTTTTTTAATTCATTATTAAACCTACTCCTGCATTCACCTGACCAGAAGTCTTGTTCCTCTTACTACCGAACTTCACTAATTCCCACTATATCTATCTTTAACCTGTCCATTTCCCTTTTTAAATTTTCTAACCTACCTGCCCGATTAAGGGATCTGACATTCCACGCTCCGATCCGTAGAACGCCAGTTTTGTTTCTCCTTATAACGACATCCTCCTGGGCAATACCCACCCGGAGATCAGAATGGCGGACTATTTTACCTCCGGAATATTTTACCCAAAAGGACGCCATCATCGTTTAACCATACAGTAAGGCTGCATGCCCTCGGGAAAAATTACAGTTGTTGTTTTCCCTTGCTTTCAGCCGTTCGTAATACCAGCACAGCAAGGCCGTTTTGGTTGATCTTACAAGCCCAGATCAATCAATTATCCAGACTGTTGAACCTCCAACTACTTAAAAGGCTGCTGCCCCTCTTCAGGAACCACACGTTTGTCTGGCCTCTCATCAGATACTCTTCCGTTGTGGATGCACCTACGGTACGGTTATCTGTGTCGCTGAGACACGCAAGCCTCCCCCCCCCCCCCCCCCCCAACGGCAAAGTCCATGGCTCATTGAGGGAGGGGGGGAGGGGGGCACATTGCTTTATCTGTCAAAAAAGTACGCTGTACTAGAAAATATTGTGGAAAAAACCACTGAAGCCAATAATGAGAAACCAGATCCAGTTCACTTGTTAAGAGTTATTCCCATGAAGTTAAAAGTTAATCTTAAATGACATATTCGGGAGGACGGCGGTTCAATCCCGCGTCCGGCCATCCTGATTTAGGTTTTCCGTGATTTCCCTAAATCGCTCCATGCAAATGCCGGGATGGTTCCTTCGAAAGGGCACGGCCGACTTCCTTCTCCATCCTTCCCTAATACGATGAGACCAATGACCTCGCTGTCTGCTCTCCTCCCCCAAAACAATCCAGTCCATCTTAAATGACATTTCAGATAAAAGTTCTCATCTGAAATGGTTTGTGCCTATGTATGTTTACTGTGTTTGTGTGTAGTGAAAGAGTCCCTGACGTCAAAGTTAAATATGTCGAAAGCTAAGATCGTTAAAGCTGCTAACAGATGGCGCTGTACAGTGTGTAGCGTGCACAATTAAACTCGTCTTCTTCAAGTAGTATTTGCAATCGCATGACCATCTTTACGAAATGTCCACCACCTGCAGTTATTTATTTATTTATTTATTTCATTAACAGTACAGAGTAACCTACCGCCTTGAAATGTAAGGTGGGTCGGATGCTTCTGAATCAACAGCAAAAATTTCTCAGTGTTACAATGTTACTGGTATACAGTTATTAATGCTTTTTAAAATAATATAAAGAATACAATTAAAAACATTTACAGCGAATTAAGTGCTTAACAGCTGTTAAAATAGTTCTATACAATTTGTTTCTGCCTAGCTTATGAGAATCTAATTTATACATGCAACTGTCAAAGAAAAATAAAAAGAAAAATGTAATAAATGAGCGTGGTGGAAATAATTTGCAGTATGCAGAGGGAAGTGATATATTGTATATGGATGTGTAATATAGCATGTGTAGCATGTTGTTTTGTAATGGCCTATTCCTACCTATTTCAGGCGAGAAGGTCTCGGTAGAACCTCGAGCTGTTGTCATCTGAAATGGTTTGTGCATATGTATGTTTACTGTGTTTGTGTGTATTGGTATATTACTGGGAGTGTTGCAAGTCAGGACACTACATGATATTCAGCAGCTGTTTGTTTGTCCTATTGTTGGTAGTTGCGGTATATTCTATGTGATACCTTCGGTACATACATCTGGTATTATACAAATTAAATACTGACTGAGCATTTGATACATGGAAACATGAATTTAGCTTTACATGAGAAATACACTTATGTTTGTAAATTTGTTAGTAGAAAAACAATGCAGTTCATTGTTACTTGAGTGCATTATTCCTTAAATAACTTAATACATTATATTTTTAGTTTTCTACATACTTTACACAGAAAATACATTTGATGTAGAAAATTAATATACTTCTATCTGTACATGAGACGAACAATACAGTACTGCTTGTGTGCAGTATGGAAGCGATGCAAATAAACAGTGAAATTCGCCATCACATCCTGTAATGTCTAAACGGAAATGGATTCAGATACCACACAATTTACCGATTCAAGCACGTCCAACGTGGTGGGGTGGTTCCAATAGACAGCGTCTTTCAATGTTCCCCACAAAAAGTTGTCACAAGGAGTCAGACAGGGTGGATATAGAGGCCAATCCATCCATCTGCGAGTAAATTTGCGAAAATCCAACGCAATGATTCTCTTCCCGAAGTGTTCATCAAGAAAGCGAAACACCTGTTCCGTGCTATGTGGTCTGGCGTCATCTTGCGCGAACCACTCGGTGCCTCATCGATCGTTCAGCACGATGATAACTTGTTCCAAAATTGCAACGTAACGTTCATTAGTGACCGTTTCTTGCCGAAAAAGGGCCAATAATGCCTCTGTTGCATACGGCAGCCCAAACAGTAACTTTAGGAGAATACAGTGGTTTCGCTTCACACAAAAGGGCATTTTCGGAACCGCAAAATCGCGTTTTGTTTATTCACGACCCCATTCAGCTGGAACTGTGCTTCATCTGTGAAGAAGATGCAGCCAACATCAAATCCTTCAATATTAATCATTGCGAGAATCTGGTTCGTAAAGTCAGCCCTCTGTCGCATCGCTCGTACAGACATGGCCAGGTGGCTTTGAATTTCGAATGGAAACACATTTAGGCTCTGTGCCAGTATTTTCTTGGTACTGGAACGCTTCAAATCAGTCACTGCTGCAATTATTCGAACGGATTTTATTGGATTTTGCTGAGTAATTCCAGAAACCGTGGCGACATTTTCTGCAGTAACTACATCTTGCCTGAGGCCCACATTCCCCGCTAGATTATCAGCTATGCTGCCTGTCAATTAGAATTTGACTAAGAGCCTGTGAATGGTTCTCGCATCTGGTCATTTTTGGAACATTAAACCGTGTTTAAAAATTGCACCTTGTTGCCGTAGGACTGTGTTATAACCTGCGGTTTCCAGGGCCAGAAAAATACGTTCAATGGAATAAACGACTTCAGTCTCTTCCTTCGGTATGCTAACCTCCTTTCTCGTTCAAACGGTTGAGCTGGTCACTCTGGCTGGCTGGCTGACTAACGTGCCGACCTAAGGCACGAGTGGGGTTAGGATAAGCACTTGCGTGCTATGCCTGCAGGACCTAACTGTGTGTGCGAGGGCCATATCGGTCATGTGGGTCCTCTCTGGTGACGGGGGTGTCGCCTGGGGCTGTTGGGAAGTGGGTCACTCGCGCAACAGGTCCGGCCAACCTGTGGTTGTGCGGTGGTGTGGTTGTTGGCCCGGTCCCTGGATGAGCCGGTCGCGGGAGAGATCCACTTTTTCGTAGAAGTGACGTGCCATAACCCGAAAACGATCACGCATTGGCAGAATGCCAGTATCCTCGTGGAGGAGATAAAGGGGTAAAATCGGGGGAGGCACAGCGCGAGCTTAAGCGCCCTATTTTGGACCCACTGGAGGGAAAGTATCCAGGAGTCGGCTGCATTGCCCCACACCATAGCCACGTTCTCCAACACTGGACGCACCAATGATAGACATAGCATGACGGCGTGGTGGGGAGACAAGGTTGACTTCAGGTTTAGGAGAGGGTATATGGCGCGAAGTCTCCCTATGGCCCTGTTCCAGACCCAACGGATATGTGGGATCCAGGTGAGCCGCTGGTCCAGTCGCACACCGAGATTAGTGGCCGTTTTTGATCACGGGATGGGGCCTCCCGCGATGTGTAGGGGTTCCAGATTAGGCAGTACCTTTCGCTTTGTGAAGGTAACTGCCTAACTTTTCCCTGCATTATACTTAAGACACCACATGGTGACCCAGACACCAAGTACTTCACAGCCTTACTGGGGACGGCGTCCCATGTGGTGCACATCCATACTGCGAGTGAACAGAGCAGTATCGTCAGCATAGCACCTTCACTCTGTCCACTCGCGGAGCATCAACCGCCGACCGCGGTGGTCTCGCGGTTCTAGGCGCGCAGTCCGGAACCGTGCGACTGCTACGGTCGCAGGTTCGAATCCTGCCTCGGGCATGGATGTGTGTGATGTCCTTAGGTTAGTTAGGTTTAAGTAGTTCTAAGTTCTAGGGGACTGATGACCACAGCAGTTGAGTCCCATAGTGCTCAGAGCCATTTGAACCATTTTTTTTTTAGCATCAACCACGAAGATCGAGTAAAACAGGAGCCAAGAACACACCCCTGCGGCACCCCAGCACGGATGGGCATGACGGCGGATGTTCCCTGATCGTTCTGCCGGAGAGGTAGGAGTACTCCGTGCGATGTTGGCACCCCGTGCACAAATAGCTTGTACACGAGGCCATTGTGCCACATGGAGTCATAGGCACAGGAGACATCTTTGAAGACTGCCCCTAGGTATTCCCTCGTCTCCAGTGCCCTCATCGCAGGTTCCACGAGACAGAGCAGCTGGTGGGACGTGGCGTGGCTGCCACAGAATCCGAATTGCTCATTCGGGAGGAGATTTTCAAGCTTGACGTGCCGAAGGAGAGGCTTCATATATAGCCTCTCGAAAACGTTCGAGAGAGGTGGCAGAAGGCTTATGGTCCTGTAGCTAGACGGCAATCGGGAGTCTTTGTCCTGCTTCGGGATGGCCACCACTTCCACATGTTTGCATACGGAAGGGTAGACTCCCGAAGCAAGAATCTGGTTGAAAATGTCCGCCAGATGAGGATGAAGCTCCGAAGGTAGATTTCTGAGTAGTATATTTGGGATGCCGTCATTGCTACAAGCCCTCCAGGCGTTTAGTGTCCGAAGTAGCGATGTGACTCCCTTGGCGGAAATGGGGTCAATGAAGCCGACCGCCTCTCTGGCAGCAGGGAAGGTGGGACGACGTTCCTCAACGAGCCTGATGTGGGCCTCGTCAACGACGTCCACCATAGACCTGAAATTTGTCTCGAAGGTGTCTGCCAGGGCACTAGCTTCAGCGTCCGGCTCGCAGAGGTACTCTTGACCAGACTGCAGTGGAGAGACGCGCTGCCCGCGACGCTGGAAGCAGCGCACTACGCGCCAAGCACTACCGTCGTCCAAGTGGAGGAACTTAACGAGGTCTGGCCACGCATTGTTACGGTGAGCTCGGATCGCCGCGGTAATAGCTCGTCGCTTGCGGTTTACGCGACGTTTCGTCGCTGGCTGCCGCGTGAGTTGCCACTCGCAGAATAGGCGGTTCTTAGTCTCAAGAATTGATGGTGGGAGGCGGCGAGACCTATCCCACAGGTGATGGGGACACCCAGGTGTGCTACATCGGCAGCACATAGAAGTTCCTGGTTTAGAGAGGCGATAGGCTGCTTTGGCCCCTACCTCCACTGGGTCAGATGCGTGTGGGAGGTACGTCAGTAACTCGGCTCGAAAGCGATCGACAGCGACCTTTCTGTAGGTCGAAAGGCCAGGTCCTACCACCGCCCCGATGACATCGATGTCAATCATCACTGGTACGTGATCAGATGACAGGGCTGTCCTCGTAGCGGCAGACATAAACTGGACAACCCCCTCGAGAATGGCGATGTCGAGCACATTAGGCTGTCCATGGGCGGGGTAAATGGCGAGGTCAGAGGGCCCCAGGATGATGGCGCCGTGCCACAGCGCAACCCATGGCCAGCAGGGCGTCGAAGTCTGCTTCCTGCAGCACACCCTGAGGAGGCCGCTAGGCCGCCACCAAGGTGATTTTGCCAGCAGTGGTGTGTACTATTATGCCTGTGGCCTCTAGAGTGGCAAGCTGGGGCAGTTGCACTGGAGAGTGCAGCAACGATGACCTAACGTACAGTGCCATACCACCACCAGCAGTCAGCGTGTTGGTGCAGTAGCAGCAATAGCTGCCTTCACAAAGTCTCCTGGTTTAAGGAATGTCTCACAGACAAGGCAGATATCAACTGCCTCCCCCCTCCCCCACCCTGTGGATGGACACCGTTTGCTTTAAATACGCAGATGGTCAGATCTTCCATCTACATCTACATCTACATACATACTCCGCAATCCACCATACGGTGCGTGGCGACGGGTACCTCGTACCACAACTAGCATCTTCTCTCCCTGTTCCACTCCCAAACAGAACGAGGGAAAAATGACTGCCTATATGCCTCTGTACGAGCCCTAATCTCTCTTATCTTATCTTTGTGGTCCTTCCGCGAAATGTAAGTTGGCGGCAGTAAAATTGTACTGCAGTCAGCCTCAAATGCTGGTTCTCTAAATTTCCTCACTAACGATTCACGAAAAGAACGCCTCCTTTCCTCTAGAGACTCCCATCCGAGTTCTTGAAGCATTTCCGTAACACTCGCGTGATGATCAAACCTACCAGTAACAAATCTAGCAGCCCGCCTCTGAATTGCTTCTATATCCTCCCTCAATCCGACCTGACAGGGATCCCTAACGCTCGAGCAATACTCAAGAATAGGTCGTATTAGTGTTTTATAAGCGGTCCCCTTTACAGATGAACCACATCTTCCCAAAATTCTACCAATAAACCGAAGACGACTATCCACCTTCCCCACAACTGCCATTACATGCTTGTCCCACTTCATATCGCTCTGCAATGTTACGCCCAAATATTTAATCGACGTAACTGAGTCAAGCGCTACACTACTAATGGAGTATTCAAACATTACGGGATTCTTTTTCCTATTCATCTCCATTAATTTACATTTATCTATATTTAGAGTTAGCTACCATTCTTTACACCAATCACAAATCCTGTCCAAGTCATCTTGTATCCTCCTACAGTCACTCAACGACGACACCACAGCATCATCAGCAAACAGCCGCACATTGCTGTCCACCCTATCCAAAAGATCATTTATGTAGATAGAAAACTACAGTGGACCTACCACACTTCCCTGGGGCACTCCAGATGATACTCTCACCTCCGATGAACACTTACAATCAAGTCAATTTACTGGGTTCTATTACTTAAGAAGTCTTCGAGCCACTCACATACTTGGGAACCAATCCCATATGCTCGTACCTTAGTTAGGAGTCTGCAGTGGGGCACCGAGTCAAACGCTTTCCAGAAGTCAAGGAATATGGCATCCGTCTGATACCCTTCATCCACGGTTCGCAAGATATCATGTGAAAAAAGGGCGAGTTGCGTTTCGCAGTAGTGGTGCTTTCTAAAGCCGTGCTGGTGCATGGAGAACAATTTCTCTGTCTCAAGGAAATTCATTATATTCGAACTAAGAATATGTTCGAGAATCCTGCAACAAACCGATGTTAAAGATATTGGTCTGTAATTTTGAGGATCCGCCCTTCTACCCTTCTTATATACAGGCGTCACCTGCGCTTTCTTCCAGTCGCTCGGGACTTTACGTTGGGCAAGAGATTCGCGATAAATGCAAGCTAAATAAGGCGCCAATGCAGTAGAGTACTCTCTGTAAAACCGAATTGGAATCCCATCAGGACCTGGCGATTTATTTATTTTCAACCCATTCAGCTGCCTCACAACCCCAGGGATGTCTATCACTATGTCCTCCATACGGGAATCTGTACGAGACTCAAACGGCGGTATGTTTGTACGATCCTCCTGCGAGAAAGATTTCTCAAATGCTAAATTTAAAATTTCAGCTTTCGTTTTGCCGTCTTTAGTTGCCAGGCCAGACTGATCAGTGAGTGACTGGATGGAAGCCTTCGACCCGCTTATCGATTTTACGTAAGACCAGAATTTCCTTGGGTTTTCAGCAAGATCTTTTGCTAAGGTATGACGGTGGTAGTGGTTGAATGCTTCGCGCATCGCTCTTTTTACAGCAGCACGAATCTGTACTAACTTTTGCCTGTCCTCTTTCTCCCGATCTTTCTTGTACCGCGAGTGCAACTGCCTTTGCTTCCTGAGCATTCTCCGAATTGCGCATGGCTGTGAGAAGGAACGGCGGCCTGGAGTGCCATCTCAACAGTTGAGACAAGCGCTGGAAGTTGGACCATGATGGTGTTTAGGGTCTGCTGTAGTGCGTGTAGATCGCCAGCAGCAGCGCCCGCAGCGGGGGAGGCAGAAGGCGAGGATTCCTGGAGGCCAGGGTCCGGCTAGCTCTGATCGGGAGTGGTATACTGAGTTGAAGGAGCGGCCGGTCTGTCTCGAGCACAGAGGGCTGGAGCAGGAGATGGTGTGCTGACAGCGATACCAAATGGACTGAGTACCTTCAGCCAGTTGTGAAGACGGGGCCGGTTTTCGACGCTCCTCTCAGGTCCCTGCTGGTCAGCAGTCTGCCCCTTGGCAACGGCAGAAAAGGTGACATCGGCCTGCACTTTCCGTGCAACCTTGCCACGTTTGCGCTGTTTGAAGGCACGACAACCTCTGTAGCTGGCCACATGCGGCCCGCTACAGTTGCAGCACTGAGCTGGATCTTCGTGCTTTTTGGTACAGTCCTTACTCTGATGCGAGCCTGCGCACTTGACACAGCACACAGGCGTGGTGCAGTTGTAGGCCACGTGGTCCAGGCTTTGGCAAGAGTAGCAATGCGGCCTCTTACCCTTGACTCGGAGAGGTTTAACCACGACAGAGATGTCAGTGACTACCTCCACTTGAAAAATCTTGCGGTTTTACGTGTTGTCGACCAGGACGACGAGGAACAACAGCATTTTCTTGTGTGTCCTAGGAGGCTTCTAAAGTAACTGTTCAAAATAATTTTCTGAGAAAGCATTCAGTAAAATTTCGGACGACGTTTTATGCGAACTACCAATTGGATTTAATCTATTCTTCCTCAACACAGTTAGGTCCTCTGCAAGCATTTCGACCGAACTTATTTCCGATTTTAGCTTGCTTTCCGAACCTATAACGATTTGAAATTCAGTTCTTTCCATTACAGCTTGGAGCACTGGCTGTTTCCCAACACAGATCCGACAATTTACTGCTACAATACCGATTGTTGCTAGGTCTACCTTCGTCGTGTGTTTGCCTGGCACCCTTTTAGACTGACGCCCTCTGTGTAGATTCCCAAAACCCTCTAACCGGAAAAACCGCCCAGTCCCATCCACACAGCCCGTGTAGCCACTTCCTGTGTGTAGTTGACTCCTGACCTGTTAAGTGGAACCCGAAAACCTACCACCCTATGGTGCAAGTTGAGGAAACTGCAGCCCACACGGTCGCAGGACCATCTGAGCCTCTGATTCAGACTCTCCACAGTCAGTTCTGTCGACAGTGCCACAGATGTTGAGCTCTGCCTTCATCTCGCAAACAGGACTGGCAGTCTTTATGACTTCAGCTAGCCGCCCGATAAAATAAAAAAAAAAATCTTCCGATCCAAAGCGACACACATCGTTAGTATCGATATGCGCCACCACCTGCAGTTGGCTGCACCATGTGCTCTTCATGCCACCCGGAGACATTTGTTCCACATCTGGAATAACTCATAGTCTAGTCTTTGTCTTCTTCATTTACTGCTGGAAATGGGGAAAATAGTGTCAGAGGTGTTCTGAGAGCTGAGTTTGCACTTGCTAAAGTTATTGCTGCAACATGTGGCATTTTATTCACACGAAGTAATGAGTGCTATCGACAAGGGATCTCTAATTAAGTCCATATATCTACACTTCCAAGACGCTTTTTACACTTTTCCTCACAAGCAGCTTCTTATCAAATGTCGTGCCTACGGAGTATCGCCTATTTGTGCGACTGGATTCGTGATTTCCTGTCAGAAAGAACGCAGTTCGTAGTAATTGATGGGAAGTCTTTGAGTGAAACAGAGATGGTATCTGACGTTCCCCACGTGAGTGTTATAGACTCTCTACTGTTTCTAATCTGTATACACGATGTGGGAGACAATGTGGACAGCTCTTTTGGGTTTTCTGCAGATGATTCCGGCGTTTACCGTCTAGCAAAGTCATCAGAAGATCAAAACCAATTGCAAAAGTATTTAAAGAATGTGTCTGTATGATGCGAAAAGTGGCGGTAGATCCTGAACAGCCGGCCTTGCGGTTCTAGGTGCTCAGAGGCATTTGAACCATTTTGATCCTGAACAATAAAAAGTGAGAGGTTCTCCCCATGAATTCTACAAATAATTCTTTAAATTTCGGTTACCCGATAAATAAAACCAATTTAAAGGTTGTCGATTCAAATAAGTGCTTAAGGATTGTAATTACGAACAACTTAAGTTGGATCTATCACTTGTGGGGAAGGCGAACCAAAGACTGTGTTTTACAGGCAGAACACTTATAAGATGTAACAGGTCTACTAAAGAGACTGCCTGCACTACGCTTATCTGTCCTCTGCTAGAGTGTGCAGTACAGGATCCTTACCAGACTGTATTGACGGAGAACATCGAAAAAGTTCAAGGAAGGGCAGCTCGTTTTGTATTATCGTGAAATATAATACGAGAGCTGGGGTGGCAACCATTAAAAAAAGGCTTTTTCTGTTGCGATGACATCTTTTCACAAAATTTCAATCACCAACTTTCTCCTCCGAATGCGAAATATTTTGTTGACTCCTACCTACATAAGCAGAAATGCCTATTGTAATGAAACAAGAACGATTTAGATGTTTATTATCTCGCGTGCTGTTCGAGAGTGAAACGGTCGAGAAATTGTCTGAAAGTGGTTCTGTGAAAAAATCTCTATAATGTAACCACATGTACAAATTAATTTGCTATGTGAATGTGAAATGACTCGTTTCATATCATTACTCTCTATCGTGAAAAATGATCCATGGAACATGTAACGAACTATCTAACTAATTAATTTAGATGCGAATTGCGAAGTAGTATTGTAGATGTAGGTATGAACTGTTCCTGAAGGGACAGAGCAAGTGTATAACAAGAGTGTAGATAAACACCACAGCTGACTCATCCCACGGAGATACCGTGCAAAACCGCCTCTAGCCTGGGTAACGGCCGAAATTCCGTAAGGAGGAGAGTCACAAGATTTTCAGGTATGCCGTATACACCTGACTTTATTAATCGATGATCAGATCTCGACACTCCCTTTCCATAAAATACAGAAAACGAGAATTCTGAGTGGAGAACTCTATGTTCGGTGTGTCAGATACATGAGCAGTTCCGGTCGTTAAATGTTGGATGCCGTCGCTAGAATACTTAGAAGGCAAAGTCAGCTACTGTGAATGACGGCTCGGGGAAGTTAAGTCTTTGTAAGCCTCAGTGTAGTATTCATAAGTCTGTGAGCGATCAATACTTGTACGAAACTTTGCTGTCTAGCCAGTTATTATGTGGAAGAAAGTTCTTAACTAAGAGAAGCTACTGTGCTGCTAAACAGAAAACATTCATTCGTTCGTGTACTAACGCAGCCGACAGAGATCTCTTCGGTAAATTATAAGTACTAAGATGCTGACACCATTTCCTGCAATATTGCTTCTCTAGGGTAAACTGCCTCATAATAAAGGTCTCGTAATAAATGTCAGACCATATTATTCTTCCTTCTCTCTTATTTTTTCGCGCTTTTTGTTTCTACTTGAACCTGCAAATTGTTTTACGGGGAAAATAAGCCTGTGGTTCTGTATCGAGAGTACCCTGTTTCCTCGGCCCTTTATTTTTACGTGTACCAGTAAATTGTTTTTGGGGGAAAGTAAGCATATGTGATACTATATTGAAAGTACGTATTGTTTACTCTGCGTGATATTAGAAATGTACCTTAGAGTCTCGACCGCTGGGAGACCAAGTGTGTTACTAATATTCGAATAAAAAAGCGAGTTTTGCCTACAATTGAGAAAGTGCCGGCCGGTGTGGCCGTGCGGTTCTAGGCGCTTCAGTCTGGAACCGCGTGACCGCTACGGTCGCAGGTTCGAATCCTGCCTCGGGCATGGATGTGTGTGATGTCCGTAGGTTAGTTAGGTTTAAGTAGTTCTAAGTTCTAGGAGGCTGATGACCACAGATGTTAAGTCCCATAGTGCTCAGAGCCATTTTTGAACAATTGAGAAAGTGATATGTTCTTCGTCAGGGAGAGAATGTCATTAATATCAATGAGATATTGTATTTCTTGTATTGATTCATAACGACAGGATTCTTAGGTATCTGATGTCTTGGTACTGAGCACGCATACTAAACCTCATACAGGCAACAGTGCTCAAGAAGGATAGAACGAAGTCTAAAAAAGTTAATACAAAGTTTCTCCTTAAAACACACACACACACACACACACACACACACACACACACACACACACACACAAATAGATACATAAATATAATATAATCTTGTGTTACATTATTTCTTAAAATTTGTGATGAAAATTAGGACGTAAATCGGAAAAAAATGTTCATATGTGTGTGAAATCTGATGGTACTTAACTGCTAAGGTCATCAGTACCTAAGCTTACACATTACTTAATATAAATTAACCTAAGGACAAACACACACACCCATGCCCGAGGGCGGACTCGAACCTCCGCCGGGACCAGCCGCACAGTCCATGACTGCAGCGCCTAAGACCGCTCGGCTAATCCCGCGCGGCGTAAATCGGAAGACAAGAGATAAAGTACTGCGGAAGATATATATACATGACTTATCACTGAATTAAACTGAATGAACCAGATACTCTGGTACAAACTAAAATTTCCAACCTAAAAGCTTAAGCTGGAGCATAAACAATTAAAGAGATACTAGGATGTACATCACAAACATCTCATCATCAGCTAAAGTAGAGGATAAGTCCTCATTGATAAGTAAATCTATCCTTTCATTAAATTTTAAATCGCACTCCGGTCAAATGTGCTATACTGAAATGCGTACACCACAGAGTGAGAAACAGATGAGTCTTTCTGACATCTATAGCCATGGGTCTTCGTTTAACTTCATGCTACATCTGAAAAAAATAAAAGAGTCGTTTGGCATTTCCGTGTGGAGAAATCACGAGCTTTTTTCTTACTTTCAGTCACGCTTTTTCTGATTGTTTTGTGACACAGCTCAAAAGCGAGGCTAGACAAACAGCTGAATAGGACATTTTCGTGTGCCGCTAAGCTCCGTGATCGTCACAATGATCACTCAACATCAGACGCTATTCACGTACCTTATATTTCCCGCCAGACCTGATAGTGCCACTGAAGATGAACAACACTAATTAACTCTGTTGGCCGTTGCAGCTATCACAGAGTATTACAACTCTTATCTTGTACATACCTAGCGATGATGGAGTACGAAGTTACATTCACACTCGACCGTGTCTTCTGGGTGCTTCACTTTTTTTCGGATATATTATAAAAACTGCAGTGGATACGAAAGAGAAGGAAACGAGGAGAAAGCAAAAAGTGCAAAATAAAGAGAGACACCACAAGAAGACAGATAAGGAACAGAACAGCAGAAGAGGAGAGAAGGTGGAGAATACACAGAAGTTGTGGAATAAATTAATCGTGAAAATCATTTTTTGCTACTAGACACATAAGGAACTGTGGCGTTTTATCGTGAGGACTCCGATCTGTAACTGTTAAAAACAAAATCCTCGCTTACTTGATTAGTTTCTTTTACGCGAACTTGATAACTGTAGTTCTTATGCCCGGTTTGCGAATGACTGTTCAAACGCAGATAATAGGATATCTTGAATTATAAAGTCCATCACTCACGCCGATGCCACATCATAGTTTTGTGAGGATGTTGATTTATTAATTAATATAGCGTCATCAAGGCGTCGCTACGGTGTTAAATCAACAACTAATACGACGTAATTCCCGAGATAAAATACTCTTCGGACAACGTACAGAAAGCGTCGTATTTCGGTGTAAACTTGCAGTTCACTGTTAATAAAATCACTAAATCACCTTTAACTTCTGCGTTCTCTCAAGAAATAGTTAATTTCACAATTACACAGTAAATTTCCATTAAATGACGTAGCCGACACGAAGCATTAAGGTTATATTGGAGTTTATTGAACTCTGCAATTATTTAAACCTGCACTGAAAACACACCAATCTGTCATTCAGGGTCTTGAATCTATTTGTGATTCTGACATTGACTGCAGCTTCCGACAACACGGCGTAACTGTTAAGTTCTTCGTGATCGCGTGTAACTGTTCCCTACTCAAGGCAAACAATAGAGTTTATGTTGGCGGTTGGTATATTGCTGTGTCCTTTGATGTTCGTGACAATCACTGATCACGAAGGCTAAGTCCCAGCGTTAATCAGGTATCACACGATTTACTTTTCTTTCAGACATAATAACTGCTCCGTTGTCTAGCTAAACCGTAAATGTTATTTTACTTCAGTTCGAAATTCTGGCTAGTACGTCAAGTCGATACTGGAAAACTTGTAAAACTTCAGATCGGTTTGAAACAATCTAGTAGCGTTCAATAGGTTTACTATTATTGCGACGTCTACAAGAGAGACTGAATTAACATCTCCTTTGCAGTGTTACATTGTACTCGCAGCGAACTTACACCTCGATGCGGCTGCAACTCTCTTCTTGGATAAATGTTATCTCTGATCTGTTTATGGTCTGGACTTTAACCTTCGTAAGGAGCATATTTTGAATTATTTATTTAAAGTCTCAGGCTTCGTATCATCTGATAGTCTTTCATTTAGTCCTTTCTTTATAATAAACTTTATTAGTTACATAGTATTGCTGTTAGTCAAACTTGAAATAGTGTTAATTTTGCTGTCACTAACTCCCGTTAATGTCAGGATCACTAATTTTTTTATTTCTTTTGCTACCAAAGGGCTTTCATTAGGTGTTCCATATTTGGGGTGTTACAAAACAGATATAGAATTAAATAAATCGTGAAAAGTGAAATTCTATATGCATACCTTATAAGCCACTGTGCAGTGCATGGTGGAGAGTACTTTGTACCAATTAAGAAACTGGAAAAAGAACAGCAGACATAACCAAAAACGTTTCAGTCAGGATAGAGAGTAGTAAAGAGAAATTCAGAGAAGGCGAAATCGAATGCCGGTAAACAGACTGGGAAAGCAAGTTAGAGATTAGAACGATAGTGTGTTACAGAGCGCCGGCCAGTGTGACCGAGCGGTTCTAGGCGCTTCAGTCTGGAACCGCGTGACCGCTACGGTCGCAGGTTCGAATCCTGCCCCGGGCATGTATATGCATGATTTCCTTAGGTTAGTTAGGTTTAAGTAGTTCTAAATTCTAGGGGACTGATGACCTCAGATGTTAAGTCCCATAGTGCTCAGAGCCATTTTTTTGTGTTCCAGAGCAACCGACCGACTGGATTACAGAGAAAAATTCGCTGGGAATCGGCTACGTCACCCTAGCTGGTACATGGAGTCTCGAGATAGCCACTTACAACCATACTCCTCTTAGTATGGCGCGCATATAAAATGTTATATATAACCCTTACCCCTGCACATTATACCCATACTGGGCTATCCGTTGAATCACATGCCAATAGTCGCTTGCGAGCAGCGAGACCTTTTCGCATACATGATGAAACAGAAAATAATGCGAGGTGCTAAGGTTGGCGCATTTCTCTACCTTGGTTTCTTGTGAGGCCGTCTCTAACAATTTTGAGAACAAAAAGCATCTCCAGTAGAGTTTTTGAAGCACAGTTTTACAATATTTTAGACAAACAACTTGATTTTCTGGCTGTGTGTAGTGGTACGTGTATGACGGGGGTCTCTGTTGGCTTCTCAATCTACTTACCTGGTCACCTCTATAGGAATAGTCTTTCGCATATGTTCGGAGTTCACTGTGCATAAATCTATGTGATTATGTATAAACACGAACATTTGAGGGAAGACCGAGGAGGAATTTATCTCTTCTACTGCAGTTCTCTCATTACGTGTCAACTGAGCCAACAGATGTACTGAGTAGAGAAAATGATTCCGATAAACTAAGATTTCCTTCGCTACTACCAAATCCGCGAAGCCATGAACCATTCTTGATGCTCTCTACTATGCACTATACAGTGATTTGTGGAATATGTATGTGGAATTTGATTATTCATGATTAATTGAATTCTATGTCTGTTTCTTACGTGCCTAGTAACCCAAAACGATTTCACGACTGATCCATTTCACAATTTCTATGCATTCCCCTCTTTCTCTCTTCTCCTCTCCTATTTGTTCCGGATCCATCCTCTTATCGTATCTTTCTTTACTTTCCTCTTTTTGCGTTCTCCTGGATCCCGTCTCTTTCTTATCCGCTGTCATTTTTTCTAATATAATTTTCATTACACACACACATACACACACACACACACACACACACACACACACACACTTACACGCCATTTCCGGATATGTAAAAGAAAAGAGCTGTAATTCTCTGTGATAGGTAGAACGGTCAACAGAGTGCGTGAGTATTGTTCATGTTTAGTAGTTTTATCAGGCATGGTAGGGAATATAATGGGCGTGAACAGCGTCGGATATTGAGTGATCACTGTGTAAGTCACGGAGCTGCCGTACCTGTGTGAAATAACATTATCAGCACCTGACAGAATTCGAAATGGGCCTCATTGTGCATCTCATTTGGTTGGTCGAACCGTGCAATATCCAGTTTGTGGGGCATTCCAAGGTGACAGTGGATTTATACTAGATTGTATGGGAACGTGAGGGCAGGTGAACTTGTCATCAAGGTTCCAGCCCATCAAACCTCACCACCACAAGGGCGAATTGCCTAATGTGCGCCAAGCATATCGTAACCCCTTCACATTTACTACTGCCATCCGAGAACAAGTAATGGAAATTCTGTGTCATCCCACAGGGTTGGTCGGAGCTTTGCATCAGCCGGACAAGGGAATAACTGTCCCGTGCGAAGGCTGCCGCTAACACCACAACATTAGCTGCTGAGTTTGGTGTGGAGCCGTGACCGGCAGCGATGAATCGCCGTCCTGATCAACCCCAGATGATCACTGTCAGCCTGTATGGTAGTGACCTGGGGGGAGGTCCAATTTTCCATTGTTCTCGATGGCACAGCGGCGTTACTCCTTGCGTCATGGTGTCGCGTGCCATCGGACATGGCGTCAGATCACAGCTCATAATGCTTGAGGAAACTCTGGCGGCACATCGGTACGTCACCGACCTCGTAAATCCTCATATATTACCTCTCAAGTGACAGTATCGTGATCCAATTTTTCAACAGGACAGTGCTCAACTGTCCATGCCTCAAAATGGTTCAAATGGCTCTGAGCACTACGGGACTTAACATCTATGGTCATCAGTCCCCTAGAACTTAGAACTACTTAAACCTAACTAACCTAAGGGCATCACACAACACCCAGTCATCACGAGGCAGAGAAAATCCCTGACCCCGCCGGGAATCGAACCCGGGAACCCGGGGTCCATGCCTCGTGTAGCTAAGAACTGTCTATGTGATATTCAGGTACTTCCGTGGCCAGCAGGACATCCAAATCTATCCCTGTCAGAACATGTGTCGGAGCAGATCACAGGTCATCTCCGTCCCAGCGCCAGTATCCAGGAGATCAATAACCAGTGGCAACTGCTGTGGGCCTCCTTGCCTCAGGAGGTGCTACTGCAGCTTTACGACAACTGTCCCAACTGAGTCAGTGCATGCATGCAAGCCAGAGTGGATGCAACGCCATACTCATAAGTGGACTCATACTGCTAAGTTCCTTGAGAATTTGAATCGATTTAGTAATCACCGAAATAACATCAAATACCTCCTCGCATGCATGAAGTTTCATTACGTTTCCTCCGCCTCCTCTTATGCGCACTTCACATATTTAGTTATGGAGTGTACCTACTCCCTCGATTTTACTTCGTCAGCGTGTAGCTTTTCCCTCTCTCTGTTTCTTTATTCCTTTTCCTGTTATATCGACCTCTCTTTCCTTTCTTCCCTGAGATTTTGTTCTCAAACCTCTGTCTTAGAATACTCTATTTCTTCTTGCTTTCCCCAATCATTCTCACCACATTTCTAATGCTTGGAGAGGCTCGCCAAATGTAATCTATCTGCTCTTTTCTGCCTGATGTTCTTTCTCGAATACCACTCTACCTCGGTCAAGTCTATGCAAAACATAAAAGCTCTCCTATTTCTGTTTGGCTCTCGCTTCCTCATACATTGTATGTTATGGCCGTCAGCTTCACTTGACATTCAAAACTACGTCAAACAACGCCAATTCACCTTTTAGACTTTATTAGATCCTCTGACTACTTCAGTCTCTAAGATTTGCGGTTCGTTCAATTTATCGATTAAATGCAAGGAGACTGTCCATCGGAAAAGGGTCAGCCATAGGAAAATAAACTCACTGATGCAGATAAAAAGATTAAAAGTGTATTGGATGTTGCCAAAGAGGAGACAGCACAAAACCGTACAGGCCGACCTCGTCTGTTGACTGACAGAGATCGCCGACAGTGGAAGAGGGTCGTAATGTGTAATAGGCAGACATCTAGCCAGACCATCACACAGGAATTCCAAACTGCATCAGGATCCACTGCAAGTACTATGACAGTTAGGCGGAAGGTGAGAAAACTTGGATTTAATGGTCGAGCGGCTGCTCATAAGCCACACATCACGCCGGTAAATGCCAAACGACGCCTTGCTTTGTGTAAGGAGCGTAAACATTGTACGATTGAACAGTGGAAAAACGTTGTGTGGAGTGACGAATCACGGTACACAATGTGGCTATCCGATGGCAGGGTGTGGGTATGGCGAATGCCCGGTGAACGTGTAGTGCCAACAGTAAAATTTGGACCCATAGTGCTCAGAGCCATTTTTTTAAGTAAAATTTGGAGGCGGTGGTGTTATGGTGTGGTCGCGTTTTTCATGGAGAAGGCTTGCACCCCTTGTTCTTTTGCGTGGCACTATCACAGCATAGACCTATATTGATGTTTTAAGCACCTTCTTGCTTCCCACTGTTGAAGAGTAATTCGGGAATGGCGATTGAATCTTTCAACACGATCGAGCACCTGTTCATAATGTACGGCCCGTGACGGAGTGGTTACACGACAATAACATCCCTGTAATGGACTGACCTGCACTGAATCCTGATCTGAATCCTATAGCACACCTTTGGGATGTTTTGGAACGCCGACTTCGTGCCAGGTCTCACAGATCGACATCGATATCTCTCCTCAGTGCAGCACTCCGTGAAGAATGGGCTGCCATTCCCCAAGAAACCTTCCAGCACCTGACTGAACGTGTGCCTGCGAGAGTGGAGGCTGTCATCAAGGCCAAGGCTGGGCCAACACCATACTGAATTCCAGTATTACCGATGGAGGGTGCCACGAACTTGCAAGTCATTTTCAGCTAGGTGTCCGGATAGTTTTGATCACATACTTTATGTACTGTCCTATTGTAGACGCAAGAAAAATGCAGTCCAGGAAAATAAAGTGGAACACGTTTATGAGAAAACACATGAAATAAAATCTTTTTGGAGTAATTTTTTTCCGTTGGACCAACGTCATACAAGCTGGAACGGAAAATAAATCAGTTCACTCAAAATTTGGACATTACACGAAAGAAAAGCGCCTTCTATCTACGGCGTAGCACACAGCTGAAAAAGTGAGGGGGGGGGGGGGGGGGGAGCGGGGAACTCGCCAAAATTGATGTACCCTATGTGCTATCAAACACTCAGTAACTGATTGTCTCAAAGGGGGGGGGGGGGGGGGGAGCGGGGAACTCGCCAAAATTGATGTACCCTATGTGCTATCAAACACTCAGTAACTGATTGTCTCAGGTCGTAGTCAGTTAGCCCTTACATGTCAAGATACATCTACACCTACATACATGCTCTCCGTAACCCATTGCATTGTTCGTGGCGGAGGGTACCTTGTACTATTACCATACATTTTCTTCCTGTTCCACTCGCATACAGAGCAAGGGAAAAACGACTGTCTATATGCCTCTGAACGTGGTCCTTACGCAAAATTTCGTTGCCGGCAGTAGAACCGTTCCGCAGTCAGCTTCAAATACCAGTTCTATGATTTACTCAATAGTGTTCGCGAAAAGAGTCGTGTTCTCCCAGGGATACCGATTTATATTCACGAAGCATCTCCGTAGCACTCGTGTGCTGATCGAACCTATCGGTAACAAATGTAGCAGCACTCCTCTGAACTGCTTACATGTCTTCCTTTAATCCGACCTGGTGGAGACCCCAAATACTCGAACAGTACTCAAGAATGGGTGGCACTCGAATTCTACACGCAGGCTCGTTTACAGATGTACCACACTGTCCTAACATTCTCCCAATAAACTGAAGTCCACCATTGGCCTTCCCTACTACCGCCCTTACGTGCTCGTTCCATTTCTTAACCCTTTGCAACGTCCCGCCTAAACATTTGATCAACGTGATTGTGTCAAGCAGCACAATACTAATGCAGTATTCGAACATTAAGTGACTGTTTTTCCTACTTATCTCCATTAACTTACATTTTTTTCTACATTTAGAGGAAGCTGTCATTCACCACATCAACTAGAAATTTTGTCTAACTCATCTTGTATCCTACAGTTACTCAACGACGGCCCCTTCCTGTACACCACAGTATCATCAGACTGCTGCTCACCGTGTCCGTCAGCTCATTTATGTGTATACAGAATAACAGCGATTCTGTCACACTTCCATGGGGTGCTCCTGACGGTACCCTTGCCTTTGAACACTGACTGTCGAGGACGACGTACTATGTTCTATTATTTAAGAAGTCTTCGACACAATCACATATCTGGGAACTCTGCAGTGGAGCACCGTGTCAAACGTTTTCCGGAATTCTAGGAATATGGAATCTACGCATTGCTCTTCACTCATGGATCGAAGGGCGAATTTCGCAGGAGTGATGCTTTATAAATCTGTGCCGATTTGGGGACAGAAGCTCTTTCGTCACAAGGAAATTTATTATATTCGAACTGAAAATGTGTTCAAGAATTCTGCAGAAGACAGATGTTAAGGATATTGGTCTGTAATTTTGTGGGCTTGTTCTTTTACCCTTTTTACATACAGGAATTATATGCGCTTTTTTCAGGCATTTCCTACTATACTGTGGGCGAGAGATTAGCCTTAAATGCAAGCAAAGTAAGGGGCCATTGTCGTAGAGTACTCTCTGTAAAACCCATTTGGGATTCTATCGGAACCTGGCGACTTATCTGCTTTAACCTCTTTCAGTTCCTTTTCTACACCGGCGATACTCATTGCTTCGTTCTCCGTACTGGGGTCTGTACTACGGCCAAACGACGGTTTGTCTGTACGATCCTCCTGCCTGAATGAGTTCTTAAAAGCGAGTTTTAAAACTTCAGCTTTCCTTATGCTGTCTTCTATTGCCACAGCATACTAGTCAACGAGTGACTGTGTAGAAGCCGCCGACCCTTTTACGTGGGGTGAGAATTTTTTAGGGTTCTGTGCAAGATATTTTGCTAAAGAATGACGGTGATAATAGTATGATTCGAACATCGACCTTTTTGCAGACACACGAATTTCTGCTTTTATTGTCGTCATTTGCGCATTTTTTTCTTTTTTTACCAAGAGTGCAACAGCCTGCTTCCTCAGCAACTTCTGAAACTTGTTATTAAATCACAGTCGGGTTTTTTCGTCCTTAATCGACTTACTCACCCCATAATTCTATGAGTCGCGACACATAATTCTCCGAGCCGCAGTTTTCAATCTGTTTAATGATCATGATTGTATTTGATTAGTCGTGCGCTCAATACGTTGTTATCAGCTCCCCAATCTTTTCACCCTCCAGTCCCGCCACTTTTCCCGAATGGTGATGAACTGATGAGGAAAACGTAAACGCCCAGTCCCCAGGCGGAGAAAGTCCCCGACCCGGACGGGAATCGAAACCGGGATCCCTTGATTCAGAGGCAGCAATGCTAGTCACTAGACCACGAGCTGCGGATTCAATCCGTAAAATTCATCTACGTCCGTAGAACCAAATAATGCCCACACATTGTGTAAGTGGGACGCTAACAAATGTTTATCCGCTCTTTCTAAGAAAACTACTCTCCTAGCATTCTCGATGGATTTATTAACAATCATCGCTATGATGACATGCATCATGATCACTAATCCCTGTCTCTGTACTGACACCACCCATAAAGTGTTGAAGCTACAAAGTCTAAAACGGTTCCCTTACGTGCGGGCAGTCGAACTAGCTGCTCGAAGCAGTTTTCGGAAAACGTGTTCAAAAGTACTTCACAGGAGTGCCTGTTTGTATCACCAGCAACGAATTCATAGACGTCCCAGTCTATACTCGTTAGGCTAAAATCGCCTTCAACTAATATTGCATGATCCAAATATTTCCGCACAAAAATGCAAAAATCGAAAGAAATTTATTCAGCATTGACTTAGTGTGCCGACTGGACTGTACCACAATACTATAAAGATTATTTAGTGTCTATACATGAAAGCACTTGAAAGTTTGTAAGTTCCAGAGACGGAATCACGATGACGGGAGTCAGTGAAGTTTACGATACAGATAATAAGTCTTATGATCAGTTAGCTTTGGTCCCTATTGAGGAAGTTCCACAAAATCAAAGTCTGTTTGGTAATATAGTGATGGCAACTATTGAGAGCAGCTGATAGTGTAAGTTGCACATAAGAATACCAGTCCTGAAGCACCGAGTGCACGAGAGCCAAAGTCGGAGCCGAAGTTACCTGGGCGACGAGTGGCTGCTCGTAGTGTCAGCGGTGCGTGGCTGCTGCTGGAATCGTTTGGTGAAGGTCCTGCTGGTTGTTCCGTTTCCGAACTGCTTACAATCACTCAGCGGACTGAACTGGGGGATAGCAATCGTCCGCCGTCCTAAATACATACCCGGTGGAGTGATATCTGCTTGGACGGCACATGATTCTCATAGGCAAAGTAGTGCTTCCAATTGTGTCAGGAATGCGTGTGCCGCTGGTCTCGAGGCTGGTGTCTCTCCCGGCGAAGTTAGCACCGCATTTTTCCGTGGAGCCGGCTGGAATTCCACTTCAAAACAGACTGACGTGTTTCAGACACAGTCCAGTTTTATGTAAGTCTGCAGGCTCTCGTGGCCGTTGTCACTAAAGTTAAAATCTTCTGGGTTGTTAGGCCACGTCATATTTCCTTCTAAAATAATCGATGTTTCGAACCGTCTGCTGATGTTACGTCTGCCACAGACGGCCCCAGCCAGGCAGACTACACTCAAGACACCCCTGTGTACCATATAATATACACAAGCACTTGCAGGCGCAACCAAGAGGAAAACAATTCTTCACAACAAACAGAACTTGCTAGAGACTAATGCGAACCTTTTTCTGCAGAGGTCGCCTCACAGATACAGGGAAAGTTGGAGTACTCCGCCGACCTCCGCCGGCTTTATAAGGCCAGCGGAGCAGCAGTACAGCCAGTTCCTCGCCGAGCTAGGACCAGCTCCGACGGATCTCACCGACGCTCTTGATGAATGGTCGTCTACATGTTATTTGTTTTCTTTGTATATATCCGTCTCACGTTCTCTTATAAAGAAGCCTTTTCTGCGTAGTCACATAAAATCACGACACATTTTACAGGTTAGAATGTACACACCTGAATAGGGCAAATTATTAGCGTTGTCTGGTACATATTCAGAACCGATATCTGAGAACGGCGTATTTTCAACCAGTGGAGAGGACATCCTGATCTAAAAATCACGTATTGTGTAACAGTAGCAGACTACTATGTCTAACAGTACTCCAAGACAAACAAGCCGGTGTTGCAAACGGACTTACAGTAAATGACTTCGGAACATTTCGGCTCATTTACTCTGTGGTCACTACATGTGCTGTCATCTAGCGTACGAAATGTCAAATGGTGACTTAAATCGTCTCGGCAACCGAAAGATTGAATACTCAGGAATCTGTTACGACATTTCTACATCTACATCTACATTTATACTCCGCAAGCCACCCAACGGTGTGTGGCGGAGGGCACTTTACGTGCCACTGTCATTATCTCCCTTTCCTGTTCCAGTCGCGTATGGTTCGCGGGAAGAACGACTGTCTGAAAGCCTCCGTGCGCGCTCTAATCTTTCTAATTTTACATTCGTGAGCTCCTCGGGAGGTATAAGTAGGGGGAAGCAATATATTCGATACCTCATCCAGAAACGCACCCTCTCGAAACCTGGCGAGCAAGCTACACCGCGATGCAGAGCGCCTCTCTTGCAGAGTCTGCCACTTGAGTTTGTTAAACATCCACGTAACGCTATCATGGCTACCAAATAACCCTGTGATGAAACGCGCCGCTCTTCTTTGGATCTTCTCTATCTCCTCCGTCAACTCGATCTGGTACGGATCCCACACTGATGAGCAATACTCAAGTATAGGTCGAACGAGTGTTTTGTAAGCCACCTCCTTTGTTGATGGACTACATTTTCTAAGGACTCTCCCAATGAATCTCAACCTGGTACCCGCCTTACCAACAATTAATTTTATATGATCATTCCACTTCAAATCGTTCCGCACGCATACTCCCAGATATTTTACAGAAGTAACTGCTACCAGTGTTTGTTCCGCTATCATATAATCATACAATAAAGGATCCTTCTTTCTATGTATTCGCAATACATTACATTTGTCTATGTTCAGGGTCAGTTGCCACTCCCTGCACCAAGTGCCTATCCGCTGCAGATCTTCCTGCATTTCGCTACAATTTTCTAATGCTGCAACTTCTCTGTATACTACAGCATCATCCGCGGAAAGCCGCATGGAACTTCCGACACTATCTACTAGGTCATTTATATATATTGTAAAAACCAATGGTCCCATAACACTCCCCTGTGGCACGCCAGAGGTTACTTTCACGTCTGTAGACGTCTCTCCATTGATAACAACATGCTGTGTTCTGTTTGCTAAAAACTCTTTAATCCAGCCACACAGCTGGTCTGATATTCCGTAGGCTCTTACTTTGTTTATCAGGCGACAGTGCAGAACTGTATCGAACGCCTTCCGGAAGTCAAGAAAAATAGCATCTACCTGGAAGCCTGTATCTAATATTTTCTGGGTCTTATGAACAAATAAAGCGAGTTGGGTCTCACACGATCGCTGTTTCCGGAATCCATGTTGATTCCTACAGAGTAGATTCTGGGTTTCCAAAAACGACATGATACTCGAGCAAAAAAACATGTTCTAAAATTCTACAACAGATCGACGTCAGAGATATAGGTCTATAGTTTTGCGCATCTGCTCGACGACCCTTCTTGAAGACAATCATTTGGAACCTTCCGTTTCTCTAGAGACTTGCGGTACATGGCTGTTAGAAGGGGGGCAAGTTCTTTCGCGTACTCTGTGTAGAATCGAATTGGTATCCCGTCAGGTCCAGCGGACTTTCCTCTGTTGAGTGATTCCAGTTGCTTTTCTATTCCTTGGACACTTATTTCGATGTCAGCCATTTTTTCGTTTGGGCGGGGATTTAGAGAAGGAACTGCAGAGCGGTCTTCCTTTGTGAAACAGCTTTGGAAAAAGGTGTTTAGTATTTCAGCTTTACGCGTGTCATCCTCTGTTTCAATGCCATCATCATCCCGGAGTGTCTCGATATGCTGTTTCGAGCCACTTACTGATTTAACGTAAGACCAGAACTTCCTAGGATTTTCTGTCAAGTCGGTACATAGAATTTTACTTTCGAATTCACTGAACGCTTCACGCATAGCCCTCCTTACGCTAACTTTGACATCGTTTAGCTTCTGTTTGTCTGAGAGGTTTTGGCTGCGTTTAAACTTGGAGTGAAGCTCTCTTTGCTTTCGCAGTAGTTTCCTAACTTTGTTGTTGTACCACGGTGGGTTTTTCCCGTCCCTCACAGTTTTACTCGGCACGTACCTGTCTAAAACGCATTTTACGATTGCCTTGAACGTTTTCCATAAACACTCAACATTGTCAGTGTCGGAACAGAAATTTTCGTTTTGATCTGTTAGGTAGTCTGAAATCTGCCTTCTATTACTCTTGCTAAACAGATAAACCTTCCTCCCTTTTTTTATATTCCTATTAACTTCCACATTCAGGGATGCTGCAACGGCCTTATGATCACTGATTCCCTGTTCTGCACATACAGAGTCGAAAAGTTCGGGTCTGTTTGTTATCAGTAGGTCCAAGATGTTATCTCCACGAGTCGGTTCTCTGTTTAATTGCTCGAGGTAATTTTTGGATAGTGCACTCAGTATAATGTCACTCGATGCTCTGTCCCTACCACCCGTCCTAAACATCTGAGTGTCCCAGTCTATATCTGGTAAATTGAAATCTCCACCTAAGACTATAACATGCTAAGAAAATTTATGTGAAATATATTCCAAATTTTCTCCCAGTTGTTCTGCCACTAATGCTGCTGAGTCAGGAGGTCGGTAAAAGGAGCCAATTATTAACCTAGCTCGGTTGTTGAGTGTAACCTCCACCCATAATAATTCACAGGAACTATTCACTTCTACTTCACTACAGGATAAATTACTACTAACAGCGACGAACACTCCACCACCGGTTGCATGCAATCTATCCTCTCTAAACACCGTCTGTACCTTTGTAAAAATTTCGGCAGAATTTATCTCTGGCTTCAGCCAGCTTTCTGTACCTATAACGATTTCAGCTTCGGTGCTTTCTATCAGCGCTTGAAGTTCCGGTACTTTACCAACGCAGCTTCGACAGTTGACAATTACAATACCGATTGCTGCTTGGTCCCCGCATGTCCTGACTTTGCCCCGCACCCGTTGAGGCTGTTGCCCTTTCTGTACTTGCCCAAGGCCATCTAACCTAAAAACCGCCCAGCCCACACCACACAACCCCTGCTACCCGTGTAGCCGCTTGTTGCGTGTAGTGGACTCCTGACCTATCCAGCGGAACCCGAAACCCCACCACCCTATGGCGCAAGTCGAGGAATCTGCAGCCCACACGGTCGCAGAACCGTCTCAGCCTCTGATTCAGACCCTCCACTCGGCTCTGTACCAAAGGTCCACAGTCAGTCCTGCCGACGATGCTGCAGATGGTGAGCTCTGCTTTCATCCCGCTAGCGAGACTGGCAGTCTTCACCAAATCAGATAGCCGCCGGAAGCCAGAGAGGATTTCCTCCGATCCATAGCGACACACATCATTGGTGCCGACATGAGCGACCACCTGCAGATGGGTGCACCCTGTACCCTTCATGGCATCCGGAAGGACCCTTTCCACATCTGGAATGACTCCCCCCGGTATGCACACGGAGTGCACATTGATTTTCTTCCCCTCTCTTGCTGCCATATCCCTAAGGGGCCCCATTACGCGCCTGACGTTGGAGTTCCCAACTACCAGTAAGCCCACCTTCTGCGACCGCCCCAATCTTGAAGACAGAGGGGCAACCTCTGGAACAGGACAAGCAGCCATGTCAGGCCGAAGAACAGTATCAGCCTGAGACAGAGCCTGAAACCGGTTCGTTAGACAAACTGGAGAGGCCTTCCGTTCAGCCCTCCGGAATGTCTTTCGTCCCCTGCCACACCTTGAGACGACCTCCCACTCTACCACAGGTGAGGGATCAGCCTCAATGCGGGCAGTATCCCGGGCAACCAGAGTCGTAGTCCAATCGGGGGATGCGTGGGACGAGCTAGCCGTCCCCGACAAACCCCCATCCGGACCCCCACAGTGATGCCCATTGGCAACAGCCTCAAGCTGTGTGACCGAAGCCAACACTGCCTGAAGCTGGGAGCGAAGGGATGCCAACTCAGCCTGCATCCGAACACAGCAGTTGCAGTCCCTATCCATGCTAAAAACTGTTGTGCAAAGAACGTTTGAACTAATCTACAGAGAGCGCAAACAAATCGACACAAAATTTAAACGGTTATTAAAATACAAGATTGCCTAGTAAATGCAGTAATGCTGCTACTTGCGCACTGCTGACACACTACTCGGCGGCGGAAGGAGACTACGCGATTTCACACTATTCAGGTACTAAAACGCGATGCTGCAACTCTCAAATACTATAATACGCCCGAAATTTATGAATTAGACAATGAAAGTATCAAAAACACGCAAAGAAATTAAGAATTAAACTATGTAACAAATAAGTGAGCTAGGAGTATACGACTTGCTGCTGCAGGTGCTTATCCAACGGCGGCAGGGAGCACATTTAAGTCACTTGCAGAAAAATGATGACTTACACTGATTGGCATCTGAGCCCTCCTATGACAGTAGTCTCTAACACTTTCAGTAACAGTAGTTTGTCATCATATTATTCCATTGTGGGGTCACGTCATCCTCCTTGAGTGCAGAAAGAAACACATCTTATTGTAGCCTTGCCGGTAGCATCTAATATTTCCGGTCGACATCCTTTTCAGTATAGTTTTCAGATTAGGGACTACGTTAAGTTGGTACACCGTAGTGTCTCATTCACAATTTGTATACTCCGTGCACAGCCTACAGGCAGTTGTTCGAACTGAAGCTCAGTTGTATAAAACTTTTTGGGACGCACGTCACTGCCTCGTGGGGTAGCCGCTCGGTCTTGGGCGCCTTGTCACGGTTCGCGCGGCTCCCCCCTTCGGAGGTTCGAGTCCTCCCTCGGGCATAGGTGTGTGTGTTGTCCTTAGCGTAAGTTAGTTTATGTTAGATTCAGTAGTGTGTGAGCTTAGGGACCGATGACCTCAGCAGTTTGGTCTCATAAGACCTTCCCACAAATTTCCGATTTCCGCACGTTACTCTGACGTCGTCCAAGCAACCAATGATATTTGCTTTGCGTCAAGTGATCAAAGAAGAGTAGTACACTCTTTTTCAGCCCGTGGGCAACGCGCGTTGTGGTAATAATAAATTAAGTGATGCTATAAGAATTTGTGGCTACTACAGTGCCACTAAACACGCCATGTCCAACACACATGTACAATCGACATCTCTCCCAACAGAATTACTAGCTAATTTAGTCGGCGACCAATGCTTCTAAAAAATTGAATTGCTGACGCATATTTACAACCACGACTCTGAAAGCAGACGAAATAAGAGCTCTCTTAAAATATGTCGTACAGAATGGATAGATGAAATGGTTTGCAAGCAGTCCCTCCTTATTTCAAAGATACCGCAGCAACAATCCCCCAGTGTACAAACCCCTTTTAGGCATCATTAGTGTAGCAGGCACTCTGCAGGATCACTATTTTTAATTTATCAATGTTGTTCAAGCAACTCCAAGCCAGTTTACTGTGCAAGCTGAGTAAATGCTGCTTCTTTGAGGCTAGTGCCAAACACCTCTCCCGCTTGCTAAATATGGAAGAGCTTAAGCCAACAACAGAGTGTGCTACAACAGCTTACAATATAGCAACATCCAGAAACTTACAGAAGTTACTAGCCTTCGTGGGAAAGAATAATTATTATAGTAATTTTTTGTTCGTAATGTGCACCAAATAACCTAATTCAGCTCCCTGTTTGGCCACATATACGATTAAGCGAGCGTCTTAGACTTGCTATCGGTGACTTTCATCAATGTTGTCTTATCGTACAAAAATTCCAGCAACACACACAGCCAATGGTTTTGCCTCATATACGTTATTGATGGGCGTCATTCCTTCCTAGAAGGGAACAGGCTATCAGTGACAACGTATAGGTTTGAGAAATTTCACATATATTTAAAAAATATGCGTGAAATCTTATGGGACTTAACTGCTAAGGTCATCAGTCTCAAAGCTTACACACTACTTAACCTAAATTATCCTAAGGACAAACACACACACACCCATGCCCGAGGGAGGACTCGAACCTCCGCCGGGACCAGCCGCACAGTCAATGACTGCAGCGCCCAAGACCGCTCGGCGAATCCCGAGCGGCTCACATATATTTGTATGATATGGAATTTTCTCAAATAACGGATGAGATGTTCATTTCTTCTTCGGTAGGGTTAAGCTCGTGGAAAAGACAGTAAAACAGCTGCAATGGTGCACCATATTCGTAAGCGACTACCAGTACAATATTCAAAATGCCCTCTCCCGTACCTTTTTGTTATATTATTCACCAACGGAAAAATGTTCCTATCGGAGCCCAGAAAAGAGGGATATGTACGCTCCTCTTAAAAAGTCTCCGACAGAAGAGTGGAGAACCAGTTACATCAATCCTCATTCCGCCTTTCTCACCAAAAATTTTGGCATGCGAACATATTCGCGCTCTTTTAACACAGAAGATTCTAAATCCTTTCACCCCATCTGTCTTAGTAGTTAAGTCTTCATACTCAGCATCTCCGTCTCACTGCCACTGTCTATATGTGTCTCTCTCCGACTGTCTCCATTTCCTCCCATTGATTTAGAGTATATCCCACTGCCACTGTCTGCTCTCTCACTTACACCGTGTCCTTTTGTGTTTCTTTCACATTTCCACTTACTGCACCACATGTCGGCAGCTCAGAAATTCTGGTGGGGGGAGTGCTTGTGTTTCCGAATTACCATGCAAAGTTCCTTCGGACATGCATGCATGCGTAAAACTCTAGTGCGAACCATTCTTGAGAGAGTTTAGGATTACCAACATGTTGAATTAAAGGGAGAAAGCGAAGCAATTCGGAGTCGTCTTATTAGATTTGTTACCAGCAGGTTCGATCAAAGCGCGAGTGTTACAAGTTTACGGAGACACTTCGTGAACTCGAATGGGATTTCCTGGAGAGAAGATGGCATTCTTTTCGCTAAGACCGGCCGAAGTGGCCGAGCGCTTCTAGGCGCTACAGTCTGGAACCGCGCGACCGCTACGGTCGCAGATTCGAATCCTGCCTCGGGCATGGATGTGTGTGATGTCCTTAGGTTAGTTAGGTTTAAGTAGTTCTAAGTTCTAGGGGACTGATGACCTCAGAAGTTAAGTCTCATAGTGCTCAGAGCCATTTGAACCATTTTTTTTTCGCTAAACAATACTGAGAAAGCCGACCGGAGTGACCGAGCGGTTCTAGGCGCTACAGTCTGGAACCGCGCGACCGCTACAGTCGCAGGTTCGAATCCTGCCTCGGGCATGAATGTTTGTAATGTCCTTAGGTTAGTTAGGTTTAAGTAGTTCTAAGTTCTAGAGGACTGATGACCTCAGAAGTTAAGTCCCATAGTGCTCAGAGCCATTTGAACCATTTTGAATATTGAGAAAATTTTTTGCGAAGCGGTATTTGCGACTGATGCAGAATGGTTCTACTGTCCCCAATGTATATTTTGCTCAAGGACTACAAAGATAAGTGTTATTAGGGCATATAGACAGTCGCCCTTTTCCTCGCTGTACTTGCGACTGGTAGAGAAAAGGAAATGAATAGTAGTGGTACGAGGTACCTTCTGCCATAAACCGTACGGTGCCTTGTGGAGTGTGTACGTAGATGTAGATGTAGGTGCCTACTTATTTCTCTTCCGTAATATAGGGATGGAGCGCGACGCTTCTGATTCTACCGGAGCGGAATGTCTTTCTTTGGGTTGCAGTTGTGAGAGAAGCTGTTGGACGGGCTACGTGTTTCGTACCGAAATGGTGCCGAGAGCGTTATCCAGCTTGCGACATATTTGTCATGCGATGACAGCAGAGGCGGCAGAAGCTGGAGAGGCTTGCGCGCGCACAGCGACGATCGAAGCAGCGGCGGCGGCTGCGGCTCGGATGCTGAGCGTGTCTCGCGAAGCCGCCACTGTGCAGCCCGCAGCGCCGCGCGCAACCGAGCCTCGCCGGTAAGTCCAATTACACGCGCCGCACCTGCGCTCAAACTTCGTACGCTCTTTCTTTCGCTGCGCCGCAACCGTTTTTTCCACTCGTTTTACAAACGCAGTTAAGGTGCGACTGTCGCAGAATCTTTCGAAGCGTGCTTCCTTTCTCAGACTGTTTATACGAGGGTGTGTCAATTAATAAGTAGCAAACGCCAGAATACCGGACACCATTTTAAATTTCGCGCCTTACGTGTCTAGGAGGTTCCAACATGTGTCGCGTGGAAGGTAGCCGATACACAGTATTCCGCGGCCAATGCTTAATGATGTGCAGTCATACCAGAATGGCAGGTGTGATTTGAGTAAGTTCCCGACTAGATTAACGCGATTTTTGTGAGCCGAGGGACGCTTCGCGAAATACGTCCTTTTACACGTTTATAACTTTATTTCGTGCAAAATTGTGTTCAGTGGGATACAGGAATTCTGCAAAGGACAAAAATTAGTCCCAAACAAGAATCGTCCTATGTAGATCGAATGTGGAATTGGGTAGAAAGGAAACGGATTACTGGCGTCAGCCGCAACGGGGCATTGCGAGGACACAGCGGTACGAGTGAAAATAGGTACCTGAACAGGATTCGAACCCGAGACCTCCTGCTTACTAATGGTTCAAATGGCTCTGAGCACTATGGGACTCAACTGCTGAGGTCATTAGTCCCCTAGAACTTAGAACTAGTTAAACCTAACTAACCTAAGGACATCACAAACATCCATGCCCGAGGCAGGATTCGAACCTGCGACCGTAGCGGTCTTGCGGTTCCAGACTGCAGCGCCTTTAACCTCACGGCCACTTCGGCCGGCTCCTGCTTACTAGGAAGGTGCGTTAACCACTGTGCCATCCGGGACATAGTATTATTGCCACTGGGCGGACTATCTCGGCACATTCCCGCCGTTCCCGTCCATTTACTCCATGCTCACTACTCTAAGATTCCTGCAGGAGGTCGGACTTATTTGTGCATCCGCAATGAAGATGGTGGATCCATTGCCCATCGAGGCGAATCAATTATATGAAAACGTTGTGTCTGTTCTTTTGTACATGTCCGAAAGAACAGACACCACGCATTCGTATAAAAGAAACGTCCTGTCTGCGCCGGTTATCCACTGATCTCATAGTTTCCCGTATAGCAGTATTTCCCTACCCCTTGCACACATCGGTTTTGTGAGGTGTCGCAAATTACGGAACCAAATACACTTGGTGTATCCCGAGAGCGTTATACGCGAAAAAAAAATCGATTTCAGGCTGGTACACGAGGCTTTGATGTCTCTATCCTAGTTTGCGAGTTATTTATTGACTTACCCTCGTAGATGCGGCCGAGTTTTCGTGTTCCAGACACCCTTTTAATTTATTACGTAATCGCCGATTGCAGATTAATCCGTCTAAATGTGATTACTTGGTGAGCTAACCTAATATGCTGCTTAACAGACCGTAAAAATGCACCATTCGGCACTAATTTTACCGATTAATATTTTAGTTTCGCGACCGATTACGTTATTTAAAATTTGCTGCACTCACAGCGTGTGTATTGCGTAGGCGGAGGGTGCTTCGCGCGAGTGTTGTTTCTTTCTATTCCTCAGCCACTTGCTGAATGGGGCGTGACAAAAATGAGTGTGTTCGCTTTAGTGTGTGTGGGACTTCCTCTTGTTCTTATGCAGATCTGTTCTGTCACAGAATTCTTCGGAAGGTGTTGTTATAAGCTTTTCGGGCGAAAAGCCTCGTCGCTCTTCGGGCATTCTCAAATTATACCGGACAGGGTGTGTTTGGCTTATTATTCGGAACGTTTGCAGTTACAGTTAGATCTCCAGTCTCGTTTCTATTGCTTAGCTGCGGGGAACTACGATGGAAACGCTGGTGAGGAGTTGATCTGACACTTACCATGTAGTCGAACCTCGTGAATGCTTTCCTCTTCTCTGTGTTTATTGGCTCATTTTATCTACATATGACATGAAGAGCATTCGAAAAGACTGCGGGACATTTTCATAGGTAAATATGTAGCATTATAGTATTCCGGTTTCTCAACAGTAGTATCTTTAGAGAAGAATCTGAAGGCTCGAACCATTTTGACACATCATTATACGAACTGAGGACGTTAGTTGTTCTATAATGCTTTCTTTTATCAGTGCTGATAATGTTTGTATTTAACATCACGTATCTAAAACAACATACGCAGTGTGATATTGCAGTGCCTGTGCACTGTTCCGAAGGAACAGGCACTGGAGCGACTACAGCCGTTATGAAATGTATTCGTAGTTGCGAATATGAACAAGCGGCAGCTGTATAATGGAATGGCAGCAATTAAAATTTGTGCCGGACCGGGACCGTAACACAGGCACTGCAATATCCTATTTATCTGCCGATACTAGGCAGCGACTTTCAATTAAAATGTCTCCCCTGTACGGGAAACACATAATGTGTATACCAGCACGTTTTGTGGCGCAGGAACGACGACGTATGGAAGTTTGGGTGTGGCCATGAATCGCGCACGGGTAGCCAAAGCAGTTAAGGAGATCGCTGGCGTAAAGCGGGGAACTTGGGTTCGAGCGCTGGTCCGGCACCAATTTTCATTGACATCATTCCCTTATACAACAGCTGATGGTTCTTAGAATACTGTGAGTATATTTCATATACTCTTTGCGAAAATTTAGGGAATCGGTATTTGATTTAACTGCAGAATGATTCCATTGCCGCCAATGCACAGTACATCTTGCGTATGAGGCTCGAAGAGAAGGTAAGAGAGATTAGGGCTCGTATAGAGGCATATAGACTGTCGTTTTTCCCTCGCTCTATTTGCGGGTGCGAGTGGAACGTCATCTAGGAAACAGCTGCAGAGTGTTACTTATCCAGTCTTTCAATTCATTTATATGTTTAGAGAATAAAAGTGTTCCTCTCAAACTTCCCTCAGGCATTCCTGACGATACCCTCGTCTCTCACGAACACTCGCCGTCGAGGACAACGCCCTGGGTTCTGTTACCACGAGGACTATTCGGAAAGTAAGGAACTATAAGTCGCGAAATGGCAACCACAGTGAAAATCAAAACTGTTTTATTTGCAACAATTAGCTGCAAATTCCAGCTACTTATCTCCATAGTCGCCGATCCGACTTGGACATTTGTCGTAGCGTTATACCAACTTTCCAACAGCCTCGTTATAAAAGGCAGCCACCAGTGCTTTCCGCCAGTTCTCTACGCTGGCCTACAGCTCGTTGTCTGTGCCAAAATGTTGTCTTCATAGCCAGCGGTTCATGTGAGCAGAGATGAAACTCATAGGGAGACAATTACGAGCTGTAATGTGGGTAATCAAACATTTCCAATTGAAAACGATGCAGGAGCATCATCATTGCCCCTAAAGAATACGGCTGAAAATTGTCTTGAAGAAGAAAACGTAGGACAGTTATGTAATGTTAGGTGCATAGCTTCAGGCGAAATTTCTCACCAGGCCCTCGTACTTGGCGGGAGACATTTTCTAGATACCTTTATGTGCTCCCAGTGTGCTCAGAACTAAAAAAAGTAACGTAACGCGATCGACGGGTATACTAGAGACGCTGCTCAACACACGTGTGCAAAACTTCATCGCATTTTCACTGTGGTTTCCATTTCGGTACCGATCGTTCCTTACTTTCCGAATAACCCTCGTATGCACCGACGTCTACAGATCAAAGAATTTTCCTACATGGAACAGAAAACTGTACTAACTCATACCTGTTAAATATTTAAGATTAACTTTGGGAATCCGTACTAAGCGAAGCGAACATACAGGGTGGTCCATTGATCGTGACCAGGCCAAATATCTCACGAAATAAGCGTCAAATGAAAAAACTACAAAGAACGAAACTTGTCTAGCTTTAAGGGGGAAACCAGATGGTGCTATGGTTGGCCGACTAGATGGCGCTGCCATAGCTCAAACGGATATCTACTGCGTTTTTGTAAATAGGAACCCACATTTTTAATTACATATTCGTGTAATACGTAAAGAAACATGAATGTTTTAGTTGGACCACTTTTTTCGCTTTGTGATAGATGGCGCTGTAATAGTCACAAACATATGGCTTGCAATTTTAGACGAACAGTTGGTAACAGGTAGGTTTTTTAAATTAAAATACAGAACGTAGGTACGTTTGAACATTTTATTTCGGTTGTTCCAATGTGATACATGTACCTTTGTGAACTTACCATTTCTGAGAACGCATGCTGTTACAGCGTGATTACCTGTAAATACCACATCAACGCAATAAATGCTCAAAACGATGTCCGTTAGCCTCAATGCATTTGGCAATACGTGTAACGACATTCCTCTCAACAGCGAGTAGTTCGCCTTCCGTAATGTTCGCACATGCATTGACAATGCGCTGACGCAAGTTGTCAGGCGTTGTCAGTGGATCACGATAGCAAATATCCTTCCCCTTTCCCCACAAAAAGAAATACGAGGACGTCATATCCGGTGAACGTGCGGGCCATGATATGGTGCTTTGACCGCCAATCCACCTGTCATGAAATATGCTATTCAATACCGCTTCAACCGCACGCGAGCTATGTGCCGGACATCCATCATGTTGGAAGTACATCGGCATCCTGTCACGCAGTGAAACATCTTGTAGTAGCATCGGTAGGACATTACGTAGGAAATCAGCATACATTGCACCATTTAGATTGCCATCGATAAAATGGGTGCCAATTATCCTTCCTTTCATAATGCCGTACCATACCCCGCCAAGGTCGCTGATGTTCCACTTGTCGCAGTCATCGTGGATTTTCCGTTGCCCAATAGTGCACATTACACCGGTTTACGTTACTGCTTTTGGTGAATGACGCTTCGTCGCTAAATAGAATGAGTGCAAAAAATCTGTCATCGTCCCGTAATTTCTCTTGTGCCCAGTGGCAGAACTGTAGACGACGTTCAAAGTCGTCGCCATGCAATTCCTGGTGCATAGAAATATGGTACGGGTGCAATCGATGTTGATGTAGCATTCTCAACACCGACGTTTTTCAGATTCCCGATTCTCGCGCAGTTTGTCTGCTACTGATGTGCGGATTAGCGGCGACAGCAGCTAAAACACCTACTTGGGCATCATCATTTGTTGCAGGTCGTGGTTGACGTTTCACATGTGGCTGAACACTTCCTGTTTCCTTAAATAACGTAACTATCTGGCGAACGGTCCGGACACTTGGATGATGTCGTCCAGGATACCGAGCAGCAAACATAGCACACGCCCGTAGGGCATTTTGATCACAATAGCCATACATCAACACGATATCGACCTTTTTCGCAATTTGTAAACGGTCCATTTTAACATGGGTAATGTATCACGAAGTAAATACCGTCCGCACTGGCGTAATGATATGTGATACCACGAACTTATACGTTTGTGACTATTACAGCGCCATCTATCACAAAGCGATAAACGTGGTCCAACTAAAACATTCATATTTCTTTACGTACTACACGAATATGTAATAAAAATGGGTGTTCCTATTTAAAAAAAAGGAGTTGATATCCGTTTGACCTAGCGGGCCAACCATATCGCCATCTGGCTTCCCCCTTCAAGCTAGACGAGTTTCGTTCTTTGTAGTTTTTTAGTTTGACGCTTATTTCGTGAGATATTTGGCCCGGTCACTATCAATGGACCAACCTCTATAGAATCAGCTGTAAGGTGGAAAAATGTACGACTTGAAATGGCTCTGAGCACTATGGGACTTAACATCTTAGGCCATCAGTCCCCTAGAACTTAGAACTACTTAAACCTAACTAACCTAAGGACATCACACACATCCATGCCCGAGGCAGGATTCGAACTTACGACCGTAGCAGTCCCGCGCCTAGAACCGCACGGCCACCGCGGCCGGCTGTACGACTTCGAATTTTCCGAAGGATTCGGCTAAAATGATATGGAGCTGCATAGTATTTATGGTCCTCACGACCTCAGATTAAAAGCAGATATGGTAAGAAACCACTGGTGTGCTGCTAGATTTGGTTCAGCTAGCCTGACAGTGTCTGGGAAACTTACATGGCAGTATTTGAAAGAATGGCAATTTTCTGTTTGTGAAGCACTGTTTCGTAATTTTAAGAAACCAGCATTCTTCACAGATATCATACGTCGTATATCGCTGCAGAATCTGAGCCTGAGGGGTAAAAGAACGGTAAGGGCGTCCACGCGGTTACACAGACCGTCATTTTTCTCGCAGTCAGTTTGCGAGTGGGCTGCGAAAGGGAGGTACAAATAACAGTATGTAGCACTCTCCCCCAACAACTTCATTGTGTGACATGCGGCGTACGTACGTACAGGCGGGAGGGGGGGGGGGATACGTGGAAGGGTGGGAGGGGGAACAAATTTAGCGGACCGCTAAAACACAACTCATTACCATGCCTAATACGGTGTAGGAAAACAGTTGACGATCAAAACAGCTTCCAGTCGTCTCGGGATGGATAAACACAGGTCCTGTATGAATTTAAGGGAATTTTTGTACTATTAGTCCTGTAAAATAGTGGCAAGCTCAGGTAACGATGATGGCGATGGACAGTGATCACGCACACGTCTCACGAAATTAGACAACAAAGGTTCAATAATACTGAGACCTGGTTGGGTTGGGGTTGTTTGGGGGAGAACACCAGACAGCGAGGTCATCGGTCTCATCGGATTAGGGAAGGACGGGGAAGGAAGTCGGCCGTGCCCTTTCGAAGGAACTATCCCGGCATTTGTCAAGAGCGATTTAGGGAAATCACGGGAAACCTAAATCAGGATGGTCAGACGAGGGATTGAACCGCCGTCCTCCCGAATGCGAGTCCAGTGTGCTAGCTGAGATCTGCAAAACGCGGCAATTCAACGTTTTGCTCACAAAACCAGTCCCCGACGATGTGGGCAGGACACTCTAACCTTGTAACACAGCATCTTCGTTGGGAAAAAAGTATTGTACCTTGGGGTGGAACTGAGCAGCCAAAATCGTCGCGTAATCCTTGGCACTAATGCGAACTTGCTGCGTAACCAGTGGGCCCACGAATATCACGAAATAGCTGCCCAGTTATCACCGAGTGTCCGCCATGTTTCACTCTTTGGCTGCAAGCAGTCTACATCAAATTCTTGGAACGGCGTGCACCAGACTTAAACTCTACCATAAGTAGGAAACAGTGTGAAACATCTGACCAAATGACGCTCTTCCGTTGCTTCCTGTTACGGAAATTTGTATCACTGATGTGTGGTTTTGGAATTCCAGCTAGCCCTGCAATTCTCTACTAATGGAATTCCCTTTGAGTCGTTTTGGCGCTCACAGGGTTCGCGAGTGCGACAAACAGTTCTGCATTAGCGTTGAACACACTTTCGCCCGCGTTGTGACTTACTGCTTGATGGTTCCCGGTTTCCCTCTATGCGAATTAATTTCGATGCGGTGCCTCTTAAAACACGAAGCACTTCTGCTGTATTGGTTACGGCAGTACCCACCATATGAGCACAAACAACCTGTCCACAAATGTTCAAATGTGTGTGAAATCTTATGGGACTTAACTGATAAGGTCAACAGTCCCTAAGCTTACACACTACTTAACCTAAATTATCCTAAGGACAAACACACACACACCCATGCCCGGGGAAGACTCGAACCTCCGCCGGGACCAGCCGCACAGTCCATGACTGCAGTGCCTGAGACCGCTCGGCTAATCCCGCGCGGCAACCTGTCCACGTTCGAATTCACTTACAAGGGGACCGCGCCTACTTGTCATCACTGATTTGAACCAAATTTATGGTATATGCAGGGTTTGACAGAAATGAAAGAGACAGAAGTTGGTGCTGTGTATGGTAATGCGTTTAGAACAGATAGCATGTTTGGGGCGGGTCGGGAGTTCAAAAATTTCCAAATGTGTGTGAATTTCTAAGGGGCCAAATTGCTGAGGTCATCGGTCCCTAGACTCACACGCTATTTAAACTAACTTATACTAACAAGGGGAGGCCACGACGTCTGGAAAGCGGATTTACTGCAAACTTCGTAGACTCGTAGTACTCCATTGGGACAACAAAATGCGTAAGCAATAGCGCGTACTTCTCAAGCGTTATTGAGAAAATCGCAAGATAATTTCGATTGTCAAATACCTCAGATAGCTATGCGTAATGATTTACCAGGAAGCGCCGGCAGGCGAGTGGTTAGCGTTCAAGCCCCGTAATCGCTGGGTCACTGGATCGAGTCCCGCTCGTCTGTTTTATTTTTTTATTTTTATTTACAGTTGATGTAATGGGAAAAATACGTGTAATCGGATGAACTTTTATTAAATTTACAATGTTATTTGGCAGTCTACAAATTTTTATTATTCATAACTACTGACTAGTAAACGGCGAAACGCATAAAGTGATATTGAAAATGTATGCTTTTCCGTGATTTGAGAAATCCTTTATACCTGGAAGGAGCCCGAATCGACTTGTTACCTCAGAAGTTTTGACCGGCACAGACGGCTTTCGAAAGATGTACAATTAATCTTCGCTTTCGACATTACGATTACAAGCTGCGGGATGGTATTTTTCGTAAAAACATGAAAAACAAAGTTAAATGGCACCAGCTGCACTGAATAATTGTTATGTTTCCTCACACGCAAGGTCTTTTGAGGTTTTCCGTGGAAAAACAAACCTCGTTAACATTTTCAAAAACCTCTCTTTCAGCCGATAATTTGGAAGCAAACCATGCATAACGCAGCACTTCCTTAAATATCGGCGCTGATCATTGGTCACGCAGTATCGAGTGTATTTTGATAGCGTCATCACGAGAAGCAATTTCTCGTTCTCTTTCGATTAAATACGATCTCTATAACGCTTGAGAAGTACGCGCTAATGGAGTACTACGAGTGTACGAAGTTAGCAGTAAATCCGCGTTCCAAACGTCGTGGCCTCCCCTTGTAAGAACAACACACACACCTCTGCGCAAGGGAGGACTCGACCTCCGGCGGGAGGGGCCGCGCAGTCAGTGACATGCGCCTGTAACCGCGCGGCCACTCCTCGCGGCCCGGGTCGGGAGTGACATGAGCCATTTATATTAGTGAACATTCCAGGCAGTGAGTTGTTTAACGGAAAGAATGCAGAACTATAATCCGAGGATCGCAGAGTCGAGTCCCTTCACAGAAAATTTTTTCTTATTTTTAACATCAAACAAAGAACTTGGAAAATTTGAAAATTTGAGGTAAGGTCTTATGGGACCAAACTGCTGAGGTCATCGGTCCCTAAGCCTACACACTACTTAAACTAACTTACGCTATAGACAACACACACACCCATATCCGAGGGAGGACTCGAACCTCGGATGGGGGGAGCCGCACGGACAGTGACAAGGCGCCTACGACCGCGCGGCTACCCCGCGCGGCCAAAGAATTTCATCAAAATGTTTCAAAGCTCCTCTTATATCATCGAGAGAGAAAAAGAAATTACATTCCGCGAAGACTGCATCAAAATATATTCTGTCGTCATCATAAACTTCTAATATTTGGCAAAATGCTGCGTTGCGCGTTGTTTGTTGCCAAACTGTGCGATGAGAGATAATGTTTTATGAAAGTAAACCAAGATTGTATTTCTGTAATAACTTTAAAACAACCGTGTAATTTTAGAAACGCAGCGATTGAATGAATATATGCAAGATAGCGAGAAAATTATTGCTTCCCCTATTTTTACACCGGCAAGTGTAAATTATCAGCTGTAATAATCTAATTTCGTGTACGAAGTTCTTATGTGCGTCTTAAAATTTCTTCCTAGAAATATAATTGCAATTTCAAATTTCACTTCGACTTTCTTTTCGTGTCTTTTATGGAAATATTATTAACTGAAATATATTTCGCATTATTTCAATTTATTTTGCTGTGTAAGTAATGTAAAAAATTAAAATAAAAAAAATGTTTCCTTATGGGAACTCGACCCCAAGACCCTCGCATTACTGTTGCGTACTCTTTTCGCTGCGTCAACCAGTCAGCAATATTGTTGAAATCGGTGATGATGAGAAGGCGCGGTCCCGTTGTTAGCTGTGATATAACGCTGTCACAGCTGCACACGACACTGTTGAGGGCATCGACAGCTGCCGTCAGGGATCAAATACAACAGCGCAACCTAGCATCTGCATTATGTTCTCGTGCTGTTTCCATAATTCCGTCCAAGCCGTGTAGATGTGTTGTATAAGTTTTTTCGTGTGTTGTCTTATCCTTCCTATCAACAGGAGCGACTTGGACCCCTTGTAGTAAGTTACGGGCACTGTCTTTATAATAACTCTACAAGGAACTCTTTGTGTTCCGTCAGACATAGGTCATTTTTCATATACAGCAAGTTCATTTGTTTGAACGAAGGCTGTCTTGTGCCTTCAGTCAGATCAGAGTGTGAGCAAATAGCGTTCATCTTTATATCGTACTTACGAGCAACACGTTCAACGTCTTGAAACAGGAGTGCGATCTTTAATTCATATTTTGTAGAGTAGGGTTGTAAGAGGTAGGCAGGAACCACTGTGGTTCAATATCCACGAAAGGAAGGTGTTATGAAAGCAAAGCCAGTTCCATCACAGATTTAAGAGCAGTCAAATCCTTGACACACAAAAGCTTAACGCTGTCAAAATGAGTGTAAGGAGACCAGAGCGAGGACCGTTTAGTAATTTCGAAAGTAAAGTTTTACCGATAGATCTGACAAACAATTGCAAGACGTTTTAGTCTCAGGTTAAATAAGTAAACGCATCAAAATCATCTAGTCACAGTGACCACAATCGTACCGAAAAGGAAGATGAAAGATATCTACATCTACATACATATTCCGCAAGCCAACGATTGTTGCATGGCGAAGGATACCGTATACCACTACTAGTCATTTCCTTTCCTGTTCCACTCTCAAATAGAGCGAGAGAAAAAGATTGTCAATATGCCTTATCTTCGCGGTTCTCACGCGAAATGTACGTTGGCGGCAGGAGAATCGTTCTACTGTCTGCCACAAATGTTCTCAATAGTGACTCGCGAAAAGATTGTCTTCTTCACTCCCGGGATTCCATTTCGAGTTTACGAAGCATGCGTGCAGATCGAAAGTACTAGTAATAAATCTAGCAGCACGCCTCTCAATTGCTTCGCTGTCTTCCTTTAACCCGACCTGACGGAGATCCGAGACACTGAAACAGAACAGTATAGCACTATTGCTCTACACACGTTCTCCTTTACAGATAAGCTACACTTTCCTAAAATTCTCCCAATAAACGGAAGTCGACCATCCATCTTTATTCCCCTTTACTACTACCAACTTTGCATGCTCGTTCCATTTCATATCGCTTTCCAGCCTTACGCCATTTAATCGACGTTGCTGTGTCAAGCAGTACGCTCCTTGTGTTGTATTCGAACGTTGCAGGATTGTTTTTCCTACTCGTATGCATTAACTTACATTTCTATACATTTAGAGCTAGCTGTTACCCGCACAACAACTAGAAATTTGATCTAAGTCATCTTGTATCCTATAGTCACTCAAACGACGATATCTGTCCGTACAGCGCAGCATGGTCAGCAGACAGCCGTAAATTTTACATCATCCTATCCGTCTCATCATTTACCTATATAGAGAACAACAGTGGTCCTATCATACGTACGTGGTGCATTCCTCACGATACTCTTGTCTCAGATGAACGCTCGCCGTCGAGGACAACGTACGGTACTGCGTTCTATTAGCCGAAATAAAAGTTTTCTGCGTATGGTACCGCGTCATAATGTATAAAACTACTGCTGCTGGAGATAAACCAACGTTTCGGCCACGACTGCAGCGGCCTTCTTCTGGGTCTATTGTGACCAGTAGACCCAGAAGAAGGCAGCTGCAACAGTAGTTTTATACATTATGACGCGGTACCGTACCTAGAAAATTTTTATGTCGACTGACTCTGGCCACAGAAGTCCACGCAATTATAATGCGTTCTATTACTTAAGAAGTCTTAGGGCCTCTCACATATCTGGGAACCTAGTCCTTATGCTCGGATATTTGTTAACAGACTGCAGTGGAGCATCGTGTCAGACGCTTTCCGGATATCTGGAAATATGGAATCTGCCATTGCCTTCCGTCTATGGTTCGCAGGATATCATGCGAGGAAATTTCGCACGAGCGATGCTTTCTAAATCTGCGCTGATTTGTGGACAGAAGCTTTTCTCTCTCAAGGAAATTCATTATATTCGAACTAAGAATGTGTTCAAGGATTATGTAGCCAACTGATGTTAAGGATATTGGTCTGTAATTTTGTGGGCCGTTGTTTAACCGTTCTTATATACACGAGTCACCTGCGGATTTTCTCTCATTAAAACCGAATTGCGATGCTATCTGGACCTGGCGTCTTATTTGTTTTCAGTTGATTCTCTACGCCGGGGACGACTGTTATTACGTCCTCCATTCGGGGCCTGTGCAACAGTCAATGGACAGTTTGTTTATACGAGTTTCTATTGCCACTCCGGACTTGGCAATGAGTGACTGTATAAAAGCCCTCAGCCGCTTATTGATTTAACGTGTGAGCAGAATTTTCCCAGGCCCCCGGCGATATCGTTCGCTAAGGCCTAACGGTGGAAGTTGTTGTATGCTTTGCGCATCGATCTTCTTACGGACGCATGAATTTCCATTTTTGCATGCTGACATTTGCGCGTTCTTTTTTTTAAACCGAGAGTGCAATCATCTCTGCATGCTCAGCATTTTCCGAATTTTGCTAACAAACCACGGCGGGTCTTTTTTATCCCTTACCCGGAACACACGTCTCCAGAGTGCGATTCACAATTAGTTTAAACTTTGCTGATAGTTTCTCTACATCCGTCATATTGGAACTAAATAATGTCCATTCATTGTCAAAGTGACATACTAACGACTGCTTATCTGGTTTCTGCAGTCTAAATACTCTCGTAGGCTTCTAGATGGATTTATTAACTTTAGGAACCATCGTCGCTGAGATGACATCATGATCACCAATCCCTGCCCGTATACTGACGCTGGCTATAAGGTCATGCCTGTTTGTATCTACACTGTCGAAGATAGTTCCACTACGTGTGGGCTGCGGACCTAGTTGTTCAAGGCAGTTTTCGGAAAACGTGTTCGAAAGTGCTTCACAAGACTGTCTATCCTTACCACCTGCAATGAATCCACAGGCATGCCAGACTATACTCGTAGATTAAATCCACCTCCAACTAATATGGCATGATTTGGGTATTTCCGCGCTAATGCGTATAGACTTTCTTAGATTAATTTTACAACTTTTACGGCAGAATCGGAAGGCCGGTAAAAACACCCGATAATTAACTTGAGTTCACCTAGACGTGTTCCTCGTAACCAGATAACTTCACAGCCAGCCTCAATTTCAATCTCGATGGACACAATATTTTGTCTATAACAACGAACATTTTTTTTTCCTAAGGCGTCTAATCTGTCTTTTTCGATAAACGTTCCATGTCTCACCAATTCTATTTCAGGTTTCATCTGTATCTCGGATCTGAGAGTTCTTTGAACGCAACAACTTTCCTATAGGGCAGTAAGTTCAGGTACTTTCTTACCAGTTCTTCGAAAATTTACTCTTAAAATTTTGAAAGTCACTTTCTGTGTATCCATTGGAAAGGGTTCATCAGAGGGTCTTAAACACAACCTAGCCTAAAAAGAACTCCTTGTGCACTCCAGAAGTACTCTGCTGCTCGAGTAGCCGCGTCATTGTTTAGTGCACCTATCAGCAGGGTCCTACGATTCTCCACCTCATACCGCTGGTCCAGGAATCTGCAGCCATGAGTGTCACAGAATCGACGGAGCCCTTCGCTGAGACTCCCCACTCGGCTTCAAACCAGAGAACCCCGATCGACTCTGGGTACGATGCTGCAAACTGTGAGCTGTGGTTACGCCATGCGAGCGAAGCCAACAGTCTTCTCTACTTTCGACAGCCACCCATTGGAATTGAGGATGACCTCAGAACCCAAGCGACAGGCGTCACTGGTACCGACATGTGACACCAATTGCAGACCACTGCTCCCTGAAACCTCGACAGCCACAGGCAGGGCCTCCTCCACATCTCGGATGAGGCTCCCACGATTGTACATTGGAGTTCTTTCCAGCCCCAACCGATATTTCCCTAAGGGGCTACATAACACAACTAAGACTGGAGATCCCGATAGCTATTAAAACTTTACCTACCCCCATGTGCCTGCTCGGACGCTGCTGAAGGAGCGGCCATCTGTCAACCCCCATTGTGAATCGGCGAGGCCCGATGGCCAGCCTTCACACTGCCTCCCTGCCTCGAGCGACGCAACCACGTAACAACCCACCATTCACCTTGCAGTGAGTGCACATTTCCCGTTTCGGGTGCGCTGGAAGGTGCCTCCACAGCAGAGAACCTGGGCGAAACAAATGTCCCTTGCGACGCGCCATTTTCACCACCGTCGCCACACCCCGAGCCAGCAGCCTGCAGACAGTTGACTACGGCCGTAAGCGTCTGTAGCTACTTGCAAACTGCGGCCAGATCTTCCTGCGTCCGCACACAACACGCGCACACCCTGTCCACCCCACTACTATTAATTTAAGAATTAAACTACGAAAAAAAAACAAAAAAATTAAATATGTGAGCTGGTACTCGCATGGAGCTACCAGTAGAGGCTTGCGGCTGACTGGGCTGTGTTCCAAAGTCACTGGCCGTCCAAAACATGACAACTACGCTACAGATAGAAGGTCGAGATACTGAATTCCCGGAATTTTTTCAGTGCTGAAGATCGAGATGTGCTTCCTCGTTTCAGTCATCGTACAAACATCGAAATGGAAGATACTTAGATAAATGATTACGAAAGAGAAGGTGAAGTACAATGGAACGACAGAGAAAAGACATGTATACCTGACGAGATACACAAGCAATTCTGCTATACAGATAATGCAAAGTAACTTCTGGGAAAAGGTTTTTGTAGGTCGCTGTATCAACGAACAATATCAAGCAATTAAAAAAAGAAGGAAAAAAGCGCTGTTTATTCTCGTTTTGAAAAAGAGTTGTCGGTCAGATGCAGACAGCTAGAGTCCTAAATCGGAGATGTCAGTTTGTTGGGAAATTATAAACCATATGTTTTGTTCATGTATTTTGATCTTTTTGGGGAAGGAAGATCTACGCTATAGAATTCAACAGGTATTTCGGAAACTGACATTCCGTGAAATTCAACTCGCTCTGTTCGTTCATGAGATACGGCGAAAGTCTGATCCCGTGTTCTTTTCCGTCCGAAAGACAGTCGACATAGATCCGCATGCCGCTCAACGAACGAATTACAAGTATGGGAATATCGAACCAGTTTTGTGATTATGTTAAAAATTACGAAATTCCTCTAGCTGTAGGCATCGAATATTCTCATTCTCGATACTGTAAGTGGACTGCTTCCACGATATCGTATCTTTGATGCTGAAGTTGTCTTAGTTACGATCTTTGAACCACTAGTTTTAACTTCATATCAGTTACTACCTGCCTTCCGCATGGAACACGCCTATCTCACCTCTTACTACTGGTGTTAGACACATACAGTTGCTGTCAACAAGTATGGTGAGTTGCTTATACAATGTTATCTGCTTAGACGTCCTACACGTAATAACAACGAAGCACGACCGTTTCTCCGTCCGCCTACCGCGTGTAACTGTTACATCGCTTTTAGAATGACTTAGCTTCCTAGTAGATTTAATGTCAACTTCCTTGACGATACTTGAACTGTTTCCCCCACGTGTAGAGATTGTTCTGTTTAATACTGATTATAAGACAGTAGTTCAGGTGTTTATATCCGCTTATACCTACTATAGAGTTCAATATGTTGTCACTTCAATGAGTAACTTGCCCGCCTTAGACAGATTTTATACTTGGTACATTATCAACTTCCACTATTAGTCAGTTTATTTTAATCAGTAAATTGGTCTTTTAGCCAAAATAATTATGCTTCCAAGTTTCATGCTCGTTTCTCGTAAATCAGTGCGTAGCCGATATGCTTTAACTATCAATTCTATACAACAACCGAATTATAAAGATAAGTAAAATGAATGAGTCCCCATGTTATAGTAATGATTGGTCCAGTAGAATATTTGCCCATAGTAAATAGAGATTAAGCGCATTATTGATCGTAATTAACTCGAATTGACACTCGACCTTCAATATTAAAAATTTTAAGAAATCTAGGACTCCATCCAAAACTAATTAAAATAATACAACTCACTCTAACCAACACCAAATCAAAAGTGAAGTTTAGAGGAGAAATTTCGGAACCATTCCTCATAAAAACAGGCTTAAGACAATGTGACTGCCCATCACCATTACTGTTCAACTGTGCACTGGAATACATAATGAGAGAATGGTACAAGGACAATCCAAAGACGATAAGAATTGGAAGTGCAAAAGATGATGTTAGCTGAAACTGCTTGGGATTCGCTGACGATCTTGCCCTCCTAGCCAACACCGTTCAAGAAGCCTGGTAACAAGTGAAATCACTACAAGAAATAGCAGAGAAAGTAAGCCTTAGAATATCATTTGAAAAAACGGAGATTATGCTAACTGATCCACCACTTGCAAACAAAATTACAATAGGAGAACAGGAAATCAAAATTGTTGATTGATTTAAATATTTAGACGCAATAATAACATACAATCTAAATGAGAAGCCATCATGGCAGAACAGAATAAAAAAACTGAACTACGCAAATTACATTACCAAAACTACATACAACAAAAAAAGCCTATCTATAGATGCAAAATTAAAACACTATAAAACAGTTACACAACCAGAAATAACGTATGCAGCTGAAACTATCTTCAAAACAACTAATACAGCAGAAATTGACAGAATACTAAAAATAGAAAGAAGAATAATTAGAACATGTATAAATAAACAGTATAAAATAAATGGACATTGGAGAATAGCATCAAATGAAACAGTATATAAAAAAATAGAACCAGTCATGAGCACGATCAGGAAGAAACGCATCTCATTCTTTGGACATCTGATGAGAACTCCAGAAAACAGAATTAGTAAAAAAATGATACAAAAATTGTGGAATAGCAAGAGCGACGTTAAATGGATCACAGAAATTAAGGAAGATATAAAAGAACTCCAAATTACAGTAGATGACCTAAAAAACAAGACAGAGAAAACCAGAATACTGCAAGACCCGCAAACCAGACTACAAATGAAAATCAATAAAATGAGTACAGGAAGAGTGGTCTCAGATGAAGAAAGAAAGAAAATATCTGAAAGAATGAAGAAATATTGGGCAGACAGAAGAGCAAAACACCTTTCATATAAGAATAGACTCTAATAATTATATTACCTAAATATCATATTAAGTTATTGTTGAGCCAAATTATATCCCTGTGTAACAACTTGTTTACAGCTTTGTATTTTTGACTAGAGTGGTCCAATGAAGTCCATAAAAAAACAAGAGTTACTTTACTGAGTGGCTGTGTTTGTGTGTATTTATTAGAGGAACAACAAATACGTTACATATATGACCGTTTATTTCAACTGACGTAGCCTAGATTGCTTCTATCTAGAGCATTACCATGTATCTGATCGTACTTTTGACCATGTAAACTTACTGGAATTGATTTTAGACCCTGGTCGTAGCCTTCGATGAGACACCGACCTATAAATTATTTCAGCAACGTGTTAACTTATACTTTTATTGGAATGAATAGTTTTTTTAAATTGATTAGCACGTATTTTACACTATTGACTACCTTGTATTAACTGGGTTTCACACCATTTTTCCGGTCCCTTACCATTTCTTTCGTGGTGTTAGGAACGAAGTTGTCTAAGTAAATTACGCCATTGTTACTTTAGTATGACGACAGTACAGAATTTTGCAAACGTAACTCTAGTACACCTTGCCCACCGTTCACTACTAGTAAACAATGTTTACCTAACATACGTTTGATTGGCAATGCCTATGTCCTTTTTATAGTTCATTATTTTTTAAAAAAAATTACAATGTTCCACGCCTATATTATTATCTATTAGAATAACGGCTTGTAGCGTGAGCTTTTATATAGTCTCATTTTTAATACCTGATATTAACCTATAATAACACGATTATGCATATACAGCTTCATGTGTATTTAGTGATACCACGTAAATGGCTAATGTCCATTTTAACGGAAATGACCAAAAATATAATTAGTTTCACTAAAATTATCCATTACGTAATATGGTTATAATAGAATTATTTTGCATAATAACTCATAAATTACTGTTGTTGCATTGCTTGTTTGTGTGGTATGTTGTATTTAGGGCCTGAAGACGATGTAACAACATCGAAACTAGTTGCTAATAAAACCAACACCTTAATACAGCGAGAGGAATTTCGTCGTTTTTAACATATATTATACTAGCTGACGTCCCAAGTCCTCCGTTTCAATTGTGGATATACGAAGAATTTTGTGATTGAATTCAGACATTACTAGCAGACTAGTTGTAGGAAAAGCAGATAGCCGAATGAGATTCTTTGGAAAAAGCCAAAGCAAATGTAATTCATCTACGAAAGATGTAGCTTACAAATCACTCGATTGATAGAACCTTGAGTATTGTTCTAAGTCTGGACTGTTGAAGTGTAGGCTTAATAAAGAAGATCCAAAGGAGAGTGGCACATTTCGTCACGGTTTCGAGTAGTAAACGGAAGTGCGTTACGTAGGAAGGAAGGAATTTTGTGTCCCGTCGACAACGAAGTCATTAGAGATGAATCACAGGCTTGAGCTGCAGAAAGTTGGAGACGGAAACAGACCGTGCCTTTTCCAAACGATACGCCCCAGCATTTACCTTAAAACGATTTAGGGAAATCGTGGCAAATCTGCATCTGGATGGTCAGATGGGAGTTTTAACCGTCGTCCTTCCGGATGCGAGTACAGTCCTCGCTCGGTGCGTGCATTACGGAGATGCTCATCGAACTCTGTTGGCAAACGCTACAAGAGACGTGATTTGCATCATGAAGACGTTTATTGTTAGAATTCCGAAAGCGTAAATTCCGAATAGAGGCAAGCAACATGTTAAATTTCTCACATACATCATGCGAAATGGAAAAATCGGACAAATCAGAGACTTACCCGATGGTCGTTATTCGAAACCGCCACTTGTGAATGGACAAGAGGAGAGTGGAAATGATGTGCTACTAGAGGCACCCTGCTCCAAGCACCGTAAGGTGGCGTGCGGGGTATACACGTAGATGTATTACACTTTTCTCCCATCGCTGTTTCTGTAACAAGAAATACAGAGAGACAATCTTCTAATTTTCCTCTTCTCAGAACTACCATCTACATCTGTATCTACGTGATTACTCTGCTAAAGTTCCTGGCAGAGGGTTCAACGAATCACCGTCAAGCTGTCTCTCTACCGTTCCACTCCCTAACGGCGCGAGGGAAAAACGAGCACTTAAATTTTTCTGTGCGAGCCCTGATTTGTCTAATTTTTATCGTGATGATCATTTCTATGTAGGTGAGTGCCAACAGAATGTTTTCACAATCGGAGGAGAAAACTGCTGATTGAAATTTCGTGAGAAGATCCCGTCGCAACGAAAAACGCCTTCGTCTTAATTATTCATGTATCATGTCTGAGGTACTATCTCCCCTATTTCGCGATAATACAAAACGAGCTGCCCTTCTCTGCACTTTTTCGATGTCATCCGTCAGTGCCACTTGATGTGGATTCCACACCGCACAGCAATACTCCAGATTAGGGCCGACAAGCGTGGTGTAAGGAGTCTCTTCAGTAGACATGCTACACCTTCTAAGTGTTCTGCCAACGAATCGCAGTCCTTAGTTTGTTCTACCCACAATATTATCTATGCGATCGTTCCAACTTAGGTTATTTGTAATTGCAATCGCTAAGTATTTAGTTGAATTTACAGCCTTAAGAGTTGTGTGACTTATCGCGTAATCGAAATTTAGCGGATTTCTTTTAGTACTCATGTGAATAACTTCACACTCTTCCTTATTCAGGGTCAATTGCCACTTTTCGCACGATACTGATATCTTATCTACATCATTTTGCAATTCGTTTTGGTGATCTGATGACTTTTCAAGACGGTAAATGACAGCATCATCTGCAAACAATCTAAGACGGCGACTCAGATTGCATCCTATGTCGTTAATGGAGGGTCTTTAACACTTCCTTGGAGAACGCCGGATATTACTTCTGTTTTACTCGATGACTTTCCATTCTAACAGGAAATCACGAATCCAGTCGCGCTACTGTGGCGATATTCCATAGGCACGCAGTTGGGTTAGATGATGCGTCTGAGGAACGATGTCGAAAGCCTTCTGGAAATCTAAAAATATGGAATTAATTTGACATCCCCTGCCTTTTTTTTACAAGTTTCCTAGGACCGAATTGAGGATCAAATCTCCAAGGTCATGGAAAGTGTCAGTACACGAAATTACAACATAAAAGTAACAACAGATAAAAATAAAATGTTTATGAACCCGAAAAAAGTCAATCCATAAGTTTAAGTAACCGCAGTCAACAATACAACAACAATCAGCTTAATTACTCAAGGAACTTCTCGACAGAATAGGAGTGACCGATAAGGGAACTCTTCATTTTCGATTTGAAAGTGTGTGGATTACTGCTAACCCATCTAGTAATGAAAAATGAATAAAAATGTTGTCTCTGGCTGTGCTACTCTTCCCCTGCACCCTAGTTAGAAAAAACAGTCTACATCAGATCGTAGGAATTTAAGAGATCTACCAAAATCCTTTTTCTTGCACCATCATATACAAAATTTATATTGAAGTCACCACATATAACAAATTTCTGATACTTTCTGCAAAGTGAATCAAGAACCCTCTCTAGCTTGAGCAGAAATGCTCTGAAATCAGAGTTAGGGGACCTATAAACAACAACAATTAGAAGTTTAGTTTCACTAAATTCAGCTGCCCCTGCGCAGCATTCAAATATCTGTTAGGTGCAGTGGCGTGATAAGTCTATGGACTGAAATGGAATACTGTTTTTTACTTACATAGCCACTCCCTCACCCCGCAAGGAACTCCTTGAAAAACAGCCAGCTAATCTGTATCCTGGTAAAGGAAACCTCTGAATTGTCGAATTATTTAAGTGGTGCTCCCATATACCAATAATTTCAGAGTCAACATCTATAAACAGTTCACTACATCTCGAATACCTCTTATATTTTGGTGAAATATGCTAATTTCGTCTCTACTTGGAAACATGACGTCCTACGAAGGTAGGCCCTTAGAGGGACTTACTTTAAGCAGGTATACCTATCAGCTGACTTCAATCTAAAAAAGGTTCAGCTCTAACACCAACTACTACAGGAATTTTTCCGTGAGTGATCCCAACACCAGTATTGAGGTTCAGACAATGCTTAGTGAAACCCGATCTACTGATAGACCCAACTGGCACCACTGAAATGTGACCCATGCCCTCTGCCATCAGCGCCCTCCCCAGCCCCATGTTAACGCGCCTAACAGCTGCATTAAGATTAGGCCGATCATGACGCTGAAACAGTTGCACGAAATGCACGTTAGTGCCATCAGTTTGAACAGCTATCTTTACCAGGTCACCACCTACATCATATTCCCCGTCCCTATCAAGACCGTTCCCTGTTCCACCCACTATCACTACCTGATCCTCCTTCGTAAAATTCCTACATAACTCCCCTATTCTGTCAGTCACCTGAGCCAGCCCTGCACTAGGCTTCACAATGCTGGTGACCTGGTACTCACTTCCCAACACTTCCTGCAACTGCTGGCCCACACATCTACCGTGCGAACTACCTAGCAGCAGAACCGTCTTCTTTCTGTTAGACTTTGCAACTGACTGCTGAGGACTGCTGCATGTTCCCTACATCTACAGCTACAAGAGGTTCCTCTCCACTCAACTCTGACAGTTGGCCAGATCTATTGCATATACGCAAAGTATAACTGTCTGAATACCTCCTCCTCCTAGCTGCCTTCTTGCCAACTGCCAGTTCCCATTCCCCACCATCCTTCACCCTCCTCAACCTCCTTTGCGCGATGTAGCTGCACCTGAAGAGCACAGATCTTATTCTCCTGCTCCTCTATCAACTGTCGATAGCACTCATTACTTCATGAGTATAAAGAGCTAATTGTGTTTCACAAGAACGATATTTTCTGAATCCGTGATGACTGTGTCAATAAATCGTTTTCTTCGAGGTACTTCATAATGTTCGAATACAATATACGTTCCAAGATCCTACTGCAAATCGGTGAAACAATTTTGGGAAATCAAATTCAGTATTTCGGCCTTCTCTCTGTTATCTTCCGTTTCAGTGCCAATATGGTCTTTGATTGAATGAACAGAATATTTTGATCCACTTACTGATTTTACATGCGACCAAAATCTCTTAGGGTTTGTACTCAGATCGTCTAAGTTTTACTTTCAAAGTCATTGAACGCTTCTCTCATTGCTCTCCTTACGCTCATTTTCGCTTCGTTTAGCTTTTGTTTCTCAGCTAGTTTTTTACTTCCCTAGAATCTGAGATGGTTATTTTTGTTTTCGTAGTAGTTTTCTAACACAGTTATTAAACCATGGTGGGTCTTTCCCATCCCTTAAGACCTTACTCGGAACATACTTGACTAGTGCATATTGCACGATGCCTTTGAATTTTTTCTTCACATCTTCGTCCTCATCACCGAATATTTGATGCTGACTGCTCAGATACTCCGAAAATTGTATCCTGTCACTAGATGCTATCACAGCCTTGTGATCACTGATACCTTCCTCTAAGTTAACTGATTCGACAACCCTCACGAATTGTTTCTCTGTCTGCCCAAAGTAATTTTCGGACAAGGCATCCAGAATAATGTCACACGAATCCCTCTCTCTGGCACCAGTTTTGATAGCGTGACACTCCCAATCTATACATGGCAAGTTGAAGTCAGCCTCTATTACAACAGCATGATCAGGAAAATTACTAACGATATTCTGCAAGTTCTGTCTGAAGCGCTCCACCACTAGGGTTCCTGACCCAAGTGGTCTATAAAAGCATTTGATTATCATTTCTGACCAATCTTTGATACTTAACGTCATCCAGATTAATTTACAGTCGGAATCCGTTATAACGTCGCTAGATTTTGTGGAATTCTTTACTGCAATAAACACGCTGCCACTACTGACAGCTAATCTATCCTTACGATAAATATTACGAAAAACTTAAACTGGAAGTAACACATAGAAAACGTTGTGGGGAAGGTTAACCAAAGACTGCGTTTTATTGGCAGGACACTTAGAAAATGTAACAGACCTTTTAGGAGACTGCCTACACTGATATGCTTGTCCGTCCTCTTTTAGAATACTGCTGCGCGGTGTGGGATCCTTACCAGATAGGACTGACGGAGTACATCAAAAAGTTCCAAGAAAGGCAGCACGTTTCGTACTATCGCGAAAGATGGGAGTGTGTCACAGAAATGATACAGGATTTGGGCTGGAAATTATTAAAAGAAAGGCGTTTTTCGTTGCGACGGAACCTTCTCACGAAATTCCAATCACCAACTTTCTCCTCCGAATGCGAAAATATTTTGTTGACACCGACCTACATAGGGAGGAACGAATACCACGATAAAATAAGGGAAATCAGAGCTCGTATGGAAAGATATAGGCGTTCATTCTTTCCGCGCGCTATGCGAGATTGGAATAGTAGAGAATTGTGAAGGTGGTTCGATGAACTCTCTGCCAGGCACTTAAATGTGATTTGCAGAGTATCCATGTAGATATAGATTACAATGTGAAGTGGGGATTGGTTACAACCAAGTTTCTGTTCATAGTAGAAATCTGTGAATTATAATTTTCACTGATACTAATTTTGGGACCCTTCTTTGGATGCTCCTGCGGCTGACTAAAATCATGTTAATCATTCCTGTCTCTGATCTGCGACGACGAACGTCCTCTGAGGACATTGCGGCTAATTTATGAGGCGAATCGTCTTTATTCCCGAGGGAGGGTTTCTCTAACCTAAAAAAGCCTCATGAGCACGCCACACGTACTCCGCTACCCTAGTAGCCGCTTTCTGCGTGTAGTGCACGCCTGATATATTAAGGGGAACCCTACAATTCTGTACCCGATAGCGGAGGTCGAGAAATTCGCATCCGATACCGTCGCAGAGTCGTCTGAGCTTCTGGTTTAGACCTTACACTCTGCTCCAAACCAGAGGACCGCGATCAACCCTCCGTACGATGCTCTATACAGCTTAGCCTGCACCCCGCGTACGATGCTAGTTGCCTTCACTAAGTCAGCCATCCGTCGAAAGGAGCTGAGGATGCCCTCAGAACCCAAGCGGCAGGCGTCATTCGTGCCGACATGTGCCACTACATGCAGCCGGTTGTATCCAGCGCGCTCGATAGCCGCCGGCAGGGCCTCTTCCACGTCACGGACGAGATCCCCCGGTAAACATACCGAGTGCACACTGGCATTCCATCTCGCCTTGCCTGCTATCTCCCTGAGGAGCTCCATCACCCGCCTAACATTGGCGCTCCCAATGACAAGCATGCCCACCCTCTGCACTTGTCCAGACTGGGCAGGAAAATCGGCCACTGGACCAACGGGGGAGGTATCCCGTGCTGGCTCAGAGTTGTCATCACCACTGGGAAGCACCTCGTACCTGTTGCTTAGACGTATGCAGCCAGACGCCGACTTGCTCCCTCTTTCGCCTTCCGGTCAGTGACATGCGAACGCATAACTGTCTGCCACCCACTCTCGAGTGAGAACGGACCGGCCAGATGTTGCGTATCAGAAGACACAGGGACACCCGGGTCACCAGGGGATTCCTCAAAGGTGTCGCAGGTCTCGTCAGCAGCACCCCGATGTCGTGCAATTTCGAGCATTAGCCAGAAGCATGTCGATGGCAGACAACGCTTCGTCCAGCTGTTTAGACAACAGCCAATTCTCCTTGTGTCCACTCACAACAATCACAGTCCCTAGGCATACCGTAGTGTGTAGAAATAGATATAAGATCCCAAATGAAGCTACTGAGTATGGAATGCACGCAAAATATAACGAGGAGAATAAAGAAACACTAAACTGCTGTGTAGACTTCTCACTATGCCCTGAGACGACAAACTCTTAAACCGAAATAAATTTCTCTGCTGTAGTGGATGTATCTACAGTTAACTGTTACTAGAAATTCTGCTTATGCGAAAGCTACTGCACAAGATAAGTACGCAAACTAGATGCACAAATCTAGTGGCGTGACGTGGCGGTCTGACGGCGGTAAAATTGCACTAGAAAGCCACCTTACACAACGATATGCACTAAGATTTACGCAAAAATAAAAACTTACACTAATTAGCTAACCACTAGTCTACACAGTAAAATATATAGGTATAGTTCACTCCTTTGCAGAAGCACGTGAAGAAAAAACAGAAACTAAATTACTGTGTCCCATACAACTAATGCCTTGCTACCGCTGCTGGTGGGGGGCTCGGTGTCTTCTTACGTTGATGTGAAGAACAGTTTTCACTGTCGCTTATTAACCAGGAGCCCGTAGAATCTCCCTGATTGCGTGATGTGGACGTCAGTGCTGTTAAGACATGTTAGCGTAACTGAAATCAACAGACGCGTATATGAAACGATGTACCTGCTTTTAAAGAACGGATATAATGTCTTAAGCTGATAGTCCGTTGATGATATAATAAGCTAACCCGTGCTAACGCAACACGGTTCTGAGTTAGTTATCAAAAACATGTGCCACACAATTTCTTTAAATATTAGTGACTGAAAGTGACAGGTGATGAAAAGTACTGATGGGCTCTTGTGATATGGGGAACGAAGATAATGATGACCAATTTCGTTGTGACCGTCATTAGTGAATACAGGCGGCAAATCACGACCACATCTTCTGTACTTCACGTTAAAAACCGTTTTACAGCGGTGTCATTGGGCCTGAAACATTGCTTTTAACGTACACAAGTGGATATTTGATCTTCATGAAGGAATGGTCAACAGTAAACATTTCTGTGCAGAATACACTGCAAGAGGTAGGACAAATGCTAGCCAGTATAGCGCTTTGACCATGACCATTGCAAATCCACGTTTAAGCTCCCTTAATCATTTACACTCATCCGGTCATCCAGATTTATCTTCCACGATTTCCCAATTCGAATGCCGCGATAGTTTCTTTGAAAGGGGAACTTCGATTTCCTTCTCCCTCCATCCCCAATATGTGCTTTATCTCCTTCCTTCTTCAAACATTTAGAGATGCATTCCACTCATAGAAAATGTGCTAAGGATGTTGACAGGCAATTATCATTATCACAGGAAAGCGTGATATTCATGGAAACACGAAGAGACGATTGCATTCTGGTAAGACTGAGCTATTAAGAAATGAATTTTGAAAGGTAATATGAGGGCTAACGTATACTACTGGCCATTAAAATTGCTACACCAAGAAGAAATGCGGATGATAAACGGGTATTCATTGGACAAATATATTGTACTAGAATTGACATATGATTACATTTTCACGCAATTTGGGTGCATAGATCCTGAGAAATCAGTACCCAGAACAACCACCTCTGGCCGTAATAACGGCCTTGATACGCCTGGGCAATGAGTCAGACAGAGCTTGGATGGCGTGTACAGGTACAGCTGCCTATGCAGCTTCAACACGGTACCACAGTTCATCAAGAGTAGTGACTGGCCAGTTGCTCGGCCACCATTGACCAGACGTTTCCAGTTGGTGATAGATCTGGAGAATGTGCTGGCCAGGGCAGCAGTCGAACATTTTCTGTATCCAGAAATGCCCGTACATGAACTGCAACATGTGGTCGTGCATTATCCTGCTGAAATGTAGGGTTTCGCAGGGATCGAATGAAGGGTAGAGCCACGGGTCGTAACACATCTGAAATGTAACGTCCACTGTTCAAAGTGCCGTCAATGCGCCACAAGAGGTGCCCGAGACGTGTAACCAATGGCATCCCATACCATCACGCCGGCTGATACGTCAGTATGGCGATGATAAATACACGCTTCCAATGTGCGTTCACCGCGATGTCGCCAAACACGGATGCGACCATCATGATGCTGTAAACAGAACCTGGATTCATCCGAAAAAATGACGTTTTGCCATTCGTGCACCCAAGGTTCGTTGTTGAGTACACGATCGCAGGCGCTCGTGTCTGTGATGCTGCGTCAAGGGTAACCGAAGCCATGGTCTCCGAGCGGGTAGTCCATGCTGATGCAAACGTCGTCGAACTGTTCGTGCAGATGGTTGTTGTCTTGCAAACGTCCCCATCTGTTGACTCAGGGATCGAGACGTGGCTGCACGATCCGTTACAGCCATGCGGATAAGATGCCTGTCATCTCGACTGCTAGTGATACGAGGCCGTTGGGATCCAGGACGGCGTTCCGTTTTACCCTCCTGAACCCATCGATTCCATGTTCTGCTAGCAGTCATTGGATCTCGACCAACGCGAGCAGCAATGTCGCTATACGATAAACCGCAATCGCGATAGGCTACAATCTGACCTTTATCAAAGTCGGAAACTTGATGGTACGCATTTCTCCTCCTTGCACGAGGCATCACGAAAACGTTTCACCAGGCAGTGCCGGTCAACTGCTGTTTGTGTATGAGAAATCGGTTGGAAACTTTCCTCATGTCAGCACGTTGTAGGTGTCGCCACCGGCGCCAACCTTGTGAATGCTCTGAAAAGCTAATCATTTGCATATCACAGCATCTTCTTCCTGTCTGTTAAATTTCGCGTCTGTAGCACGTCATCTTCGTGGTGTAGCAATTTTAATGGTCAGTAGTATATTTTTGTGGAACTTCGCTCGATACTGAACGGAAATGAACTGAACGATTTAAGAATAGGTTCCTAGTGGAACGATGATCAGCCACCACATCTCACAAAACACCAAGGTACGGAAATGAATATTTCAAAAAACGATAATATGAAAGAGATGGAAGCGTGGTATTTATCTGATACTCGCTATGTTGTCCGTGCGTCGGAGCGTCCGTAGCCTGGCGCGAGGCCGCAGCCAGAAATAAACCACTGATGAATACGTGCGGTGCCCCAGACGTACTGGTCCGTAAATTTAATCGGAAAGGATCGTTAGGGATTCATTTTCTGCATGGCTTCGCATGTAAATTCAGTTTCCATAACGGTCGCCAAACTCACTTTGACCCGTGAGATAGGGTTAAACTTCCCACTACTCCGAAGTCCATAATTAGTGTCCTTGAGCAACCTAGCTGCGGTCAGAAGAATTCAGAGCTCCGACCGCTAGACTGGAAAACGAACAGTTGATATACTATCACCACCGACAAAAAAGAAAAAATACAGATTAAATTCACTAGCGAAAACCTGAAATTAAAACGCCACACTCGGACTTCTACGAAAACGAATACAGTTGACTAGCCTCAATGAAAACCTCGACCGCTCCGTCTCGTTCACTAAATATCATCGTTCAGCTAATTCGTTCGCTCCTCGTCCGCCCCGATAGCTGAATGGTCAGCGCGACGGACCGTCATGCCAAGGGCCCGGGGTCGGAGATTTTTTCCGCTCAGGGACTGGGTGTTGTGTTGTCCTAATCACCACCATCTCATCCCCATCGACAGGCAAGTCGCCGACGTGGCGTCAACTCAAAAGACTTGCACCAGGCGAACGGCTTACCCGACGGGAGGCTCTAGCCACACGACATTTCATTTCAGTGTGCTCCTCATATTTCGTATTTGTTTATTTTTACGTCGTTGATCTTCTTCCCGTAAAAGTTTGAGAGTTGTAATAATTATTCAAATTTATTATTTAGCAGTTTGTTATATCTTCATTATTATGTTTGTTATTGCTTTGGTAGTGGATTTTCACCTCTTAGCGAGAGTACCAGTTCCTACTTAATAAAAGCAATTCTTCTTTCGGAGTATGCTGATGTATTATCTCCATACTTAACAAGCATATACAACCGTTCGCTCGACGAAAGATCCGTGCCCAAAGACTGGAAAGTTGCACAGGCCGCACCAATATTCAAGAACGGTAGTAGGAGTAATCCACTAAATTACAGGCCCATATTGTTAACGTCGATATGCAGCAGGATTTTAGAACAAATATTGTGTTCGAACATAATGAATTACCTAGAAGAAAACGGTCTATTGGCACACAGTCAACATGGGTTTAGAGAACATCGTTCCTGTGAAACACAACTAGCTCTTTATTCACATGAAGTGTTGCGTGCTATTGACAAGGGATTTCAGATCGATTCCGTATTTCTGGATTTCCAGAAGGCTTTTGACACTGTACCACACAAGCGGCTCGTAGTGAAATTGCGTGTTCATGGAATATCGTCTCAGTTCTGTGACTGGCTTTGTGATTTCCTGTCAGGGAGGTCTCAGTTCGTAGTAACTGACAGTCATCGAGTACAACAGAGTTGATTTCTGGCATTCTCGAAGGTAGTGTTATAGGTCTTTTGCTGTTCCTCATGTATATAAGCATGGAGAGCTGCATCAAACCAGTCTCAGGACTGAAGACAACAACAACAACAACATGTATATAAACGAGTTTGGAGACAATCTTAGCAGCCGTCTTCGGTTTTTTGCAGATGACGCTGTCGTTTATCAATAAAGTCATCAGAAGATCAAAACAAACTGCAAAGCGATTTAGAAAACATATCTGAATGGTGCGAAAAGTGGCGGTTGACCCTAAATAACGAAAAGTGTGAAGTCATCCACATGAGTGCTAAAAGGAACTCTTTAAACTTCGGTTACACGATAAATCAGTCTAATCTAAAAGCCGTAAATTCAACTAAATACCTAGGTATTACAATTACGAACAACTTAAATTGGAAGGAACACACAGAAAATGTTGTGGGGAAGGCTAACCAAAGACTGCGTTTTATTGTCGGGACACTTAGGAAATGTAACAGACCTACTAAGGAGACTGCCTACACTACGTTTGTCCGTCCTCTTTTAGAATACTGCTGCGCTGTGTGGGATCCTTACCAGATAGGACTGACGGAGTACATCCAAAAAGTTCAAAGAAAGGCAGCACGTTTTGTATAATCGCGAAATATGGGAGAGAGTGTCACAAAAATGATACAGGATTTGGGCTGGAAATCATTATTTTTATATAGGCAACCAAACTAACTACAACACTGGTTACAAACAAACAACATAATTAATTTCCCACAGCCGCTCTAGGTAGCCATGCGGTCTATGGCGCTTTGTCACGGTTCGCGCGTCTGCCGCCGTCGGAGGTTCGAGTCCTCCCTCGAGCATGGGTGTGTATGTTGTCCTTAGTGGAAGTTAGATTACGTAATGTGTAAGCTTAGGGACAGATGACCTCAGCAGTTCTGTCCCATAAGATCTTACCACAAATTTCCAATTTCCCCACCTGTGGGTAGCGCTGTTAGATTTACAATAATAATTTACAGGTTTAGGACATGGGGAGGCAGCCTTCAACTTTTTAGTTCTTCGATGACTATTTTCGATAAGTACTGGTGTTACTATTTCTCAGTCTTAGACTCCTACACCTTCTGTGCCTTATTAGATGTTATGTGTCAAGCGCCAATCCACCGGACCGGTCAGACCAAAGATCGGTCGATTTCACACTGGGACACTGGTGACGGTAGCCAGTGATGGTCACCGGTAATTGTGGTGAACACTCCTGGATCACCGGTGTCCGACACCGCATGTATAGCCAACTGATTAGTTAGTGAAATGGACTCGAGCGAGGATGAACTTTGTTGGTACCTCTAAGCAGTAGGAAGAGGAGGATGAGGAGGAGAATGAAGACAAAACGTTTATTACACGTACATCGACTGCTACAAGATCGGCTGGAGAAAGAATTGTTTTATACTCTTTATCTCGTTTGAGGATACGTTAACTATTCAGGGATTGCAGGACATGTCACCTCGTTTAGTTCGTGGAGGAAATATGGCGAACAGTGTCAGAGACGACTTTCCAAACTACTTCGTTCGCCCTGAAGGTGAAGTGGCTTGGCAGCTGCAAAAAATGTAATTGCTAGAAATATTACGCGAACGTTAACGTGGTTAGGCCTCATTGTTCATCTGGCATTATATTTGTGATATGCATTGTGCAATTGTTACTATGTTAACTGTAAGAAGTCATATTATTGTATTCACTGAACTGACTGGAACTTACAATTAAAATTATAGTGTGTCAGGAACTTGTACCTCAGTCATATTATAATAAATAAATGAAATTCATTATTGTAGTAGCGACATTTGCGTAAATAATTTTAGCTCTATTTTTTGGACCATAAGACGCCTTAAGACGCAGAAGAAAAGGGGGCGAGGGATGAAAATGTGCTTGAAGGTTACTACCCTCCTAGCCACCACTTTGTCTCTATAGTCATCGCTTTTGACGTCCCAAATAGCGGGACGACTTTCTACTTCACTTATAACATCTTCCGTGTTAATGAAATCTAAACTCATGGCTACAATGTGTACAGTATATAATATATAATGAATGTTTCGCTGCACCGTCTCAGAAATGACTGCCTGTCTGTTGGCAAATCTGCAGCGCTGTGTCTGTGATCTGTGTCCCAGTCTGAACGATCCAATTCAAACTAATGCATGTCCGGCGGTGACTGCTGTGAACAGTGACCTTGTCCGTCACATGTGGCGAGGGTGAGTCACAGCTGTGTCACAGTGGCTCGGTGAGGCTGTGGTGTCCCGGTGTGAATGCTCCCGTTCAAACGAATGTATCTCTGTCAGCTACAGTCGCTGGTGACCGTCACCAGTGTCCCAGTGTGAAACGGGCCTTCCGTGGCGGCCACGCATGTTAACGTTCAAAGAAAACACGGACTAAAATACTCGACAAAAATTACGCGGCTGGTTGATCACAAATTAAAAAAGAGTGGATCAGCCGCTAAGCAACACACCAAAAATATCCAGTCTAAAAGATCAGGCTGGAGTCCAGAAGATGGACAAACGAGTACCACACTCGCCTGGTCGTCAGCTAAAGTAGATCGAGATACTCGGCAGATGTTATTGCTGTCCTCTCGTCGGAAAATATATCGCATTCTGTTAAGATATGATTTGCTGCACCCCGGCTGGACATTTTGATTTCCTGTCTTATCTCTGATTGCAAAGAGGGAGCCAGCGCCTTTTCTCACCTCCAGCTATGCTTCGTCCCATTGGTGCACGATTTTCTGTCTCAATTGTGGCATGAATACCTCCAGCAGAATGACATATTATCCAACTAAGACACCCCTATAGGCCTCTGTCGCTGATACATCAGCTTGTTCGTTTGCCCCTTATTCAATGTGTCCTGATACCAAACCACCTTCTGTTGTTATATTCTGTATATTCTCGACCATTTTTTCTCCTGAATACACTTGTGGTAGGGCCTGATGAACTCTAAGAGACTTTGAGCAGAAGAGAAGGTTCTTCTCTCGGTCACATCTCTTCTCCTCCAGGGTCTCCTTCAGAATCGAGGGCAAGATCGCATTGTAGCTATCAAAGTAACTGCTAGGTGGATCCTGGAAAGCAATGCAGGGAAATATATGTAAGATAAGAGGGTCGTGCCCTGTTTCGACTCGTATGGATGTTAAAATAGTGGTGCCCAACAGAAATATTATTTAAAATATCTAAAGCGAGCTTCTGTAGTGCTTTCACTTCCAAAATTCATCTAATCGAATTCTCTTCTGGATCTCTTAAGAATATGAGTTGGTTGTTTATTCTGACGTATGAGCTAAAACTTCAATGTTCCTTACAAATATTTCCAAGTTCTTTGCACAAAAGTTCTTATTGCTTGCAGACGATTACTGAAAAGTGGCTCCATAGGTGGGCGAGGGAAGGTGTGGTATGCAGGCATCTGGAGATATTACTGCAGATGTGAAATACCGGCTCGATGTCCTCGGCACAGAGGCTGGGTTCGGGCTGGGCCTAAACGCCTCTATGCCCGCCTAATTCTCTCATGGTGGGCTACTGTCGATACAGTCAGGTACTCTGCTGTACTTTGTGCATTTTCGACCAAGCCAAGGCCATACAAAAGTTCGGTAAAACTGTAGCATACAATCTCGATCTACAACCTACGCGCATTGCCTTTTCAAATATTTAGAGCGTTGGATGACTGCATTTTCAGGTCCACGTTACTTTCTGATAAAAAAAGGGCCCAAGAGATCCAACGAATCTAAAAAATTTAAAATGGTGTCTCTTATCATAAATCCTGAAAGGTATAAGACATGACTGCACCGGTTCAAAAGAACTCCATTTTTTTCTGTAGAAAACATAAAACCAAATGTTAATGCCCTTTCCTTCAACCTCCTGTCATCTATAGCTACCGTGTGCTCGTTGCAAGGCTGGAAGAGGAACGAAAAGTTGACATTTAAATTCTTTTTAGTATTAACCTCTTTCATTCAATTCGTCCAATAATGTGAAGTAAAGAACGCAGTACAGCCTATAGCTTAAAACACCGTCCCGAAGATTATCGTTGTTTTGTATAAAGAGGTTTGGAAGTAGGTCAGCGAGCCGACACTCCAAATAACGCAGGGACGAAAAGGACTGTAAAGAAATCGGAGGACGCCCCCAAAGCCCTGTGTGTGCAACTGTTGAGTATCATGCCTTCAATCAGAGTCGAAGGCCTTCTTATGGTCGAAGAAAACACACATTAGATGATGCCCACGTAGGAAAGCCTACTGTACAGCCGTGTCCAGCAGCGTCAGGTAATCAATTGTGGAATGATGTCGCCTGAAGACTCATCGCAGTCATCTTAGGGGAGCTTGGATTCTGAGATCCAGACTAACTGGCGGTTGACCATCCAATACGACAACTTTTCAGTGCACTGTTGAGGAGAATTAGAGTAAAATTCTTTCAGAGTCAGTGAATCTTCCAGTTTTCGGAAATAAGATAAAAAAAATTTGAGGAGTATTTCCTTAGCAATATACTGTAACGGGTTCTGTCGCAACTTGTGGTGTCAAGGCAGTAGAAAATGCGGATCTGTCTTCTACATTGAGGAAGGGCAGCTGTAAACTTCGTTACTGCCGGAATTGGTGTCTCACTTGTGCTCTGAGCAACTGCTTAGTAGTGGTAGAAGATCTTGGACGGCGATGGTGATGGTTCGAGCGAAATGCTCAGACATTTTCTGGCCATTGTTTCGTGAGAAGCTTAGTGTATAGGAATTTTTCAGGTGGCTTCTTTTGGTTTTCCTTAATAATTCTGCACATTTCACTTTCGCCCCATCTGAAAGTCTGCGAGATTTTCCGTAGTCGGCTGGCTTTCGAATCTACGCAGACACACCCTACTGCCCTTATTTGTAGTGGGGCACTCCATCGCGGAATAGGCTGTTAAGTTGAAGATTGTGTAATGGGTGCTTAGGCAAGGCACATCAAGGGATTGTCAGAGATGCCCCACAGCAGGAAAAGTGAGTGCTCTACCTCATGTTCAAGAGACACACGCCTTCTGGCAGCTAGAGGCCCTGAGAGCTATGTTATATGAATTGACGTCACACAGGCTCACGGACGGGGTAGCCACTTTGGAAGGCAATTTTAGAAAGCTGTCTTAGGAAACCTCTCTAGAAAGCCAGTATGTCTGGAACACCTGCGATGGTAGATGCAGGGATATAGGGAACATATAGTAAGCCTTCTAGACACTTGCACCACTTCAGTAATAGCTTCTAACTTGCTGGTGACAGAGAGAGGAGAGGAGTTTCATGAGTCATTAACAAAGCGAGCTGCTTCTCTTGTAAGTCTTTCTTTTCCTGTAGAAGACATACTTTCTTACCGGAGGGGCTTACAGACGTAGAAACAAGGGAATTTCCTGTACAAGGACACTCAATTCATTCACATGCTGATTACGATGAGTGGCTGACTGCAAACTCCAGAGGGTCATCCTCTGATTCGTCAGAGAGAACCAATTCGAAGAAAGCGGATGATTTTGATCCGTTTTTTTGAAATCTGTTGTTTTTACTTTTATGTCACTCTTTCTATGTTGAAACTAAAGGCTTGTCGGTTTGAGGACTACTTTTTATTTTTTCTTTATTTGCCCGCTGAGACAGAATGCCAGTTGTGATATTTTCCATTTACTGGCGTTCTGAGAGAGAGCCGACACACGTGTATCTTTGCAGGAGCACTTACATGCGTTGGATCAAGCTTCCACTGTTACAGAATGCGCTGAAGAAGTTTTTGTACTCACTAATTTTACGGTCGTAGTGGCGAATAATGTTGTGGATACTGGTGATTACGCTTCGATATGATAAATCCGGTCGGTGAATTTTTTTCCGATTTCTTTCTCATCGATGGAAGCTGTACTTTATCATCTTCAGACTGCATGGCATCCAGATCACTTTGCGTATATGTTGGCGCTGACGCTGAACGGTAAGTTATCACTTCATGAGCAGCTTTTCGACATACATCACACTTTGCTTCTTCCTTGCAAGAAATGATGCAATGTCCGTGCGGCCATTTAAAGCACATACTTGGGTTCCGGAACTATTCGCACTTTAAGTCCATGGAAACCAGCCTTTATACGTTCTCGCAAGATTGTTGGACTACTAAAAGTAGAAATTAGATTGTTTTCTCAAGCTCGCAATTTATCTTCCACAAAACATTTCTGTTACACAGGGTAGTCAGAAACGGTTTCAAACTTTCTAAGGGTGTAGCATGGGAGGTTGCACTGAGAAGTAATTGTTAAGCAAAAATTTCGATACTTCGTGTTATTTCGGGGTTATTTAGCATTGAAGTTATCGAATCAGGTCGCTGCACGCGCAAATTCAAGCAGCCTGCCAGAGGCGGAGTAACTAGACGTGTTCATTTCATTTCTTCACCGAAAATAAATGCTTATTTTGCTCACCAGGCTTAAATTTAGCACTTCCAAAGCAGGCACATTTTGACTGTAATGAGCATTTCAACAAGTGATAACTCACTGACCCGCAGACGTCTGTGCTTTATTGATTTTTAGCGCACACAAGTGCTTGAGTTTGCGCGCGCAGCAACCTCATTGGCTAAGCTCAATGCTAAATAATTCGGAAACGGCGCAACGTAACGATTTCTTTCTTTAACAATTTTTACTCAGCACAACCTTTTCTGCAACGCCATTAGAAACTTTTTGGACTGTTCCTGACCCCCTGTATATCTGACATTAATTTCTCTTTTGCAAAGCAATACCCGTTCACGATTTCAATTACGTTACAATATAAAAAGTGTGATGTGTGTCCATATAATCTACTGCATCGTTTTGGTAACTTCACCACAGTGCAGGCATGCGTAAATTTATCGTTAGTGACTTTTCTTTGTTCCGTAAACACTACAAAGTGTAAAATATTTGTAATTTATTAATTAAGGTGTTTGCCAAAGTTACATATAATATTTTTATTAATGTCTAGTTTCGGATATTTTTGTTCATTCTCGAGCCATTACCTACCTTAAGAGACAATGCTACTAACAAAACATGAAATACAAAATTTTAAACATTTTGTGTGCGTGGATTACAGTAGTGTGATAAATCTTTTGACATACCTGCGTTTGTAATGTTAGACTGTACGCAACAGATTTGGTTTAACATCTTATCAATATAACAAATGTTATTTGACTGTATTATGATTGTCTTGGTACATATAAAATTTGATAGGCCACTTCAGTAGCTCATACATTAAAATCTGACGGACTCTGTCGGCTGTTTGTTGGGTTTTCCAAGGCGCTTAATTGTATAGATAATGTTCTACCCTTAAATAAACTCAAGTTTTATGTAACTGGTGGCTTTATGCACAGCTGGTTTGAATCATACTTAACAGAAAACAAAATGTGCTGAACAATTCAAACAATGTTGGAAGGACAGAAAATTTTAGTGATTGGAAAGACAAAGGGAGCCCCACGGGGTCCAATTTTCGCTTTACTCCTATTCATTATATATGTGTATGACCTTCCACTTAATATTCAACAAGCAGAATTGGTACGTTTTGCAGATGATGCTAGTGTTGTAACAAATCCCATTAGAGAAAAAGCAACGAAAGAAATGGTAAATGATATTATCCAATAAAGGGGTTCCCATAAAATACTATCCCTAAATAAAAAAGTACTATATTCAGTTCTGTACAACAAACAGACATGCCAACAGTGGATGTAGCACGTGATCAGGAGTTTGTACATAGGGTAGAATGGTCTAACGTTCTGGGTGTAGATATTGATGAAAACTTGAACTCGAAGAAGCATGTTACTGAACTTCTCAAATAATATGTGATATTCACTAATGGACGTCATGTAGGTACCTCTTCAAGGAGCTAGGAGTTTCAATTGCACCTTCACGATACATACATTCTATTTGCTAGTGAAATTCGTGAAAAATAATCCACCACAATTTCAGAAGAACAGTGATGTCCATACCTACAACATTAGAGGAGAAATGGCCTTTTTTACTCATTATTAAAGCTGTCAGTGATTCAGAAATGAATTCAATATGCAGCAACGAAAGTTTTTGATATTTTCCCAATAACATGACCTGTGTGACAGGTAGCAAAGCAAGTTTTAAATATAACTTCAAATCGCTTCTTCCTGACTACTCCTTCTATTCCAGAGACGAATTTCTATTTAAAAACTGGTAGCCACTAATGATAACTAATCATATATACATATCCTGTAAATTGACTCATTCCACATAATTTTGATAAAAGAATTGTTTAAGTGATTTATCGAAAATGTAACAAATTATCTCGTAAAAAATCCCTACCAGCTTGGCTTATATAAAAATTATAACATGTTCCACATTGAAATTTATATACACCAAATGCATAACACTTTTTTCTTATTTTACAATTTTATCTCTTAGTTTAAATCTTAATTGAGCTGCTGTTCGAAATGCTATTTTGTACTGCTCGAGGTAAGCGTGCACTAACTTTTCAGCAATATGGTCACAATATTTCAATGTAGTACGTTTGTTTCTTTAAGTGGGATTTATTACCTTTCATATTTTTTGAGAAATTTCTGTAAAAACCATTGGCTACTGCTACTTGTTTGAGAATGCATAACTCGCATCATATTTCTGTTTCATTTAACAGAAGCTTAAATATGCGAGCTACCATAGCAAAAAAACATGACTTTTGTGTTGTGGCTGGAGGTTGGAGCCATCCATTGTTATTGCATATGAATGTGATTCTTTACAATAAATAGAAAATTTCAGATTATTTTCTGCCATTGTTACTGTTAAGTCTAAGAAATTAATTTCCATCTTGGACTCAAAGTCTAAAATGTATTTCATACTGTGGTACTGCTGGTTAAAAATCATATGGAAGGGGTGTAGATCCTCCTCCCTCCATTTACTACAGTAAATCAATCGTCTAAGCAGCATTAATATATAACTATCTTCTGTGTCAAAAGTGAGTTGTTCTGAAGCACCGCCTTGATAAATAATAAAATACGAAACTGAACAAAGCCTACGCAAAGAAAAAATGTGTTACTTTGAAATATTATGACCGTATTACAGAAAAGTTAGCACATGCTTTCCCCAAGCAATACAAAGTAGCATTTCTGACAGCAGGTCAGTTAAGTTTTAAACAAAGACATGAAACGGAAAAATGAAACCAAGTATTATGCATCAGATGTGTATAGATTACAATGTGGAGCAAGTGGATGTTTGTATATAGGTCAAATTGCTTGGAATACTGCACTATCTATCTGCAACTAGATACAAAGAACATATCAGGCCAAACAATAAGGCTGCTTTTGGCCATCGTTTGCGAAGCACAAAACATACAAAGTATTGCAGATAGTATTGACAATACTATGAGAACTTTAACCGTGTCACCTCAAGGAATGAAGTTAGATGTACTCGAAGAATGTGAAATATGTAAGCGGAAGTTAAATGAGCTGGACATATTGATGAACGAACAATTCGAATTTAAAAAACACAATAATTTTGCTCTTTTTAAAAGTAATCATGATTCAGTACAGCAGTTTGCTGACAACATATCAGTGATTTTAAAAATAATACGACAATGTCTGAGATCTCTATGAATACAATATCTATGTATTTAGTTTTAATATGATCTCTGGAGAGACAGAGCATATGAACACAGAATAAATAACTGAAGGCGCCCATCAGATTTTAATGTATAAAGACCAGATATGCCTATCCAATTTTATACGTACCAAGACAATCATAATGTGGTCCGATAACATTTGTTATATTGATCGGATGTAAAAACTTATCTATTATATACTGTCAAATATAACAAATGTTGGGAATGGGTCGGGAATGAACAAAAATGTACCAAACTTGTGACTAATAAAAATATTATATGCAAATCTGACGGAAACCTTAATTAATAATTTGCACATACATTGAGCCGCTGATTCTGATAGCAACACAATGTGGGAATTATGTAAAGTGTAAAATGTACTGTATTTACGAAACATTGAGTGCTCTGTTACGCAGATACACATCATTATATTTACTTCACTGATACAAAGAAAAACAACAACGTGATCATCACTGACACATGGGGTGATAGTACAAGTCGTCAAGAGAGAATATTTAATACTCTTCTCAGTGTCACAAACATTTTTAACCAACAACGTAGTAATTTTCAAGTAATTACATTACAGTGAACTCATAAAAACAGTGATTAAATGTTAACGTAGCAGCAAATAAACGAAATATACCACAGTGTCTGTTAGGAGCCGAATACATAGCAGTGGTATACATCTTTTTAGCTCTCTGACGCTACCTAGTGAAATGACATGTCAGCTCAAGACAGAGAAGGATTAAGTTAAGTTTTCGTCTGTTCCGCTTAGTTGCTTATGTACATGCCTTTGTTTTCATCTTTTTGTTCTTTAAACGCATGGATTGGCTCTTGAAGGGTTCTGTGGCAAGAAAAACATCGGTACTAACGAGCATCTATAGGTATATTGGAAGCTCCATTACTGGTAAAACAGCCATTACACCTAAAATTCTACACAATTTCTCTTATAAATATTCTGCTCTTGCGATTAGCGTTTCATTTTGCTTAAAAAGCAACTACGGACAGATGTATTACACACTCATTGCAGGTTTAATTTTATGCTGATATGGATGTTAAGTGTACACCCATTTGCAGAAGGCCGTAAGTGCTGTTTGCAGCTGAAAGAAATTCAGAGACAGTGCAACACACTGTGCCTCTTACTCAGAAATCTGCAAGGTTTGGGTGGATGCTCACAGACAAGACTATTAATTACTGGAAGTTGTAATCAGAAGGTTAGACTTCCGGGAAAGAGTTAATGTAAGAGACAAGACACAATCTGTTTTCGATGTTTGTGACTGTCGCACTCTTTGACGAATAAAGACACCACTGTTTGTAGAGGGTGCAGATGACCGCATGTCAGAATCATTGAGCTGGCTTGGATGAATGCATGTAGATCTACTTACGTACTCTTCGGCATAGAAAAAACGGTTTGTGCGGTCACGTTGTGATTGACTCAGAGATTTCTAATTCAAATGTCATTTAGCGTATAAATGTTAAGGTCAAGGCCACGAGATGTAAAATTTTTCCCCTTTACCGTTTTTTCAGTTTCAACCGCAGCATCTATCATCACATTTTCATGCCCTCTGTTGCTCTGATTGCTCTAACTTTTTTTTTTCTTTCTCCACAGAACGTACAGTACTTGTAATGTATCAGCACGGTCCGTTATGTGTCGTTTTATACATTGCATAAAAGGGACCGCTAATAAGTATTCTTGAAGAAACTGAAATATGTTCATACACATAAAATTACCATCAGGAAATTCTAAATGAACAGATCGATTTGAAATATAAATATTACACAGAAATTTTATTGTAATTACCCTTCCAAATAAAAGTTGGATAGAAGAACAGAATCTACAAATATGTCAGAGATCATGTTACCACGAAATTAAAAGTAATCACTGGAAAGCATGCATTTACATAAACAACATCGGTAAATTGTTGGAAACCTCACACACCACAATACTAGCTGGTATAACCAATTCCATAAGCAACAATAGTATTAAATTACATAACTCATAAAGCAATATAATATAGATTATAAGAAAAAAATATAACGTACAGAATACCAGAGAAGTAAACCGCCTGTAAACATGTAACATCACTGACTCAATTGTCAATATAGCTGTCACGAAACATAATTATGAAATAAACTTTCATAATTCGACAATTGAGGTGGTGCCTGGATGAAGGGCATTATAGACAGAAACCATATTACGTGATAAAGAACTTTAAAGTTTCGGTTTTCTGCTTATAAAATTATTTTACCTATTTTCGACTATAATTCTCACATTCAGAATTAAATATGAACTTCTTCATTGCAATAACTTAAGTATCTTGACATTTATATGCTTGTTTTATTAAAGGAGTAGTTTAAAAAAAAGTGTTGTATGCTTTTTTCTGCCCACAAAGTACTGTAATAATTTATTAATAAAAACCATGTAAAAAGAAAAATACTTATTTAGATAGTACAGTTTATTACAGAAATTGAAAATTAACACTGTCCACAGAAATAATAAGATTGCTAACAGTATTCGTAAGTAATCAGTGCATTCCTATAAAAGTAATTTTCATCATTGAATATTACTTCATTCTAGAAAATTTCTGTACACTCTTGACCCTCTTGGTTAGTGAAGCGCTATAAGTCTCGAATATCCCTTATATTCTTTGCATTTACCATCACATAAGGACAATAATCAGGATGAAATGTTTAGAATGTTTGTATGTCAAATACACTTAAAAGTTTGAAAGAAACATTGCTTGGTATATAAGTTCCTGGTTTTTACTTTAGTTGTAAGTAACTCTGAAGTTTGAATGAACTTTGTCTAGATAAAGTGGCCTTTAGGAAGAAGTTGATCAATAGTCTATTCCAGTCTTCGATTACATCAGGTGCAAAGCATAAATTGAACGGTGTAGATCAGCATAAAAGACCGCTTCAAGGTATGCGTTAGCTTTAGGTATAATGGTATTCTCCCTTAGAGCCTGTTTCACTACTGCAAAATTTCTGTCACGTTGGGAGAACGAGTGTCAATATACTGGGGAGAGATGATCAGAATTGACATTCTATATTCGGGAGGCATATGAGCAAAACGAAACCATGGCCTTCTTCTTATTTTGCCCACCTGAAGGATCAGAAAGAAAAATATATTTCTCAGATGTCTCTAATTCGTCATTTCCTTTGTAAGACAGTCATTAAGAAAAGATAAAACAGAGTTGACATATTTCCTTGCTTGTGTTTCTAAGAAACTATATGTGTAGGATGTATTGTCATTTTGAACATCGAACATATTCAACATCAGCAATATTTTATAAAATTGACTGGTGACGTTTCCGCTCCGGTCGCAGGCTCGAATCCTGCCTCGGGCATGGATGTGTGTGATGTCCTTAAGTTAGTTAGGTTTAATTAGTTCTAAGTTCTAGGCGACTGATGACCTTGGAAGTTAAGTCGCATAGTGCTCAGAGCTATTTGAACCATTTTTGAACTGGTGACATTTAGGTTTCGTATCGGAAAATTTTGGGCATCATCGAATTCTACGACAATACATTTCTCACTTTCTGTAGCTCTCTTTTTATTTCGAAGTATTTTTCAACCTTTTTCTAGTAAAGCAAATGCAGTAATGCAGTAGTAATCAGCTGTGGAATGATTCCATAAAATTGATGTCCTGACTACTAGAGTTAAATGATTGAAACAGAAAGTGAAGACGTTATGTATCAGAATATTGGAGATTATTTAAATCAATGAGTGGAAAATAGCATATAAGCCCACATGACATTTTTCCAGCCAACGCCTCACCTTCGTAAATAACTACTTCAACAAAAAATGACATCTGCTATAACTCCAACAGCATAAAATGAGAAAACACATAAAATAGTGCGACAGAAACTTAGAAATTGCTGTCATATGGATATCAAGACCACCTGATGTATATAGCAAACTGTAATTCTACAACAGCGTAAATTACCTACTTAAGAAATTTGAAATGTTATACCAAGCTAAGTACTTCTCAGAGATAACCTGAAGATGACAATCACGCAGAAATAAGCCTATTGTGATAAACAATATAATCAAACACACATACTTCCAGCTATTGATTACAGCGATGTTATCAACCAAACCCTTTCTCAGGAAAGCTGACGGCGCCTGGGACTGGTGTGTTCGTTATATCTATGACGTTCGACTCTTTGTATTTCACTATCGTAAGCACAGCTATCCCGGCTGCATGCACAGATTTCCGCACCCTCTGTCTTCTCTATTGTCTTATCAACGTACACTGTCCCCCATATCTCTCCACGACCTTAATGCTCTTGTCTGAACAACATGGCAAAACACCCGTTCCCATTAGACCAAAATCCTGTTTCACCCCATTATTGCCGGCCGGTGTGGCCGTGCGGTTCTAGGCGCTTCAGTCTGGCACCGCGTGACCACTACGGTCGCAGGTTCGAATCCTGCCTCGGGCATGGATGTGTGTGATGTCCTTACGTTAGTTAGGTTTAATTAGTTCTAAGTTCTAGGCGACTGATGACCTCGGAAGTTAAGTCGCTTAGTGCTCAGAGCCATTTGAACCCCATTATTAGGCCATTTTTCTCAGTGTCCCTCCCAGTAGCAGGAACCCGACTCCTAAATCTCCAGTATTATGTTAGAGGACTGTAAAACATCTCCAGCTTCAGAAGACAGTTAATGACGTATCTACTAAAACAATAACAATGATTACTACTGTCCCTGTACACACTCGTTACCGTTGTACATCCTTCTTTCTAACCAGATTTTCCTCTTTTCCTTGTATTCTTAACTGGTGCAGTCTCCTTACATTTCCTTTTCCCAGAACTCGCTCTATCAGAAAACATCTACAGCTATAAATTCCTTATATATACAGGGTGTTACAAAAAGGTATGGCCAAACTTTCAGGAAACATTCCTCACACTCCAAGAAAGATTAATATGTTATGTGGACATGTGTCCGGAAACGCTTACTTTCCATGTTAGAGCTCATTTTATTACTTCTCTTCAAATCACATTAATCATGGAATGGAAACACACAGCAACAGAACGTACCACCGTGACTTCAAACACTTTGTTACAGGAAATGTTCAAAATGTCCTCCGTTAGCGACGATACATGCATCCACCCTCCGACGCATGGAATCCCTGATGCGCTGATGCAGCCCTGGAGAATGGCGTATTGTATCACAGCCGTCCACAATACGAACAAGAAGAGTCTCTACATTTGGTACCGGGGTTGCGTAGACAAGAGCTTTCAAATGCCCCCATAAATGAAAGTCAAGAGGGTTGAGGTCAGGAGAGCGTGGAGGCCAAGGAATTGGTCCGCCTCTACCAATCCATCGGTCACCAATTTGTTGTTGAGAAGCGTACGAACACTTCGACTGAAATGTGCAGGAGCTCCATCGCGCATGAACCACATGTTGTGTCGTACTTGTAAAGGCACATGTTCTAGCAGCACAGGTAGAGTATCCCGTATGAAATAATGATAACGTGCTCCATTGAGCGTAGGTGGACGAAACTAAAATGAGCTCTAACATGGAAACTAAGCGTTTCCGGACTCATGTCCACGTAACATCTTTTCTTTATTTGTGTGTGAGGAATGTTTCCTGAAAGTTTGGCCGTACCTTTTTGTAACACCCTGTATATATTTGTGTGTGTGTGTGTGTGTGTGTGTGTGTGTGTGTGTGTGTATGTGTGTGTGTGTCACTATCATTATTATTTTTCATTTTTATTGTCATTATTATTGAAATTATTATTATCACTATTAGTGGCGGCAGCAGCAGCACTATTTTCATTAGTTTACAGTCAGTATTATGTACGCAAATTGTCACTATAGACACCCAAATCATTTTAACACTATTTGTCATATTAAAACAGTTATTTCTTCGCTTACTATGGTGTGAAAAAGGTACTGCATGTGAGAAATCCTGGTCCGATGCAAGAGAGGGCCTGATGGTGCTAATGAGGTCAGATTAAATAAATACATAAAAACGAGTGTTTCAGGCATAGCAGCAAATCTCCTAAAGATAACATTCGCAGGTGACTTGCACGCCACAATGAATAAAGCAGTGTATTCGTACCCGTGGGCGATCACATCTCATGCTGTTGTCCATGATGGACATCAGTCCCACATGAAATGGAAGTTTTATCACTTACTACCCCTTGTATGATGAACATCTCCATGAAGTTACTCACGTACTGAACTGGTGTTACATAATATAACACTTCGATTTCCGTCGGTATGCTTACACGAAGAGACACGATCAAAATGTTCAACATCTTATAATCGGCAACTATAACCATCTTCCTCTTTTGACTGCTGAATCTTCCTTCGGTATTTCGCTACTCTTGTAGAATATACTACTGGCTATTAAAGTTGCTACACCAAGAAGAAATGCAGATGATAAACAGGTATTCATTGGACAAATATATTATACTAGAACTGACATGAGATTACATTTTCACGCAATTTAGGTGCATAAATCCTGAGAAATCAGTACCCAGAACAACCGCCTCGGACCGTAATAACGGCCTTGATACGCCTGGGCGTTGAGTCAAACAGAGCTTGGATGGCGTGTACAGGTACAGCTGCCCATGCAGCTTCAACACGATACCACAGTTCATCAAGAGTAGTAACAGGCGTATTGTGAAGAGCCAGTTGCTCGGCCATCATTGACCAGACGTTTTCAGTTGATGAGAGATCTGGAGAATGTGCTGGTCAGGGGAGCAGTCGAACAGGTTCTGTATCCAGAAATGCCCGTACAGGACCTGCAACATGCGGTCGTGCATTATCCTGCTGAAGTGTAGGGTTTCGCAGGGATCGAATGAAGGGTAGAGCCACGGGTCGTAACACATCTGAATTGTAACGTCCACTGTTCAAAGTGCCGTCAATGCGAACAAGAGGTGACAGAGACGTGTAACCAATGGCACCCCATATCATCACGCAGGGTGATACGCCAGTATGGCGATGACGAATACACCCTTCCAATGTGCGTTCACCGCGTTGTCGCCAAACATGGATGCGAGCGTCATGACGCTGTAAACAGAACCTGGATTCATCCGAAAAAAATGACGTTTTGCCATTCATGCACCCAGGTTCGTTGTTGAGTACACGATCGCAGGCGCCCCTGTCTGTGATGCAGCATCAAGGGTAACCGAAGCCATGGTCTCCGAGCTGATAGTCCATGCTGCTGCAGACGTCGTCGAACTGTTCGTGCAGATGGTTGTTGTCTCGCAAACGTCTCCATCTGTTGACCCAGGGATCGAGACGTGGCTGCACGATCCGTTACAGCCATGCGGATAAGATGCCTGTCATCTCGACTGCTAGTGATACGAGGCCGTTGGGACCCAGCACGGCGTTCCGTATTACCTTCCTGAACCCACCGATTCCATATTCTGCTAACAGTCATTGGATTTCGACCAACGATAGCAGCAATGTCGCGATACGATAAACCGCAATCGCGATAGGCTACAATCCGACCTTTATCAAAGTCGGAAACGTGATGGTACACATTTCTCCTCCTTACACGAGGTATCAAGACGTCGTTTCACCAGGCAACGCCGGTCAACTGTCGTTTGTGTATGAGAAATCGGTTGGAAACTTTCCTCATGTCAGTACGTTGCAGACGCCGCGACCCGCGCCAACCTTGTGTGAATGAATCATTCTATGTAGGTGAATGTGTGAATGGTCTAAAAAATTAATCAATTGCATATCACAGCATCTTCTTCCTGTCGGTTAAATTTCGCGTCTGTAGTACGTCATCTTCGTGGTGTAGCAATTTTAATGGCCAGTAGTGTAGTTGTTCCACATTAAACTTCCCTCATTTCAGACTCTTTAACGTTTTCTCGTCAATTTAGAAGCGGAATAACCCATGTTTACAATGTACAAAAACGGCTCTGAGCATTATGGGACTTAACATCTATGGTCATCAGTCCCCTAGAACTTAGAACTACTTAAACCTAACTAACCTAAGGACAGCAAACAACACCCAGTCATCACGAGGCAGAGGAAATCCCTTGACCCCGCCGGGAATCGAACCCGGGAACCCGGGCGTGGGAAGCGAGAACGCTACCGCACGACCACGAGCTGTGGACTTACAATGTACAATAATAGCACCTCAGACAGTAGAGATAACATATTAACACAAATTATTATTATTCGTGCGTAAGTGTCAATAAAATTCTTCAGGGTATTTGACCGCATCGTCAATATGTAAAATTCTCCGACATTTTGATCACTGTTGTAAATGGCCTTCCTCAGGGTGAAAAGCACCCTGAGGAAGGCCATTTTGAAGGTATCCCGATTAATTTTATTGACATCATTCGTATGGTTTACATGGTAATTTGACATTCTCACATAAACGGTTAAATATGCAGAAAATACATAGTATAAAACCAAACATAATATAAAAAACTCTCGAAAATTTTGTAATGGAATCTCTAGTCTCTTAGACAACCCATAGATCTCGGTGTCACTAAATGCAGTTAACTGAGTCCAGCAGGAAATTTTCGTAATAAACACTCTTCAGACTGGTGCTGTGTAGCTTGCTCAGCGACTACACAGTCACACGTCGGGGCATCTTTGAATCCCCAGTCATACAAATAATGATCATGATTGCTTTGTGACAGCACCAGTTAGAAGGATTAACCAGTGATATTCTGTTGCCCAGAGCATGCCAGAATGTGAATATTTCGTTTAGCACGCTTTTCAGGGAGGCTCCTTTCATGTCACCTTTAACGCAAATGAAAACGACAAAGGGATGCTTTTTTATGTGGATTATATGATTCGTAACTGGAACCTTCACGCAAATGATTGTGTGTCGAATGATTTTGTTTTCATTGGGTTGTATCTTCCTGTATAATAAGCTAGTGCGAGTAGGTATACAAGGAGCATTCCGCCCCAGAGTTTCAGCGATGACATTATCTATGATGTCATGAGATTTCCCCACACCAACCCTCCCTTACCACTTCACCTCTATCCATGCTGACAAAGGTCAGTTACCCTACGTATAAAATGGCAGAAAATTCAAATGTTTCTGGGAAATTACAAAATGGCGGAAAATACCAAAACTAGCTCAATTTTGTTAGTGTGTTTCCCTCCCACCCCACTCCTATGAAGTAAGTTTGTTGTCCTAAGTGTAAGCTGGCAGGAAAATACAAGACAGCGCTTGAACAAATCAACCAGGGCATACTGACGCAGCACTATGACATCATAAACCGAAATGATGGGTCTAGGATACTGCCACAGCCATAGTATGGCGTCAGAAACCAAGACATGGAATACTGGCGCAAACCTATGACGTCAAAACACAAGATGCAAGGACAAAGGGAAGTAACACCTGCAGAAATCTGTAGGGCTATTTGTAGCAGTCAGGTCACCGTGTAATTCCGTTCTCCCCATCCTACGTTAATTAGTTTATCTCTGTTTAAACAATAGTTTATGTTTAGTCAGCACACGTGTCATACAACATCGCAAACTTGCTTTTCCTGTAAGTTTGGATCTTTCCACAGTATATCTATAACGCTACACCCTGGGAGGGAAAGGGCCCCTGGAAAATTCACCACCAATGGGAGCAGTCTGCATGCACTGACCATCTCATGACAGTTGGGTCTGGTAGCGAACAGCCATTCACTGCGCTGTATGGAAAAAGAGCCCTGCAGTGAAGGCAAAATGCTGCGTTATGACCCTGCAGCCCAGCTGGAGGTGTTCCAGAAGCTACAGGCATCAGATGTGAAGTGCCCATGCAAAGTTGGGTGTAGAAGCTCTGATTCCCAACGCCGGTGTGCTGTTGTGACAGCACTGCAGCTACAGCCCACATGACTAAGATGAATTATTTGTGTGTGTGTGTGTGTGTGTGTGTGTGTGTGTGTGTAATCAGACAAGGTTATACGTATTTACAAGTTGAATCATAACCATCAAACCATGGTCAATATATATGATGAAAAAATAACATCTTACAAGTATAATGGCCCATACCTCTCTTCCTCATGGCGTTTCAACACGAAAAAATTGTCTGCAGTATCAGATGCTAGACCACAGCACTCCCTGTCGACATGGTGCAGAGACTGTAAGCAGCTAGAGCCCCCAGACATCTGTCTCATGGTGAAGCATGACACTGCCAGCACAGTGGATCTAAGAATCACGCAGTTCAGTATATAATATAGGCATCCAGTGGCTGTCGATACCGGCATCCTAGAGGTTAACCTATTGAATTTTCTCTCATGTCACAGAACTTTTACATCTAAGGGTTCCCACCTTACTATGCGTCTTATGGTGCATACTTAACGTCATAAATCTCTATAAAATTTCTAAATGGCTACAGATGACATACATACGGCAAGTCATGGAATTATCGCGTCAATTTTATGGTGAATTGAGAGAATAGCGTACCGAAATCAATGAAATTTCCACCTAAAATCACTCTCCAGTTGTGGTCTTATCCTTTTAAAACAAATATTGTACCGACAACACTGAATTCTGCGTTGAAAAATAAAGAATGTAATACCGAAATCAATTTTGTAAGCTCATTCTCCAGGTGTCATCTTATGCTTGCTATAATGAATATCACACCGCCAAATTGACTCTTCCATTGTAAACAGTGAATGTACTAGACAATAATCATTTTTCAACGTACATTGGAGAACTTCCACTTCAAATCTAAATCCTCCCCTACCGTTGGACACGAACATCGAAGAGTCAAATGTAATTATCCATCGGTGGGAACGTGCTGATAATGGTTTAATGCCATCCAACAGTCGTAGGGTCCATATCTTAAATTAAAATAATAGTGTACTGCATTGGTCTGCAGGTCACACAAAACTTTAGGCATCCCTCTTACACAGGAGTTTTATACAGCAGCGCTGACATGACGATCACACATATGTGACGCTGTTAACAGCCCCTGGCCACAGCAGAGCTCTCTCAGACAACTGTGCTATTAAGTGTCACTCTATGGATTGGAAAGTCCCGGTATTTATTCTCTCGTCAGTCTGTCGTAGGATCTGTATCTGCCACTTACCATTTCTTACAACTCTGTTAATGTTTGTGTGTGTGGAGGAAAACACTGTAGATGCCATCAAATTCGGTATATTGACTATAGAGTCATAAATAGTGTTAGTCTGTGTAATAGAATTTCACGTGGTCTATACGTAAGGTAACCACGATAGCAAGTGAATTATTGTAACTGCAGTTATTCCACCAGTTTTAAGCACTCAGCAAACTGTATCCCAGCTTCTAGATGCACAATGTTCTCTCCTTATAGCCCAGGGGCACCGTCGCCGAACCCTCCAAAATCATTACAACTAGGAAACGGCGAGTTCCACACACATTTTTGACGAATGCTGGTGCTAATGATATGACGGCTTGTTAATTTTCCCAGTAAATCTAGTTCTTCCATCCGCTGCTCCTGTACTTTACAAAGATACAAAACGACTCAACTCTAGCTGTGATGCTCATAATCGTAACAGCTAGACTGTTTCACGCAATTTCACATGTTTAACGGTACTACATTTCTCAAGCACAGGATGTTTACGTATTTAGCTGTTGATAGACATTTCAATTCCCTGCAAGTTGACACTTTTTCCCAATATCACTATACCTGTATAATATAAGTTCTTTGTCTTGTTATGCTCAATGTAACGAACGTGTCACAATGTTCTTTGATTGAACATCTATGTAAAAGTTTATTCACATTTTCTGTCACTTTATCTCACTGTAATTAATTTACGACTCTAATTTCCAATTTAATGTTCTGTTTAAATTCTGTTAGATTAAAATAATCTTTGTAGAACTGGTTCATGCATAGATAACGTGGGTTTATACTTAGGATGGACGTCCCCCCGCTACTAACTCAACATGATGGGAATAGAAAAGGTGGGATTGGCAGTAGAGCGCAATAAGTCTTTGTGACAGTCAGTCAGCAGCTAGCATCAAAACTGTCCAAATCTTGTGTCATGAATGAGGCTAAGAAAGTAGAAAGACTGATTAATAATGCCACGGATGTGGGTGAGAACTGGCTATTTGTTCACGGAATTTACTGGTTGCCCCTGAATCACGGAAACCCGGCGCCAAGAAGACAATTTTCAGACCTTTTGTACCTCAAGAGCCATGAGTACGTTTATCGCCTTTTCCTTAACCACAGCTGATTGCGACAGTTACCATCTCTATCTCAAGTAAAAGTTTACAATTGTTTTTAGTTGCATGTACCAGTTATTTGCTTTATTTGCAAATAATGACTGTTTTTAGTTCAACTTGGAGTTATGAACCCTGAATTACTCATTTCTCATTTTATTTAGACAAGATCCTTTTCCAAGTGAGCAACATACCCGAATTTCCTATTTTATTGAACTGAAGAATACTTATTGCTTCAGTAGTGTTCATTAACTTTCGTGGAGTAGTTTTCTTAAGTGTTCAGCTATCTTTGTTTCTTGAATACCTCACGTAAGATTTCAAATATACTATTATGGACAACAATGTATAACCCTATAACTTAATCGTTACTACAGGTTCACAGTCAAAACCAAACTCCTTTTATAGGCGGAACATTACCGGCAGCTTGCTCTTGTGGTTTTAGATGGAAGTGTTACTTGTCTTTTGGTAAAAGTGGTGTTTTAGTGGCTGTTAGTTTTATAAAGTCTTGACGTTTTACAGCTGAACTTAAACAGTATGCTACACTAGCGCTGTGAACAAGAAAAGAACACTAGACCACCAACATCTCGCTCTCTCTCGCATATACAATCAATAGAGTATGCGGCGGGGCGGGTTATTCCAGTTTGCTCGTTTGTCGTACTGTTCACTGCAAAAGTTCCACCTACCCCAGTACGGCGGCAGATCACAAGCCCATTTCTCTGCATACGTATGTACTGCGCTGACGACGTAAAAGCAGAGTTGAAGAAAACGCCATCAGTACTTACGTTGCAAGTCCGCGTAAAATCTGGTAGCAAGCTATTCTGTAATTTCTTATAATACTTTTCAGGCAGAAAGTGGTTGCATCGTTCTCTCAGTAAAATGTCAAAATTCTGAAACGAGTCTTTTATTTCATTTCAGTTGAAAAAATACCTGCCGTCAGCCCACATGTAATTAGCGAACAACGTCACTGTCCTCAGTTCACAGTTCATGCAACCCAGTACCCACGCATGGCAGCCAGAAATGTATTTAAGTCCAACGCGAAGAATTACGCGATTTCACAGTCACAGTCAGTCCTTTTCAGCGGATTTCTATTAAAGAAATTGCTCGCCAAATATTCCATATAAAGATACGATATATGCCACACGGAATTTTACAAAGGCCGGAAGTACACACGCGTTTATCTTCCCAACAAAATAATTCTAGAACTTCCGGACTTCACAAAACTGTCCGAGAATGCAACTGCTTTTACGGCAACACAATCGGGACGCGAAATACCAATAACTTCTTCATTTTACACATTACGCAGACGGACACGTTCAACATGACCTGCACGTTCAACAGGTACCCAGCGACTCCTTCATTCTGCTCCTTCCACACCCTGTAACTACCTGGGAGTGCCACGAACTGCTAAACTCTGATTGGTTGATCAAAATTGGTCGAGATCATTCTCGCGCCAAAGCTGTCCCACGCCAATCACTATTCCCAAGTGCATTCACGTCATTTCAATATGCAAATATTGATATAATATTTATCATAACCAAACCAAAGGAAAACTAATCTGCGGATTTAGAAAACTATTACTCTGCAAACAGCTATCCTGGCTGCCTTCTTACAAAAGCAAGTACTCTTAGCCATACGTCATCAGCAATGAGGGGAAAACACAACTTTACCACTACACAGTTACGTAATGTGGTACAATATACAATATTGAATTTCTACGTATGCAACACTTACACACTCTCATTCATCCTCATTCAGTCCAGAACAAACAAGCAAATATTTATTAATTGAATAATCTACTACATCTACATCTACATCCATACTCCGCAAGCGGAGGGTACCCTGAGTACCTCTATCGGTTCTCCTTTCTATTCCAGTCTCGTATTGTTCGTGGAAAGAAGGATTGTCGGTATGCTTCTGTGTGGGCTTTAATCTCTCTGATTTTATCCTCGTGGTCTCTTGGCAAGATATACGTAGGAGGGAGCAATATACTGCTTGACTCTTCGGTGAAGGTATGTTCCCGAAACTTTAACAAAAGCCCGTACCGAGCTACTGAGCGCCTCTCCTGCAGAGTCTTACACTGGAGCTTATCTATCATCTCCGTAACGCTTTCGCGATTACTAAATGATCCTGTAACGAAGCGCGCTGCTCTCCGTTGGATCTTCTCTATCTCTTCTATCAACCCTATCTGGTACGGATCCCACACTGTTGAGCAGCATTCAAGCAGTGGGCGAACAAGCGTACTGTAACCTACTTCCTTTGTTTTCGGATTGCATTTCCTTAGGATTCTTCCAATGAATCTCAGTCTGGCATCTGCTTTACCGACGATCAACTTTATAAGATCATTCCATTTTAAAGCACTCCTAATGCGTACCCCCAGATAATTTATGGAATTAACTGCTTCCAGTTGATGACCTGCTATTTTGTAGCTAAATGATAAGGGAACTATCTTTCTGTATATTCGCAGCACATTACTATTGTCTACATTGAGATTCAATTGTCATTCCCTGCACCATGCGTCAATTCGCTGCAGATCCTCCTGCATTTCAGTACAATTTTCCATTGTTACAACCTCTCGATACACCACAGCATCATCTGCAAAAAGCCTCAGTGAACTTTCGATGTCATCCACAAGGTCATTTATGTATATTGTGAATAGCAACGGTCCTACGACACTCCCCTGCGGCACACCTGAAATCACTCTCACTTCGGAAGACTTCTCTCCATTGAGAATGACATGCTGCGTTCTGTTATATAGGAACTCTTCAATCCAATCACACAATTGGTCTGATAGTCCATATGCTCTTACTTTGTTCATTAAACGACAGTGGGGAACTGTATCGAACGCCTTGCGGAAGTCAAGAAACACGGCATCTACCTGTGAACCCGTGTCTATGGCCCTCTGAGTCTCGTGGACGAATAGCGCGAGCTGGGTTTCACACGACCGTCTTTTTCGAAACCCATGCTGATTCCTACAGAGTAGATTTCTAGTTTCCAGAAAAGTCATTATACTCGAACGTAATACGTGTTCCAAAATTCTGCAACTGATCGACGTTAGAGACATAGGTCTATAGTTCTGCACATCTGTTCGACGTCCCTTCTTGAAAACGGGGATGACCTGTGCCCTTTTCCAATCCTTTGGAACGCTACGCTCTTCTAGAGACCTACGGTACACCGCTGCAAGAAGGGGGGCAAGTTCCTTGGCGTACTCTGTGTAAAATCGAACTGGTATCCCATCAGGTCTAGCGGCCTTTCCTCTTTTGAGCGATTTTAATTGTTTCTCTATCCCTCTGACGTCTATTTCGATATCTACCATTTTGTCATCTGTACGACAATCTAGAGAAGGAACTACAGTGCAGTCTTCCTCTGTGAAACAGAAATCTTTTCTGTATTTTATATTACAAAAATGAAAAAGTAGTTAACGTTTTTAATATGAAAATCCAAATAAATTGACCTGACATTTTGTGAGCTCCAGTAATGTTTTCAAATGATACTAAAAGACACTGTTGTTATTCCTAACTGAATTTTTTAGTCTCTGATGTTGTAATTAATTTCCTCTAACTCTGAAACTATGATAGATAGAAGGCTGAAATTTTTATAACATATCTCTTGAATAACAAAAGGCAGTGTATCGACTTTGAACAATATTAAATAATATTTGATATAGCTTATTTAGATTCTTAGGGGTCTGAATATTCAGTTGCTCGCTTCCCGTGGCTAGTATAGCGACTGGTGCAAATGAGTCATTGCTAAGACACAACTGGTTGTCTCCTTCACAGTCAATGGCTCCAAGGCTACGGGCTGTTCTGCAAAACAGCTTACAAGTTATCGCATTTTGACTCGCAACATTACACACACCCTTAAGAATCTAAAATTTCTCCTGAGCATTTTTATCGTTGTTATTGCAAGAAATGTTAGTTAAGATTCATTTCGTTAATATACCAGCACTGTCAAATCTAAATGGTTCTTACTAAAATCTAATTTTAACTGAAATCTTTCTCAAATAAACAAAATATCTAAAATTACGTTACAACATTATATATAGTTGCATCAAACATCAGTGGCTGTGGCTTGATGACATACACTCAAATTAATTCACAAAAAAACTTCTCTCTCCTTTCTCCCAAAATCAACTATTACAACATTTTCTCTCAATTTATATTTACAAATTATTCACACGGGGAAATTTTACATGCCGGCCACGGTGGCCGAGCGGTTCTAGGCGCTTCAGCCCGGAACCGCAAAACAGCTACGACCGCAGGTTCGAATCCTGCCTCGGGCATGGATGTGTGTGATGTCCTCAGGTTAGTTAGGTTTCAGTAGTTCTAAGTTCTAGGGGACTGATGACCTCAGATGTTAAGTCTCATAGTGCTCAGAGCCATTTGAACCATTTGAAATTTTACCTACGTTCTTGAAACTACAAAATTTTTCCTAATCAAAACTTTTATATCTTCCACATAGTATTTAACCAAAAAAATAATTTTATTTCGTCGCTTAATCAGCGTCCAAAAACTTTACTAATTATAATTTAGGCACTGGGAATGGTGCCCTTTCCTGAACCTTAGACTACGATTTGGCGGTCGTCTCTTAATTTAACACTTTTCTGACAAGAAGTTGGAAGTTTCACTGACGAAGGAGATGGGTGCGGATCACTTCTACAAATCACTTATATATAGGTCACATAATGGCTTGCTACTGGGATACAGCGCCCAGCTCTCAACATCGGGTTCCCTCTCAGTACCGTATCCGGTTCGGTCACATTTTACATACCTGCAATATATAGTCCGTCTAAATGTCCATTCTTAGCATTTACATGCTAACCTAACACACACATTTATCCTAATAAATAATAATGCTCCCTTTTCAAAATTGAAAGCGAAACTTTTTCAAAGAACTTTTGGAAAAATTTTGGAAAAAAATTTTTTTTAACTTTACTGTAGTAACATTTTCATATTAATTCTCTAAGTAAAAAGTGAATTAATTGATTCTCAAAATTTTAACAATACCCAATTCGGTACTACTACTAAAATCTTTTTTTCAAAATCGGTTTTAATCATTGAGCGAGTTACTGTTACAAATATTGCTGATTAAAAAATCCCCAAATGTTTTTCTCTAGGAATTTTCCTTCAGCAAAAATTTTCTTCTACAGTTACTAATTAAGCTCCATGACTTCACACAAAATGAGCTATTATACATAAAGAAAAAAATAGATCATCATTAAATATACTGAAAAATTATTTCTGCCACCATCTTCGGCTCTGAAAAACATCATGATACGTTACATAATGAATATAAAATTACTGAACACTGAAAATCATTCATGCCACCTTCTACAGTTCTGCAACATCTCCTATATACATTATATGAAAAGAGAAATTTTTTTTATAAAATCACTGAATATTACTCTCATACGCCTATATACAGAGAACATAAATTTCCTTATAGAAAAATACTGTAACAAACTCATGCCAACTTCTGTGGCTCTTCTACACTAGCCAACTACTATGGCTCTTCATTTTCTCATATACAATTTTATTTATTTCCTCAGTAGGCAATTCTCTCTTGCCTTGAAAACATTCCTTACAACAATTTCTTTACAAGATATAGAATTCGGAATATTATTTCACATTACTGTATTGGCTTTCAGTTCAATTTCATTCCTCTCTCTTTCTGGTTAGTATTTTAGCTTCTTACTGGAACTACCAGCTTTATGTATCATATGATAGAGAAGAAGGTAAGACAATAGCTATAAATTCTGTATGATGAAGAGGAAAGTTGACAATACGAAAAGAAACGGAAATAGTATTGTCAACAACTTGGGATGCCAGGTGTTCGTCAACCACCTGGCAATGCAAATAATGCGTGTACCCTGAGGCTACTTAGTTACTGCTGTTTAATTGATCCTTCAATATGTATTTCTTTAAATCAATAATGTTTCTTAAGCCCAGTATTTGTGTGACACCACATATTCCAACCTGTAGGCATTTGCATGAGGTTTGGCTACAGTTCTAAATGGTCCCACATAATCAGTAAATTTGTTAGTCTAAGATGTCAGTTTCTTAGACTTTCCTTTATTTTTCACCAGCACTAGGTCACCTATCTGAAAATTCGTTGTACTTGCCTTCACATCATGCCTTCTTTTCCAATCAAAGCCTATTTCCTAATATTGGCATGTGATATTTTCTTCATCTGCTCCAACGCTACCTCAGTAAGAGTCGGAAATTCTACTAGGTCAAAGACAAGATTATTAGGTCTTATTCCACCCATTAATTCTACCGGTGCAAAACCCATTGCTTCATGTTTCAAATTGTTTATTACTTCTTCAGAATACTCCAAGTAATTAGCCCAAGCAAAGTGCTTCATATGACAGTATGTTTTACAAAGACGGTTAAGTTCTTTCATGATGCTTTCACACATATTTCCCTGAGGAAAACATGCCAAAACTTTTATATGTTCTGTGTTTCTTTTATTCAAACATTCCTCAAAACGCTTAGAAATGAATTGGGGCCCATTATCTGACAAAATTGCTTTCGGCACCCCTGTGTTTACAAAATAGCCTTTCTCCAATTTACTCACATTTACTTTGGAATTAGCCTTCTCAATACGATAAAAGCTCACATACTTTGAAAATCCATCCACCAATACAAACACATATTCGCAACCTCCTCTTGAAACTGGCAGAGGACCGAAAAGATTCACTGCTACTAGTTTGTTCTGAGATTCCACAGAGTACATCTGTCCCTGTATAATTCTGTTATTTGCTTGTAATTTTTGACACTTGTCACAGTATTCTTGCCTCTTTTGCACTCAACACCACATGTTATCAAAAATTAACTCACTTAATTTAGCAATACACTTAAGGGCTCCGTAATGTCCATATTTTTGATGTATAAAATCAATCAATAAATCTACATGTTGCGCTGGGAAACAAATACGCCAATCTTCATTCGTGTTCTTCCTTCTCCTAAACAGAATATCTTTGTATACCTGATAATATTCAGTTAACTATGGAAAATCAGGGTGACCTATCCTGCTTTTTACCAGTTTCAGATTATCGCCCTGGTTTTGTTCTGTCTGAGATGCTTACAGATGCGCTTAATTGGTCCCTCTTTCTGCAGTTGAATGACCGCCAGCAAAATTTCATCACAATCCCTATTCCTTAATGGATCTACCATCTGCTCTTTTTCCATCACGCTTCTAGATAACGCATCTGCCACAATGCTTTGAGAACCCTTTATATACTTCATCTCATTATCAAATTGCTGTAAATACATAGACCACCTCCTCAGTCTACCGTGTTTGAGTTGGCAAGTATCTAAATATGTTAAAGCACAATGGTCAGTAAAAATTATAACTTTGTCCCAAGAGGTATTGCTCAAATTTTTGCAATCTGAAAATAATGGCTAAAGCTTCCACTTCAGAAATGCTATAATTTTTCTCTGTTTGTGCAATGATCGACTTGCAGATGCGATCGTTTTGTGGACCTGCTCTTCACCAACTGTATCGATCTGGAATAATTCCACCCTCAGACTATAACCACATGCATCTGATCCCAGACAAAAAGGTTCCGAAAAGTCAGGATGGTTTAAAATTTGACTGTTCACTAGTACTTCTTTAAGTACTTCGAATGCTGTTTGAAACTCCTGGGTCCACTTAATATGGAATATTTTTCTTAAACAATTCCCTCAAACAAGGTGCATTAAATAACTGCCCAGTCACAAACTTGCGATAAAATACAAAAAGTCCAAATATTCCTTTTAATTCTTTACGTGTGGTTGGCGCTGCATAATCTCTAACAGCCTTTATCTTGCCAGGATCTGGCATAATTCGTTCACCACTAACTATATGTCCCAGGAATTTAATTTCTTTCTTAAAAAATTCTGTTTTGTCCAGTTTCCGTTTCATTCCACATGTTGTAATTGCCTCTAATACTTTGTCTAACAATAGGCAGTGTTCTTCCCAAGTGGGAGTTGAGATCAATACATCATCCACATAAACAGTAATCCTTTTTAATAATTGATCACCTAAGACCTGTGACATCGCCCTAACAAAAGCACAAACACTGATGTTTAAACCAGAAGGTACCACCTGCCTCGGGCATGGATGTGTGTGATGTCCTTAGGTTAGTTAGGTTTAAGTAGTTCTAAGTTCTAGGGGACTGATGACCTCAGAAGTTGAGTCCCATAGTGCACAGAGCCATTTGAACCATTTTTCAAACAGGAACGCTGTGTACTTTCTGGATTTCTTAGCCAAAGGTAGATTCCATTAACCACACGTTACATCCATAGAAGTAAAAAATTTTGTCCGTTTAAATTTTTGCAATAGCTCTTCAATATTTTCAGGCCTGCCGCTCTCTGGTAATGTAAATTTATTCAATGCCCTAGCATCCAAAACAAGTCTAATAGATCCATCCTTCTTAGGTACAACAACCAATGGGTTATTATATACACTAATCGCTTTTTCTATTATTGCCCATTGGAGCATTTTCTGTATTATGTCTCTAACTGCTTCCTTATGTACTTCCGGAACAGCGAATGGTTTTATGAAAAAATGTGCATCCTCTTTAACAGTTAAATAGCACTCATGATCCCTTACTAGCCCGGGTTGGTCGGAAAACACTTCACAACGATCGTTCAAAATTTGTCTCAAATTTTGTTTTTGTACTTCCGTCAGTTCCGTTAATTCACTTAGTTTTTCCTCGATCCTAATTTTGACATTTTCTGTCTCAGAAGGATCTACTTCCTTTCTTTCGACATGTTCATTATAGCCCTCGATTACCTCTGCAGCCCTGCACTATCTTACAGCCCTACAGTATCTTATTGGAATATCACTTTGTTCATTATTTACACAGTGTCTTTTACCTGTGAAGGGAATAACTACCGGTTTTCCATGCACTCTAATAATCACATCATTTGTCCCGAAATTAACCCATCCTTCATATTTGTGTAAGAAATAGACACCTACCAACATTTCAACATTGAATCCATTAACAATTAGAAAATTTAACTCTATTTGTACTCCACTCACAATGAATGATGGGTAACAATAAATACCTGTTTAACCACCTTCTTGCTTTTCCCAGTGGCCACCATAATTTTCAGCCCACGTACTGGCATTAAAACTATTTGCTTACTTTTAGGGAGAGCATTCACAAAATTCTGGGAGACTGCACATTCAGAACCAGTATCTATTAAACAAGAAACCTTTTCTTTAAATACAGTGACTTCAATGATAGGTTACCCAATATATTCTCTTCTGATTACAGATTCAGGCTCCTCTAACAAATCATGCACTACTTCACACCTGTCAAAATCTATCTTTTCTGTGGAGAGTACACTTAACTGGATCCCCTTTTACATCATTAATAGTGGCGGCTTTTACAATCGTATCTACCAAAGATAAATAAAAATATCTAACTTTTCAACCTCTGTACTAACTTCTGTTTCTGAAACCCTGTCCAAGGTGTTGTCAGCATTATTTGTATCATCTTCTTCTTCTTCCTTACTATCTGAAATTACTTGATTCAACCTATCCACAACCTCCTCTTGTATTTCCATAGTATTGATTCCACAGTCTATAGGTATTCTCACGTCTGTTTCGCAGTGCTGATTCACCCCCACCTCCTGATCTGCGTCTTCACTTCCTGTATTTAATTTCTTCTTAACACGGTTCCTGTGATCTTTATTTGAACTTTCCCTTTCACGAAATGCTACTTCATTTTCTAAATAAGTAAACTGCTTTTCAGTTTCACTCTCCTCTGCCCTCCTGATTTCACTAACATTACTTCCAAAACGTTTTGCAGGTGCCTCTTTCACAAAGGGTGTCGTTAGCGGGTTTAATTTGTACGGTTGCAGTCTGCAAACGCTAGCGTCATTACAGAACGTTAATCGTTTCCCTGCTGTGTGACGTAATTGCCTCTGACGTTGGTCACCTGATAGGCGGCGCCTACTCGTTACGTCATCGATCTGCAGCTGACGGCAATCCTAGTAGTGTACTCGGTCATGAACAATTTCCAGCAGAGCCCCCTCACCCCGGTATCTGCCTCTAACTGTTCGCTCGCTGCACGCCGATCCTGTTTATACTGTCTTCCGCTCTGTTTTCATTGGGTCTAGTGGGAGGTCAAAAATCTCTCCTAGTATTTCCTTCCACTTTTAAAATATTTTTCACCCTTTCCAAATAATAGATAAATCAGTCAATGTCATCCCTTGATGCCGAAATGATATTATTTCGCCAATACAACGGCAAATTGTTCTCTATTCCCTTATTCAACCTTAGCAGTTAAATAGGACAAAGTAGTCACCCATTTTTGTACAAACCTTTTAATACTATCTTTCTTGCGGTCATACTTTTCCACAGACCAAAACTTGTTGAACACTTCCATTTGCTTCCGCCCCCCCCCCCCCCTCCCGTACTCTTCAAAGAATGCTTGCTTGAAGTCCACTAATCTGTCATACTTATGGGAAGCTAAATTTCCTCAGATTCTAGCTTCTCCCATTAGATTAGAGGTAATGAAACCTATATATCACTTGTCATTCCAAGATTTGGGTAATACATCTTCAAAATCACTCCAGCATTCTTTTGGATGAACATTCTTACTTGGATCAAATCTCAAAAATTGTCTGTGAGTAACATATGCAGATTCTGATGAATCTACACCACTGTTAGATACTATACAGCCACTATGGTTGTTAGCATTTTGCTCCACTATGGTTAGTCTACCTTCATGCTTACACAATTGCTCATTCACACTGGTACTGAATAGCTGGATTTTAGTTTCAATGTTAGTAATTTTACTAGCAACTTGCGCACGAAACTTTGCACATATGTCTCTCCCTTCTTTAAGTTTACTTTCTAAGACAACATGACTATCCTCACAGCACTTTTCTACATTTTGAATCTCTTCCTGAACTTTATTTACTTCTGAATGTAATTGTTGCTTTAACTGCTAGTTGTCCTCAGCAACTTCCTCAATCTGTGAAGTTAGTTCACTTTTCACCGTTACAATAGCAGTATTACATTCGAAATTTACCTGATTATTTTGACTTAATACTATCACTAAGGAATGCCATGTAATTATTCCAAGATTCCCTCAATTTAGAAATTTTGTCTTCCATTTTAGATTCCATTTCAACAACTTCAGTGTGTAACTCATTTATTTCAGACCTTAATGAAGCTTTTATGTCTGACCCCATTTTTTTATTCATTTTGGAATTCATCTCAACATCCAATCTACTCATTTTATTGTCAATATTAGCAACCATTTTATTAATTTTAGTGTCAATATCGGAACTCACTGACGTTTTGATTTCACTACCCAATCCATTCATTTTTGTCATATTATTCATTAGCATTTCCGACACACTTGCCCTTAATTCCCCCACAATTGACACTGGTTCCTGTTTCGTTTTAGTAATAGCTACAGGCACATATTTAATATCGGCTTCCACCATACTCAGTTAATTTCCTATACCATAATTAGAACTCATTGAGTCTGGCAAACCACTGTCATTGGTTTGTGATACATCAAAACTGAAATTACCAAGCATGGAATCATCTTCGTAATATACATTACCCAAATCTACCTTCAGTTTCTCATCTACAATTTCCTGATTCTTTTCTGACCCTTTGCAAAGTTTCTTGGTGCACACACACACAAAACTCTAAGTAGAACACTACTTACCTTTCGCCTCGTCGGTTAGTTGCACGGCGAGATGAAACAGTGGGTCCGTCCAACAAGCTCTGACTACGTTGGACCAGAATACGGGCCACCGCTTCTGCCACGGCTACCAACTGCTCCCACTGCCGGTCTGCTGCAGTAGAAAATGGTTCAAATGGCTTTGAGAACTATGGGACTTCACATCTGAGATCCTCAGTCCCGTAGAACTTACAACTACTTAAACCTAACTAACCTAAGGACATTACACACATCCATTCCCGAGGCATGATTCGAACCTGCGGTCGTAGCGGTCGCGCGGTGCCAGACTGAAGCGCCTAGAACCGCTCGGTCACATAGGCCGGCGCTGCAGTAGAAACGCCGTCTCTTGAAGTTCAGCGGTCACTGACGTAGCCTGTGCCATCTCGTTCCACTTGCTGCCATTTCTTGACGAAAGTTTATTTGTACATGTGTCTATTGTCCTACTGTAGTTCCTTTACACGCGCGTGTGAATATTTCACGAGTTCACTCGACACTGCTGCTTTTATAAAGTTCCTACACACCCGAACTTGACTGTTGTTTTTCCCGGCCGATAAAGCACCAATTGCGGCGGGGCCGGTTATGTTTCGTTTTGGATATCACTGTCTTTCGTTGTAATGATCACTGCAAAAGTTCCACCTATCTCAGTACGGCAGCAGATCACCAGCCCATTTCTCTGCATATGTATGTACTGCGCTGACAACGCAAAAGCAGCGTTGAAGAAAACGCCATCAGTACTTACGTTGCAAAGTCCGCGTAAGCTCTGGTAGCAAGCTATTCTGTAAATTCTTATAACACTTTTCGGGCAGAAAGTGGTTGCTTCGTTCTCTCAGTAAAATGTCAAAATTCTGAAACGAGTCTTTTATTTCATTTCAGTTGAAAAAATACCTGCCGTCACCCCACATGTAATTAGCGAACAACGTCACTGTCCCCAGTTCACAGTTCATGCATCCCAGTACCCACGCATGGCAGCCAGAAATGTATTTAAGTCCAACGCGAAGAATTACGCGATTTCACAGTCAATACTCCGCTACTATATCTGAGTTTCACATTCAGTCCTTTTCAGCGGATTTCTATTAAAGAAATTGCTCGCCAAATACTCCATATACGGATACGGTATATGCCACGCGGAATTTTACAAAGGCCGGAAGTTCATACGCGTTTATCTTCCCAAAAAAACAATTCTAGAACTTCCAAACTTCACAAAACTGTCCGAGAATGCAACTGCTTCTACGGCAACACAATCGGGACGCGAAATACCAATAACTTCTTCATTTTACACATTACGCAGACGGACACGTTCAACATGACCTGCACGTTCAACAGCTACCCAGCGACTCCTCCATGCTGCTCCTTCCACAACCTATAACTACCTGGCAGTGCGAGGGAACTGCTAAACTCTGATTGGTTGATCAAAATGACCAGCCAATCAGAACAATCGGTCGAGATCATTCTCGCGCCAAAACTGGCCTACGCCAATCACTATTCCCAAGTGCCTTCACGTCATTTGAATATGCAAATATTAATATAATGTTTAAAGAACCAAACCAAAGGAAAACTAATCTGGGGATTTATTTAGAAAACTATTACTCTGCAAACGGCTATTCTGGCTGCCTTCTTACAAAAGCAAGTACTCTTAGCCATACGTCATCAGCAATGAGAGGAAAACACAACTTTCCCACTACAGAGTTACATAATTTGGTACAATATACAATATTGAATTTATACGTATGTCCCACTATACATACTCTCATTCATTCTCATTCATTCCACAGCAACAAATAGATATTAATTAAATAATAATCTTTTCTGGATTTTATATTACAAAAATGAAAATTAGTTAACGTTTTTAATATGAAAATCCAAATAAATTGACCTGACATTTTGTGAACTCGAGTAATGATTTCAAATTATACTGAAAGATAAACTGTCGTTATTCCCAACTGAATATTTTAGTCTAAGTGTCGGTTTGGGGTGTTTAAAGTAATTTCCTCTAACTCTGAAACTATGACAGATAGAAGGCTGACATTTTTATACCATATTCTCTTGAACAACAAAAGGCAGAGTATCGACTTTGAACAATATTAATTTATATTTAATATAGTGTATTTAGATTCTTAGGGATTTGAATAGTCAGTCGCTCGAAGTGACACATACACTCAGTCGCAAAAGTATTCGGACAGCACGTAAAGGCGCATAATTTTGCAGTTTGCCACATGAATAAATACAGAAATTACACTTTGTAATGTATTTGGAACTCTGGGTACGATGTCGCAAACGTGAAACACGCGTCAAATACGAAGAATTGTTGTTGGACATGTGTCTGTTACGTAATATTTCCTGAAAACGGTATGGGAAGGTGCAACAAAAGTATTCGGACAAAGGCGGACAACGTGAGAGAATAGTTCATTCCGACACGTACAGAGGGTGAAGCGACTGCAGTTTGTCCGACATTTCCGCGAGACGATAGCGATGATTAGTAAACACGTATCGCGAGCCTATGCAGGTCGATGATGGGATGTAGAGGGAAGTGTTCTACGTTCGAGCAAAGGCAACTTGTCGTTTATCATCACGCGAAGGGGAAAACCTGCAGGGAAATTGCCGCAATAGTGAACATGAAGAAAAGTGCAGTTCACGACATTACTAAACGGTTAGAGAAAGAAGACCGACTGGAATTCCGTTGCAGTACAGGATGGTCACGGACATTTTCACAGAGAGATGAACGTGTGATTGTGCGAAAGGTACAACAGAATCCGAAAATATCTGCCACACGAATTGCAAGTGAGGTGAAGGGAGACCTTGGTATAAAAGTTCATCCCGAAACCGTGCGGAGAGTACGACGACGATCGCAGTACCATGGTCGAGTGGCACGGCGAAAGCCATTCATAAATGCTGTGAACCAGAAGAAACGTATGCAGTTTGCGAGGGAATACGCCGAATACGATCAGGCTTGGTGGAATCGGGTGATATTTTGTGACGAATGTAAATTTACATTATGGCAAAGCGACGGAAAGGCAAACGTGTGGCGAAAGACCAATGAAGAGCTGAATCCCAGGAACCTCAAACCAACAGTAAAGTTTGGATGTGGGAGCATCATGGTGTGGGGATGCATGTCCGGCAATGGTGTGGGTGATTTAGTGTTCATTGACGATACGATGAACAAGGAAGCGTATTTGAAAATACTGCGAGGACATTTGAAGCAGAGTGCACGACATCTAGGTATCGCGAACAACTTTCATTTTTATCAGGATAATGATCTCAAGCATACCGCGCATATTGTACAAATGTGGTTGCTCTTCAATTGCCCGAAAGTATTGCATCCCCCTCCCCAATCACCAGACCTTACCCAATCGAACATTTGAGGGATAAATTGAAACGACCCTCCGCGCGGACAACATCTATACAAAGGAGACCTTGAAAGAGAAACTGTGCCAAGAATGGACAAATATAGGCCCAGATTTCACGAAAAAACTAGTGGAAAGTATGCCTAGTAGATTGGAGGAGGTATTGAAAATGAAACGTCGTACAATTTATGAACATTTATTGGACAGTGTCCGAATACTTTTGTAGCAGCAGGGTGTGCAGAATGTTTCATTTTTGTCGTTAATTTTTCTGTTATTTATGTTTTGGAAACGAAATAATACAATAATTCTTTTGTAATTAATGTTGTTACGCATATATATTGCTAATAAATATGTTTGGGTTTCATAGTCAGTGTTTCTAGAGTACTCATTATGAAACTTCCCACTGTCCGAGCCGGCCGCGGTGGTCTCGCGGTTAAGGCGCTCAGTCCGGAACCGCGCGACTGCTACGGTCGCAGGTTCGAATCCTGCCTCGGGCATGGATGTGTCTGATGTCCTTAGGTTAGTTAGGTTTAAGTAGTTCTAAGTTCTAGGGGACTGATGACCACAGATGTTAAGTCCCATAGTACTCAGAGCCATTTGAACCATTTGAACCAGCCACTGTCCGAATACTTTTGCGACTGAATGTATACCGCTACCCACGGCTACCATAGCGACAGGTGCGAATGAGTCATTGCTAAGGCACAACTGGCTGTCTCCTACACAGCCAACAGCTCTAATGCTACGGGCTGCAGGACACTCAAAAAAAAAAAAAAAAAAAAAAAAAAAAAAAAAACAAACAAACAGCTGGCAGTGTCTGATGCCAGACCACAGCCCACTCAGTGTATTTAACACCCTCCAGAAATCAGGAACGCTGACTTTGTTCCAAAACATACCTGACAACATAACCGAAGAGCAGTTTATAGTATGTCCACCATAGATTACGTCTCTCCATAGCGATCCATATTGCCGAGTGGAACTCGCACAGTTTTACCATACTTGAACACTTAAAGTTGCTTGACAGAGGTACATATTCGTTCTCACATTGCTCCAAATGAAAGTGGAACAGCAAAAGTGATAGACTAACAATGATACAAGACATTCTCCGCAATGTGTTGTATGAAGGCCTGTAGAGTATACATAATCGCCTTTCTAAGATTTGAGGCTTAGTAGAGGCAATATCAAAGTCGTTAACATCACACACAACACACACCAGAAATTGCACATCACACCTTTAATTTCTGGTGGACTCTAAGGTGCTTGTACAGGAAAATATGTTACAATAGTTCATACGGACGTGAGGTTCGCTGTGGCTCGGTTGGTATAGTTCCCTAGTGGCAGTGCAGTAGTAGTAGCAATAGTAAATTCAATAGATTCAAACAGTTGGCCCCATGCCAAATTTAGATTGCATTAGGTTCCCAGCTAGCTGTAAGAGATTCATAACCAAGGTTCTCAGCCAGCTGTACACACAGTCACCCACACATTCTTTTGATGGGTGACAGCATTTTTTTAACTAATACAGATTTTTACTGAAGGTACGCCTTGGTGTGATGGAAATTTCACATCAGTGTTGAATAAACGTTAAAATCCAACCATCAGTTTGTAAGTGACTCCTCACATAAATTGTGTTTTAGTTGGACATAGCACATCTAGTATTTCCAGTAGATTTCTATCCACCACTAACCCACAATGTCCTGGCTTACTAACATCAAAATTATATTGGCCAATTTGACCATCATAATATAAGACACTATTGCACTGCTGGAATTCACACACTGCCAACTACCATTGTTAAGTAGGGTATGTTCTTACGGTGATGAGAGCACTGGGAGGGGGGGAGGGATGATGATGATGATGATGGCCTATGGTACTGTGGTCATCTACTTTCCTCCCTCCCTCCCTCTCTCCCCCTTACTCATCTCTGTATTCAGGCATACTAACCATCAAGCAGACCCACAACTTGTGCTCTGCACTCCATAGTGAGAGGGTGGTCACAATCGTAAAGAGTATTCAGAGATCTACCATCTTCAGGCAGAAAAAACTGACTTGCACACTCGACTATAAGTATTAAACCATTCTTCTCGCTCAGTGTTTACTAATTATTGCGTATGTGTGAATGTATATGTTTTTCATGGTTTTCTTTTATTTGTCCCTGAGTTCAACAGCTCCGTGACGTATGTGATTCAATGAATATTACCTATGAGGAGCAGCAACAGATATCAAGTCAGCATGCAGGCACACTGTCAGATGCCGCTTCCGACAGACTGGAGTGGAAATAAAGTTAGCATGCAGAACTACGCATATATCCATCACCTGCACCACTAAGATAGCACACAGACTGACCCCATGATGCAGTATAAGAGCAGGACACAGAATTGTTTCCTGACTTTGAGTTTCTGCTATCACCAATGTCTGAATCACTCATCAAGCCGCTACCACAATTTAATGTAGCTATGAAATCGGTTTTGTTCCCTGCAGCAAGTTGAACATGAGTGACAGTAAACACGTAGTTGTAGGCATCTTCTCAGATAGTTAGTTAAATGTAATGGTAATATTTGAAAATCCACGATTTAGTGACATAAATGTATTGCTTCCAGACCATGAATAGTATCAATTATGTTTGGATTCAACGCAAATAACTGCTTGGTTCAACGCTCAGACGCCTGCAGTGTTACTAGATTGTCATATAATACGTGTGTGGGACTGTTCAAGAACAATGAAAATACACTGCAACGAGAATACCACGCAGTTCATTCACATTTGGGAATCTACATTTAGAAACTTGATGCGTGCTAGTTCAGCCATTCAGAGTGCAGTGTATGAACATGTCAAATGGTGCCCATATGTGTATGGGTTTTTTGGACATATGTGGCATGTGCTTACAGAGTTTATGCATCAGAATACTTCAGAGGTAGCCTTTGCTACAAATTTCGATGAATGCTGTGTTTCAGTGCATGGCATGTACAATGCATCTGCATCATCTTAATCTGATGTAGCTAGACAAGTACATGCATATTTCAATTTATTTCTATATTCTACTGTGTTAAACCATATTAAAAATGTAAAAAATAAATGAATATTTATCTTTCTGAGTAGTTGTCCATGAGCAGGATATACACGTATCTAACAGAACAGTTCTTGATATGAGGTAGACCGAACTTCACAGTCCAGTTACTGCTATCTCGAAGAGTCTAACACATTTTACATGGGCTGTAATTTAACAGTTCGTTTGTTGCAATATCAGAGAGAGGCTTAACAGTTCACACATTTTCAGTTGTTGCCACTATGTTAGAGAGGAACATAGATGTACATTATTAGAAGACGCAAAATTGGTGTGGAATGAAGTTGCTCAAAAATGAAACTATGTACAGGTGAACTATGGAAGACATCTACGGGAGGACGACTGCTCCACATGCAGCTGCCACCCGTTCGACACCGTGCCCAGTACCATGTGTGGGTGCTACATCGCACATTGTATAGCATGGGAATTCTACACGAAGCTGTGCTGCACCCTTTAACATGTTCAGTAATTGCGTACAGCTTTAGTGCCACATGCTATATAGTTGTGGCATTGTATCTGGAGAGCCACACCGTACATCACATCACCTGTGTAGCGTATCGCAATTGCTGGGCACTTGATCTATCTACAGTACCACATCATAGAGCATACTCCATCTGTAAGGGTACCACTTGTGAGGGAAGTGGTTCCTCTCCCACAGACATCTTGCATTGTTTACGTGTACACACTTTCTTTTTTGAGCAACTTTATTCCACACACAGTTTGTCTCTTCTAATAAGAACTTTGAAGTTTCTCTCTGATATAGTGTCAACAACTGGAAATGTAATCCATCTCTGACATTCCAACAGTTCAAATGTTACATTTCATCACACACAAAATGTGCTAAGTCTCTTCGATATGACAGTAACTGGGCTGTAGAGTTCGGGCTCCTATCGTATAAAGAACTGTTCTGCTAGATATGTATGTATCCTCTACATGAATAAGTACTGAGTTAAATGTGACCTACAGTCATATTGCATGATTGTGCCCATAGGTAAATGTTCCTTCCTATGAGATATGTCTCGACTACCTCGTCGTCTACATTACTGAACATGTAAAGAATTTTGTCATTTATACTTTAGTAAAATTAACTGTATATTTTATTCAACATGTTCAAGGATTTTTACGAAATATAACAGTTTAGAGAGAGAAAGACTCATTTATTTTCTCTTTTTTACTTTGGTTTAACATAGTAAGATACAGACAGTAATATAAATATCGACATATTTGTCTAGCAATTTCAGGTAGTGATGATGCAGATGCACTGTACATGTTGCTTACTGAAACACAGCATGCATCGAAATTCGTAGCAAAGGCTTCCTCTGAAGACTTCTGACGAGTAAGCTCTGTAAGCACATACCAGACATTTCCAAATTATCCATCTGCATATAGACATGATTCGCCATGCTCGTACACCACACTCTACATGGCTGAACTGGCACATGCCAAGTTTCTAAATGTAGATTCCCAAAAGTGAATGCACTACGTGGTATTGTCGTTGTACATTTTCACTGTCCTTGAATAGTCTCCCATACATATTATATGAGAATCTAGTAACACTGCAGGTGTCTGAGCATTGAACAAGCAGTTATATGCATAGAATTCAGATTTAATTGATACCATTCATAGCCTCAAAGCAATACTTTTGTCACTAAATCGTGGATTTTCAAAAATTACCACTACATTTAACTCATGATCTGTGGTGAGTTTCCTGTCACTCATATGTAGGTTGGAACTTAAATAGTAGCAACACTGCTGTGGAGACACTATGTAATGGAATCTACTACTGTCGCTAATAGCACACTTTGTTGACATACCTACCTTACCACCGAGCAAATGGACTCGCCCGTCCCACGTCACCGGCGTGCGCACAATCGAGGGAAAAACAGCCACTTGTGAGCGAGCGGTCTAACATAACGGTGTCACTATGTTTTCGAAACAGGAACAAAGGATTTGGATCAATGCACAATATTACTGTTCGTTTTTTGAGCATCACCTGCGATCAGCTTTGCGAAAGCAGTGGCGACACTTTCTGCGCAACCCACCTATAATTTTGCACGACAATGCGCGGGCGCATACAGCATAAGCTGTGGCTGCTCTGTTCGGTTGATGGGACTGGGAAGTACTGTACCATCCACCATACTCCCCGGGCTTAGCTCCTTGTGGCTTTTATTTGATTCCGAAGATGAAGGAACCACTTCGTGGCATTCGCTTCAGAACTGTTCCAGAGATTCGATAGGCAGTAGACCGCTCCATCCGCACCATAAACAGAACAGGCTCTGCTAACGGTATACTACGCCTTCCAAATCGCTGGCAACGGATTCTACACAACGCTGGTGACTACTTTGAAGGACAGTAACAGGCTAAAACATGTAACTCTTTTGTTTCGGTTGTGAATAAACAGTTGCCATTATTTAAGTTCCAACCCTCGTATTCAACTTGTATGATGCAGCTCATAACACTACTTTCATAGCTGAATTAAAGTGTGGTAGCAGCTTCACACGTAGTACCGACGTTGGTGATAATAGAAACTCGAAGTATGGAAAGAATTCGGCACGCTGAACTGATTGCTGCTTCGATGTATCAAGTGTAGTACTGATACGCAGTGTTTTTAGTTCCGTGGCTGGTGTATATGTTGGATATATTTGAAACCCAAAGTCTCGAAACAATTCTCTGTCCAGCCCTGATATTAGGCATTGCATCATGGAGTCAGTCTGTGTGCTGTCTTAGTGGTGCAAGTGACAGATATATATGAAGTTCTGCATGCTAACTTGATTTCCACTCCAGTGTGTCGGGAGCTGCATTAGAGGGTGTGCCTGCATGCTGACCTAATGTCTGGTGTTGCTCCTCAAATATAATCTACATTGCAATCAAATATGTCAGGGAGCTGTTGAACTGAGGAATAAATAAAAGAAAACCATGAAAAACATAAACATACACATATACACATAACAATTACTAAACATAGAGAAAGAGGGGAATGGTTTAATACTTACAATCGAGCTGTATGGAGGTGGTAGACCTTTGATTACACTTCATGATTATGATCAATCTTTCATTATGGAGTGCAGAGTACAAGTGATGGGTCCGCTTGATAACTAGTAAGCCTGAACGCTGAAGACGAGTGGGGCGGGGCGGGGGAGAGGGGAGGGATGGAGGTAGGCAACCACAGTGCCAAGGGATTGATACAACTATTTTTTCTACTGCATCCATATCCACAGGTCAGCCACCTCGGATTCTGTCGTCGCGAAAGATGTCATGGACGCTAAATTTAGAATCATACAGGTACCTGTAGAATGACATAGAAATACCGTTACCCTGCTTAGTGATTTACTGTGCTGGAATGTCACATATGAATAACATGGTAGAAATTCATAGCAGAGACTTCTTCTGAAGTGTTCTAATCAATCTTAAGCATTTCAGATAACGTTTGGGCTTTGAGGAATTTATATGTAACAGGAAACTGATCAGAGGAGACTACATAACACTTTCACTCGGCCTATACATGTTACAGGCAAAAAAAAAAAAAAAACATTGCATCTAAATGTCTCCAAACTGTGCCAAAATGCCCAACGAACGACACCACAGTTCTAGCAAAATGCCTCCCAAACTATAGCGTCTATCATCATCATCATCAACAACAACACTTTCAGCACTCTCGCCTTCACATGAGCGTTCCACACTTGTGCAGTGGATGTCATGGTGGTCAAGTTCGCCAATATAATCTTGATGACTAGTAAGCAAGGATGTTATGGGTCAGTGGTGGGTATAAATCTGTTGGAAATGTTAGATGATCTATGTTTAACGTAAAACACAATTTATGTGAGGAATCACTCAAAATTTTGGCTGTAATTTAACATTTTGTCTACATCGATATCAAATTTTCGTCACACCAAGGTGTACGAGCAGCAGAAATCGGTGTTAGTTGAAAGATTGCACCGTCACCTGTCAAGAGAGTGCGTAGGTCACTGTGATACAGGTGGCTGTAAATCCTTGATTATGAATCTGGAACATAAAGTGAGCTTTCCTGACTTTTGAAGGGTCTTAAATACAGGGTGTGTTGTAGTCTGGTGTCTGACGCCGGTGGTTGTTTTTCGTACTGAAATGTTGCGGATAAGAACGGAAGGGTATTATTACCGTTGTACACACATTTTCCTATATGTGAAGGATGACTGAAGTTTTGAGTGTCCTAAAGACCAATGCAGTACTGACTGTGTGTGTGTGTGTGTGTGTGTGTGGAGGAGAGAGATTTTAGTGGTCTACTGTTCTGTTCTTTTTCACAATGTTAGCGTAACATACTGTTTAAGTTCTATGTAAAACGCCGAGACTTCGAGAGAACTGAAAGATGTATTGACAGCTAAATACGTACATATCCTGTACTTGTGAGATGTACTACCGCTAAACATGAGAAATAACGTGAAAAATATCAAACTGCTATGATTATGATCATTACAGTTAGAGATGAGTTGTTCTTTGGCTTAGTACAGTTCAGGAGAAGCGAATGGAGGAATAAGATTTGCTGGAAACATTCACAAGCCGTTATATCACCAGCACCAGTATTGGTCAAAAATGTGTGAGGAACTCGCAGTTTCCTTGCTGTTGTGGTTTTGGATCTGTTGCAGAAATGGGAACACGTTAACGGGATACTGTATGATAATGTTCTGCGACTACATTGTGCATCTAGAATCTGCGAAGCAGTTTGCCGAGTTTTTGAAACTAGTGGAATAGCAGCATTTAACAATAATTCATTTTATATCGTGGTTAACTTACATTTAGAACACGTGTGGCTCTATTATACAGACTCCAACACTATTTATGTCTCCATAGTCAACATGCCGAATTTATAGTGTCTGACTAAAGAAGGAGACGGCATTATGGAACGATTTGTAACTATATTGTTTTCCTCCGCACAAAAAAAAAACGTTAACAGAATCGTAAGAAATGGTAAATGACACAAATCCTACGACTGACTGACTGATGAGGGAGCAAAAGCCGAGACTTTCCAATCTACAGAGTTATAATAGCACAGTTGTCTGATGGAGCTGTCTGCTCTGGTATGGCTGGGGGTTGTTAGTACCATGTATCAGTGTGATAGGCATGTCAGCACCACGGGTCTATCTTGATGCGACTGTGGTGTACTTGCAGGGATTGCCCTACTGTGGAAACCTGTAACAAACTCCTAGGTAAGAGGGACGACTAAAGCTTTTTGTGTCCTGCAGACGAGTGCAGTTTTGACTGATCTATTATTTTAATTTAAGATATGGACGTAATGATTGTTGGATGGCATCAAATCATCAACACTTCCGCAGCCATGGTTAACTACATTCGATTCTCGTATGTCTATGTCCAACAGTAGGGGGGGGGGGGGGTGGACGTAGATTTTACTTGGAAATTCCCCAAGTTACTTGGAAAAACGATTATTGTGTTATATATTCATTGATTTCAATGCGAGAGTCAATGTTGTCTATACAATATTCTTTGCAGCAAGCATAAGATCACAGCTAGGGACTGAGTTTTTTTTTAATTCTTTTTTATCGAGTTGAGCCTCTATGGACTGCGTGGTAACAACCAATTTCAATTTAGTGTCTAGGTCTTCTTCTTGTTCCATCTTTGACTTCCTGTCAGTACCTTCTGAGCCCATCAGGAAGTGCCTGTTTATGATCTTCAGACGAAAGTCCTCTCCGTCGTTTGGACGTTGATGCCATTTTAAAACCTTGGTGGTTGTTCACCAGTCTTCTAAATTTGTTCCTGTCAGGAATTTCTCTCTCTGAGATACCAATCTACCTAAGATCTTTCTCACGTTCCTCGAACCATCTCGGTCTTGTTTTCTTAGACTGGATGAAACTCCATATTCTTTTTGTTAGTCGGTCACCGTCCATCTTCATCAGATGACCGTAAAGTAACAATCGTCTTTTCTTAATGGATGCTTTGATAGGTTCTGCCTTGCTGAACAAGTCCTCATTTTCTCTCATTCGCCGTTGTCCATCAACCTATCTATTACCTAAGATTTTCCTTAATATCCTACGCTCTCGCTTTTCCTGCCGCTCAGCTTGACCTTGTCTATTCATGGTCATATAAGGCCTTAGGTTTTACAACTGTATTATAATGTCGGAACTTGTCCCCTATACTCAGACATTTTGTTATAGGTATTCTTTGTCAGTTGGCATGCCTGGTCTAACTTCCTCATCCTCACATTAACTGCTTCTTCTTATAATCCATTCTCCTGGATGATTTCACAGAGACACCTGAAATTCTTAACTCGTCCGATTTTTCCCAGATTGGTGATCATCCATTCAGGTCAATCACAGATGTTCGTCATATATTTTGTCTTTTGAATAGAGATCTGGAGTCCAACATTTTCAGCAATTTCCGACAGCCTCTTCATCTTGTTGACTACTGGCTCTGTTTTTAGCAAAAATGGCCAGGTCATCCGCAAAGGCCAAGCAATCAATGCACACCCCTTTGTTCAAAGAACCAAGCCTGAACCACTCTTCATTTGTTTCTCCTTGGACTAACAACGTTTTCCATTCTCGAATGACCTTTTCCAAGACGCAGCGGGAAAGGAGTGGGGATAGTCCATCTCCTTGTCTTACACCCGTTCTGATTGTAAAGGGTTCTGAGATCTCACCCATGAATTTTATTTTTGACACTGTGTTAGTGATAATTTGTTTGATCAGCTTTCTTGATGTCTCATTCACCTCAAACTCTTCCAAAATATTCATTAATACCCCTCGGTCGATGAAGTCATATGCCTTCTGAAAATCAACAAACACGACCACGTAGTTATTTCCTCCAGTTTTTTTGTACCTGATGATCTTCTTCAGGTTAAAGATCTGTTCTGGGCAAGAGCGGCCCTATCGGAAACCGGCTTGATATTCCCCAATAAGTTGGTCAAGATGACCTATTCTGTTCTGTATTGCTTTGGAGAGAATCTTATATGGAACACATACTAATGAAATGCCCCTATAGCTGGTGACGTTTTTTATTGCCTGTTTTGTGTAGAGGATGGATCAAAGCTGACTGCCATTCAGTTGGTATCATCCAAATTCTCCAGATCTCCTCAAAAAGTTGGACTAGTACATCTAGAGTTTCATTATTTGCCAGCTTCAGTAGTTCCACCACTATTGAATCCTCTCCAGCTGCCTTATTATTCTTAAGGTTGTTGATGATCTCTTTGATCTCCTCTTTACTAGGTGGAGATGAGTTGGGTAGTTTGTGAATCGGGGCACATACAGGGAATCTTTCTTTCGGTGCATCACAATTAAGTAGGTTTTCAAAATAACGAGACATGATTGTGCAGTTTGCTTTGTTGGTCAGGTCGAGCTTTCCATTTTTGTCTGTAAAACAAAGACTATGAGCTTGATATCTTTTCACATTCGACTTGAACGTCTGATAGAATTCTCTGGCATTGTTTTTCCTTAATTTGTCTCCTAGAGATTGCTACATGATCAATCTGTTTCTCTCCACGCACATTGCATGGTGATCACCAAGTCTTCTGTTTACTTGGCTTGTGTTTGTAATATGTTGACATTATCTGGACATTGAAGGATCGACACAGATTGACTTGTTAGTTACCTTGTGAGCAGGATACTATCCAATTGTTGATCTGAATTGAGGTTCTATTCCTAACTGAGCGTTAAAGTCACCTAGTAGGATCTTTATGTTCTTAGATGGTATTTTCTCTAACCGTTCTTCAAAAAGATCCCAGAACTGTTAAACTTTTCGGGGTTACGTCTGTTGTCTTCATCGACTGATGCATGCGCATTAATCAGTGTGTATCCTTTGTTACCGCAGCTGAGAGCTAGGACAGAAAGTCTCTCAGAAGGGCTGAAGAACTCCACAATTGAACTGACAACCTTCTTGCGAACAACAAAAGCTGTGCCAAGTATATGCATGTTCTTACCGATTTTGACTGCCCTTTTCCATTTATAAATCCTGTAACCTTTAATGTCCATTGTATCTTCATCTAGGTATCTGGTTTCTTTAATGGCCAAGATGGTTATGTCATGTTTGTCCATCATCGTCAATCCTTTGTGTTTCCCAACTTTCAATAGAGAATTGACGTGCAAAGTCCGAAAATAGTAATTCTGTTTTATCTTGAATTTTGTATGCGTAATCGTGTCTTCAAACCATCTAGGTTCATGCTTCCCAGAGTCCATAGGCCTGATTGCACTCCTAAGAGTGGTAGATTACCTCAAACAGGTACTACCTGGGGTAGTGTCCTTTTTATGACGTCATTCTACGATGCTTGGTTGTTCAAACCAGTGTGGGGCGGACAAATCCTTCCCAGTAATACAACCGAGTGAGATTATACTTCTTTAGGTACAAAATTCATTAATTTCGATACTATATTCGCTATTCGCTATTTGCAATGCAGATTTCAGTGTTGTCAGTACAATATTAGTTTAGAAATGCTATGGAAACGTTTGATGTTAAGTATGCACTATGAAACATATAGTGAGGTGGGAACCGTTAGATGTAAAAGTTCTGTGACATGAGAGAAAATTCGATGGCCTGTGGTTGGTTAAGTTGCAAGCTTTCATATGCGGTGACTCTGTTGACATCTGCCGGTCCCCTGCGTAGCACACCGAACCGCGTGATTCATAGATCGACTGTGCTGGCAGCGTCATGCTTCTTCATGAGACAGATATCTTGGGGTTCTATTCGATGACAGTTTATTTTTTTATTTTATGTTTTTTAAATGCCATCGATAAGAAGCGTATAGGTCATACTCTCGTAAGATATTGCCTTTTCACTGTCTATATTTAGTGTGTTTGGCGGTTATGATTGAACTTGTTAGTAAGTATAAACATGTCTGATTCTTAAATGCGCTTGATACTTGGCTGCTAGATATATTACCATATACGATCGTCTTATCCAGTTCACTAACGCATTAAAATGCCTCAGACTAACACTTGATCGCCAACAGGGAAGTTCCATCTATTAATCATTCAACAGAAAGCCCACAATAGATTAAAATTACTGAAACTACTAACGGGCTGAGCATGGGGATTGCATCGTTCCACAGTCCTCCACACCTATAAATCCCTGATCTGATCCATCTTCTGCTATGCAAATGTGACATGAACTTCCGCTCTTCCCTCCTTTTATCGCGCGTTACAGATGCGCTCCGCCTAGCCTTTCGAATCTGCTTACCCTCCCTCATTTGCATTCTCTACCAACAAATAAAATTCCCCTCCCTCCTCTTCCGTCTTTATAACCTCTGACTATCCTACATTACCTGTAAACTCGACAATACCCACCCTCTAATTTCCTCCCTACTCAGTGCTCCTGGGACTCTGCTGTGCCTCTACCACCACATTCCCCGAATGCTGCACCTCCACACTCTCCACATTCTGCTCCCAAGAAATTTTAGTCACCTTCCCTTACCTGATCATGAAATCTTCTCTCCACCCACATCCTATGCCTTTGTCCGGAAAAGCATTGCTCTTCACTCTCCTGAATTCCTCCTCTAAACATCTGCCCAAACAAACACCCTCTTACTATCGCAACTGCTACATTCCCACGATACCCTCCTTCCTAGCAGTCTAGGCACACTCATCACTTCACTCATCAATGTGTCAATTTTGATCACTCAACACACTGGCTTTTCACTTTTTTAATTTACGCACTTGTTTGTCTTTTATTTTTTGTGAAACATTCACTTGCATTTCTTCTGTGTCAAACTTTTAATTAACAACAAATCCACCTTTTATATTTTAAATTATGAAACTGAATCTATGTTTATTATTTCAAACATTCGTTTTGGGAATTGCTGTGTCCAACTGTATGCTGTGTTTTAAAATTCTTACTCTCATATGGCTGAAGAGTGGTGACTTGCATCACTGACAGCCCACCCCAATCATTGTGGGGCAAGAGGAATGAAATAACAATAAAGAAAAAAAATAACAGAACAGGGGTCGTAGGCTCTCCTCTCCCCCCCCCCCCTTCCCCCCCTCCCCATACACACACAAAATCACGAATTTTTTGTGCGAGCTATGGCTGTAATGCTGTCACTAGTGTTGGAAATCAGAGCTTCCATACTCCACTTTGGAATCTCACTTCACGTTTGATGTCTACAACTTGGAGACAACCACCAGCTGGGTTGCAGGGTCATAGCACAGCATTTTCCCTACATGTAGAGATCTATTTCCATGCGGTACAGTGTGGTGGCTGTTCGCTACCAGACACAGACCTCCTGAGGTGGCTGGTGCATGCAGACGGATCGCAGGGGTGGTTGTGTTTCCAGGGGGTCCTTTCCCTCCCAAGGTGAGAGATGCAGATTGAAAAATGTTTGGTTGTCAAGAGAGCAACATATGAAGCCTTCAGTGACTACTGTAGTAGAATACTGTAGATAGATCTTTCACAAAACCCAAATAAATTCTGGTCTTATACAATCGCTGTTAATGGTGCCAGAGTTAGTGTTCAGTCATCCACAGACAAGATGAGAACCAAAATTGAGGCTGGTAAAATAAAAGCAGAAATGCTTAACTCCTCCACTCGATTTTCAAGTGTTCCTCTATAAAGGAAAGTCCAAAAATCCAATACTATTGACCCAATTTAATTCTTGTACTATTGAAAAGATGTGTGAAATATATATTAGTGTCGGTGGTTTTGAGAAACAGTTGAAGTCACTAAAACTGAGGAGAGCTTCAGTGCTCGATGACTTCCTTATCAGATTCCATACTGAAATGCGTCTGAGTTAGTCTCTATCCATCATAGATCCATTGAACAAAAAACTGTGACCTGTAGCTGGAAGAACGCACAAGTTATACCCATCTACAAGATGAATAGCAGAAGTGACCCACAAAACTATCGTCTAATATCCTTGACATCCATTTCTTGTACAATATCAGTTCATATCCTGAACTCAAACGTGATGATAGAACAAAAGTAGGAAGGCAGAGCTGCCACAAGCACAGTTTGCGATGTTGCCAAATTTACTGCCCCTCCCCCACCTTGGTACAAGGTTGTAGTGGTAAATGTGGGAACATCGGAATTTAATAATGCAAATTAATGAATTCAGTTATGCAAATTAGCCCTTCTCTGACCCTCTCTCTCCCCTCCCCTTCCTCATCCCCACTACCCCACCTGTCCTATTCACAGGAACTTCGAATTTTGGCGGGAATTTCTAATTTTGTTAGGAAATTAAAAATCATGAGGGTTTCGAAATGGTAGGAATTGCTTTGTCCCAAGGCTGTGCTGACGTCACACCCCCACAGCCCACCCGCGAATTGCCAGGATTTTCAAAATGGTAGGTGACCTTTTTGGGATTCAAACCCCAGGCCTTCTGAGCAGAAAGCCCAAGTGCGCACCCCCCCCCCCCCTCTCCCCGAACACAAGGACACAAGGAAATGGACAGTCTGTATCCAGCTGTACGAGATGAAGGTTAGGTTAGTGAACTTCATTTATTTTGGGTGGGAAACTGAAGTAAAGATTGGTGATAATTACGTAATTAATCATAAAAATCGGTCCTAATTACACATGTACATGCATAACGCTACACAAGAAGCACCTAAAGTCGCAATACAGCTCAAAAATTGACGATGTCCCCTTCCTTTCCTCTCCTGTTCCCCCAAAAGTGAGCCGGCCGCGGTGGACGAGCGGTTCTAGGCGCTTCAGTCCGGAACCGCGCGACTGCTACGGTCGCAGGTTCGAATCCTGCCTCGGGCATGGATGTGTGTGATGTCCTTAGGTTAGTTAGGATTAAGTAGTTCTAAGTCAAGGGGACTGATGACCTCATATGTTAAGTCCAGTAGTGCTCAGAGCCATTTGAGTCATTTCCCCCATATGCCCTATTAGCGAGAATTTCGAATTTTGGTGGGAAATTCAAAAAAAATTGTAGCAATTTCAATATCGCAGCAATTTCTTTGACCCAAGGCTGTGCTGACGCCACACCCCACCGCCCACTCGGGAATTGTCGGGAAATTCAAAATGCCGGGTGCCCTTTGCGTGATTCAAACCCCGGGAGTTCTGGGCGAAAAGCTCTTGTGCATCCGCATACACAGGGAAAAGATCAATCTGTATCCAGCTGAAGGTGAGGAAGGTTAGGTTAGTATACATTATTTATTTTGGGTGGGAAACTGAAGTAAAGGTCAGTCCTAATTACGCAATTAATCATGAAGATCGGTCCTAATTACACATCTATGGGCATGGCGCTACACAAGGTGCACCTAAAATTGCAATACATCTCAAAAATTGACCATGTCATACAACTGGTATTATCGTACAGGAAAAAAGCTCACAATACCACTCGAAACAAGTGGCAGATGTACTCAAAATAAATAGTAACTTTATATAGGATGATCCCTTTACCTACAAGTTGAAATAAATCTCTATGCTCCACTTGTGAATTGGTGGGAGAAAGGCTGGAGTGGAAGGTAATATCTTTATTTTTGGCGGGGAAACCTTTTCAACTCACGGGCCGAGGTTGGAGGCTGTGTCCCTGGCTGAGCACACGGTCGGGAGCCCACGCTATCGATTCAGACCAACGTTACTCACACAATAGCCCGCGACTCCAGCAGAGCACTGAGCAAAGCTATCCCAAACAAAGACGACTATGTGTTGTTTGTCTAAACGTGCAGCTGCAGCTGAGATACACTACATGCCACCAACAGCGGCTCCTGCCATGGCACGCTGTTCTGAGAGAAAACATTTCAGTGTAACCACTACATTTAACGGCAACACACCTCGTATAAGTGAGCATCTATTTAAAAAAAAACACAATCTCACCGATAATAAAACAGTCCTGTTGCCACGAAAATAGGTGTCGTCCATTTTTTATTTTTTAGTTTTATGAGCAAAATCAGTATGATTTGAAATCATTCGTTATGCACGAGAATATTACACTAATTTGAGACAGTCAACTTATCAGTATAGAATGGCATCTACACAGCCATTTTTACGTTCGACTGCAGGATACAATTCACATCTCTCTCTCTCTCTCTCCCTCTTTCTCTCTCTCTCTCTCTCTCTCTCTCTCTCTCTCTCTCTCTCTCTCTCTACCTCCCTCTAGTTTGTTACAGCTCACGATGTGAAAATAAGAACTACAGCACTGGCGCCTAGTACAGATAAGCAAGCTGCAGAGACCGTAGCTCTATAGTGATAAATCTGACTGATGCATTAACTTATCTCACATCTCCTATATATGTCCACCTTACGTAAGATCGAAAGAGCTTCTACTATTTTGCTGGTAAAACTACCAATCACCGCACAATGTGCTTGTTATTTGGAAACTTTCATTGGAGGAAAAGTGAGAATTTAAACTCCAAGGAAAAAAAAACATGCAGTCTAACGAAACATCTATGTTAACCGATTTCTTCCAGTTTGATGGACAAAATTGCATGCTTTGAGAGTGTCCTGGCATTCAGATCAGTGTCCGTAAATAATCTGTCATGCGTGTGGGTACTACGAACATTTGAGAGATATGAAATAACATTACAGAATTCAGCCTTTCACACTATCTGTTTACATGTCGGAAAAAATACAATCATTTTTCGTTTGGCAACAAGAAGTTACAATTCAAGAGCACGTTCTTGTTTAATACACTATGGCAGATCCCATTTTACCAATGCTATGGTATATCATCCTGGCATTTACGTAACGTAAAAACCAAGTCGTGAGAGCATTCCTTGTCGAAGAACCTCCTAACGTCATCTGGTAGAGAACTTTATAAGATTTCACCGATACATCAAAAACAAATACCGTCTGCGTGCTTGCATCCAACACATTAGCTCCATAACTCGCCTCTACCGACCTGTGTGTAAAATTCCTGTCACTAGTACTTGAAGAAGAAGACCGCACCCAGCAGACCATCATTTGCAATAGCAGCAGATTCTTGTGTTGAAGTTTCGCAAGCAATTTGGTCATCACACAACAACCTGTTTCATGCAAGCCACACACATGTCTGGAAAAACACTACCATATCTAGGTTCCACGACAGCTATAACTCAGCTGGAGGAAGCTTTGTAATTAGAGGTTACGAAGTATGAAATAACACAGGACTTGCGGTAATACAAATTTTTAAACACACAATCGTGACCATAATAATAAAAACACTCATGATTCCACTAGAATAGACACAGTCGATTTCTGTTAGTTTTATGAGAAAATCGGCATAGTTTGAGTATGTTCCTCATGTTAAAATTACAAATTGTCATGCATGAGGACATTGCATTCATTTCAGACGTATGAATTAACGATACAGATCAGCATCTATACAGTCATTTATTACGTTCGAGCGCATTCCTCTTCGTTATTTTGTAACTCCAGAGAGGGTAAAAAAGTCTGCGAATTATCTGCAGCTGAACTTTAACTTGCCATACCGCTCCTTGTAATAGAATCACCTAACGTCATCATATAACATTTTACAGTATCTCTCTTCAGATACATCAAATACCGTCAGCGTCCCGACATCGACTATTTTGCTAAATAAGGCGCTTTCACAGACCTACATGTGTGTGTAAAGTTTCGTCACCTGTGCGGGAAAGAAGCGATACTGCTGGATACATCCAGCAGTATCACTCGTAATAGATGACTCTTGTATTACAGTGACAGGTCATAGATACCCATGTGTTCCATCTCGAAGAGGCCCTGAGCACTACTGCCTCATATTACAGACATGTGCATAATCACTGTTCCGGTGTTGACCACCCTCAGAAAGTGCGGCTCACAACATGCACAGCGCAGTATAAAACAAAAAGGGAGGTACTGTTATCTTGTTGCTGTTGTGGTCTTCAGTCCAGAGACTGGTTTGATGCAGGTCTCCATACTGCTCTATCCTATGCAAGCCTCTTCATCTCCCAGTACCTACTGCAACCTACATCCTTCTGAATCTGTTTAGTGTATTCATCTCTTGGTCTCCCTCTACAATTTTTACCCTCCACGCTGCCCTCCAATACTAAATTGGTGATCCCTTGGTGCCTCAGAATATGCCCTACCAACCGATGCCTTCTTGTAGAAAAGTTGTGCCACAAATTTCTCTTCTCTCCAATTCTATTCAATACCTCCTCATTAGTAATATGATCTACCCATCTAATCTTCAGCATTCTTCTGTAGCACTACATTTCGAAAGCTTCTATTCTCTTCTTGTCTAAACTATTTATCGTCCACGTTTCACTTCCATACATAGCTACACTCCATATAAATACTTTCAAAAACGACTTCCTGGCACTTAAATCTATACTCGATGTTAACAAATTTCTCTTATTCAGAAACGCTTTCATTGCCATTGCCAGTCTACATTTTATATCCTCTGTACTGGTTCATGGTGTGGGTTCCTGTAGCCATGTCCTAGTTCATGAACCACGGGCAACGTATGAGTGGCCAAGTAAGTGGTCCCGACAGTCGGGATACCAGTTACTTTGGAATAAGGCTGGGCATCTCGGACATATTCTGAGTCGTGGTCACCTTTGTGCTCATACGGCAAAGACTACCAAATCCACCGGTTAGTCCCTCAGCCGTTAGGGGTAAAACCCAATGGGACTCGGGGCAAGTAAGGCTAGCAACCTGCTTCCCTGGTACTTTAAATATGATGCTGGCAACATTCAGAGCAAAATGCCTCGGACCCTTGGAGGTGACGGAGTCCCACCTCTAACTGACAAACCAGGGACTCCTAAGATACGACTTGGCAAACAAATGGTAATGAGATGGGGAGCTATTAATATCAATGGGGGCTACTCTTGGAAGAAGGTAGAGCTGGCAGAGGCTGCAAGTAAGATGGGGCTGGACGTTTTAGCTGTTAGTGACATTCGGGTAAGGGGTGAGAAAGAAGCAGAAGTGGGAGAATACAAGGTCTACTTGTCAGGAGTCAAAGCAGGAATAGCACAATGGGGTGTAGGGCTTTACATCAGGTAAGAAATGGAACCCAGCGTAGTTGCAATAAGGTATGTAAACGAACGACTGATGTGGATAGATTTGACAGTGTCTAGCAAGAAAATTAGGATTGTGTCAGTATATTCGCATTGTGAAGGGACTGATCAAGATAAGATGGATAGTTTTTATGAGACACTCAGTGATGTAGTTGTTAGAGTAAAGGACAAGGACAGTGTTCTGCTCATGGGTGATTTTAACGCCAGGATTGGAAATTGAACAGAAAGGTATGAAAAGGTTATGTGTAAATTTGGAGAGGATATGGAGGCCAAAAGGAACGGGCAGCAACTCTTGGATTTCTGTGCCAGTATGGGCTTAGTAATCACAAACTCCTTTTTTAAACATAAGAACATTCACCGGTATACTTGGGAAAGCAGGGGAACCAGATCTGTCATTGACTATATAATAACAGATCAGGAATTCAGGAAGGCTGTGAGGGACACACGTGTATTCAGGGGATTCTTTGATGACACTGATCATTATTTAATCTGCAGTGAAATTGGGATTGCGAGGCCGAAAGTGCAGGAGGTCAGGTCCATATGTAGGAGGATAAGAGTGGAGAAACTTCAGGATAAGGAAATCAGGCACAAGTACATAACAGCGATCTCAGAAAGGTACCAGTTAGTTGAATGTAGTCAATTACAGTCATTGGAAAAGGAATGGACAAGGTACAGGGACACAGTACTAGAAGTGGCTAAAGAATGTCTTGGAACAGTAGTGTGTAAAAGTAGGAGGAAGCAAACAGCTTGGTGGAATGACACAGTCAAGGAAAAAGAAGGCGTATAAAAAATGGCTACATACTAGAACTCAGGTAGACAGAGAAAGTTATGTTGAAGAAAGAAACAAAGCCAAACAGATAATTGCAGCATCCAAGAAGAAATCTTGCGAAGACTTTGGAAACAGGTTGGAGACATTGGGTCAAGCTGCTGGAAAACCATTCTGGAGTGTAATTAGCAGTCTTCGAAAGGGAGGTAAGAAGGAAATGACAAGTATTTTGGACAGGTCAGGAAAACTGCTGGTGAATCCTGTGGATGCCTTGGGCAGATGGAGGGAATATTTTGAAGAGTTGCTCAATGTAGGTGAAAATACGATCAGTAATGTTTCAGATTTCGAGGTAGAATGGGATAGGAATGATGATGGAAATAGGATCACGTTTGAGGAAGTGGAGAAAATGGTCAATAGATTGCAGTGCAATAAAGCAGCTGGGGTGGATGAAATTAAGTCGGAACTCATCAAGTACAGTGGAATGTCAGGTCTTAAATGGCTACACAGGATAATTGAAATGGCCTGGGAGTCGGGACAGGTTCCATCAGACTGGACAAAAGCAGTAATCACACCAATCTTTAAACATGGAAACAGAAAAGATTGTAACAACTACAGAGGTATCTCTTTAATCAGCGTTGTGGGTAAAATCTTCTCAGGTATTGTTGAAAGGAAATTGCGAGTATTAGTTGAGGAGCAATTGGATGAAAATCAGTGTGGGTTTAGGCCTCTTAGAGGTTGTCAGGACCAGATCTTTAGCTTACGACAAATAATGGAGAAGTGTTATGAGTGGAACAGGGAATTGTATCTATGCTTTATAGATCTAGAAAAGGCATATGACCGGGTTCCTAGGAGGAAGTTATTGTCTGCTCTACAAGATTATGGAATAGGAGGCAAACTTTTGCAAGCAATTAAAGGTCTTTACATGGATAGTCAGGCAGCAGTTAGAGTTGACGGTAAACTGAGTTCATGGTTCAGAGTAGTTTCAGGGGTAAGACAAGGCTGCAACCTGTCTCCACTGTTGTTCATATTATTTATGGATCATATGTTGAAAACAATAGACTGGCTGGGTGAGATTAAGATATGTGAACACAAAATAAGCAGTCTTGCATATGCGGATGACTTAGTTGTGATGGCAGATTCGATTGAAAGTTTGCAGAGTAATATTTCAGAGCTAGATCAGAAATGTAAGGACTATGGTATGAAGATTAGCATCTCCAAAACGAAAGTAATGTCAGTGGGAAAGAAATATAAACGGATTGAGTGCCAAATAGGAGGAACAAAGTTAGAACAGGTGGACGGTTTCAAGTACTTAGGATGCATATTCTCACAGGATGGCAACATAGTGAAAGAACTGGAAGCGAGGTGTAGCAAGGCTAATGCAGTGAGCGCTCAGCTACGATCTACTCTCTTCTGCAAGAAGGAAGTCAGTACCAAGACTAAGTTATCTGTGCATCGTTCAATCTTTCGACCAACTTTGTTGTATGGGAGCGAAAGCTGGGTGGATTCAGGTTACCTTATCAATAAGATTGAGGTTACGGATATGAAAGTAGCTAGGATGATTGCAGGTACTAGTAGATGGGAACAATGGCAGGAGGGTGTCCACAATGAGGAAATCAAAGAAAAACTGGGAATGAACTCTATAGATGTAGCAGTCAGGGCGAACATGCTTAGATGGTGGGGTCATGTTACACGCATGGGAGAAGCAAGGTTACCCAAGAGACTCATGGGTTCAACAGTAGAGGGTAGGAGGAGTCGGGGCAGACCAAGGAGAAGGTACCTGGATTCGGTTAAGAATGATTTTGAAGTAATAGGTTTAACATCAGAAGAGGCACCAATGTTAGCACTGAATAGGGGATCATGGAGAAATTTTATAAGGGGGGCTATGCTCCAGACTGAACGCTGAAAGGCATAATCAGTCTTAAATGATGATGATGATGATGATGATGTACTTCGACCATCATCAGTTATTTTGCTCCCCAAATAGCAAAACTCGTTTACTACTTTAAGCGTCTCATTTCCTAATATAATTCCCAGAGCATCACGCGGTTTAATTCGACTACATTCCATTATCCTCGTTTTTCTTTTGTTGATGTTCATCTTATATCCTGCTTTGAAGACACTGTCCATTCCGTTCAGCTGCTCTTCCAGGTCCTTTGCTGTCTCTGACAGAATTACACTGTCATCGGCGAACGTCAAAGTTTTTATTTCTTCTCCATGGGTTGTAATTCCTACCCCGAATTTTTCTTTTGTTTCCTTTACTGCTTGCTCAATATACAGATTGAATAACATCGGGGATAGTCTATAACCCTGTCTCACTCCCTTCCCAACCGCTGCTTCCCTTTCATGCCCCTCGACTCTTATAACTGCCATCTGGTTGCTGTACAAATTGTAAATAGGCTTTTGCTCCCTGCATTTTACCCCTGCCACCTTTAGAATTTGAAAGAGAGTATTCCAGTCAATATTGTCAAAAGTTTTCTCCAAGTCTACAAATGCTAGAAACATAGGTTTGCCTTTCCTTAATGTATTTTCTAAGATAAGTCGTAGGGTCAGTATTGCCTCACGTGTTCCAATATTTCTACGGAATCCAAACTGATCTTCCCCGAGGTCGGTTTATACCCGTTTTTCCATCCGTCTGTAAAGAATTCGTGTTACTATTTTGCAGACGTGGCTTATTAAACTGACAGTTCGGTAATTTTCACATCAAAATAACTGTCATCTTATCGGTAAGAAAAAAATTTGGCGGGCATCGGAGCATATGGAATCACAATTAGTCTCCAGCATTGAGGAACGTCATCAAACAGCTGTCTCAAGGTGATGACCTCTTCATTTAATCCCATGTTACACAGTGACAAGCGGCTGGTGTCCAGTGGTCCACCAAGGCTGTCTCTATCTCAAACAAGTGATGTCAGTCAATCACAGCGTATCAGTGGATAGATTGGATGGAAAAGACACTGTCGGTACGGAATAATCAAATGTAACAAGCACCGCAGTTGACAGCATGATCAGCTTTACCAGTTTTCCGTAATTTCAACGCCAGACAATGACGCTGCAGAATGCTTCCTAATTTCTGTACCACCACTAGACTGCAAATGTAGATAGATGGTGTGGTACGTTCATATGGCCACATACACCAAAGTATTCCAGACAGCATCCTACACAGATGCAGTTAGGTTATATACATATTTCTGGCACATCGATCATAGTGCGGAATTTACAATTACGACTGGCCATCTTTCCTTATGTGAATGGGAGTCACAGAGCATTCCTGCATTCATAGGATAAAGTCAGAGATTGCAAGATGTCCCCGCATTATCCTTGACCAGCCACCCCTGAAACACTGTCGCTGATTTAATTTGCAACTGCCCGCCGGCCGGAGTGGCCGAGCGGTTCTAAGCGCTACAGTCTGGAACCGCGCGACCGCTACGGTCGCAGGTTCGAATCCTGCCTCGGGCATTGATGTGTGTGATGTCCTTAGGTTAGTTAGGTTTAAGTAGTTCTAAGTTCTAGGGGGATGATGACCTCAGAAGTTAAGTCCCATAGTGCTCAGAGCCATTTTGCAACTGCCCAGAAGTAGGAGGGTTTTTTGCCCGCTACATTCCAAGTCTCGTGAAGGAACAGAGCGAGCTGAGTCCATAACTGCTACTCAGACGACTGCCCCTCATCAGTCTTACTCATGGCACCCATCCAACAGCACAAGATCTCTCCAGATATGCGTATTCGAGGAGGTTGTGGTTTATGCACGATGGAGCTCTAGATTGACGGAGTTCGAAACATTTTACGTAAATCAACAGTGCTATCAATTCTGGAGTATTGAAATGAAATGAGCGTATGGCATTGCTGGCCGGGAGGCCCCATCCGGGGACGTTCGGCCACCGAGTGCGAGTCTTATTTCAGTCGACGCCACATTGAGCGACTCGCGTGCCGGTGATGAGAATGAAATGATGGTGAAGACAGCACAACACCCAGTCCACGAGCGGAGAAAATCTCCAACTCGACAAGGAATCGAACCTGGGCCCTCTGCATGGTAGGCATGCACGTAACCACTCAGCTAAGCAGGCAGACTCTGGAGTTGTATTCCACTGAAGTCAGTACCAAGAAGGTACTGGCAAGAGGCAAATGATCGTAGAACATAGACACGCGCACTCCTAAGGCTACACTGTTCTGCGATTAAAAAACGGTGTAATGCTAAAGCCATATGGTTTCTGAAGTATTAGTCGTGCAGAATGCCATGCTCTTAATACTCTAATGCAGGACGTAGATGTCCATCAGATATTAATGCCAGCCTACAAGTTCTCTATCGCAATTACTACGGTGACAAACTTTAAGATGATGAAGCTGCTTCGTTCTACACTATTCAGATGACCAAGGAAGTGACAGAGCTGTTCCTCACTACGAATGTATCGTCGGTGTATATCTGTAGCTCGAACTGCTTGTAAACAAACTGGAACGAAGTTAGGCGACTGCTGATCTGTCTCTTAGAAGGTAATGGATTTCATACGTCTTTTTTACGTGGGAAACGTATGTATCCTCAATCACATTTCCCATGTCAGTCGCGCTTATCAGAAGTAGTAGTGGTTTTGATGGATGCGGCCATACCTCACTAGGAAATAGAGCGAGGAAAGAAGACATGAATATCTTCGTTAGTTGATCCAATGAGTTACTTACTGTCCACGTCTTGCTGTATGAAAAGACACATCTAGAAACAGCGACTTCTTATGAGTGAGTTAACACAACGATCATCTACATCTACATCCACACTCCGCAAGCCACCTGACGGTGTGTGGCGGAGGGTACCTTGAGTACCTCTATCGGTTCTCCCTTCTATTCCAGTCTCGTATTGTTCGTGGAAAGAAGGATTGTCGGTATGCTTCTGTGTGGGCTCTAATCTCTCTGATTTTATCCTCATGGTCTCTTCGCGAGATATACGTAGGAGGGAGCAATATACTGCTTGACTCTTCGGTGAAGGTATGTTCTCGAAACTTCAACAAAAGCCCGTACCGAGCTACTGAGCGTCTCTCCTGCAGAGTCTTACACTGGAGTTTATCTATCATCTCCGTAACCCTTTCGCGATTACTAAATGATCCTGTAACGAAACGTTCTGCTCTCCGTTGGATCTTCTCTATCTCTTCTATCAACCCTATCTGGTACGGATCCCACACTGCTGAGCAGTATTCAAGCAGTGGGCGAACAAGCGTACTGTAACCTACTTCCTTTGTTTTCGGATTGCGTTTCCTTAGGATTCTTCCAATGAATCTCAGTCTTGCATCTGCTTTACCAATGATCAACTTTATATGATCATTCCATTTTAAATCACTCCTAATGCGTACTCCCAAATAATTTATGGAAGTAACTGCTTCCAGTTGCTGACCTGCTAAATTGTAGCTAAATGATAAGGGATCTATCTTTCTATGTAGTCACAGCACATTACACTTGTCTACACTCAGATTGAATTGCCATTCCCTGTCAATTCGCTGCAGATCCTCCTGCATTTCAGTACAATTTTCCATTGTTACAACCTCTCGATACACCACAGCATCATCTGCAAAAAGCCTCAGTGAACTTCCGATGTCATCCACAAGGTCATTTATGTATATTGTGAATAGCAACGGTCCTACGACACTCCCCTGCGGCACTCCTGAAATCACTCTTACTTCGGAAGACTTCTCTCCATTGAGATGACATGCTGCGTTCTGTTACATAGGAACTCTTCAATCCAATCACACAATTGGTCTGATAGTCCATATGCTCTTTGTTCATTAAAGGACTGTGGGGAATTGTATCGAACGCCTTGCGGAAGTCAAGAAACACGGCATCTACCTGTGAACCCCTGTCTATGGCCCTCTGAGTCTCGTGGACGAATAGCGCGAGCTGGGTTTCACACGACCGTCTTTTTCGAAACCCATGTTGATTCCTACAGAGTAGATTTCTAGTTTCCAGAAAAGTCATTATACTCGAACGTAATACGTGTTCCAAAATTCTGCAACTGATCGACGTTAGAGACATAGGTCTATAGTTCTGCACATCTGTTCGACGTCCCTTCTTGAAAACGGGGATGACCTGTGCCCTTTTCCAATCCTTTGGAACGCTACGCTCTTCTAGAGACCTACGGTACACCGCTGCAAGAAGGGGGGCAAGTTCCTTGGCGTACTCTGTGTAAAATCGAACTGGTATCCCATCAGGTCCAGCGGCCTTTCCTCTTTTGAGCGATTTTAATTGTTTCTCTATCCCTCTGTCGTCTATTTCGATATCTACCATTTTGTCATCTGTACGACAATCTAGACAAGGAACTACAGTGCAGTCTTCCTCTGTGAAACAGCTATGGAAAAAGACATTTAGTATTTCGGCCTTTAGTCTGTCATCCTCTGTTTCAGTACCATTTAGGTCACAGAGTGTCTGGACATTTTGTTTTGATCCACCTACCGCTTTGATATAAGACCAAAATTTATTAGGATTTTCTGTCAAGTCACTACATAGAACTTTACTTTTGAATTCATTGAACGCCTCTCACATAGCCCTCCTCACAGTACATTTCGCTTCGCGTAATTTTTGTTTGTCTGCAAGGCTTTGGCTATGTTTATGTTTGCTGTGAAGTTCCCTTTGCTTCCGCAGCAGTTTTGTAACTCGGTTGTTGTACCACGGTGGCTCTTTTCATCTCTTACGATCTTGCTTGGCACATACTCATCTAACGCATATTGTACGATGGTTTTGAACTTTGTACACTGATCCTCAACACTATCTGTACTTGAGACAAAACTTTTGTGTTGAGCCGTCAGGTACTCTGTAATCTGCTTTTTGTCACTTTTGCTAAACAGAAAAATCTTCCTACCTTTTTTAATATTTCTATATACGGCTGAAATCATCGATGCAGTAACCGCTTTATGATCGCTGATTCCCTGTTCTGCGTTAACTGTTTCAAATAGTTCGGGTCTGTTTGTCACCAGAAGGTCTAATATGTTATCGCCTCGAGTCGGTTCTCTGTTTAACTGCCCAAGGTAGATTTCAGATAAAGCACTTAAAGAAATTTCACTGGATTCTTTGTCCCTGCTACCCGTTATGAACGTTTGAGTCTCCCAGTCTATATCCGGCAAATTAAAATCTCCACCCAGAACTATAATATGGTGGGGAAATCTACTTGAAGTCGCCAAAGGAGATATAACAGTCTTACTACTGTTTCACAGTAGCATCTCCAAGGCCCTGGTAGCCTTCCTCTTGCACACAGAAGTCATGGTCTGATGTTAGGTAGTTTTGCTCATGTGCTGGATAATATAGCAATTTCGTCCTAACACCACATCTCTAGAGTACCTCCTCCTCACACTATTAAATAGGAAATATGTGGCATAAGTCTACTATCCTACACAATACGTTAGGAAATGGCTTAACTCTGTTAAACACATTGATTTTTCTCCTTAATACTTGTGGAACAACATTGCTTGTGAGAACCAGCCTCAATTCGGTAATATCTGTATTCCACTTCATGTGTGAGAACACTGTCTTGGAATGGGATACATATGTTTCGCCTGCTTTACTATAGCGCTTCTGTGTGATATTTATTTCGCCTTTGTTGAAGTATGCGTTACGACCGCCCACATGGTTTATAAGTGAGGAGAATTGAAACTGAATATAGTTTGCGCTCAATTTTTAGACTTTTCTAGGTCTTGAGCGTCCGGGTACACCTAACTCACCTCAATTCCCAGCATTTCATGGTATTTTTTCTCTAATTTTATGTATCATCAGCCAGTATACGCAATTTCGCTAGGTTTTCACGATTTTATGTATTTCGTCGTTATTTCCCACGATTTTACGTATTTACCACCCATTTGTCATATTTACACAACCCTTTCCTCGAATTTTAGCGATTTTACGTATTTCATGTATTTTTCGATAGTTTTCCGTGTGCATATGTTCTTATTGTTGACATACCCACGCGTTGTTTGATTATATACGAGGATATTTGCGTGTCTCGTACACCAACCTACTAAAAAACCTTAAGCAGACCGCTCTTCCCGATGATCTACATGCATACATTTTGGATAGGACGATCATAGTAAGTAACACCCGCTTCATACCTAAATGAGGCTCAATGAATTGTGCAGACGAAGGATACATTGGCAACTCGAAGTCTGGAAACAATTCTGGGTACCGCTACGACAGAGAGAGCTTGTCTGCAGACTCGTGTAGTGATGCACTTGATGGAAACTCAGTCTGGAAACAGTTCTACACGTTTGACTTCCACTCTGTCGTGCAGGGATCTGCAACAGGGAGCTGACATGTATACAGAGTTGATTTCTGTTGTTGCTCACATATGTTTTCCTTAAGTATATGCTCTTATTGCTTACCAGATGAGCTTCGCTACTTCTGTTTATACCTTCCAACTTTGATACGTACCCACAACCCTGTCAGAACATCTACAAACTGTAGATTTCATGTTTTTTTTACCCTAGTAATAAGTTATTCGTTAGTTGACAGTGTGTTGACTGTACTTGGCATCCTGAGCCGTAACAGTTTCCCTTCTCTCTACCTACAGAGTGCGTCTCCCAAGCAGCGTCATTTATACACGAACAGTTAGCAAGTTACGTATTCTAATCGCAACCATCGGCCGCTGATAGCTCTACACACACACACACATACTCTGGATACATATTACCTATCACGAATTCGCGATTTCAACCACTTGCACGTTATTTTCGACAATGCTACAGCTCTGCAAATTGCGAAATACTCTTCGCAAATCAATTCTGTACGGCGTGTGAGCACATTTAAATTTCTACTCCTAAAAAGTATAACATCTTCTGTATAAGTTATATTACCAATATTTGTAACAAGGTTGTCTAGATTCTACAGTAATAGCAACAAACCAAGACGTCCTGCTGCGCCTATCGCACCTCCTTTTATCCTCTTAAAGATCCACAATGATGGCACATGATCATCCCAGTTCCGATATTTTGTGTGCAAGACGCATGCTGGATGGAGGGAGACAGTCCTTTGTGAGTATTATCCTTGTGTACGGGATAGAACAACACATTAGTCGGATGGTATAGCATAGCACTCCACTTGAATGCACCCAGTCACTTACAATCATATATTCTACGGATGCAGTGCATTTGCTGTATTTTCTGTGTGTCTGTTCATGCATGTGTCTCAAATGGCTCCCATAAACCTGACCTAGTCTTCTCACTGATGGATCCACCTTCCAACACTGACCCAGATGTAGTGCATTACGGATCTCCTCCAGTCACCATTCTGGATATAATGCATGGTGGATCCCCCTTCGAACCCTGTCTCAGACATTATGCATTGTGTATCCACCTCTAGACACCGTTCCATATATAATGTGTGGTGGATCCTCCTTCAAACGCTGCCCCGGGGCGTAACAGATTGTGGATCCACCTCTAGACACTGTTCTGGATATAGCGCAGGGTAGATTCACATTCGAACGCTAACTCAGGCCTACTCTGGGTCATGGCAGCCATCCGTGACACATCTATTGACATAGACATACAGAAAATAGAGATAATGCACTGTATCTGTAGAATATATATTTGTAAGGCCGGCCGCTGTGGTCGAGCGGTTTTAGGCGCTACAGTCCGGAACCATGCGACTGCTACGGTCGCAGGTTCGAATCCTGCCTCGGGGATGGATGTGTGTGATGTCCTTAGGTTAGTTAGGTTTAAGTAGTTCTAAGTTCTAGGGGACTGATGACCTCAGAAGTTAAGTCCCATAGTGCTCAGAGCCATTTGAACCATTTTTTTATATTTGTAAGTGACTGGGTGCATTCGACTAGAGTGCTATATTATACTGTCTGACTAATGTGCTGTTCTATCTCATACATAAGAGTAATGAGCACAAAGGACTGTCTCCCTCCATCCAAAGGACGTCTAGCACACATAATAGCGGAATTGGGATGATCATGTGCCATCATCGTGGATCATTAAGAGTATAAAAGGAGGTGTGATAGGCGCTACAGGTCGCTTTGGTGGTGTTACTGGATAATCTAGACAATCTTGTCACAAATATTGGCAATATAACTTGTATGGATGATGTTACCTGCCTTTGCAGGAGGATTGTTTCAAATGGCTCTGAGCACTATGGGATTTAACTTCTGTACAAAACCGATTTACAAAAAGTATTTCGCTATTTGCAGGGTTGTAGCACTGTCGAAATTAACATGTAAGTGATTGAAATCTAGACTTTGTGATTGGTAACATGCATGCAGAGCCTCTATGTGTTTGTGCGTAGAGCTATCAGCGGCAGATGGTTGCAGTTCGAACGCATAACTTGCTAGCTGTTCATCTATAAGTGACACTGCCGGCGAGAAGGGAAACTATTACGGCTCAGGATGCTAAGTGTAGTCGACACACTGTCAACTAACGAATAACTTATTACAAGGGTAAAAGAAACCTGAAATCTACAGTTTTTAGATGTCCTGACAGGGTTTTAGGTACGTATCAGAGTTGGAAGGTATAAACAGAAGTAGCGAAACTCATCTGGTAAGCCATATGAGCATATAGTTGAAGAAAAGGTATCTGAGCAGCAACAGAAATCAACTCTGTACACATGTGAACTCCCTGTTGCAGATCCCTACACGATGGAGTGGAAATCAAATGAACATGTAGAGCTGTTTCCAGACTTTCAGTTTCCATCAAGTGCATCACTACATGAGTCTGCAGACAAGCCTTCTGTGTCGTATCAGTACACAGAATTGTTTCCAGACTTCGAGTTTCCAATTTATTCTTCATCCGCACCATTTGTTGAGCCTCATTTAGATACAAAGAGAGTGTTACTATAATTTTCATGATCATCCTATCCAAAATATATGCATGTAGCTCATCTGGAAGAGGGGAATTCTTAAGATTTTTTAGTAGACTGGTGTATAAGACACGCAAGTATCCTCATATAAAATCAAACAACGCGTGGGTATGTCAGCAATATGACCATATACATATCGAAAACTATCGAAAAAACATGAAAGGACATAAAATCGGTAAAAGTCGAGGAAAACTAGGTGTAATTACGACAAATTGAAGGGAAATAAGTGAAATTGAAGGAAGTATGAGGGAATACGTAAAATCGTGAAAACATAGGAACAATATGTAAATTGACTGAGAATACATAAGCATAAAATTAGAGAAAAAATACCATGAAATGCGGAGAATTGAGCTGGGTTGGGGGTACCTGAACGTCTCAAGACCGAGAAAAGCTTAAAATTTATGCTCTCCTGCATTAATTTTCGTTAGGGTCCCAGAGGACGGTGGGACACTATTTGTCCTTAGCTAAAGAGCGTTGTATTACCAGCTGCCGGGCTGGAATATAGAACTACACAATGGATGGCGTGTTTGACCCTGTGCAGGACTGTTTAGCTGTTATAAACCCTAACAAACAGCGTCTATAATGTGCTTCTCTATGCTCTCCGCCAGTCACAACCTGACGGTGTCAGCTAACAAATGCCTCACAAACGGTTGCTGTAAGATTTCTTTTAACAATATTCTACTTTATGTCTACTGAGGTAATAGTCATACATGCAAGTTGACTGCTGTCTTTGATGCTTTCCTGGAAAAGAGAACCATCTGCCTCTAAATTGACTTGTATCTGCTTAAAGGATGGTAGAAAGTGGATAGAGTGACCTGTTGAGATGAGGCTGTAATGACATATGATTTAATGGTAGACTGATGATGCATTCTAGAGAGAGGGAGACGTTGCTACAGGCCATTTATCACACATTCTCATGTGGTTTATCAGTTGTGTGGTATAACCAGCGTTCGACCTGTATACAATTGCGGTTTTGGTGTGTCACTTAGGGCATTGTCTACCTGCGACCGTTAACAGCAAACCTCTCCATACCCCAGTCATCACAGTGCTTCCACCTTATGTGTGATGAAACATGTCATCGACGAAAAACCTTTTTTTCACCCTCCTCTAGACGAACAGAGATTTATTCGACGTACTCCATTCCTCGGCCGCATCTTGGGGCATGGAATCTCGTCTTCAGTTTCGTAACTACAAGTTAGTGGCAGGTGTCTTACTGTAAGGTACTGCAATCCCTGTGTATGCATCTGCTTGACAGATGTCCTGGTTACAGAGTAAGTGGTAGCACGTCGTGTTATTTCTCATGTCGAAGAGCGCTGCTATGCCTTTGCTGTTTCCTTGTAAGAGGCATTCTCCATTGCTGATGATCATTATATAGGACCGATGCGTGTGTAGTATAATTTCTGAACTGTGATTGGATGTGAACAGTGGGCAGTACACACCTCTGTAAAGCTATATTGTTCATGTATGACAAAGACTTTTTTTTATTTGGCATAGAAGGAAGTAGATTTATCTTCCTAAACTTTGCCACCATAGTGAGTGGGATAGAAATCTTGCAGGGTGGATAGATGGCAGATGTTGGACATCTATGTCCTGCATTAGAGTGCATATGTTTATGTTCTACAATCATTTCTCCCTTACCAATACCTTTACAGTACTGACCCCAGACACTAGAACAACACTTTAGAATTGACAGTGCACTTGATTTACGTAAAATGCTTCAAGCTCCATCCGTCTGGAGCTCCATCATGCACAAAACCACACATTCCTTGATCACCATCTGTTAGATCATAACACACTCATATGTACTATACACAGATAAGGGGTACTAACTGCATCGACATGTGCGCATCTGGAGAGATCTTGTGTACTAGCATGGGTGTCTTGATTAAGACTGGCGTGGAACAGTCTTTGCTGATCAGCAGTTACGGACTCAGCTCGCTCTGTTCCTTCACGAGACATGGAATGTAGCACGTATAGTACCCTCCTACTCCTGGTCAGCTGCAAATTAAATTGGTGACAGCGTGTCAGGGAGGCGTGGTCAAAGAAGATGCGAGGAGATCTTTCAATCCCTAAATTTCTTATAAGAATGCAAGAATGCTCTGTGACTCCCATCTGCATAGGAAAAAAAGGGGCAATCGTAATCGAAAGTCCCCAAGAGTGTGCGTTTACGTTTCTGTGTAACCTGACACATCGTTTAATAGCAGTTACATAACATCTCTTTGCGTATTTGTTTATCGCATACAGGCTACAACGAGGTTACTCATCGTTACAAATAATGGCGTTAGATCATCAATTAGAGCGTTACTGCAGTGGTGCAAACCTCCATAATGTTGACCGGCCAGGGTTAGGCGAGCACGGAGCGGGAATCAATAGGCTCCGGGTCGTCGCCCGGGCAACACGTCACCAGCCTCCGGCTCGCGTGTTTGCCTTTCGAGCACACGCTGGCCGCGCCAGGGCTCGCCTAACAAGGTAAACCTCATATACGAGATTCAGTGGAGCCTTTATTGCCATCAGTCTTCCCAGCGTCTTCCAGACCAATCTTAATGAAAATATTGCAGGCCTGTGAAGCAAACATGGTTGTGGTGTGACCTTGCGGGGCATTTGAAGCATGATATAATTATAAACATTTGAATTGTAGACTGGTAGCTAGTTCAGCAGAGCCTTCCGAACAGCGGTGTCAGGCGTGAATATAAAAATCTTCAAAGGAGATTTGAAGGTGTTGCATGTCTATCAATGACAAACGGTGTACACCGAGATGACAAAAGTCAAGTCCTAATATGGTGTCGGACCTTCTTTTGCCCCACGTAGTGCAGCTACTCGACGTGGCATGGACTCAACAAGTCGTTGGAAGTCCTCTGCAGAAATGCTGAACCGTGCTCCCTCTACAGGGTGGTCCATTGATCGTGACCGGGCCAAACATCTCACGAAATAAGCGTCAAACGAAAAAACTACAAAGAACGAAACTTGTCTAACTTGAAGGGGGAAACCAGATGGCGCTATGGTTGGCCCGCTAGATGGCGCTGACATAGGTCAAACGGATATGAACTGCGTTTTTTTAAAAATAGGAACCCCCATTTTTATTGCATATTCGTGTAGTACGTAAAGAGATATGAATGTTTTAGTTGGACCACATTTTTCGCTTTGTGATAGATGGCGCTGTAATAGTCACGAACATATGGCTCACAATTTCAGACGAACAGTTGGTAACAGGTAGGTTTTTTAAATTAAAATACAGAACGTAGGCACGTTTGAACATTTTATTTCGGTTGTTCCAATGTGATACATGTACCTTTGTGAACTTATCATATATGAGAACGTATGCTGTTACAGCGTGATTACCTGTAAATACCACATTAATGTAATAAATGCTCAAAATGATGTCCGTCAACCTCAATGCATTTGGCGATAGGTCTAACGACTTCCTCTCAACAGCGAGTAGTTCGCCTTCCGTAATGTTCGCACATGCATTGACAATGCTCTGACGCATGTTGTCAGGCGTTGTCGGTGGATCACTATAGCAAACAGCCTTCAACTTTCCCCACAGAAAGAAATCCGGGGACGTCAGATCCGGTGAACGTGCGGGCCATGGGATGGTGCTTTGACGAAGAATCCACCTGTCATGAAATATGCTATTCAATACCGCTTCAACCGCACACGAGCTATGTGCCGGACATCCATCGTGTTCGAAGTACATCGCCATTCTGTCATGCAGTGAAACATCTTATAGTAGCATCGGCAGAACATTACGTAGGAAATCAGCATACATTGCACCATTTAGATAGCCATCGATAAAATGGGGGCCAATCATCCTTCCTCCCATAATGCCGCACCGTACATTAACCCGCCAAGGGCGCTGATGTTTCACTTGTTGCAGCCATCGTGGATTTTCCGTTGCCCAATAGTGCATATTATGCCGGTTTACGTTACCGCTGTTGGTGACTGACGCTTCGTCGCCAAATAGAACGCGTGCAAAAAAATCTATCATCGTCCCGTAATTTCTCTTGTGCCCAGTGGCAGAACTGTACACGACGTTCAAAGTCGTCGTCATGCAATTCCTGGGGCAAAGAAATATGGTACGGGTGCAATCGATGTTGATGTAGCATTCTCAACACCGACGTTTTTCAGATTCCCGATTCTCGCGCAATTTGTCTGCTACTGATGTGCGGATTAGCCGCGACAGCAGGTAAAGCACCTACTTGGGCATCATCATTTGTTGCAGGTCGTGGTTGACGTTTCACATGTGGCTGAACACTTCCTATTTCCTTAAATAACGTAACTATCCGGCGAACGGTCCGGACACTTGGATGATGTCGTCCAGGATACCGAGCAGCATACATAGCACACGCCCGTTGGGCATTTTGACCACAATAGCCATACATCAAGACGATATCAACCTTTTCCGCAATTGGTAAACGATCCATTTTAACACGGGTAATGTATCACGAAGCAAATACCGTCCGCACTGGCGCAATGTTACGTGATATCAGATACTTATATGTTTGTGACAATTACAGCGCCATCTATCACAAAGAGAAAAAGTGGTCCAACTAAAACATTCATATTTCGTGAGATATTTGGCCCTGTCACGATCAGTGGACCATCCTGTATACAAACGAAGTTTCATAGAGTTTCACGTCACGTGTTGAGACGCTGTAACACTAGTACACGTGTGCCATCGTCAGCCTTCACAACTGACAGGTTTCCTTCCAACTGCGGATTGTTTTTCCTCGCTCAGTGTAATCTTGATCCTAAGCAACAAATGCCCCTCAGTGAACGGTTTCGTTGAAACAATTTACGCATTGAGAACCTATCGTTTTTTCCAATGAGTTTCACATTGTTGTGGAGTACACCTGGAATGCTGAAGTGGTTAAGAAACTTCCTGGCAGATTAAAACTGTGTGTCAGACCAGGACGCAAACCTTGCAGCTTTACTAAACAGTGAGGCTGGGTTGTGAGTCGTGCCAGACAAACGTTTCATCTGTCAAAAGAGTTTTCAAATCAGCGCACACTCCGCTGCAGAGTGAAAAATCATTCTTGTGGTTGTAGAGATTGCTATATATCGTCCCAAATTGGACTCCTAAACGGTATCTTTCGCTCAACGTTCGGCACTAAATGTGTCTATTATACAGAAAAACATAGTCTAATTTAATGAAGTGGATGTCGAAGGTAGTGGAGTTCATTTGTATGGGGTTAGCTTATTCTTATGTGGTTCATTTAATTTATCTCGGCGCCATGCTGCTTACTCCAAGCCAATTAAAACTCTCATCAGTGTACACACAATCCTGAAAGAGAATATATCAGGAAAGTGATATGGAAATGTAGGGTACCAGGCAGTGAAATATTAAATTGCCAAGTAGATGTTTTGATCCACTGGAAATGAGCGTAAACAAAATCACTACCATGGAACGACTGACTGAGAGAAACAAATAAAATGCCTGACAAAAGAAGTGAAACATTCATAAGGGGAGAGGAAACGTGTTGAGACGATATGTGATGTTATTTCAGTGATTCCAAAATCGAGTCAAATTTTTAAAGAACTTCGCAGTAGGAGCCCACTTATAAGTATGACATTGCTTACCCCTGGCCCAGATGCATACACTGATTCGATAGGGTGGGGCATCATAAGACCGTTGTATCCTCTCATGAGGCAAGTTGGCCCACAACTGCTGTAACTGGTCCTCGATATCCAGGATATTAGCACTGGGACGGAGTTAACGACAGAGCTGGTCCCAAGAATGTTCTGTCGTGGACAGATTGGGGGTCTTGTTGGCCACTGGATTGCCTCAACATCACGCAGACAGCTCATAGATAAGCAGTGTCCAGGTGAAAAATGGCACAACGTTACAGTCGCTTGAGGGGCAGCACATCAAGATGCAGGCTGTCTGTTGTGCCATCAGAGTTCCCACAATCACTATCAGACGTGGCCTGAAGTCATATCCGATGGCTCCCCACACAATGACGCCAAGGGTGACACTGCTCCGCCTCTCTGAAACGTTGGAATAATGGAACCTCTCCAGAAGTACCTGCTACACTCATCCTGGGTAGTGCAGACGGCGATTAGTCCCTGCACACAATGAGATCCCATTCGTCAGTAATCTATACTTCCCCGTCATGGCACCACTACAAATGCAGTCAGACTGATGGTGCAGGATGACACATACGATTTCAGGAAGTCCATTACTTATTCTGTAAAGGCAGCGTGGATGTGGATGGCCTATGATGTGCTTGATACACAATATGGCGATCCTCGCTTGTTGAGGTCAGACTTGGTAGAGCAGAACTTCGACAACGAGTATATCTGCCCTCACGTTCCCATGCAGTCGCACACTGGGCCAGTCCAACACATGAACGCCTCATAAATCTTTTACTGCATCACTCAACCAGCCAGCCAAATAGAGACCCACAATGAGACCCCTCTCAAACTCTGTCAGTGCTGATAATGCTGTCTCATACGATTGCATCGCATCTCTGTGTCCTTCATCTACATCTACGTACATACTCCGCAATCCACCATACGGTGCGGGGATGGTGGGTACCTCGTACCACATCTAGCATCTTCTCTCCCTGTTCCACTCCCAAACAGAACGAGGGAAAAATGATTGCCTATATGCCTCTGTACGAGCCCTAATCTCTCTTATCTTATCTTTGTGGTCTTTCCGCGAAATGTAAGTTGGCGGCAGTAAAATTGTACTGCAGTCAGCCTCAAATGCTGGTTCTCTAAATTTCCTCAGTAACGATTCACGAAAAGAACGCCTCCTTTCCTCTAGAGACTCCCACCCGATTTCCTGAAGCATTTCTGTAACACTCGCGTGATGATCAAACCTACCAGTAACAAATCTAGCAGCCCGCCTCTGAATTGCTTCTATGTCCTCCCTCAATCCGACCTGATAGGGATCCCAAACGCTCGAGCAGTCCTCAAGAATAGGTCGTATTAGTGTTTTATAAGCGGTCTCCTTTACAGATGAACCACATCTTCCCAAAATTCTACCAATGAACCGAAGACGACTATCCGCTTTCCCCACAACTGCCATTACATGCTTGTCCCACTTCACATCGCTCTGCAATGTTACGCGCAAATATTTAATCGACGTGATTGTGTCAAGCGCTACACTACTAATGGAGTATTCAAACATTACAGGATTCTTTCTCCTATTCATCTGCATTAATTTACATTTATCTATATTTAGAGTTAGCTGCCATTCTTTACACCAATCACAAATCTTGTCCAAGTGATCTTGTATCCTCCTACAGTCACTCAACGACGACACCTTCCCGTACACCACAGCATCATCAGCAAACAACCGCACATTGCTATCCACCCTATCCAAAAGATCATTTATGTAGATAGAAAACAACGGCGGACCTACCACACTTCCCTGGGGCACTCCATTACAGTGATCACTCAACATCTAACAAAGTCCACGCCCCATATATACTCTACCGGGCATGGGAACAACAGCAAACACCAATAACACTAACGCGCTATGGTGGCCGTTCTACCTGTCACAGAAAACTGCATCTCTGGTCGTTTAGATACCCGCTGATGATGTATACTTGTACGAAGTTATATTGAAATCCGACCATGTATTCTAGTGCTTCACTTTTTTTGTGCAGGCATTGTAGTTATCATCTGCTCATGGTGCAAAATTCTCATACTTCATTTTGATTGTTATACACTAGAGACATGTGCTATATGATATTACAAGTTCATGTCTATAGTCATAAGACCTAGAGTTACTGCCTCCCGACTGGACTATGGTGAGGTGTGACTCAGTTGAGGCAATCAGGCCCATCACGTCCTTGGCTAGCTGTCATCTCGGACCGTTATAATGATCCGTGACGCCGCCAGCAGCGCAGTGACGACAGAGCGGAAGTGGCGGGCATTGAAAGAGCTACCATCTAAAGCAGCAGCGGCTAGTGAGGCGCCAGGACTTCTCCAAGAGCCCAAAATAACAGAAGTGTTTCCAATTCTCCTGCCAAACAGCGCTGCGTTCTCCCGCTCTTGCTCTTATTTTGTCATTATTAACTGTCAGTGATTCGTCCTTTGAAGTTCTCCAACCAGTGGGGGTGTGACGTTAAGAACTCACGGCCTGCAATAAGTTTTCTTGGTGTCTGCTGCAACCACGGCTGTTGTCTACATCACAGCCACTGACTACACAGTCAGGTGACATCACCATGTCCTCCCTAGGAAAAAGGGATATGGTATCCGTGACTGGCACCATAAAATCCAGCTACCATCCACACAGCAGAGAACCAGGAGTTACTGCCCTGCCAAGGCACCCGCAGTTCAATCACAGCTTATCTTGCCGGCAACAGCCGCCGCGGTGTCTGGGAGCATCATAGCATCGCTGTTAGCAATATTATCTCGTCGGGCCAATTGATACAAGCACGATTTCCCAGCATTCCTCCGCCGGATACCTTCATAAGATGCCACCCAGCAGCTCGCCAGTCAGTCTGCGAGTTCCAGTTCCAGTTCGCGAGTTCGAAATCGACGATCACTGACTGCCATTTGTCAGAGCGCAGAGCATGCCAGTCGGAACCTAGACATCAGTAGTGTAGCAGATATTGGCTTTGCACATGCACTGTTTCCCTACTGTAACAGACAGTGAGCAGACATTCCCCTTCAAGAACTGTTATGGGTATCCAGTTTCTCATCAACTCAGAATGACCATTTGGTTTCAGTCGTTCACAAACTGTTCATTTTCTATTTAGAACTCAGTTATGCTGTATTCTCTGTGTCAGTGATAACGTTCTAGTGTTCTTGGTTGCCTGGGCACATCTCTTTTTTTGCATGCATCACCCACATCAAAGGATAAAAATGTGTTACTTTATTCATCTGGCAAATTTACCCAGAAACATGCTGTGATTGTAATTTCCATGTTTCGCTGGCATTTGCTTTGGGTCACGTGAAAGTTCCTTTTGTGATGGACATGCTCCCACCGACTTGCTATTTCGTAGTGGCGTCTTTGATGGCGTTGTTCCACTCCGGTGCAGTCGTTATTCATGAACTCAATTCACTGTGAATGGCATAAAGCTCTGAGAGGTATGTCAAGTCTTCCGTTGACAAGCAGCTAATGAAAAATTTCTTGGAAGATTTCTTCATCTAGTAACATTATTACTACCTTCCCCACCAACTGTCGTTATGGAACTGAATCGTATACAGTGATCAGAATCAAGTCATACATTTCTGTTGCAGGAGCAGAGAATCTCTACAAAGTGCATTTTCCGTCAGTATAACAGACGAATTTGGGGCGCAACCATCCATTCTACGGATAGTCTCGTCGGAAAATATTCTGCCCGGATAGTTGTCGGCGACGAAATGTAAGTCTCCCTTCGACACATTCTTGTTTCTGTATTCCGAAACGACTAATCCTTTTCACATGTTGCAAAAAATGTGAGAGATTTTATCTCTTCATGACGGATAACGCTTCTTCTCTGCTCTGATTATTCACCTGTTGTTTTGTCTCGTGATTGAGGGAGATTTTTGTCGGTCTCCTCCTCACTCATAATTGTCAGTCGTTGCCAGAACCGGAATATTGTTGAGGCGGCACTGTGCGAGACTGGAGTCTGCCGCAGTAGCAAGCTGAATTACATCAGGCCGCGGCCTGATGTTACAACACGGACAGGGCCCAATTAGTATAAAGATGGGCATATCTGCCATAAACATTCGCCACTCAAACGTAGCAGTATATTGTCCCAGACCGTACCGACACTGAGGCGTACTCCGCACCAGCAGACAGCCCGATGTTCGTCCCTCAGTCTGGTCTGCATCTGTCTGCCACCTACGCTGCTTTCTGCTCTATGAGCCGCTGCTGGAACCGATGATGCCGGTGCTTGGACTGGCACCATCCAACTGGGGCCATCTCCAGGTGACTCCAACCATTGTCTAATGTCAACATTGGGTCTCGGGACCAGCCCGCCAGAGCTATTTTCAAAGTGTTTCCATGGTTAGTGCTCAGGCAAAAGGGTTAAGTAGTGTTTGTAAAGGTGTAATAGTGTTACTAATACTAAGTATTTCTCTGTATTTGTCCTATTATTTTTTGCTAGTGTTGTAGATACAGGCCTTACAACGAGCAAACCATGGGAACAAGTGATTACCACCACAGAGCCGGTTCAGTCTTTGCTAGAGCAAGTGTCTCAGATAAGAACAGATAACATAGACTTGGGTAGGCAATTAGGTAGTTAGAAGAGGATTGTACCTCGTCCAGTTTATCAGTACATATCCTAGATACTAACACCACTACCTCAGTTTCTCCTTTTTCATGTAAAGTAGGAGAGCTTCTGTTAGCATTTGTGGACAACCTGTTGACAGCTGCAAAACTGAGTTCTTGGTAAAAGGTACAGTTGTTACGTATGGCTATGTTACATATAGTACGAGATCCGAAAACGTATGTGATGTATGATGAGGAATTGATATTTTTATTCTCGAATCAGAAACATACAAATTTACAGTAGCCATACACATCAATAAATATGTACATATATATACACAAATTGTATTTATATTACATGTGCCCAGTACTTTGCAACCTCCAAGGCGCTTGGAGTGGCTTGCAGGAGATCAGTCTTCGTGCAGGATGTAGGGCACAAAAGGCACTGGAGCATGTGGCTTGTGGTTTGTTCTTGTCCATAATCACAGGACGTATCTTCTGTTATGAAGCCCCATCCCTTCAGGTTGTCTCTGGATCGTCCAACTCCTGATCGTAATCTGTTTAAGGATTTCCACACCAGCCAGCTCTCGTTGTGTACAGGTGGTAGTTCTTCAGCTTTTGGCGTCTGCAGGTGACGAATTAAGAAATGCCGAGACATTTGAAATTCTGAGGGAAAAGTTCTGGCTGCGTTGTAGAAGATTGAATAGGAGCAATATAGCAGTATGATAGCCGGCCGGAGTGGCCGAGCGGTTCTAGGCGCTACAGTCTGAACTGCGCGACCGCTACGGTCACAGGTTCGAATCCTGCCTCGGGCATGGATGTATGTAATGTCCTTAGGTTAGTTAGGTTTAAGTAGTTCTAAGTTCTAGGGGACTGATGACCTCAGATGTTAAGTCCCATAGTGCTCAGAGCCATTTGACCATTAGCAGTGTGATACAAAGACAGGGTGAGTCTGCCGAAAGTTTCTTACACAGAATTAGGAAACTTAATGTCAATATGTATAAGGTAATGGATAGTGATGACACACACACTCCTTCTGAACGTAGCAGAACAAAGGATGTTCGACACATTTTGCGGGGAATGCCTACTGCTGCGACCCGAATCCACAATACAGGGTGAAAAGTATTTAAACCGACAAACTCTGGGAGGTTGTAGGGGACATCAAAACAAATATTTTTCCCTAATTTCATTTTTTCCTATAAGGATTATTTTAACCGGTGGAGGCCGTATTTCGCTCTTCAGTTCTTAGAGCCCGTATTACGCTCTTCAGTTGTAGGCAACTGCTGTCCACCAGTGTAGTAGTGCATTGTCTCTGTTTACTAATGGAGCGATACCTGGAGTGAGTACACTGATATGGTTGGTGCGTACTACGTAGCGCACCACAACGGACGAACTGCACAGCGGGTTTATCAACAACAATATCCTAATCGCCGTATTACGCATCATACAACCTTAGGTGCTGTGTCCCAACGTCTGTGTGAGACCGGGTCATTTAGCAGGTTACCTGGACAGGGACGCCGTCGCACGGTAAGTACGCTGCAATTTGAGGAAGCTGTCTTGCAGCAGGTGGAGCGGGATCCTTTAATCAGCACTCGTGCAATTGCACGTCACATGGTGACGAATCAGACGAATGTAAGAACAGGCTTCGAGAGCAATTGTTACGTCCATTTCACTTACAGCGTGTCCACAACCTGGAACAAGTTGATTACCCGCCTAGAGCACAGTTTTCGTAGTGGTACCTGGAACATTTCCATCCTCCGTGTTGTTTACCGATGAAGCAACGTTCGGGCGTGATGGAGTCTTCAACACGCACAGTTCGCATGTTTGGAGTGAGGATAACCCACATGCCACAGTTACTAGCGCTCATCAAGTGCGGTTCTTCGTTAATGTGTGGGTCGGTGTTGTTGGGGACTGTTTAATTGGGCCGTATTTGCTACCTAGGTCATTAAATGGCAGACACTATTACAATTTTCTTTGTCAGAGCATTGCCAGAATTGCTGGAAGACGTCCCACTCCCTACAAGACAACGCATGTGGTTCCAACATGACAGGGAGCCGGCACACTTTAGCCGTCCTGCGTGTCGATTCCTGGACCGACGGTTCCCAGAAACGTGGATTGGCAGTGGTGGTTCTGTACCATGGCCTGCTCGATCCCCAGATATGTGCCCTCTGGACTTTTTGTGTTGGGAGAGATGCGCAACCTTGTTTACGCAACCCCTGTTGCATCGGATGAGGATCTGGTTGCCCGGATAGTAGCAGCAGCAGCAACAATTCAAGATACTCCTGGGGTTATTGCCCGTGTCAGACAGAACATGATCCGATGTTGTAACCTTTGTTTACGTGTCAATAGAAGCATTTTTGAAAATCCACTGTAATTGAAATTGGGTTGTGTTACTGTGTTGTCTCTTGGTCATAAAAAAATGGAAAAGTGTTTGTTGTTTTAATTAATTTGGCGCCAGCAAAATCGTCCTCTACCGATTTAAATACTCCTCGTAGGAAAAAATAACATTAGGGAAAATATTTGTTTTGATGTCCCCTACACCCTCCCAGTGTTTGTCGGTTTAAATACTTTTCACCCTGTAAAAAGGCAGTTTTTTTTCCGCTGACGTCAAATATTACTGATGTGGTCGATCAGGCCACATACGGCGAGACTGCCGTCAGCTGCTGAGTAGGAAATGTAGCAGGATTGGGCATTGGGGACAGGACTGCAGGAAGAATAGAGGTGAGGATAGGAATACATGGAATGGGAAACGTAACCTACCGTTAAGCAACAACGTGACCTCCAGGGCCCCCAAGCGGTGTTCCTAGTAAATTTTCGCACGAGTCAAATGTGTGCACAGGCAGAATTTTGCACAATGGCGTAATGGGTGGAAGGGAAAATAAATTTTTATTGGATACAGCTGCGCACACGTCTCTGGCAAGCTTTGACCTCGTGGTAAAGAGGTGGTTAGGCCCACCACGATACAATGTGTGGTGGTTTGTAATGGAGTGTATGGTATCAGCGATACTGAATTTTTAGGTGGGGACAAAATACTTCCGGTAATTTAGGGAAGTCTTACCTCGTATAGGCGATGGTTATTGCGCAGTGTTGGGGCTATATTTACTATATAAACATCATGCTAAAATTGCCTTGGACAACGTATAGTAAAATTTAGTGGGACACCGTTTCGACTTGGGAAAATTGTTGTCGGTGCTACACTGCCGCAAGATTCATTCATGGCACAATGGGGGCCAATTTAACTGCGTGAAAGATCATTAAGAATTAATATGTGCCATGAAATAATGCAAGGTACGAGAAAACTGCTGTATGTGGGCACAGGAGCCAGTTTGCAAGTAATTAAGTTACGTATGCTTGAGACACTGAGAGAGAGTAAGGAATTAGATAAAGTACCGTGTTTTTTATGCAGGAGTGTTGTACACATGTGGGAGATAGATGATGAACAGGTGGTGCCTGCCAGTGTAATTGTTTTATTGGAGAAACTAAAAATACTGAAAGGAATCGAAAAATTAGCAATGGAGGAGCTGAAGATGGGGTTTGAGAACCTGTTTAATCCTCATTGGGTTTCAGAGTGACCCTGGTGACACAACACAGTACCCCAAATGGGAATGAGCCACCTGTGTATTGGAAGTCATACTGTGTACCTCATCTACAGGTGGTGATGGAGGAATTCATTAGCAAACAGTTACACGGTGGCATTATTTGGTGAAGTACCAGTCCTTGAGGAATACCAGTGGGACTGTGCAGAAAAAAAATAGAGGTGGATGCAAAGCTTAAAATTTTAGCTGTGACTGCAGATATCTTATTTGTCCTATGACTATAGATGGTTATCCAGGACTGAATATGATGGCGACTTTGGAAAATTTGGGGCAGTGCAGATACCTATCTACTGTAGATCTGCAGTGTGACTATCGTCAATTGGAAATAGCACTGGAGTACCAGCTGAAACCGCATTAACGGTTCCTTCAATTCACTATCAATATCACTGTATGCCATTTGGGTTGAAAAATCCATTTTATCGTTTGTTAGATGGAGTTCTGCGAGGTTAAAACCAAAGCAATGTGTGGTATATTTGTATGACATTATTGTCTTTGCAAAACATGTGGAGGAGCATGTGCTGCGATTAAAACAGGCATCCTATTTAAGACTAAGTATAGAGAAGTGTCAATTCACCCAATGAGATGTACGGTATTTGGGCCATGTGATTAGTCGTGATGGATTTCAGACGGAGCCTAGATTAGAGAAGGCCATACAGGATTTTCCTATTCCTCATATGGGGAAGGACCTATGGTTATATTTGGGCTCAGAGAACTACTATAAAAAGTTCATCCCAAAATCTGCAGAAATAGCATGAACTCATACTGTCTTCTGACACAAGTAATCATGTGCTTGGTTCATCCCAATACAATACGGATCACCACACAAGGTAGCGGGAAAGCGGGAAGGAAGATAAAGAGTTCAATGTTCCGTTGACAGCACAGTCATTTCAGAAGGAGCACAAGTTAGGATTACGAAAAGATGGGGAAGGATGTTGGCCATGCTGTTTTCAAATGCACCATCCTGGCAGTTGCCTGGAGCAGTATGTCGAAATCGCAGAAAACTTAAATCTGAATGTCCAGATACGGATTAGAACCATCATTCTCCCACATGGGGATCCAGGGTGCAACCATCATGCCACCTCACTCAGTGTATAAAGTTGTGCCACACTGGAAAATGCCGTCACCATTTGAGACAGTAAAGCTTAAATTAGGGAAGAATAGGGAATTGGTGCATAATTTTCCAAGAACGCTATGGGAAGTACGGAAGCCAGTACAAGAAGCTAATACAAAGGCCTTCGACACATCAGGGACATATGGGACAGTGGAATGGAAAGCTACCTGAGTACCAAATAGAACAGTGGGTGATGTTAATTAGTCCATACATCCCAAAAGGAAAAAGAAGAAATTTTTCATGCAATATCAGGGTCCAAGTCAAATAGCTGAAATGATCTCACTGGTAAATGTGAAACTGCCTGTACTACAGTTGGCCATATGAGGCATATACTTCTGTTTCAGAGATCGCCAGACTCTTTATTGCTGTTCCCAGCACTACTCCTGAATAAGGGAGTAGGAGAAAACAAGCCACACCTGCACAAGCACAACATAGAATCCTTTGTCTGTCTGATACGAAAAACCATCAACACTCCCATTCTGCCAACCTAATGTCTAAGTTGGTCACCCCTAGGATTTAAGTAGACGTAAGTGTGCTCGCCTCCATGCAATATGAGTTAGATTGGTCTAAGACGAAAGACAGTTGGTGTGAAAAGTGTAAATGCGTATGTAAAAAAAATGTAAATAGTATTGTGTTGTTTCTAAGTGGCCCAACAATATAGCAGCAAAACGGTTTCAATGGCCTAAATCCTAATATGGGACAAGAAGTTTCACCAAGAACCCTTTGATAGGATTTCACAACACATCGCCAGGTGAGCCAGCTAGCTGCCTTTGTAATTTAGTTGCCAGAGCCATAATGTTGCTGATGTAGCATGATACAAGAACTCACTCTGTTACAATGGCAAGTTGAATTACTTCACACTATGGCCTGAGACAGGTCATAACAAAGGTTGACAAATCTACCATAAATTCTCGCCACCCAAACTTAGCAGTATGTTGTCCTCAACGGCTACTAACACAGAGACATACTCCGCACCAGCTGCCACTCTGGTGTGGTTCATCGAGCCTGGTCTACATCTCCATGCAACCCCCATTAGCTACTGGTCAATGGTCCGCTGCTATACCTAATGCTACTGAGGATTGTACTTGCACCATCCAGCTGGGGCACCTCCCAGCTACCTCCCGTCAGCTTCTAGGTGTCATCAGGGGGTCAGGTTTCAGGGCCACGCCTGACCATCCGCACATGTGCCTGGCTGTTTAACACATGCACCTATGGCTTGCCAGGTGGTTGTGACTTGCGAGGTGCCTGATGTCAGCCGTGACTCAGCAAGGCTTATTGCTGCCATTCTTCACCAAGGCAGCACACAGACACCTTTGCGTCCTCGCTTGCTGTCAGCAGAGAGCAATGTCTCGCACTTTGTTGAGGCAGGCTCGGCTGCCTGGGGATGAATGCACGCTGCCAGCAACCATTGTATGAAAGTCTCGACACACAAAGATTGTAACTGTTGACGCAGAATTTCTGATTTCGCGACCGCTGAGAAACTGGTAGTACTTACCTATCCTACGCGAATCAATACCACCACAGACTTTGAATGCAAGAACACATTCTAGAAAATGCCTCACATATTTCTTCTATCATTATACTTACAATTAAATCTTACGATCTAGGTCTCAACTGAACGGTATTCGGCAATGAGGGAAGTATTGGAAATAAACTCTGTTGAACGCTGTGGCTCTGGAAATACCTGTACCCTCCTTGGCACTAGACATACTCTTCCCTTCGCTATCACAGTACCCCAAGTCAAATCCACACCCACCCTACAACAGCACATAGACATTTCCTTTAGACAGACAGATATACTTTATAAACCTGATCCTCAAATGCAGATATATCACACACCCGCCCGATGAATTTTGAAAGTCATTCGGCTAAGGAACGTAGTATGTGACCGGTATTTGCAACTCCCTCATGCCGCTAGATATTTATCCAGTATGTTTAACATATTCTGTCTCGATACCATGTCAGATGTACCGTTATATATCCACTGAGTTAAAGGCGATGACTCATTGAGAAGGCTCACAGCCACAAGTGAATCATATCTCGAAACGAGTCACCTTTCTCGAACCTATCTGCCACAGTAAAAATCCTACATGGTCTTAGTCAGTCCCTACACATCTTGCAACTGCTCCCATTTATACAGCTTTGAACATGTTATCATACCATTTTAAGTTCGGACTGAGCAGAAGTTGGACAAAGCCATATCCACAACCTTCTGCAGCCCGTCTAGAAACAGAGTGAACTGAGTTACTGTGACAGGACCCTGTTTTGACCATTCGCCGGAAATGAGCGCATTGTGGTGCGCCTACAAACTACATACAAGTACTACAGATCCACACCCATTCAAATCTATAAGCCCAACATCCTGTCATCGTTATTCTCTAGCACCCCCCCTCCCCAGTAGACAAAAATTAACAACTATAGAAGCTCAAATAACTTCATCCGAAATAGAGCTCACATAGACACCATTACTCGCGCGTTGAAGCAAAGCTGCGTTGGAGGTACAGCGCGGAGGGAGACAGAGAGAGAGTGGGAGACAGAGAGAGAGGGAGACACAGAGAGAGGGTGACAGAGAGAAATACACACTTATTGATACACTACAGAGGGTAGTTTAAAGATTCATCACCTCTACTCTAGGAAAATGATCGTATCCCACGTACTATACTGTAAATCGCAAGAAACGCCCACTGTGACCCTGCTTACTTGTTCGAAACACTGTTTTTTACACTGTACACTGCCAAACATTTCTTTTTTTCTGCCACGACTTCGATCACTGTCACATTCTAAACTGGCATTAAGACGCTCTGATCCACTACCTCTCACAGAAAACTAGCTATCACATTATGTAAATCATATTCTTACCACGGATAGCATAGAACTGAATTATTTTTAAATAAAACACACTTAAAACATAAGGAAACTAGAAGAGTTTGGCAGCGTTGTGGAGAGGTTCCTAACTACCGTGCGAAAGTCTTTCATGGCCCCTACATTTAAGTTCATATGTCGCCGTGACGAAACAGATGATAGCTCGGCCTTCCATTTCGAGTTATTTGTAATTCTGCACTCACGTACGCGATCGCTGTTTAGCTGCTAGCAACCCCCAGAAGTGGTCTCCCACCCGCAAAACTTCTCCCCCCAACTCCAACAGGCTATCTCGCTCAATCATTATATGGTAACCGATGCGCGGATGTGATGCAAACGACACCTTCGATGTACTGTAATATTAAGCAACAGACCTGATAGTTCGAAGAATTTTACACTAAGCTCAGCACCGGTCATTGATGTGACATCATGGCCCCTCAATTTCAAATGGCTCTGAGCACTATGCGACTTAACTTCTGAGGTCATCAGTCGCCTAGAACTTAGAACTAATTAAACCTAACTAACCTAAGGACATCACACACATCCATGTCCGAGCCAGGATTCGAACCTGCGACCGTGGCGGTCGCTCGGTTCCAGACTGTAGCGCCTAGAACCGCACGGCCACTCCGGCCGGCCCTCAATTTCAGTATCACAGCTAAACAGCCCCTTTTACATCACTTTGCGAGTATGATTGCGAATGTGGGCAGATTACTGTGCAGTATGTCCATTAATTGTTAATTCTCGAACACAGACGTGATCAAAGTACATCAGACAATACTCTACATATTTGTAACACTTCGAGCATAATGTTTAATTTACGATCTATCTCTCAGCGTATGGGAGTCACAGAGCATTCTCTCCATCTTAGGGTAAAAGACCAACCACACACGCTCATTGACATACACACCCTGCAGCACCGTTAGAGAATTAATCTCCAAGCGATCAGAAGAAGAGCGCTACACTTCACGTCTCGTGAATGAATATAGCTCTCAAAGTGCCAACCCATCCAAGTGCGCGAGATTTCTCGAGATGTTACCATGTCGAGGAGCTTAGCACTCCTTATCCATGTATAGTAACACATTTTAAAGTGCCGTAATGTAATAGCATTCAGTTAACAATAATGAGAAAAGACTTATGGTTTTACGCGATGGAGTTAGAGACGAATTGAGTTCGATACATTTTTACCTAAATCAATGAAGTTATCAAGTCTAAATTATTGTTCTAGGGTCTAGGATCTGTACTTGGAAGGTATTGATAAGATAGAGAACATAAACACACACACGACTACGACTGCGACGATCTGCACTTGAAAACTGGCTATAATGTTAGATCGAAAACCTTTCTCCCCTATCAGATATACATCCTTCTTCACAGTTTCTCTGCGCTGAACTATCTTATCGAATGGTAAAACATTTCCTGTGCATCATACGAGCACAATATAGCTTTGCAGAGACACATAGTGTCCACTGTTCACATCCGATCATGGTCCAGAAATTATACGGTGCCAGCATGAGGCCTACATAAAATGATAGTTACTATCGGGGGATACATACTACAATGAAACAGATAAACGCAAAGCAGCAGCGTCTGACATGTGAAAATTGATTCCGTCACTAACTCTGTAATAAACAGTGCATCAGCCGGGCAATGCCTACAGAGGGATTGCAGCGCATCACAAGCTCTTACCGCTAAGTTGTGTGTGTGTGTGTGTGTGTGTGTGTGTGTGTGTGTGTGTGTGTGTGTGTCTCAACACGCCTTGAATTCAACAGCAGAGACGAGCCTCGAATGTGAGACTGGTGTGAGTGCTATTTCGAATGCAACTTTCACCGGTGTTTAGTGGCGGTGGCTGGCGTGTGCGAGCTATGGCTGCCTCACTTCGCAGGGGTTGTGGCGCTCGCGGTGAAGCGTCAGTCAATCGTCACTTATGGTCCGTTAGAATCGATAAGGGGGCACATAAGGTTCTGCTATTGTGGAATGGAATTCCGAAGAGTCTTCGCCGGACCGCAGTTAGAGTGAGAAAGGCCGACGCGCGCAGCTCTGCTTGGAGTGCGCGTTGTGTGTGTAAATAAACGCTCGGTCATTAAGAGTGCCTACATACAACTTTGGCCTGCGTTCGGCTGAAGCTCGGGTTTGCATTCCCGCCCAATTACATCAGTGCGTGTGTGTGTAGGTGAACACGTATTTGGATAGGAATTTCACAGGTGTCATGTATGAGGGAGGTGCCGCCACCTCATGTTTGCGGAAGCCGAGCAGGGGCTGTGCTCGGTTCGACATCTGAGGTATACGTTACTTATCGCTACCACCTGTCTACTCAATGGACTGTGCTTGCGAGCGTACATTGCATTATTTCGGTATCGGGTCGGTAGGCCTTCATATGCGCTATTTGAATAGTTTACGAGTACTTTGCGTGTCTACACATCGTTGTGCTGTATTATTTAGGAGCAGTTTGCAGGTCTGCACTGATATTATTTCCGAAAATTAGGAGTTGGTTCAAACGGTTCTAAGCACTATAGGACTTAACTTCGGAGGTCATCAGTCCCCTAGAACTTAGAACTACTTAAACCTAACTAACCTAAGGACATCACACACATCCACGCCCGAGTCTGGATTCGAACCTGCGACCGCAGCAGTCACGCAGTTCCAGAATGTAGTGCCTAGAACCGCTCGTCCACCCAGGCCGGCATTTAGAGTTGTTCGGCTATTTGGACGTAAATGTTTTTCTTTATTTACGAGCGGTTCGCATGTCTGTAGGCTGTGCTATGTGTTATTTTTAACTGTTTACAATATCAAGCGGATGTCTCGACCGTTATAAATGAGTTATGTAGGAGTGGTTTGCAGGTCTGTATGGTGTGGGATATGTCGGTGCGTGTGTTCTGTGATACATATACTCCATCCCTAAATAAAGTACATTCGTTCCTCCATCCATTGGCCTAGTGCAAGGTGAGTCCTTTTACCTAAAACTTGTAGGAAGGGGTTGTGTCCTAGAGGCTTAGGTTAGTGGTGATGAGCTTCGTTTGCCACAATTCTCTTAGGTTGGCGGTGGAAGCGCTAGTGACTTCTCTTTACTGGCAGAATTCAAACTTGGCGCTGGTTCCTAGGAGGAAGTGGCGGTTGGGTGGCTGAGGTTAGTACAAGTGTCCTTTCTTTCCAACAATTTTCTTAGATTGGTAGAGAAAGGGCAAGTGACTTTTCTTTACTGCCAGAATTCAAACTCGGCGCTGGTTCCTAGGAAAAGGTGGCGGTCTCGACCTTGAAAGTGGTTGAAATTAGATAATTAAACCGCTTTTCATACTTATATGAAATTGTAAATTGAATTATTTAATATGATTAAAACTGAAATGCAATTAAGTGCTTAGGCAATTGATAGTTTAGATGCGCGATGTGGGTGTTAGCATATTTACAGAAGACTATGCCCGGCGCGTGTATGCAGGCGGCGTTCGAGGGTGTGTGACATAAGTAGTCGGACGGCCACGGGGCGGCGGCGCTTGTCCGGTTATAACGCGCGCAATAGAGCATACGGTCTTAAGTCGGTTAGCGAGAGCGTTCTTTGTCGAGCACGCCGCTTGCTGTACCGAACGGCCGACCGTTGTGTGATGCGGTGGAAGATTCCACTCCCAGGCAAACAATTTTGCTGCGAAACGTGTGGGAGGGACGAATACATGTGGTGGACGGACAAACTACGGTTGTGACGTCAGAATCGGCAGGTTCTAGCGTGACGATTTGAACTAAATCAGTTGGAGTCTGAACCTAGTGGCGAGCGCACTGGGTGTTGCTGCGATCTCGAGGATGTGTACTAAGTTTGTTGGAGAACATGTGATGACTGTACTGCTTGAAATAAAGACTTCAGTCCTTTTTCCTTGCAAAATCAGAGAATGTGAATCAGGTTAGTACAAGTGCAGTTTATTATTTGAAGCAATTTTGATAGGTTATCAGTGAAAAAAAGATAAGTGACATTCAAGGTTCGTAGGATGTGGTCTATTTCGTACGTGTGATCGATTATGGTGTTGGAATTTGAACTTGTGACAGATTTTTGCTATGGATGTAAGGCAAATGGCTTTCTTCCTGCTGAAATCGGACATCTTGAATAAATAATACATGATTATAATAATAATAATAAATAGAAGTACATTTTCCGAGACATCTTGTTGGAATTTTAACTTGGCGCAATTTTCTAATGGATGTAGGCCAATAATGGATGATGATGGTGGATGATGGATGATGGTGGACAGAAGGATGGATGATGATGGTGGACGGATGGATGGATGATGATGGTGGACGGATGGATGGATGATGGTGGTGGATGGATGGATGGTTGATGATGGTGGACAGATGGATGGATGTATGGATGATGGATGGATGGATGGATGGATGGATGGATGGATGGATGGATGGATGGATGGATGATGGATGATGATGGTGGATGGATGGATGGATGATGATGGTGGACGGATGGATGGATGGATGGATGATGGATGATGATGGTGGACGGATGGATGGATGATGATGGTGGTGGATGGACATACAGACGGATGGATGGTGGATGATGATGATGATGATGATGATGATGATGGATGGTGGTGGACAGATGGACGGACAGACGGATGGGAGAGCGGGCAGACAGACAGACGGGCAGGCGGACGGACGGACGGACGGACGATAATAAAGACAAGTACGGTTGTTTGCAGCCATTATCCTATTTGAATTTGGCGTAATTTTCTAGTGGAGGTAGGCCAATAATAATACCGGGTCATCAAAATGTCAGTATAAATTTGGACACTGAATAAATCACGGAATAATGTAGATAGATGCAAATTGACACACATGCTTGGAATGACATGGGGTTCTAATACAACCAAAAAAATACAAAAGTTCAAGAAATGTCCGACAGATGGTGCTTCAGCTGGTCAGAATAGCAATAATTAGCATAACGAAGTAAGACAAAGCAAAGATGATGATCTTTACAGCGAATGCTCAATATGTACAACATCATTCCTCAACAATAGCTGTAGTCGAGGAATAATGTTGTGAATACCACTGCAAAACATGTCCGGAGTTATGGTGAGGCATTGGCTTCGGATGTTGTCTTTCAGCAATCCTAGAGATGTCAGTCTATCACGATACACTTGTGACTTCAGGTAACTTCAAAGCCAATAATCGCACGGACTGAGGTCTGGGGACCTGGGAGGCCAAGCATGACGAAAGTGGCGGCTGAGCACACGATCATCACCAAACGACGCTCGCAAGAGATCTTTCACACGTCTAGCAATACTTCCCCCCCCCCCCCTCCCCTAGAAACACCCCATGTCATGTGTGTCAATTTTTACCTCTCTATCTATATTTTTCCGTGGTTTATTTAGTTTTCAAATTTGTACTGACTTTTTGATCACCCAGTAAATAATAATAATAAAAAATATAATAGTGAATGATAATGAATGATGATAAATGATAATGAATAATAATGAACAATAATAAAGACAAGTAAGGTTTTTGCAACCATTATCGTGTTGGAATTTGAATTTGGGGCCAATTTTTTCTGGAGGGTTAGTTTAGTGGACATAGCACAATTAAATCTATTTTCACGCCAAAATTCAAATTTCGCACCAATTTTCTTGGGGGTTAGGTTAATGGAGGTAGCCCAGTTGGCTTTCTTCCCGCCAAAATCCGCCATCTTGAATGACATCACAGTGGCGCTCTCTGGTGGCAGGGGTATGAACTAACACACAGTTGGACTCCGGACCTCTTAGCGAACACACGTGCATCGTATAAGTGGTGGTGGTGGTGGTGGTGACAAGTACAGTTTTGCAGGCATTATCCTGTTGGAATTTGAATTTGCTGCCAATTTTTTCTGGTGGGTTAGGTTAATGGACATAGCCTAACTGGCCTATTTTCCCGCCATAATCCGCCATCTTGGATGACGTCATGCGCTGTTGCCAAGTCCACACGCCGCCATCTTGGATGACGTCTATGGCGCCATCTTGAATAAATTTGGCAACAATGCAGAGTGGAACAGTACACATGTTGTCTTACTACTGGCGATACTGTCGAAGAAGCCAATACAAACATTACCGCAATATTCCACACACTTGAACGACCACAATCACAATCGTCTACAATGACAGGTTAAGCGTTTCTACGCTTTCCGGTCAACGATTTCGCGTGAATTAACATTACTAACCTTCTCGTGGTCTCACAGTGATACGAATTTTCGGAAAAACACCCAATTGATATATGACAAAACATTCTGAACTCATTGTATTAAATACCGTAGAATTTCTCTTCTCCCCACACTCATGCAGATGTCTGCAAATGATTCGATTTCAGCGTCACATGAGAAATTTTGAGTTGAGATCCCATATCGAACACCACAGTTTCAGAAGACAGTTACGAAAGTCCTATTGTATTCCCGAACTTAAACAAACAGTCCACTTAACACATAAAGGCTCTAGTTCAGTTCAAAAGGTTTATGATATGCCTATCGCAATATCACCAGTGATTCTGCATAAAAGTCTCCTGTCAACAGTCAAATACAGCGTTAAAACTGTTGGTCAAATATTATTAACAAGTTGTCAGCACATGGAGTATAAATACCACAGCTATTATATGTTATGCTAAATATTTCACTTAATTAGAAGTGTTATGTCTGTGCTAATAGCAAGGGTAACGCAGGCGACATCAGTTGTCTGTTGCTATTTTTAATGTTACTGCTTCTGCGTTTCTGGTACAGCGATGTGTGAACCAGCAAACAACGCATCTGGTTATGATTTAAAGTGAGACTTTCACTTTTCCTGCCAGAAAAATTATTTCATTGAAAGGGTGTTAAGTTTACCTCTGCAAAGTTTAATCGGTGAACAAATGACGCGAGTAGTGTTTGAAATCCTAATAGAACGAAGCTCCTGAGTTTCTGTTAATGAAACCTGAAATGACACATTCATGATGTTGCTGGAATCCATACGAGATATAATTCGAGTAATTCATTTTAGCCCCAGGCTATCTTAATCAAAGCAGTTCTACGCTCATTAATATGCCAAACCACAAATACCGAATCCAATTTTTAGTTCCACGTTGCGTGGAAATTTCACCATTTCGCTCTGATATTCGTTTCGAGGCGAAATTAGCTATTTACATGTAATACAATACAGTGACCTTGACGAAGCCACCAACATGATCATATTGTGGACATTTCGTCCTTCCACTAATCAAATACCTCTCAGAATTCGATGAACCCATTCACAATTAAAACTCCTGCTCTCATAGTCCCAGTCATTGTGAGCAGTGGTTTATTATTGCAGCGTCCGTTTTTAGCCTTCAGGTACAGCTGACAGCACAGAAATAAAATATTAACGCTCTCACCGTTCCGTTGGTCAGCTATCGTACTTATGAATCTGTACAAAGAGTTTACTGTTCTCTGTTGGCGCAGGTCCCGTTGTAATACAAATATTACCATTTACGTCATAAAACAGAGCTGACAACTTTTATATAAAAAACTTCACATTCTATTAAAATTAAATATGAAAGGTACACAGTACATTAGCTTGCCGAAACAAAGCTTCCATGATCATTAAAAACACGCCATACACTATTTTTAAAGCCACATTTTTGTTACTACGGCAAGCAGTGTCTCAGTTGGGTAATAATGAGTACAGCCAGCTAGGAGTTTTAAGTAGGATCAACATGCAAAATATGTACATACTTATACAGTAAAAATGGGCGAAATATGTAGTAACATATGATATTTTATCAAATATTTAACATAAAACAATAATTTCAAATTAAATCTATTACTGAATTATACTATATTATTTTAATATGCCCTTAAATGTACTATAGACAAGAAAACCACATTAAGAAGCTACACTTTACATTAATTAATGTTTTTATTTTAAAAGACTGTACTGTGCAAATAAAAGAAAATTATTTTTGCCCACATTTGTTAAACAAAACGTACATCTTAACTAAATTTCTAAGGTGCCCAGTAAAGATGATACGAGAGTTCTGGCGCAATTCTGAAACTGTTTACATAAGAGTTAGAAGGGTTGACCTATAATTCCTTCCTCCCCCTCCCCCTCCCTTGATTTATTATCAGCCTTCCCTCCTATCCCCTTGTGAATCACAAAGAAAACAATAGGGTCCAAGATAATTTATTACCCTGCTGTAACTGGTCCTTATTCTCCTGGCTGACAGCTGAATTGTTTAAAGAGAAACAGTAGAGTCCTGCTTAATTTACTACCATGCTGTATCCCAGTCCTTACCCCCTGGCAGGCAGCTTAATTATGATCCCACGAGTTCTTGTGTGTGTCAAAATCCAGACCGGCAGGATCATATACAAAGGCCAAGATCAACCCTCCAGGCCAATTGCATTACATGTAGAATTATGGGAAATTCAAAGTGGGTGATGGGCTTTTGTGGTATTCATTGTCGATACTGTCACAGATGGCACGGTTGCCAGTTTTTTTCCAAGATGAAAGTCCAGGATGGCAGCCATTATGATATCACAATCCAAGATGGTCGAACTAGCTCACTTGCCCTTGACAGTTGTAAAGGATTTCACTGCTTCTTACTCTCCCCAAGTTCAAGGTTAAGGACATACAGGCCTTGTCACACACTTGCACCTGCCACAATGATTTATTTTTATTACGTGATACAACAGGGAATCTCCAGCACACCTGTGGAGCATCCAGGATGATTCATTATTATAACAGACATATTTTGAACAAGGATGAAAAGGATGGTGGGTCCAACCTAATTTTATGTGTGAGAGAGTTATTTTTAACAATTACACTCTTGCTATGTGACAATTACACTGTGGAGGAGCTGGATTCATTTTTTAACAAAGTAAAATCTTGCTATATAACAGTTGTGCTCTGGAGGTGATGGGTTCATTTCTAAGCAAAGTATACACTTGTTACTATACAGTTACACTGTGGACATTCATCTTTTATAAAAGGTAAATTCTTGCAATTTAACAATTACACTGTGAAGGTGCATGGTTTACTTTTATAAACTAATTGCATTGGCAGTCCCTCGTTCTATGTTTAACAATTACCACCAGCTCCAGAGGACGTTTTCCGTGTTTTCACCGTGTACTGTCGCGAATGGTGTTATTACAAACAATTGCAGCCGCTTTACATCACTGTACCACACAGTGAGCCCTAATGGCTGAGCGCCAGTTGCCTACAGCCTAATCTCAGTACAGATCACCAGGGGCACGTTCACCATACCGTTGACAGTGCACCCAGCAGCATGTGCCATGTGGTGCACACTAAGGCTTGATATGATGCACTTGCTTGCACTCAGGTGCATGAACTGAAGACCATGCTGCACAGCTATGGCTGTATGAGTTCATGTTTCTCATTCGTTTAGTGGTTTATAAAATCAGTTGCAGTAACACTATGATTTAAAACAGCATTAAGAGTTTATTTTCAGAATTTAAATACCAGAAACAAATTTAAAGAACTGAGTAATGTACCGCCGCCTATACCACCACAACCAGAAGCTTCTGGCTTCGACCACACACATGTGTAATTCTCTTAAAATTCATTACTTTTCAACACACACAATGTGCACTACTTATTACACGATCATGAGTTGCATTATTGTCACTTAAAACAATTCCACTACTTTATTTTAGCACAACCCACTCGGTAGCGGTTGTCTAAAATTTATATAAAAACTATAATTTACATTTTATTGAAGATATGACACTGGCTATAGAAGTTAGCGTACAAGCTTAGGCATTAGCTCACGACACCACGAATCTATCCCTGACAACTAAGTACCAAACGGGGTCAAATGTGTAACATAGATGTAATCCAGTCCATTAAGTGATATCCTCCCATTGACGGTGGATAGTGCGGTAACTTCAACTGTTCAGTAATAATTATACATTTCTAAGCAGCATCTGTCCATTCTGACGAAATATCATGACTGTCCTCTACAATTGTCATGTGGAAGGGTTAACCAATGACTGTCTCCTCTTGCCAGAACATTTCCAGGGTGTTGCAGATCTACTAAACAGACTCCTTCTCTATGCTGGACATGTCTCTTCTACAGTATTACTGAATGGTATGAAATCCTTACCAGATAGGACAGGTTGTTCCTTATGAGAAGGCATGCAAAACTCACCTCCTCGACCTTACCTAACCTTTGATTGGCTCCCTCCATTGATTATAACAGATCATGTCAGGTGCATTGTGCTGCCACGTCCTGCCAGGTACTCCATATCAGCGATCTCAGTAGTCATTAGACATCGTGAGAGAGCAGAATGTGGCGCTCCGTGGAACTCACGGACTTTGAATGTGGTCAGGTGATTGGGTGTCACTTGTCATATGTCTGTATGCGAGATTTCCACGCTCCTAAACATCCCTAGTCCACTGTTTCCGATGTGATAGTGAAGTGGAAACGTGAAGGGACACGTACAGCACAAAAGTGTACAGGCTGAGCTCGTCTGTTGACTGACAGAGGGTCGTAATTTGTAGTAGGCAGACATCTATCCATACCATCACACAGGAATTCCAAACTGCATCAGGATCCAATGCAAGTACTATGACAGTAAGGCGGGACGTGAGAAAACGTGGATTTCATGGTCGAGCGGCTGCTCATAAGCCACACATCACGCTGGTAAATGCCAAACGACGTCTGGCTTGGTGTAAGAAGCGTAAACATTGGACGACTGAACAGTGGAAAAACATTGTGTGGAGTGACGAATCAAGGTATACAATGTGGCGATCCGATGACAGGGTGTGGGTACGGCGAATGCCTGGTGAACATCATCTGCCAGTGTGTGTAGTGCCAACAGTAAAATTCGGAGGTGGTGGTGTTACGGTGTGGTCGTGTTTTACATGGAGGGGACTTGCACTCCTTGTTATTTTGCGTGGCACTATCACAACACAGGCCTACATTGATGTTTTAACCACATTCTTGCTTCCCACTGTTGAAGAGCAATTCGGGGATGGCGATTGCGTCTTTCTACATGATCGAGCTCCTGTTCATAATGCATGGCCTGTCGTGGAGTGCTTACACGACAATAACATCCCTGTAATGGGCTGACCTGCACAGAGTCCTGACCTGAATCCTATAGCACACCTTTGGGACGTTTTGGAACGCCGTCTTCGTGTCAGGCCCCACCGACCGACATCGATACCTCTCAGTGCAGCACTTCGTGAAGAATGGGCTGCCATTCCCCAAGAAACCTTCCAGCACCAGATTGAACGTATGCCAGCGAAAGTGGAAGCTTTCATCAAGGCTAAAGATGGGCCAACACAATATTGAATTCCAGCATTACCGATGGAGGGCGCCATGAACTCGCAAGCCATTTTCAGCCAGGTGTCCGGATATCACATAGTGTATATAAAGGCTGCAATGTCAAAGACTGTATCGAAAGACCTGAAGAGGATCAATGAGTTGTGCAGTTGACCCTAGAACGTAAATACACGCAACATATTGTGCATAAAACTAGATAAAGAGATCCATTACAGTTAGATGATGCGAGTGGAAGTAGTATCACACATAAATCTTCAGCAATACGTGGTTTGCGGCAGTGACTTGCTCAGTTTCCATCAGGGTACGGGCAAAGAAAGACGAACAGATACAGTTACTGTGTGTTCCTTATACCCTTCATCTTTTCAGCTTCCCGTCATTCTGAAGCTTCTATATGGAAACATTTTCTTGAATCCCTCCTACATAGGGGGAAATGTTTTACTGAAACATGAGGCGATTTGCTACAGTTTTGTTGTAACATGGTGAGGTATGGGGGGATTTGCTGCAATTTTGTGTGATGCTTATTTGTAACTTAGAATACTGTTTCTGATCAGGCGGCTGACATTATGGGGAAGTTTGTTACAAATTGGCTGTAAAATATCCATGAGTCGTATAGTCTCCAATATGTGATAGCATTAACAGCAGAAGACGACAAACGTTTTGTATTGCAAGACAATTTTTTTGCCGTAGCATGGGAGGCACTGTATCTACAGATGACTTCAATATCGGTCTTAGCAGGGAGTTTTTAACAATAATACAGACAGTTTAGATATGAGAATAACATTATTTACTGTGATACAAAGATCGGACTATTGTCATTGCCAAGCGCACTTTAAGCTGTAAGACAGCTCAGCAGCAGTGCCATATGTCTTTTTAAATGTTACAGAAGAAATCTTTATGGATTTTGATAAATACTACTGTTTGTTTCTTTAGTGTGTCGTACAAAACTTATCGACAAGTGCTGCTTGACCTGAAAGTAATATCCTTAGTGCCAATATGAGAGCTATTCGTGTGGTTTTTTTTTCTGCTGCTGTAGAACAATTACGTTACGACACTAGTGCAACATGGGAACAATATTGATTTTTTCGTTCAAATCAGAGATCTGCAATTAGAGGTATGTATTAAGATAAGCAAGCTGTTTGGTATTTGTACACATATTGTTTTTGTTTCATGGTTTTCTGTAACCAAGAACACTATTTCGAGCCAACAGTTGACATTGTATGGTGCAGTACGATACAATTTCGCTGTAAAATGTCGATGTATGGGGTGAAGTAGTAGTCTCCAATGTGGGATAGGAGTACCAGCAGAAGGCATACAGCCCAATGAGGAAGTATAACAGACTTGCTCAGTGAACTTTAAGTGGGATAATATGGAAAAAGTACAGCGTAGTTCTCGCGAATCCACGTTAGTTAAATTTCTAGGGCGATTTCTGAGTACACATTGGGTGCTGACTTGGTCCTGTAGTTCTCACTGTGTCTGCTACCTTTATGGTGGTGTTCATAAGCTGTAATATAGGACATAAAAGATTTACAACTAGAGCAAATCGTCAAATTGCCACAAATCTACTAGACGCATAAAGAGCTTCCGTATTTAGCGTTAATAACGTATTCGGCTCACATATGGTAGGTAAATTTTGATCGTAATTTCTCAATACATATTATGTGCAGACTAGGTCCCATAACTGTCACTGATTCTGCTTTCATTCCAGTATTGTTAATAAGCTGTAATATATGACATAACGGACACTAAATGAAGGCAAATCGTCACTAAATAGGATAAGATTGCCACAAATCCACTATAGACATAGCGAGATATTGTTTTTAGTGATATGGCAGCATACGTGGCTGACATACAGGCTACAACGGATTTTTTAACTGTGTGGAAGTAGAGGACAGCACCCAGGAGCCTTCTAAATTTTCGAGGTATAAATGAAATGGACATCTTGAACGTTTAGAGTTTATCGATAGCCGCGACTGATCTACATTGTACCGCAATAACGTATGAGAAAGTAAAATGGGAATCACGTTTGTTAGGTAGAGATCCTGTCAGAACAGTGGTGACAGTCTGGGTAAGAGGTGTTCTGAGAATCAGTAAATATAAATCTGTACTTAAAGTGGCTAAAGTCAACAGTCACCTATGATGCAGTAACTAACATTGTAACACACTCCACCTCCACCACAATCCATACACTGGAGTGCATATAGGGGCTTGCTTTGACAGCTAGCATTGTGTTGATGGAGGTTTTTCTGGGTACAGCTGAACCACACAGTTTGTATGTGGGTGGGAGGCTGCCGTTTGTTAGTGCCCCCACATGTACAGGATAATACGGCACATTACGACAATAATGCAGCATGGAACGAAAATGGTGCTCAGTTTGTGTAACACGCTAGCTGGATTACGTGAACGCACCAAGTTTCCACATTCTTGCAGTGAGCACTACCGGATTGCCACATTCTTGCAGTGAGTACATGCAGTTTCTGATCGTTTACCTCAGGGAACTACTTTATCTCTGTCGTAGTTCAATGTGTTAATAAGTCTGCTCTAAAGTGCTTAGCATCCATCAACTAAAAAACGCTTTGGTCTGTGGTTATTATTGGAGAAATTTGGAAACTGTGATACTGACTTTGGTTGTATAAATTACATTGTGTTCCTACGAGTGAACGACAACGTTGCAGCAAGAGGAATACAGATATAAAAATCGACTGGAAGGCGCCTAAAAATCCTGTGACCTTGCCATATGAACTGGAAGTGGCTGAGTTTAAAATGGGTGTTCTGATGAACCAATTTCCTGGAATATTGTAGCAGCTTCAAGTATGTGACTGTTACCTTATGCGTCTGGATATGAAACAAGATTTTGCTGGTACTGCTTAACAAATTGGGGACATATGACTACTAACATCAAACTATGATCCTGTGTGCAAGGAGACGGTCAAGGATGTAGCAATTTATGCACCCTAGTCTGTTGGATTCAGTGGAAGACTCTTTAACACCCACAAAATAATATTAGTGATTCTGATGTGAAATTCACTAATGTAGACACTGAATTAGTTGATTTCAACTCAAAAGTCGGTGATTACGACACAAAATTCGCTGATTTCGACAAAACATTTACTGATTTCGATCCATAGTTCACATGGCTTAAAATCTATGGTGTAACTGCGTTTAACGACTGTTCGTTCTCTTAAGTGGTAAACTCATACGTAAACTATATGGAAATGAACAGCACAGACAACAACTCTCTTTGGCTCTGCAGAAAAACAGATCCACTGGTATGGGAGAGGGGGTGTTTGGACTCCATCCTTTTCTCACCTCATTTCAGTCCGAGCACTTCTATTTAAGACATTCTTATGGTTCCATATTACATTTTGTACAAGAATATTTGTATCCTTATTCGTTACCCTACCAGGTAAGGGTCAGTTTATTCTGTATTCAACAGTGCTTCAGATTCACAATCAAATTCAGCCCGGGTATCTAAAAAGTATTTACAGGAATACTTGCTCTTCCAAATGTCTAGCCATAAAAACTTCCATCAACACAATGCTAGCTCTCAAAGCGAGACCTTATATATACTCAAATGCCTGGATTATGGTGGAGGTGGAGTGCGTTACTATGTTAGTATGTCATTTGCGAATAAAGCTTTATGGTTACGGATTCTTATAAAGTCTCACACCGTGACTATCGCCATTGCTCTAACAAGATCTCCACCTAACACTGGTGATATCCATTTTACTTTTTCGTATATTGACACCACAGAATACAAATCAGTTGCAGCTATCGTGACTTCTTACATACTCTAAAGATTCAAGATGGCTACATTTCAGGTCATATGAACATGTCACTTTCAAACATACTTCCTAAATTTAGAAAGCTCCTGGGTGCTGTTCCCTAGTTCCACATAGTTCAAAAAACTGTTACATACTGTATGTGAGCCATGTATGCTGGCAATACCTAAAAACAGTATTAAAATTATAAACAGCCGACCAGTTGCAATGGATAAAGAATTCTTTACCCAGTTTTCGACAGATGTAAATTTGTCTTCTTCAGAAGGTGGCCTAAGGACAATGAACATCATAGATTACATTACGGAAGGCACGGCGGGACCCGCGGAGAGGCCCGCGAACAACAACAAAACGGAAAACGACGGACACGACCAACGTAGGACAGAACGAATACAACAAGACCGAACAACAGAGTCACAAGGAAACAAACTCGTACACGAACCAGGAAGAAAGCAGTCTAGCGCAAGCGAGGTGTAAACCGACGTAAGCGAGATTAGACTGACTCGCTGAGCTCTTTTCTTTTTCCTTTATTGTATTTCTATTCCCCCCGAAGGGGGCGGGCTGGCAGCAGCTTATTACGCTGCTCTGCAGCCTACAGACTTTTTAAAACGTTAGAAAGAAGATAAGAAACAATAAAAGCAGGCGATAAAACGGTGACAAATTGTAAAACGGCGGAAAATTGTGGAAAGTTAAAACAAAAAGCAAAGGGTTGGCTAAGCTAATAAAATACACAGGAAGCAGGCAGGGAACATGGTAGATAGACAATTAAAAAAACATGGCGACAGACTGGTTTCTGTTCGCAAGAGGTATAAAAATCACCCCCAGCAACAGTATGATGGTCGTTCGCAACACTTTGGAGAGGACACGCAACACTGAACACTCACTGTAAAAACTGTACTAAAATTCCAGCACAAAGATAACACACCATAGCCGAGGGCAGATGGGAGGGGGGGGGGACCTGGGCAGATGGGGGGAGGGGGAAACAAGGAGGGAGGAGAGGAAAAACGAAAGAGGGGGAACCAAAGGAGGGAGAGGACTCATAAGGGGGGAGAAGGGGCAGGGCAGACGTGAGAGGGAATGGGAAAAGGCAGAGGAGGGAAATGCAAAAGGACTCGGGGGAGAGAAGGGGGCAGACAGACGGTAGACGGGGAAAAAAGAGGATGGAAGGGGGGGAGAGGAAGCCCAGGAAAAGGACAGAGGAAAGGAGGGGGAGTGAGGATCAGAGTTGATAGGAGGGATAAATGGAGGGAGAGAGGGCATCATCCGGGAGGGGGAGTTGATGGAAGCCACCATGGGAAAGGAGATGAGGTTGTAGAGATGGAGGGTAGGGAAGACACAACAGTGAAGACGTGGCAGGGGGTGGGCATGGGAGGGGAGAGGAGCAACTAGGGGGTGAGGGGGATCAAGGCGGTGGGAGGTGTAGAGTATGCGGATATGTTCAAGGAACAGGAGCAGATAGTGGAAAGGAATGAGGTCATGGAGGATCCGCACGGGGGACGGGAGGCGCATACGGAAGGTGAGGCGGAGTGCTTGACGCTCAAGGATCTGGAGAGACTTACAGAATTTGGGGGGGGGGGGGGCAGATATCCAGGTGGGAATGGCATAACAGAGGATGGGGCGGATTAAGGATTTGTAGGTGTGGAGGATGGTAGAGGGCCAGAGAGGAGTTTGAGGAGTCGGAGGTGGTTGTGGGCTTTGGATTGGATGGAACGGAGATGAGGGATCCAGGTGAGGTGACGGTCAATGGTGACGCCAAGGTAGGTGAGTGTGGGGGTAAGGCGGTCAGGACGGGCGCAGACGGTAAGGGAGAAATCCAGGAGCCGGAAGGAGCGAGTCGTATGACCTACAATGATTGCCTGGGTCTTGGAAGGATTGATTTTCAGGAGCCACTGGTTACACCATGCAGCAGAAAGGTCAAGGTGATTCTGGAGAAGGCGTTGGGACCGTTGGAGGGTCGGAGCGAGGGCGAGGAATGCGGTGTCATCGGCATATTGCAAAAGGTGTACTGGAGGGGGGTCTCGCTGAGCGAGTGGCCGGCGCTTAAGTACGCTCTCGGGGGCGCCGCTATTGGCCGCTGGGACCACGTGTTCCACTGTGGCGCCCCCACACTAAAAGCGGGACAGGAGGCGCGCGCCGCCACAGCTTAAGGCGCGATGGTGCAGAGACCTCTATGGGTCTTCGACGTCCATGAGGTCTGGCGCGGATTCAAATTCCGCGGCGCGCGGTACCAGACTTGTGGCAATTGTCTCCTATTTATTGATGCTCTCCTTGTTGGAAGCCTGTTAGGCCTGTATTACAGCTTATTAACATCACCATAAAGGTAGAAGACACCCTGACAGCTACAGAAGCAAGTCTGCACCTAACATGTAGTCAAATATTAAGCTAGAAATTTACCTAACGTGAATTCTCGAGAACTGCACTGTATGTTTTTCCATAGAATCCTATTTAAGATTCACTAAGAGTGTCTGCTAGACTTTCTCACGGGGCTGCACGCCTTCTGCTGGTAATCCTATTGCACATTGGAGATGACATGACACATCATCTAGTACGTTGAAATTTAACAGCGAAATTGTATCAGACTTCGCCATACAATGTCAACTGTTGGATCGCAAAGAATATTTTTGCGTACAGAAAACCATCAAACGGAAACAGTATGCAAACAAATCTCAACGGGTTGCTTATCTTAATACACAACTATAATGGCAGATCTCTGATTGTGAACGAAAATATCGATATGATACACAAAATAAATTCGTGTGCAGTATTTATCAAAAGATTTCGAGGACCAAACTCATGTTACACAACTTTCGTAACTTAATTGATCTACAGCAGTAAAAAACACACGAGGTACTCACATTGGCACTAAGGATATAATTTACAGGTTAAGCAGCACTTTTCGATGAGGTTTCTATGCTGTAGTAATTCTCAAAACATATAAAGATTTCTTCAATAACATTTAAAAACACGAATGACACTATTGTTCAAATGGCTCTGAGCACTATGGGACTCAACTGCTGTGGTCATCAGTCCCCTAGAACTTAGAACTACTTGAACCTAACTAACCTAAGGACATCACACACATTCATGCCCGAGGCAGGATTCGAACCTGCGACCGTAGCAGTCGCACAGTTCCGGACTGCGCGCCTAGAACCGCGAGACCACCGCGGCCGGCTGACACTATTGCTGAGCTGTATTACAGCTTAAATTGCACTTGGCAATGAGAGTAGTCTGATCTTTGTATCATATTAAATAATGTTATTCTCATGCCTTGTCTGTATTATTGTCAAAAACTCGCTTCTAAAACCGATATTGAAGTCATCTAAACATTATAGTGTTTCCCATGCTACGGCAAAAAAAATTACCTTGCAATGCATAACCCCTTTGTCATCTTCTGCTGATAACGCTAGCACAGTGAACACTACATGACACGTCAAATTTTACGCCAAATTGTAACAAATTGTCGCATAAAGTATCAGCTACTGGACCACAAACAGTATTCTAAGTTACGAACAGACATTAAGCAAAATTGTAACAAATCGCTCCACACCGTGTTACAACAAAACCGTAGCTAATCGCTGCACTCTACAGTAAAACATATCATCCTATGTAGGAGGGAGTCAACAAAATATTTCCATACAAGACTTTCAGAATGATGGGAAGCTGAAATGACATACAGATGATCGGTATAAGGAGCACACAATAATAGTAATTGATCGTCGTTTTCGTCTGTAGCTTGATACAAACTATGCAAGTAACTGCCGCAAAACCACGTATTGCTGACGAAGTTTTACACGGTTGATACTGTTTCCACTAGGATAATCTAACAGTAATGGATCTCTCTTCCAATTTTTGATTTACGTTCCAGGGTCAACTACACCAGTCATCGATCCTCTGCAGGCCTTCCTGTATTTCGTCAGTCTTTGACATTGCAGACTTCGTATAGACGATGGCATTGTCCGGGGAAAGCTTTACGGGCTTCCAACGTCATCTATTGTAAATGGTACAGACAGTGGATTAGGTAACGATGGCGATATAAATTGGTCTTGACCTTCTCTAAAGAACCAATCAGCCCAGTGAGAAAAGGACTCCATACCACGCATCAGTACCCTACAACAGAAGTGACAAGTGTAGTGCAAGCAGTCTCTTTAGTAGATCCGCTACATCTCCTAAGTGATCTGGTAATAAATATCTTTGGTTCACCCTTTCACATGATGTAAACAGTGTTGGAGAGGATAATCACGATATTTCACCAGATCTGTGTATGCCAAAATGCTATTTAGAATTGTATGATTATTACTAACTTAAACAATGAAAGTTACTGCACAATCAACACTTGACGAGAGTATACACTCTTAACAGGATGGATAACATCTGCTTTCCGCATCTGACCCTATATGGTAATCTGCTGTTGCGGATAGGTTATTGGTGTAAGGTGTTAATATATAAGCTTGTGTGGTAACTGCTATATACCATACCGTGTTTTAAATAAAGTGTAAGTTATGTGTTATCATATGCACTTTAGCCTACCACTGTCAAGCGTGCTGAACTAAATTAAAGTGATGGTGTTTTAAGTACAACTCTGCAGCACATGATTGTTTACTGACATGTTTCCATGTAATATCTAAATTTTTTATACATTACACATTAGTTGTGTTGAAAGAAGATGAAGATGTGGTGGTGGAGGAGGTGGAGCATTACTCCCTTCTTGAAACTTATCTCTAGATTTCAATAACCTAAAATTGCGCTTGATGCAATGTTATCTATGTTACTGTAACTGACTTTATAAACCACTAAACAAATGAGAAACATGAACTTGCCTTACTGAAACTGCGTAGCTTGGGTCTTCCGCTCGTGCATCTGTGTGGAAACAAGTGAACTGTGTTGGCACTGCCCCTGTTATGCCAGGCGCACAAGGCAGGGTGTTCTGAAGCCATACCTGGAAGGCTGCTCTGTTGCTTTGCTGGTGGCTGCAGAAACTCAGGAGTCACGACACTTGTGCAGCACTGTGGCTGCAGTTGTTTACAATAACACCATTCCTGGTGGTACATTGTTACTGCATAACAAATGCTCTCTGTAGGCAGCGGTAACTGTCAAACACACAACCAGTGGGTACCAGTGTAATTTGTTTAAAAATGAACTCTGAAACTCGATTGTGTGATGTTATATAGCGAGAGTGTAATTTATTTAAAAAATTAACGCAGCACTTCCACAGTGTAGCTGTTGCACGGCAAGAGTGTAATTGTAAAAAACAAGTCTCTCTCACGTACAAATTGGCTAGAACCGCCATCTTGTTTATCTATGTTCAAGAAAACACTCTGTAATAATAAACCTTTCTGAACACTGCACAGGAGTGACAAAAATTGCCTCCCTATTGTCATGTAATAACAATAAATCAGAGAGGCAGGTGCATCATGAGTGTGCTAGGAGCTGTCCCCCTTGAGCTTGAACTTGGCGGGGGGGGGGGGGGGGGGGGGAGAGCGGGTGTAATCCTTTTGAACCGACAATGGAAAGTGGACTAATTCCTCCATCTTGGCTTGTGAGATCATATTGGCCACCCTCTTATATAGCCATCCTGGAAAACATGAAGACTGTGCCAGTTCAAAAATGGTTGAAATGGCTCTAAGCACTATGGGACTTAACATCTGACCGAGCGAGGTGGCGCAGTGGTTAGACACTGGAGTCGCATTCGGGAGGACGACGGTTCAATCCCGCCCCCGGCCATCCTGATTTAGGTTTTCCGTGATTTCCCTAAATCGCTCCAGGCAAATGCCGGGATGGTTCCTTTGAAAGGGCACGGCCGACTTCCTTCCCCATCCTTCCCTAAATCGATGAGACAGATGACCTCGCTGTCTGGTCTCCTTCCCCAAACCACCTGAACCACCTGAACTTAACATCTGAGGCCATCAGTCCCCTACACTTAAATAGTTATTTAAACCTAACTAACCTAAGGACATCACACACATCCATGTCTGACGCAGGATTCGAATCTGCGACCGTAGCAGCAGCGCGGTTCCGGACTGAAGCGCCTATAACCTCTCGGCCACAGCGGCCGGCCCGTAGTGTCATCCATAAGAAAGAAGTTAAGGCCGAGTGCATCCATAAAAAGACGCACATGCGGAATGAGTACAGTGTGTCACAATAACGTTGACCGGCGAGAGAACCGTGTCCAAGGATTGTGGTTCGGTACACCCGGGTCACATTATGCCTCCTCACACCGTAACATTTGGACCACCAAAACGATCGTGTTCGACAGTGCTGGACGTAGCCTCATATAGACAGAGGAGGCAACATGCAATGCAACAAGGGTCGTGGGTGTATTCTGCCCTGACTTCCTGTTTGTGGATGCCAATGGTCGAGTCCATCGAAATGCGTAGTTGGAGCAGCTCTTGGCACAAAAGGATATTCGGAGGATTGACTGGCCTGCCAGTTCCACCGACTCAAATCCCATTAATTACGTGCGGAATGTCGAGGGATGAAATACTGCACCACGTTCACGAGCACCAGTGACCATCCAACATTTGTCATCCAGACTGCTGGAGAAACAGAACGCCCTACCACAAGAACTCCTTATCAACGTTGTGCATGGGAGCACACTGCAGACCACGCATTGTCGTCCGTGGTGATGACGCACACTATTAAAAACCCTGTCTCGCCTCTTTTAATGTCCAGGGGATCATTATAAATCACAGTGTCTACAGTTTAATTATTGTCTTTCAATAAAAATGTCATTTCTCTTCGGCCGGCTCTTTGCGTATTTCTTTCAGTTAGCTTCTGCATCTTTCTATGTATTGTCCAAGTTTCGCCGAGCTATGTTACTCGGCAGTGACACATCATGCGAAACTTATTTTCGTCCTTTAGTTCTGCGTACCAGTGCACCTTCCGACTTTGATGAATACTTCAGGGGAGCATGTACTTGGCTAAATGTTACTCTTCTTTAAATAACTAACTTAAATTATATTAATCTCAAATATACCATAATACTTCCACTCTGAAAACAAATCTTTGATATTTGTTTTTTCACAGGATATGGCATGTTTAGGATTCAAAAGTCTACTTTTAGCTCCAAAGTTTTTCAACAACTATCAGCTGGTCATATGAGTATAATTTTGCTCGCCTTTAAGTGTAAAGTTCTGGCAGAGCTAAGCTCGCCAGGCGGTATTTCACGTAGGCTGCACACAGAAGTTGAAGCAAATATTGAGATATCAGACGCATTTAATCCAAGTCACTTCAAGTCTCGTTCAAAATTCACACGACAAATAATGGATAACTATAACATAGTTGCCTCAGCGATACACTAGATTAATAATGCAGTCCAGGAACGTTACGAGCAACGCTCACGGACATGGACGGCAGAGGGAGCAGCCGTCATTGTCAAGGCGCTCAACTGACTAGACAATAAGAAGGGCCTACAGTGTAATCTAAAATCACGCATTACTTTTCCAGTTGAGACTCTAAATAGATGTCAGTTTGTGGCGCGGTGGAGCGTGTTTCTACGCCGAAGTTGATATAATTTCAGGCCTCTACTTTTATACACACATCAAAAAAATTTTTGTATCACCTCGGTTTCGAGACTTCCGGAACCTGTAAAGAAAACTGGAATAGAGATCAACATAAACACCATTTCTGCCCTTTTTATTCCTCATGAAAATCACACACTGCATATTGTACCACCAAACAGCGAGACCGTCAGAGACGGTGGTCCAGATTGCTGTATACACCAGTACCTCTAATACCCAGTTGCCCGTCTTTTTGCATTGATGCATGCCTGTATTCGTCGTGACATACTATCCACAAGTTCAAGGCACTGTTGGTCCAGATTGTCCCACTCCTCAACTCCGACTCGGCGTAGATCCCTCAGAGTGGTTGGTGGGCCACATCCTCCATAGACAGCCCGTTTCAATCTATCCCAGACATGTTCGATAGGGTTCATGTCTGGAGAACACCCTGGCCACTCTAGTCGAGCGATGTTGTTATCCTGAAGGTAGTTATTCACAAGATGTGCACGATGGGGGCGCGAATATTCGTCCATGAAGACAAATGCCTCGCCAATATGCTGCCGGAAAGGTTGCACTATCGGTTGGAGGATAGCATTCACGTATCGTTCAACCGTTACGGCGCCTTCCATGACCACCGGCGGCGTACGTCGGCCCCACATAATGCCACCCCAGAAGAGCAGGGAACCTCCACCTTGCTGCACTCGCTGGACAGTGTGCCTAAGGCGTTCAGCCTGACCGGGTTTCCTCCAAACACGTCTCCGACGATTGTCTGGTTCACGGCATATGCGACACTCATCGGTGAAGAGAAAGTGATGCCAATTCTGAACGGTCCATTCGGCATGTTGTTGGGCCCATCTGTACCGCGCTGCATGATGTCGTGGTTCCCAAGATGGACCTCGCCATAGACGTCGGGAGTGAAGTTGCGTATCATGCAGCCTATTGTCCACAGTTTGAGTCGTAACATGACGTCCTGTGACTGCCGAAAAGCATTATTCAACATGGTGGCGTTGCTGTCAGGGTTCCTCCGAGCCATAATCCGTAGGTAGCGGTCATCCACTGCAGTAGTAGCCCATGGGCGGCCTGAGTGAGGCACATCATTGGCAGTTCCTGTCTTTCTGTATCTCCTCCATGTCCAAACAACATCGCTTTGGTTCACTACGAGACGTCTGGACACTTCCGTTGTTGAGAGCCCTTCTCGGCACAAAGTAACAATGCGGACGCGATCGAACCGTGGTATTGACTGTCTAGGCATGCCTGAACTACAGACAACACGAGCTGTGTATCCCCTTCCTGGTGGAATGATCGGCTGTCGGACCCCCCACCGTATAATACGCGCTGTTCATGTATGGTTGTTTACATCTTTTGGCGGATTTAGTGACATCTCTGGTCTGTGAAAGGGACTGTGTCTGTGATACAATATCCACAGTCGACGTCTATCTTCAGGAGTTCTGGGAACCTGGGTGATGCAAAGCTTTTTTGATGTGTGTAAACACAGATACTAGAATTATTTACTCGGAGCTGTTTTTAATCTTCCAACTCCAAAGTGGCCTATCTTAATTTGACTGTCACTCAGTGTATTACAACTACGAAGATGACAATTGGTACAGCTTCATTAATTTACTGACTGAATGTGGTGCCAAAATTTCTAATTTCTAGGGTAATTTAAAGGGCTAGCTAAATTTTCAGTTTTACAGCCGAACTTTACGTTTTCCTTAATAATTCAGAAAACAGGGTAGATACCTTGAAATTACTTTCAGGGCAATGTTTTTTGCATTTAATTATAACTACCATGCAAGGTTTAATTTGATAGCTGATATTTGCAGCTCACTTCATAATTAGGAAAATAGTTTAATTACTCGAAAATTACTTACTTGGTTGACCTAAAACTCATCATTCTTCATTTTTACATCAGTCTGAACAGAATGAAATATATGTTGATATATATCGTCAAAAGAACTGCCTGATTGATTGATTGAACATGGTCTCCTGAAGTGATTTTTTTTTACACTTCCAGCTGCCTTCTCTGCATGTCTGCACATAGTAGCTACTGAAGTACCAAGTATTATCTCTCAAAATGTTACATAACTTCTCCATATTTTATAGATGGAAGAAATAATGTGTGTTATACGCTCCCCAGGTATTCTTCATACTTAGGCACGTTCTGCAATAGGAAATGGTGAAAAGTTCCGGTTTTGGGATTTTAGTAGTGATGAAACCTATTGCTTGCATTCATGTAGTACACTTAGGCTTTACAATAGCAAAAATACTAGGAATGTCTTGATTTTTGTAGCTCCTGTCACCATATTTTCGGTGATATTGTTTTATTGGGAAACATTGAGTTCATCAGTCACAATAATACTTCAACTCCAACCTGACAAGCAGTAAGTCAAATTTTCCCTGCACTCTGCGTTCACAGTCAACGCTTTTCCGTGACAGCTGTTTATGTTGCCATGACACTAGATAGAACAAATCGAACAATAAAACGTTTGGAAAAAGTAAAGTGTTGTCACATGTAACATTTCCGCAAATTAATCGGGATAACGCTAAGCTGTTACGTACAGTGCTTACATTTCATAAACCATAAAACTCTCTCACTGGTCTGCAGTGTGAACACAATGTTCGATGGATCTATAGATGCACGCGCGTGACGCTTCTGGTCTCAACCTTCTGTTGTCTTCCATATTTACGTCAAAACTTTGCTTTTTTGTCATCAATCTCTGTACACCACAAATACCGCTCACAAACACGCCAAGAGCAAAACAGTTTGCGAGATCGACGTACGACACTAGCAGCCCCTGCGACTTATCGTTTATCACATACCGTTAAATGGCTTCGTTTCCTCATCGAAAACTTAACACCTGCTTTCTACTGTTCCCGACGCTGTGTGTTACGGTCTTGCGAACGTCATGTGGCCGTATGCCAAACTTACGTACTCCCGCGAACGTCATGTGGCCGTATGCCAAACTTACATACTACGAAGGAGCCTATAGTAGTAGCTTTATTCATCCGTAGATCTCTTTTTACAAGGATATGACATGTCAAAGTATTTACAAGTTTAGACCAATTTAAAATAGGCTAATTCGTACACACATATATTTACAGACTTCTAGTTAGAGGCAATCATTAGATTTACTCCTGGTATACAATACTTTTTTTTAGAAATAACTTATTATATTAAGTAATGTAATGCCACACTGTTCACTCATATCTCACTATCAGTCACTGCACAAACTATGCGGACATTGTTTCACACACACACACACACACACACACACACACACACACACACACACACTGGTGATCTCTGGACCATTTTCTGTATCGCAACTTCCCATTTGCTAAACTGAAAAACTGAGTCAGCATCCCTCCACAATGAGTGAGATGTTGAGCTCAGAATGAGGAAGAGGTGTTAGTATTGTGCTATGCATAGCTTGGGGGTAAGTATGCGCAGAAAGGAAAAAAACATAAAGTGAAGGTGTTATGTGGAATGTTGGATATTTTATAATCATTATTATTATTTATTTGTATAACATTGTTTTATCAAACCCCTACTCTGTTTTATCTAAGTAATCCTTCAATGTATAAAATGTAATGTATAACAGGTACTTTCTAGACCCCTTTTTAAATAACTGTATTTTTGCAGTTTCTTTAATCTCTTTTGCTAATTTATTGTATAGTTTTATTCCTTGGTAGAAAATGCTGTTTTGACTTTTATGTTTATTTTTCCTTGGTAAATGTGAGTTTATCTCTTGTTGCATGGACATGGACAGAGCTCTTTGTGCAGTAATTACCAGTGTTATTTTTGATGTGTAAAGCTGATTGGTAAATGTATTCACATGGAGCAGTTAAAATCCCCAGTGTTTTGAACAGATCTTTACAATGAGCTCGACTAGTATTATTGGTTATTATTCTCATGGCTCTTTTCTGGAGTTTGAAAATTGTGTTCATCTTTTGTGCGTTTGTTCCCCAAAAAAGAATGCCATAGCTAAGAACTGAGTCTACATATGAATAATATGTAACTAAAAGACGCTACACTGATGACATTTTGTTTGCAAGTACCTTTGTGTGTTCACACCACTTCAACTGAGAATCAGCATTCATTCCTAGAAATTTTGCATTTGTTACACAGTCTACATTTAACACTGTCATTTTTCCTCTTCAAACTCATATTCATGGCATTTGTTTTCTTTATCTTCAGTGTCACTTTATTGCTTATTGACCAATCATTAATTTCCTTGAGAGTTTCATTTGCTTCCTCAGCAAGGTATGATCGAAACCAGTCATTAGCTACCCCTCTAACTCCTAATGCTTCTAATTTATTTAAGAGAATCTTGTGGTCGACTGTATCAAACGCCTTAGAAAGATCCAAAAATATGCCTGTGACACACTCATCTTTATCAAGAGCATCAAGTACAATTTTTGCGAATTCTACTACGGATGAATCTGTAGTTTTGACACTTCGGAAACCAAACGGTTATTCGCTTAAAAGATTGTATTTATTCAGATAATTCATTAATCTGTCTTTCATAACTGCTTCTGTTACTTTTAAGAATGCTGACAGCAGGGAAATGGGCCAGTAATTTTCTGTGTCTTCTGCATTACTTTTCTTAAGCAAAGGTACAACTCTTGCCTGTTTTAACTGCTCTGGAAATGTCCCTGATGTGAAAGATTCATTTATTTTGTTTGTTAAGGGGCCTTGTATAATCCCCATGCATTGTTTAAGTTCACACATTGGTACTTCATCGAAGCCTGCTGACTTTTTATTTTTTAGTTTTTGAACAGTTTTATTGACTTCTTTCTCTGTGGTTGGAAGTACCATCATTGTAGTTAGTGCAACATTATTTACAGGTCTGCGACAACTTAGTGTGTTTCTCTAGCACACGTGTTGAAACATGATCTCTCCTAAGAATCATCAGAAGCATTTTCTCTGTTGTTCCGGCAGATATTTTCAATTTAGTTTCTGAAGTGTGTAGATAGAATCGGTCCAAACGAACGCTCTCGTCACATTTTTCATTTGGAGCCCAACGTCAACGGGAAGCGAAGGTTTGTTTCTGGTTACAAACGAAATTGTTGTTAAAGTGGAATTGTATGCGGCAGTTCGATAGAGCGGTCCCGCATTAGTCTGGTGCGACATTCAATTTAGCGGTATGTCTTCACAGTAAAACACGAGGAACGACCAGTAGCGGTATTTCGGCGGAGACTCAGTAGTGCTGCTACATGGCGGTAGCAGACAGCGCGGGTCAGCGCGACACACGAGGCGAAGACATGGTGCACAAAAGTTCTACTGTCTTTCACAGGCCCTGTCAATACATATTTCTAAACCTAATATCGCACTAGACTAATCTGAGACCGCTTTATCGAAGGGGAACCTAAAATTTCGATTTAAAAATCATTTTGGTGGTAACGGCAGACAAACCGACGCTTTCCGTTGACACTGGGAGTTGCATGAAAGACTTGATGAGTAGTTTTTGTTGTAAAAACGAAACTATGAATATTTGCCGAAACACCACAGAAAATGCGCTTGAGGACTCTTAGGAGAGACGTTGGTACATAGGGTGTAAAAAAAAGGCTGCCTAGAGATCGTTTAAGTGTTTGTCGCTGTACTTATCCTATGCTGACGCCCATAGTTGTGAATGCTACTATTCGGCACTAGAATCCGATATGCATCACAATTACATCATCAACAGTGATTTTCCAAATATGTGGACATCTGACTGGGCCGCATCTTCTGCCTAACACGCACTGTGGAGAAACTTACGGTATTTTTCTCCATGAAGTACTACCGGAAATGAGAGAAATGTTGGAGAATATCCCGACTACATTCAGGAAACGAGCATGGTTCCAGCATTACGGGGCCCAACAGCACTTTTTCTCTGATATCACAGAACGTTAGACAATGTTTACCACAATTGTTGGATTGGGAGAGCTACGCCAGCGCGGTGGTCAATATGTTCTCCCGACCTCACTCCTATGAATGAGTGTGTGTGTGGGGGGGGGGGGGGGGGGGGCATGTAGCGTTTGGTGTACGAGACACCGACAGGCACTCCAGAAGAGGTCATTTCCCGTTTGGCTGAAGCTACAGCCATTTTCGCGAAACGCTTCGTTGTTCTGAGAGCGTTAGACGATCATCAGCACACGAATACCATTTGTGCGTTAGTGTAAACGTACTACATTATCGGCCACATCTCACAATATTCATCACACGGCAGTCTGAACTCCCTTCCTGAACATCAGCAGCGTCGAAACTACCTTGGGGTCCCATCGGGAAAACAGCGTACCTGTTACATTTTTGTCACATAAAAAACTGTTTCTTTTTATCTCCTCTAAAAACTCTAAAACGTTGTACATGTATTTTTTAGACACTGTATATTAGTAAAAGCTGTGTTAAATAGATATAGTATAGAAAATAGCTGCATTAAATATGTCTGTCTTCTTTTTTCAACAGATGCAGAGATTTTTGTTACAAAAACGAACTGCTGATACAACCCCAAAATGTTACTTTTTATCGCATCAGCAGTAACGACTGTGATATTTTTTGGATATATTCCATTGCAAGCAGACTGCGGCAATCCTACGTATTTTAATATTGGCGGCGTCTTAAGCAATAACGACAGTATATTTAACTTCCAGCAGACTATTTCCGTAAGTAAACTTTTCACAAAAACTGGACATTATAACTGTAAACTAGTTGTAAGTATTGGTAAGGACTTTTTCTCCAAGGGACAAAAATAAAAAGATAAGTGATGTGTTGTTTCCTTTGTAATTCAACCATATGAAATATTATTTACTGCACGATAGTCCACAAGTGTGATGTGTGACTGAGGGAGCTAATCGTGAGGCGACGTCTAACTCTGGGGCTTCCGCGACTTGAACAATGTTAACATGTGTGTGGAATAACAGGTATAATAAAGGACTCTACTAATAACATAAAATGTTTAGTGTACTCTGTGGATTTGAAGTACGTAAAAGATTAAATAAAATTCATTAAAAGAACCTTTTAATAATACACGACAAGAGCCTTACACCAATATTATTTGCGGATGATTTGCTAATCGTGAGCGGTTCAGAATCTCTACATATTATAAATATTGATGTATGTATGTACGTTCGGCATCACCTCCTAAGCTACTAGATAGATTTGAACCAAACTTGACATACATATCACTTCTCTCACGAAAGAAGCTCAGGGCGGGCAAGAACCACCACCCTCTGAAAGAGGTGGGGATGGGAATAAAATAGAAACACTACGCTCCACACGCAAATACCCAGAGTGTATTCATCCAGTATTTGAGAATGAGAGCACTTAGCGACTTGCTACAAACTTCACACATAATTTCAAACTTCCACGAAACTTTTTCTCTCTCGCTAGTCCCCCCCCCCCCCCGCCACCCCCCCCCCCCCCCCCCACCCCGCAATAGCTCTATTCGTAACACGTTTCGCAGAGAGTACTCACATTTACTACTGAATGTACCTCCGCACATAGGTCAGCAGGAGATATGACGTCATAAACACTGATACACATGATAGCAATGAAGCATATGCTAGGATACTATCATATCCACCAAACAATATTTGTGTAATACATTATTCTCGGTCAATTAATGTTTTCGCAATTATAATCGCCCGTCATTCAAATTAAAGTTAGAAGAACAGTGATTGCACTAGCAGAAAGGAGAGGTAATTTCCTATTAGAATAATAGAATTATCTACACAAAAGAATGCATAATCCTACTTAATTAGGCTTAAGCTACCATAAGGATAACTTTCTCCTGGGATAATTTGAGACTAATGATAAGTAATTTTAGGAAATGCACGCACAGGTTATTTAAGAGCCAGCATGATGCTAAAGAGGGGTCTCAGTTTGTGACAACGACAATCCTAGCTTCACATTAACGATATAGAAATTGTAATTTTCTTATGTGGCATATTGTGAGATCAATGACGGGTAATTTCGGAAAGTAGAACCCGAGGGTATTTGCAGGATCTGTGGCCAACGTTAAGATGGCTCCTCTATCTTTTTCCCTTGAGGAGCAAGGGATATTAAACGCCGGCCAAGTCCTGCGGTCCATCATTCGGAACTATCCAGCTGGGTCCATTCCTGGGGACCGCATCTACACTGCAACGTGGCGTCGCTCCAGCAGCCGTCAGCGATAATACTCAACAGCAGCCGCACCGAGTTTCCACCCATCTCCCTCGGAATCCTTGCCTCCACCGACACTGGCCTCCCTATGACACAGTGACACTAGACAGGTAGTGCTTCTGTGGAATTTAAGCTGTGTGCTTGTGCCACATACTAACCACCGCGACCCACATCACTACAGACTGATTCTGTCATACTAATATCAGATCAGGACGATCTTTCAGTAGCGTTACTCAGAATCTGCCTTATATTAAACTTCGCCTTTGTGTATTGTCCAAATGAAAGTGTACTTAAATGCTACCTTGGAATTCTCACTCAATAATTAATTGTTTGCATGTGCACTACGAAGGACGTAACAGTTGGCGATGAGGGTAGAAAGTCACCATCCCCAGTATAGTCGTCTGTCGTCACAGCAACTGGCTCGAGCTGCTGCCGTGTCCCGCCCATATACTGCCCTCATACGGCTCAGCCTGGTGCTACCCCAGCCACTTTGCGCCTTCACCAGGAAGTTGCAGCTACGCGCGGCCTTTCTCATGAAGACGGTGTAGCACTTAATGCCTCTTCTCTTCTTGGTGACTTGCGACAACTCGATATTTTCGTCTATCCCCTTGATGCTTCTCCTACTCTCCTTCATTTCCTGTGGTATAAATAACTTTAGTACCCCTTCACATGGATCACCTCTTTTGCATTTCATTCTGACAGTGTAGATCATTGCTTGTGTTCCACCATACACTTTTCATTGTGTCTTTCACATCCGCCGAGGTTCTTCTGGTCTTTTTACTCGTGTCCTCTTACGCATGTCACGTTTTCTGGGCCATCAATCCTGACTCTGGGGAAGCCCTTGCAGTTCTTTCCATGCGCTTCTCGCGCCCAGTTTTGTAGCTCAGGAAAAATCCACCAGTGTCCGCCCTCTGGGCCCTTGCAGGGTCTTCAACATGCATTCCATTTTGTGTCGTCATCCATGGCGTTTCAGGCCTCTTGGCCATTCTTTCTGTCAACACGCGCAGTCCTTCTGCCACCCATCCCCATCTCCACCCTCTTGGCATGTCACTCACCATTTTTTTTGCTTTTTTTCTGGTGACCACTGTCACATGGGATTAGTGACCATATCAAGTGTCAGGTGGCCACATTGGTCGAGCCCTATCTCCTAGTGCCACCTCGCACCGTCACACCTCAGGTGGTCTCATAGGCTGAGCCCTATCCCCCAGTAGTGCCATGCCAGCAGTACCGGGAGACAGGGCTCAGCTACTCTAGCTACTGACGCTACTCTAGCCTTGGCACTGTTGCGCCTCAAGTGGTTTCATTGGTTGAGCCCTGCCCCAGTACTGCCAGCGCCATGCTGGCGCTATGCTATCCTTTGCATCACTGTACCTCAGTCAGTCACATTGGTTGAGCCCTGTCTCCGAGTACCAACACCACCTCACCGACGCCACGTCTGCCATTGTCACCGTAACTCCTCCGGCAGCCACATTGGTCATGCCTTTCCTTCCATCTCTGCTGGAACACCACCAATGCCATTCCAGCCCTTCAGCAACATTACACCCTCAGTGGCGGCATTTATCAACTCTTGCGTTCCAGTGCTGTTGGCATCTGGCCAACTGCATGCTGGCCCATTGGCACCATCATGCCCCTGGCAGCTGCATTGATCAAGCCTTGCCTTTTACTGCCACCAGCACCCCAACGATGCCACGCCAGCCTGTCAGCATCATGGTACTGCAGGCAGATGGGTTGATGATGGAGCCTCTCAATGCTTCCAGCACCCCACCTAAACTGCACTGGCACATCAGGACCATGAACTCTGCCCCCAGCTGCACTGATTGGGTCTTGCCTTCCTTTGCCTATACAAAGACCGTGCAGATTTTTCTATAGGACAGCTGATCTACTTATGTTGTCGGTTAATGTATGGACATGTCTGAGTTTTGCATTTCTCACAGCTTGAGTTACACTGTTCAGCTCCTGCTTGAAGCCGGCCGAAGCGGCCGTGCGGTTCTAGGCGCTGCAGTCTGGAACCGCGAGACCGCTACGGTCGCAGGTTCGAATCCTGCCTCGGGCATGGATGTGTGTGCTGTCCTTAGGTTAGTTAGGTTTAACTAGTTCTAAGTTCTAGGGGACTAATGACCTTAGAAGTTGAGTCCCATAGTGCTCAGAACCATTTTTTTTCCTGCTTGAAGCAATACGATTTTCAGGTGTGGAGCACAGTTTGTATGCCCGATATTCAGTGTTTGAGATTCATGATCTGTTTCAGTTCTTCAGTTACCCAAGGTTCAGGGTTCCTTCTTATTTTTCCAATCTTTAGGGGAGCATATTTGTCATATAGTTGAATAAGTTTTTTAGTAAATCCATACAGTCTTTAGTTGTGCCTTAAAGGGAGTAGATGATGTCCCCCCACACTACTTCTTGGACGTCAGTTGCAAGTTCAGATAAATTAATGCGTTTTAAGTCACCGTCTACAGTCAGATGTAATTTTTTTCTGGGACATTCTACTCGTAGTGAGTACGTCACGGACAGATATTCCAGGTGAAGATATCTGAGAGGAATGAGTTGCTCTGTTGGGGGATTTCATTGCGAATATATCTATGTGAGTGTGATTCTTTGTATGATAGGTGGGAGAAAGTTAAAGTAGTGACACTTTTGCAGAAAAAAGCATCTGCTTAAATTTCACACTGGAACGACTATTGTGTAGAAAATTTTCTCGCATGTCGATCCGAGACTTGAAAGAGCAGTTAAGAAGCAGGCAAACCTGCTTGCTTTACCGTATTTGTAGAGTACACACATCAGGTACTTTCTGTTAAGGAATTTGATCTCTATGAACATATTTTTCAATCAGACCATAAGTACGCCCCTACTCCACTCTGTTATACGTGTCGTGTCTTAGGAAGATGTAGTTCAAAAATGGCTCTGAGCACTATGGGACTTGACATCTATGGTCATCAGTCCCCTTGAACTTAGAACTACTTAAACCTAACTAACCTAAGGACATCACACAACACCCAGTCATCACGAGGCAGATAAAATCCTTGACCCCGCCGGGAATCAAACCCGGGAACCCGGGCGCGGGAAGTGAGAACGCTACCGCACGACCACGAGCTGCGGACGAAGATGTAATCTTTTGGATTTCCTGAACTTGTGGGAATACTTGGTTTGAGCCTGGTTTCCCACTGAAGTATTACGTGGATGTCTGTCTCGAGATACATGGCAGAACTCGTCGATATCAGCTGACAATAACTGGATATTTGCGTGCGCAGTGTGGAGCTTGGTAAGTTCAGATGCAAAGCTCACGAGAATGCCGCTGCTAGATACTAGCTGTGCAAGTGCTGGCGAGGAAACAGAGCATAGCGAAGCTCGCTGCGCTAGGGGCGTGGGTTCGCAGAAGTGAGTGTGGCACGTACAAGGGACAAGGGAGGTTTAGTTGCCAAATCCAGCGGGCTTTGCAGCGGTCGTCAGGAAAAGACAGGAAAAGAAACACAGTAAACAGAGCTGGAATAATCTGTGCCCAACGGTACTGAATGCAAGATAAATGGAACAAAAACAGTGTCCTATTAATGGCGCTACTGATCAGTAGCAATAATAATACAATAATAAATTGTTAAAATAAAAATGGAAGTAGCCTTAAGTTGGTACAGTAAGTGACAAAGTAAATAAGAAATGATAAAAAACAGGACTTAGTAATGGAGCGGCAAACAAAAGTTAACATATTAGTTATGTTTAATTATAATGTACAATAACAGTATAGACACACAAACTACCAGCAGAAAGTTTTGACATATTCGTAGCTCCTAAATCACAGGTTTTCGAATTCATTTGTACTGCAAATTGATCTTTTTTCCATTTTCAGTCTTCACCATTATCATGCCATTATTTGTCCGTACGTTTTGTAGCCTAAATCTCGAAATCACGTTGTTGAAAATGCTTACTCTTTCAGATGCGAGATCCTCTCTTATTATCGGACTTCTTCGCTTAAAAATGAACACAAACACACAAACTTCTATTGTATGGTAACCGGCTTCAGTTAGTTTTTGACCATCTTCAGACTCTTGTACCATGACTGTCAGCGGTGCTGGTGATTGGTGCGGGTGTTATAACTCCACGGAAGTCAACTGCTCAACTGTTATAACACCCACTTCAGTCACCGCCACCACCTGACATCCAGGTATGAGGGTCTGAAGATGGTCAAAAACTGACCGAAACCGGTTACTACAAAATAAATTTTTTTTACTGTCGAGCCTGTTTGTGTTCATTTTTAAAGCACTTTATACCAGACCGCTGTTCTCCACGAGAAATGTTCTCAGAAATTACCTTCTTCTTCGCTCTTAAGATTTCGGATCTTTTCCTTCATGACACGAATTTCACTATTAGTGGCCTAGGTTTTGTAGACCCTGGTGTCCTACATCACACTCTGACTTCTATCAAAATCATGCAGTGTCACCTGCAGACGTAGCTTCTTCGCACAAGATTCGTCACTAACTCGTCTGTACTCTCTGCTATTCTTCGAAATCCCGAACAGTCTGAGATTATTGCTTCTCTGTTATAGTTATAGTTCGTCAGACTGTTAGACCAGTTTCTCTTCGAGCAATGGTCTTCCATCTCCAATTTCTTTTAGTGATTCGTTCAGAGCACGGTTCTCGCTCGCATTCGCCCACAAAGTTTGCTGTATTTTGTCCATCACTGCTGCAGCGACAGCATCAGTGATGGTCTGGACAGCAGTTCCAAACGTGTCCTGTGGTTGTAGAGCGGCACTAACCTCAGCCTTGACGAGTGCGGCGACTTCAGCGATGCTGGGCGATGCGGCCGCAACTGCTGGTGTCGGCTCGCCCCAGCATTCTGGGCGGCCTGGCCATTGACGGTGCTGCGCATTGCCCGACGCTTTTCCATTATGAGAGCAGATTCAGGTAACATACAGTCAAAATGAATTAATAATGTGACACAAGGCACTCGTAACACGAATCCTGAATATAGAAAACAGCCTAACTGCTTAATAACACCTCCAAATTTCAGGTAAATTTGCGAACTGAGCTAGGACAGATCACCCACTTGCCGCCATCTTATAAATCTAGGCCATTTTTAAGGGACCGGAAGAGTGATAATCGCATGGGGAGAGACTAGGACTACAGGGAGGGGGGGGGGGGGGGGTTGGATGTGTTCGAGTGTCCCCCCTCTTGAGTTGGCGCAACTTCTGCAGTATGGTGACGCGCGTTAGCATAACAGCAGCCGTTGTCTCATGGAACTTGTCGCACTATTTCACAAAGATGGTTTTCGACAGCCATGTTTCCCCCATACACGTTCTCCAATTTCCTATGGATGTCTCCCAGTGTTTGTTCTTCGGCAGCCAAGAAAAGAATAGCGGCATTCTGGTGCGGTTTGGACGAATTTGGTAATGACGTCACCATAGTTCAAGTTTCTCCATATTCCTCACGCACGTCGGAAAGATTAGATTCCCACACCAGTCCCTTGCTTGGTGCTTATACTCTATACCCGCATTGGCGTCGCGCTACATTGCATACATGCTGCAGCAACTTCCTCAAACGGAAACTTTTGTTTGCCCGTTACAGTGAGAAATGGGAAAGCCCAGAACAGATGTACATGTTGTTGCTTTCTGAGGCAGGCCTTTTCATTTCTTCACAGTAGTGCTGCGGGTCCGGAAATGGACTTTCAGAATCTAGATTTAATAATTTAACACAGTACTCTTCCGAATGTGAGTGACAAAATAAGCAAAATAAGTTGTGTGTAATAATTATCCCCGATAGAACACTTCACTCAACATATTGTAACGTAATACTGCTTCTGAGTACGGCATACACAGTAAGCATCGAGATGCACTTCTTAATTTCTTAGTTTATTGTATGGCTCCATATTTATATATGGTCCTTTTTTGTAGTTTTAATATCGAACCATAGGGAATCCTACAGAGCGGTACGCATATTCCACGGGTCGGGATCGATTATCTCCATGTGTAACGTTGTTCATTGCTTTCACTAACGTGAATGCTAGTATTTGGGAAAAGAAAAAGATTATCGCAGCGAGGATAAAACTACAATTAGTTCTTTCATTTTTTCTATTGTTCATTAACATTAGAAAGTACAATAACACCATACTGATGATGGTTAGGATTAGGAGGTTAAACACGCCTTCTGTTGAGTATAAATATTTGGTTACAGGCTCAATCCTGATACAACGTGACAACAGCATAACTGAGAACAAATATTTACTATTAATACCCAGTAACTTCTGTTTTCAGAACCTGAACTTCGCGGAGCATATAGTGCCGAAAGGCATCACGTACTATGCGACTGCAATGCAGATGGATCCAAATCCAATACGAACAGCCCTTAGCGTGTGCAACCTCCTCATAGCACAAAGAGTAAGTAAGAAATGACAATAATATGACTTTCTCTGTAATTTTGTATGTTAGACATCAAAAGAATAGACTGCAATCAGTTGTTTCGGAGGAATGGATCTCGCGTGCACATTTCAATTCTCTGTGCGTATTACGCAATTTAGTTAGCGCATTTGCCAATCACAGCTTTTTCTCTTTTAAAAATGTGGTTCGGAGCGAGAGAGGACACAATGGAAGTAACACAAAACGTAGAGCGAGCACTTCAAAATACGAATGTTGTGTTGTTAAGCACTCAAGCACAGCGAAAATCCATATTCAAAAATGGTTCAAATGGTTCTGAGCACTATGGGACTTAACTGCTGTGGTCATCAGTCCCCCAGAACTTAGAACTACTTAAACCTAATTAACCTAAGGACATCACACACATCGATGCCCGAGGCAGGATTCGAACCTGCGACCGTAGCGGTCACGCGGTTCCAGACTGTAGTGCCTAGAACCGCACGGCCACTCCGACCGGCAATCCATGTTCTCTCTCCTCTCTCTCTCTCTCTCTCTCTCTCTCTCTCTCTCTCTCTCTCTCTGTGTGTGTGTGTGTGTGTGTGTGTGTGTGTGTGTGTGTGTGTGTGTGTGTGTGTGTGTGAAACAGAGGTTACAGAAGTAAACAATGAGATGAATATAAAAATGTTGAGGAAATTTCTTCTGGATAAATTAATGTTTATTTCTATTCCGTCAAAAATTAGATACGAGGATTGGAACTTTAATAGTGGCAACAACTTATTTACAGCTCGTACAAAACAGGTACGTGTTTCAAAGTTTTACTGACCTTTAAAGTAGTCACCGGCATTGTGTATAACCCGTTTCCAACTAGGTGGAAGTCATAGGCTAGTCTTAGCAGAGCCAGTTGTGTTGACAGTTCGAGCGGCGCGGTCTATTGCCAAACGAATTTGTAGCAGTTCTGAAGCGAATGCCGTGAAGTGTTTCCTTCAGTTTAGAAATCGCGTTGAACTCACGAGGGCTTAATTCAGCGAAGTTCAGTAGGTTGTATAGCACTTAGCAGCCCAATCAGTCAAACAAATCAGTAACAGCTTGCACTGTACGTGCTTGAGCATTGTCCTGCAAAATGGCCAGGTCCTGCAGAAAGTGTCATCACTTCTGTCTCTAAGCTAGTCGTAGGTTGTGTTCCAAAAGTGATTAGCATAGAGACAGAAGTGATTACACTTTCTGCAGGACCTGACCATCATTTTGCAGGACAATGCTCAAGCATGTACAGTGCAAGCTGTTACTGATTTGTTTGACTGATGGGGCTGCTAAGTGCTGTACCACCTACTGCACTCCCCTGACGTAAGCCCCCGTGAGTTCAACTCGATTTCTAAACTGAAGGGAACAATTCACGGAATTCGCTTCAGAACTGCTACAAATTCGTCGGGAATAGACCGCGCCGCTCGAACTGTCAACACAACCGGCACTGCTAAGAGTATCCTACGACTTCCACATCGCTGGCAACGGGTTATACACAATGTTGGTGATTACTTTGAAAGTCAGTAAAACTTTGAAACACGTATATGTTTTGTAGATAAATAGTTGCCACTATTAAAGTTCCAACCCTCGTAGATTAGAAAAACACATACCTCAGAACTGACAGACTTAGACGCAGACGCAAACCAGTTTCTGTGAAATCTTCTAAACTTACAGAAATTTAATTTTTTCTGGATCAAAAATGGCTCTGAGCACTATGGGACTTAACTTCTGAGGTCATCAGTCCCATAGAACTTAGAACTACTTAAACCTAACTAACCTAAGGATGTCACACACATTTATGCCCAAGGCAGTATTCGAACCTGCGACCGTAGCGGTCGCGCGGTTCCAGACTGTAGCGCCTAGAACCGCTCGGCCACTCCGGCCGGCTTTTCTGGATCGAGGTAGGATGTTCAGTATGGTTCAACATTAATGTCTAATATTTTAGCCCTGCCCAAGATCTCTACTCATGAGATATAATGCCATCATTCCCGTAAGACAGCAGTACAAAATCGTTTCATCTGCCAATTCCACCCTTTGTAGCAGATTTGAATGTAAAAGAAATCCCGACATCAGCTATGCCGACTTTCCTAATACTCAAAAATAAGCTTGATGAATAACTGCCTCTGCCTATAAACAAGTTAAATGAACATTTCGATTCAGTCACCAGCAGACATTCACCACGGTCTGCTTCCTTGAAAGGCGTTATCAGTGAGAGATTAGACCACCAGCCTATTCAGCTGAATACTTAACGCTTCTGGCAGGAAAATTGGCAAGGAAGGACAGAGAATGGGAATTCTTCGCCTTCTGCAAAGTTGACTGTCAAGCCCCCATCAGATTAGTAGTTTACAGTTGCGAAGGCGAATGTTGGTAACTTGTGGGGTAGGAGAGAATTTCTTAGAAACGTGATGGACAAGAGAAATGAGCGAGGATTTACAACAATTTCTAATTTGTCATAAATACAGAACAGTTCCAACCAGTATTGCAAGGTGTATCATTGCCGGCTGCCGAAAGATTGCAGGAGTAAGAGCACTGAAGAATGAATATTCCCGAAACAGAAAAGAATTGGTTTTATTCTGCTGTTTTCATGTATTCCACCAACTTGTAATATTCCACCTGTTCATGGAAATTATCGCCTGAGTTGCTTGACTCTATGAGCACCAATGACACCGTCTGTCACACAACACATCAGGTCCACCAGCACTTACGCATCTTAACGCGATGCGCAATCCTATACCACAGGAAATAAAACCGAAAGCCACCACCGCCCATCGATCGCGTGCGTTTTCTCGAGCTCATTTGCAGAAGCAATCATCAGAAGTTTTCCTTGAGAGTGAGTTCCGAAGTCCTCGCCATCTCTGGGGATACTGATATTCGCTAAAATCCATCAAATTCGAATACAGCGTCCACTGCAGTACATATGTTTTATTTCGGCCATCCAACATACTCTTTTCAAAGCAATCTAACTGGCACACACAGTGTAAACAACACTGAGATTGCCTGACGAGACTCTAATGTGGTTGTTTCTTTTTTTATTTAAAATTAAAGATTTGTTTATACCATAAATATGTTTAGTTCGTTGTTGATCGCTGGAAAATCCCATCATTTTTCCCTCTCACTACAAATTCGACCACCAGTGACTTAAATCCCACACTCTGCTGTTCAGTATAACAACTGATTGTAGGAGACTGAACTGGAAATCCATGCGCAGGAGTGACATTTTTCTTCAAATAACTGGAAATCCGCAAGGGAGAGGGTGGGGATATAATATCTTTCTTCAAAAACTGCTTGAGCATAATTCTTTATTTCCAGGTCCATACTTGATTTCCATACTTACTACATTTTTGGCACTCTATGAATGGCTATATTTTGTGTTCATTATGTGACCTCTGTGTAATGTCTGCCGTGGCTCTCGGAGTCATAACCTATGTGAAATTAGTTTTTCCTCTCCATGTGGGATTAGTGGACGTGACAACTGTCATGTTACGAATAAAATACTTAACTCATATACATTTATTGTCGATTATAACCGCAAATGACAGTTCAGTATGAAATTACAACCAAACCTGTCTTCACATACAGAAGAGCGGAATTTGACGAACACACAAAATGGTTCAAATGGCTCTAAGCACTATGGGACTTAACATCTGAGGTCATCAGTCCCCTAGACTTAGAATTACGTAAACCTGACTAACCTAAGGACATCACACACATCCATGCCCGAGGCAAGATTCGAACCTGCGACCGTTGCAGCAGCGCGGTTCCGGACTGAAGCGCCTACAATCGCTCGGCCACAGTGGCCGGCACGAATACACAAGTTCAATGTGTAACCCTTGACCCGTCATTTCTGTGTAGTTGAGCTATCCAGTCCTTTCACTAGAGCTACAACGACGTTAGGTACATTAGGAGGCTTATACCATTTTGGTACCACCCACTGCCGGCCAATAATAATCTGATCGAGATGGAGATAATTTGTCATGAACTTCCTGGTGTAGAACATTTTATTTTAACGAGAATTTTTCTTGTGCCTTCACACTCAAAAGAAAACATTAAATGTTTACCCAGCACTGAATGGAGGCTTGGCTCATGATCCAAGCTAATTTCGATAACATCCATTGCCATACAGTACTGAAAAGAGTCAGAGTACATAATGACTCCACAATAAAATGAATTTTGTCCATAATGTTACGGTTGAACTCCGTGACCGTTTCTTTTTAGGGTGTAGAATAATAACCGCTACCATGCATTTTATTTAACACACCACCAGAGTCTGGTTTCTGCCCATCTTCAAGTAGTTTACATTCAATTAAATGTTTACGTACTCAAGGTTGGATATAATTGTTCAGATAAAAACCAAACCCGGTTGGCCACATAGATTTAGATTTTCTGTGATTTCCCTAAATTGCACCGGCCAGAGTGGCCGAGCGGTTCTAGGCGCTACAGTCTGGAACCGCGCGACCGTTACGGTCGCAGGTTCGAATCCTGCCTCGGGCATGGATGTGTGTGATGTCGTTAGATTAGATTAGATTAGATTAGATTAGATTAATACTAGGTCCATGGATCATGAATACGATATTTCGTAATGATGTGGAACGAGTCGAATTTTCCAATACATGACATAATTAGGTTAATTTAACAACATACTTAAGTTAATATAACAACTTTATTTTTTGTGTTTTTTCTTTATTTTTTATTTTTATTTTTTTATTTTTTATATTTTTGTTTTGTTTTTTTTTCTTAATTTATATCTAAAAATTCCTCTATGGAGTAGAAGGAGTTGTCATTCAGAAATTCTTTTAATTTCTTCTTAAATACTTGTTGGTTATCTGTCAGACTTTTGATACTATTTGGTAAGTGACCAAAGACTTTAGTGCCAGTATAATTCACCCCTTTCTGTGCCAAAGTTAGATTTAATCTTGAATAGTGAAGATTGTCCTTTCTCCTAGTATTGTAGTTATGCACACTGCTATTACTTTTGAATTGGGTTTGGTTGTTAATAACAAATTTCATAAGAGAGTATATATACTGAGAAGCTACTGTGAATACCCCTAGATCCTTAAATAAATGTCTGCAGGATGATCTTGGGTGGACTCCAGCTATTATTCTGATTACACGCTTTTGTGCAATAAATACTTTATTCCTCAGTGATGAACTACCCCAAAATATGATGCCATATGAAAGCAATGAGTGAAAATAGGCGTAGTAAGCTAATTTACTAAGATGTTTATCACCAAAATTTGCAATGACCCTTATTGCATAAGTAGCTGAACTCAAACGTTTCAGCAGATCATCAATGTGTTTCTTCCAATTTAATCTCTCATCAATGGACATACCTAAAAATTTGGAATATTCTACCTTAGCTATATGCTTCTGATTAAGGTCTATATTTATTAATGGCGTCATACCATTCACTGTACGGAACTGTATGTACTGTGTCTTATCAAAATTCAGTGAGAGTCCGTTTACAAGGAACCACTTAGTAATTTTCTGAAAGACAGTATTGACAATTTCATCAGTTAATTCTTGTTTCTCAGGTGTGATTACTATACTTGTATCATCAGCAAAGAGAACTAACTTTGCCTCTTCATGAATATAGAATGGCAAGTCATTAATATATAATAAGAACAACAAAGGACCCAAGACTGACCCTTGTGGAACCCCATTCTTGATAGTTCCCCAGTTTGAGGAATGTGCTGATCTTTTCATGTTACGAGAACTACTTATTTCAACTTTCTGCACTCTTCCAGTTAGGTACGAATTAAACCATTTGTGCACTGTCCCACTTATGCCACAATACTTGAGCTTGTCTAGCAGAATTTCATGATTTACACAATCAAAAGCCTTTGAGAGATCACAAAAAATCCCAATGGGTGGTTTTCGGTTATTCAGATCATTCAAAATTTGACTGGTGAAAGCAAATATGGCATTTTCTGTTGAAAAACCTTTCTGGAAACCAAACTGACATTTTGTTAGTACTTCATTTTTACAGATATGTGAAGCTACTCTTGAATACATTACTTTCTCAAAAATTTTGGATAAAGCTGTTAGAAGGGAGATTGGAGGTTAGGTTAGTTAGGTTTAAGTAGTTCTATGTTATAGGGGACTGATGACCTCAGCAGTTAAGTCCCATAGTGCTCAGAGCCATTTGAACCATTTTGAACCCTAAATTGCTCCTGGTAAGTTAAGGAATGATTCCTTTGAAAAGGTCAGGGGAGATTTCCTTCCCCATCCTTTTGTAATCCGAGCTTGTGCTCCGTCTCTAACAATCGAATTGTCGACAGGAAATTAAACTCTAATCTTCCTTGCTTTTAAAACGTTTGAAAGAAGAGTACAGAACGGACGAGTACAGAACGGACGAGTACAGAACGGACGAGTACGAGTACAGAAATTTAACGGTTGTTGATTTTGGTGTTCGCGTAAGGACCACGAAGATAAGATGAGAGAAATCAGGCTTCGTACGGAGGCTCGTAGATAGTGGTTTTTCCGTCGCTCTATTTGCGAGTGGAACAAGAATGAGATGCCTTGAAGTACTACGTCTGCCATTACCCCACGGTAGCTTGCAATGTATGTATGTAGATGCGGATGTAAAACGAGCACGAGAACCCCAATTTGTGGTATTTACACAGCAATAGGACGTTCCCGCCGCCTTGACTGTTAATTTTAGCACATTTCTCGAATACTTTTGTGAAAAGACTCAGCGCTAACAGTAACAAGAGTCATATGATTGTGATGAGACTGTACTCATCTTTCAAGAGCTTTCGAAGCCCCCAAAAAGTATACTGTAACATTTCAGTAAAACAAATACACTTCATTCAGCATCTCGATTGTCACAAAAGTTGAAGGTTTAACATGCAAGAAAATTACGTGCCCATCAGCGTACTTTCACTTGCCGAAAACCTCGTTTAGGTATCTTGAACTATTCAAGAAGTAAAATGAGCACTTCATCTTAATACAGTTGAGAAAGCATAATGATGTTCACAATTCAAAATCTGTAAAAACGGTGATCCAAATTAATCTTCATTAAACATTGTTGTCCAGGGGCATCTTCTGAGTAAATTGGTATGAGGAACTAGTGGTCTCCGGTGGTTCGCTGAGAGCTAATGATTTAATGGTTATTTATTTCGTACGTTACCTTTGCTTCTGTGAAAATAACTACACAACAGTGCAAAAGTCTATGTTACGCAATTATCTAAACGTATAACATAAAACAGAGTGAAATACAAGAGAACTCTCAGATGAAACACGAACACAGTTCGGCATGGCGTCGTCGTATCCATGTCCATACTGTTGTGCATCGTTGTTAAGTACGACTAATACCTAATGAAGAGTAGACCTAAGACAGAACCGAGCAATACTGAATCCAAGATTTCGGCCGAATAGTGACATGGGCGTTCATGCTGACAGCAGTAAGCACCGTGGATGAATGGAATATGTTCGATTTCACAGAGCGCATGCCGTCGACATTTGCACCGTTTTGCATTAGTTTTAGTGGAATAAAGATACGAACCAAAGTGGGGCAAGAAGCCAAACGAAGTCTAATAACTTCGCAACGAGCCACAGAGGACTGTGAGTCCTTCATATCAAAATACTTAAAAGGTATCCCTGACAAACGCTGAAAGTTTCTGTTTAGAAAACGATCAACACTACTGTTGATAAACATTTTAATGACTTGCCTAATAATATAAACTGCCTGACGGATAGCAAAGCTAAATTTGAAAGTCAGTAAAGTTTTCCCTTTTCAATACCTGTCTCATAGAATAATCTTTATTTACGTGAGCTTATTTTTAATTGGTAAATATGAAACTATATTCAAATATGAATAAAGATAATTAACTAGTAAAGTAGCTCTTTTGCGACTTTACTAGCTGGTGTAGTACTAAACTAAATTAATGCTTCTGTACTCGTGCAACATTCCACTATATACTGTAACATAGCTATTCATTACAATTTTCCGGCGTTGGTGATAATTTTGTGCTTAAAATTAGTTACTTTATTCTTAACTTTTCAAACGTGTTATAGTTAGCCGAAGTTATCCTGAATGTATTTAATATTTTAAGAGATGCAACTTTTCAAGATATAATTAAATTTAATAATTAAGAAAAGCTGATTAAAACGAAAAGCCTGAAATGTAACATTTGAGCTTTATCTCTTTCTTTTAGTGCAGAAAAAGACCAAAAAACGGTTCAGTATCATGTCATCTTTATTTAACTTCAAATTAATCTATATAAAGTGTTAATCTGAACGAGGAACGGGTATTAGTCAAGACCTACTGCTATAATATTATCTTGGAACTCTTCCATTTGGTCCGTGTTTGCATAGAAAAACAGTAATATCACAAAGCGAGTCCGCCTTGATACAAAACACCTTGTTATTCGTTTATTTCTTTATTATCCCAAACTAGTTTCGGCAACAAATATCACCATCATCAATGGGGTTTTTTAAATCTAAAACATGCAGAAAATGGTATGGTTGTACAAACACAGTAAAACATTATTACATTTTTACAAATCGTCAGCTGCTGACGTACGAAGTTCACCTTTGAGTATTTGTTTACTAACAGCCGCTCACATGGTTGCAGATGACATGATATTCGCTAAGTAAAAAGACGGCAACAGAAAAAAGAGAACAGAAAATACGTCACAAACAGCGCCAATAATTGCTTAAAACATGCTGTAGCGTACAATAAATAAGGTAGTATGAAAGTATCAATATAAAACTATATTTCAAGAAACGATTTATAAAAATGTAATAATGTTTTGCTGTGTTTGTACAACCATACCATTTTCTGCATGTTTTAGATTTTAAAAAACCCACTGATAGTGATATTTGTCGCCGAAACTAGTTTGGGATAATAAAGAAATAAACGAATAACAAGGTGTTTTACATCAAGGCGGACTCAGTTTGTAATATTACTGTTAGTCCTACTACTATAAAGAAAATTGGATTTACAGCTTCTAGATATGCCTTTTTGTGCACTCAGGTGTATGCAGTAATTGTCTCTCACCCGTTAACTGGTGACCTTTCTCCTGCTGCCGTGTCCTATACAAGTGGATTTTATCACATTCCTGTGATTGGAATTTCTTCAAGAGATTCAGCATTCTCCGACAAGGTAAAACTGTTCACATGCTTCAACTTTTCGTTTTAAAATATCAGTATATAGATGGAATAGTGACATGTTTCTCTCTGCATCTCGGTTCTACTTGTCGTTGCAGAGAAATTTGTTTCTTCTTCGATACAGTGTTCGGTGCCATACTATAATTATTAATAGTGTTACAAAGCAGAACCTGCCTCTGTTAAGTAAAGGAATAAAACACTTAATTTTCCGTTTCTATTTTAGTGTTTTTAAGAGCATTCTTCCGTACTGGAAACGGAGGTTTAAGTATGCAAGCTGCAAGTACTGCCATACATACGTGTTCGTCAGATCTTCACGTCAGCGATTAACCAATTCTTTGCATGTTTAGAAAGTACACTGATTACAATTTATTCAGCGTGAGTTTTGATATGATAAATTTTGTATGGTCACGCATAGGTGAGTGGCATTGCACGGCATCGCGTATGTAATCTCAAATGGGAAAATTTTACTTGATTTGTCTCTCACGCCGCCAACAAGTACCACAGTTTGGTCGACTTGATATCTGATAGATTTCTGGTAACGGTACAACCATTAGGATTTAGCCTCTGTACGTCCGACTTTTTAGAGATGGTTGCAGGACTCGGCTGTCCGATACAGGATGCCAAATTAAACACCTTTCAGTCGCCTGCTGTCCAACCTTATTTTATTTGGCAACCAGTTTCAGCGTTTTACTACGCCATCTTCAGGCCTCTGACCGACGTGTAGGAAGATTCTACCTCGGTTGTGATCAAAACAGTGGCCAGCAAATACTGGTATTAGTAGATTTTTGCTTTAGCGATCACTTCAACTATCATCTACCGACTGTCGGTAGTTGATGGTTGAAGTCATCACTATAGCAAAAATCTATTAATACCAGTATTTGCTGGCCACTGTTTTGATCACAATCAGGGTAGAATCTTCCTACATGTCGGTCAGGGGCCTGAAGATGGCGTAGTAAAACGCTGAAACTGGTTGCCAAATAAGATAAGGCGGGAAACTAGACGGCTGAAAGGTGTTTAATTTGATATCCTATTAGAAATTATGACGGCCCAGTGTTAAGATGCTAGAATTGTACTCTGCCTGACAGAAAAAAAGGAAAGCGTCCAGAAAGGGAGATGGAAACTGTTGTGTCGGTAGCTGTGCCGACACCGTGAAGTTAATTGCTGAAAATGAACTCTAGACTAACGCTGTAGCCGATAGTGCACGCACGGCATAAAGCAGACGGGCGTGAAGTCTGGAACATGAGAACTTATAAATGAATAAGAAGAAAAGTATGTAGATGCTTATTACTTATCTTTTAATTGTTCTTTGGAATACATCTCTCTTGAATACTCGTAAACTATAGGCACTGATACAAATGGCGCCTTGCTAGTTCGTTGCCATTAACTTAGCTGATGGCTATTCTGTCTCTCGGCTAATGAGAGAGAAAGGCTTCGTACAACTGGGCGGTAGCTAGGTTCTCGTACAACTGGGCGGTAGCTTGGTTCTCGTACAACTGGGGCGAGTCCACTCTCGTATCACGAGACCTGCCTTGGTGGTGGCGCTAGGTCTGCGATTACAGTGGCGACACGCGGGTCCGACATGTACTACATGGACCGCGGCCGATTTAAGCTACCACCTAGCAAGTGTGGTGTCTGGCGGTGACACCACATTCCTCCCCCGCAAATCGGCGAACGGTCGTGAGATAAGGCTTCCGCCCGCCGTGGGGAGGACCACATGTTGACGTATGCGATGAGGTGGGGAGCCTAACAACAGGCGAGGCTGTGCCACCCGCACCCGGCCATCCGGTCCGAGGGGAGCTAGGAAACGCCTGCAAAACTAGTCCAGGGTGCACGTCAACATGCGGTGTATGCGCCCGTAATAAGACAGGAGGGACCGAAGGGTCGATTTCCATGGCGTCGGGGTAGCCGACGCGCGATGACGTCATGTGGTCCGGAGCGGGCGGGAGTTCCATGGCGGAGGACAGCTGGTCACGGGAAGCGATCGGCGGCGCGTGACCCTGGGAGGCGCTTGGCGGCTGCAGCGAAGCGTCTAATGCTGGCGGCGCCGGCGGGAGAACAAGCGGCGGCGGCGGCGGCGGCTGCTGCTGCTGCTGCGGCGGCGGCGGCGCGTCGCCATGGGGCAAAATGGAAGGCATCGTCGGTAACACCTGGGGATGAGGCGAGCCAGTAGATGGGTCCCCAGGGCGCTGACCGGACGGCACCGTCGCTGAAAGCAGACGGGGAGCGGCAGAACCCGAGCGACGACAGAGGCGCAGCTGATTGAGATGCCGACGCACCTCACCAGAGGCCCCCAAAACCAAATACAACGCGCGGCCGAGGCAGCGAAGAATGCGCCCTGCGAGCCAACGCCGTGAACCTCGATAGTTGCGATAAAATACAACGTCGCCTGGAGCAAAAGCAGGAGTCTGCCGCTGCACAGGAACCTGATGCGGCGGATGCAGCAAAGACATCAAGGTGCGATGAGGACGACCGTGGAGCAACTCAGCCGGCGAGCGACCATCTCGGGGCTGAGAGCGATACGAAGACAAAAAGAGCAACAATGCGTCCTCCCGAGAATGCGACTCTTTCAATTTCAACATCTGTGACTGGAAAGTCCGGACCAATCGTTCAGCGGCACCGTTGGACTGAGGCGAAAACGGCGCGGATGTCAGATGTTGAATACCATTGGCCTGGCAGAATGACTGAAATTCTGCGGACATGAATTGTGGGCCATTGTCGGAAACAATAGTCTGCGGAAGACCTTCAATGCAAAAGATAGCAGACAACGCTTGGATGGTGGCGGAGGACGTCGTGGAAGACATCCGGACAACAAAAGGAAAATTACTGAAGGCGTCGACCAGAACCAACCATCGAGCATTCCAGAATGGACCAGCAAAATCAATGTGCAAGCGTTGCCAAGGGGAAGTGGCTTTTGGCCACGCAAAGACTTTCCGCGGCGGTGCGGACTGTTGTTCGGCACACGCCGGGCACGAAGAACACATAGTCGTAATCGCAGCATCGATTCCGAACCAAGTACAGTGCTGACGAGCAAGTTGTTTCGTTCGCACTATACCCCAATGTCCTTGGTGAAGAAGCCGTAAAACAGAGGACTGTAACGAACGTGGGACCACGACTCGGGACTGATCATTATCAGAACGCAACAACAAAACACCACGTCGAACAAAAAGTCTCTCCTTGTGAGCAAAAAATCGGCGAACCAACGGATCCTCGATCCGAGACTTTGACAAAGGCCATTGCGTAGCAACAAAACGTAAAACAGTAGCAAGGACAGGGTCAGCAGCTGTGGCTGTAGCTACACGACGAAAATCAATCGGAAACGATTCGACCACTTCATCGGTTTCCGAATCAATGAACATGCAAGCAAGTTCGGAAGAATCGAATGCTTTATCCTCAGCAACAGGCAAACGGGACAACGCATCGGCGTTGCCGTGCTTAGCAGTGGACCGATACAAGATATCGTAGCGGTACTGCGAGAGGAAAATAGACCAGCGAATGAATTTCTGCGCTGTACGTGGAGGTACAGGCTTGGTCGGATGAAAAAGCGATGTCAAAGGTTTGTGGTCTGTGATGATGGTAAAGCGACGACCATACAAGAAATCATGGAACTTAGTAACACCAAACACGAGAGCCAAAGCCTCTTTCTCTATCTGTGAATAATTGCTTTGCGCAGACGAGAGCAATTTGGACGCAAAGGCAATAGGGCGATCATGGGAGCCACTTTTGTGCGCAAGCACAGCACCGATCCCGAAATCCGATGCATCTACCATCAACAAAAGGGGTTTCTGGTGATCGAATGACGTAAGGCAAATATTAGAAAGCAACGCCGATTGCAACTGGCGAAAGGCGCGTTCGCATTCCGTCGTCCAGAGAAACGGAACACCTGCACGGCGTAAGCGATGAAGCGGAGCTGAAATGAAAGAGGCATTGCGCACATTCACTCACACCTTGGGATTCTACATTGTTCAATGTTCTTGCGACCTCCTGACGCAAAGCGTGGGGAACATTGCGCGCTCTGAAAATTTTCGGTTGCGCGTTTCCTTCCAGTTCCAAATGTGCTTCATAGTTTGTAGCGCAACCGAAGCCCGGTGCAAAAATGTCTGCAAATTCTTCACATACACTAGAAACACTGTCTGTAGGCACAGTCTGATTCACTGATAGGACCTGATGTACAATAGACATGTTAAACAACTTAAATAAATCTAGACCAAACAAGTTCACTGCAGAAGAAGAACGAAGAACGTAAAATGACACAAGTTTTGTTTGTCCCTTGTATGTTGCAAGAAGGCTGCACTGTCCTAACACAGGAATTTTCTGTCCGGAATATGTAGTTAGCTTAACATTTGCGGAACGCAACGGAGGTTTGCCCAGTTGTTTGTACGTGTCTTGATTGAGCAATGAAACTGCAGCTCCGGTATCGAGCTGGAATGGTATCACTTGGCCGTCAAAGTCTAAGTCCACAAAAAGTTTATTGTCCTGCTGACGACAAGAGCGACTGTTTTGTGCAATTGGAACAGACACTGGTACAGAATCACTTGCTAATTGACGTGATTTCCGGCGACGTCGACGCACAGTTTTTGTGGGACGAACACTGTTACTGTTAGAGACAGTGTCACCGGACGAAGTGGAATTAACGACATGAATGTCCATAGGCGAAGGTCCACGAGCCTGAGCGTCCTTGGTTCGATTCCGGCGCGAAGCAAAGGGCCTGGAATGATTGTGATTGTCTGATCTGAGCTTTTTCTGGCAAACACTTTGAACATGTCCTTTCTTATTGCAGAAAAAGCAAATAGCTTGGTGTGACGGGCAATGTTCACGCGAATGTCTAGTAGCACACCGCGGGCATGATTTCACTGCATTTGTGGGCTGGCGCGGCACACCTGGGTTAGCACGCGGCGGCAGCTGTGCGGACGGCCGCGAGGGCAGTTGACCGGGCCGCGTTGCGCGAGCGCGCCCGGCGGGCCGGTTAATGTTACACACGGCTGGCGAAGTTTCAAAAGATTCCTGAGCACAGTCAAGTGTGTCCTGTCTATCCAATATGTCTATCACTTGTTGAAGGGAGGGATTAACTAGTTTCAAAATTTGCTCCCGTATGCGAACATCAGAAACGTTCTGTGCAATTGCATCACGCACCATTGTATCTGAATAAGAAAGACCACAGTCACATTCAAAGGCACAGTCCCTAGTAAGTCCTTGCAATGTTGCTACCCACTCCCTATTAGTTTGACCGGCCGTACGTTTTGTACGAAAGAACGTATACCGTTTTGCAACCACATTAACTGTTTCTTTGAAATAGGCATCTAATGCAGACAAAATTTCCTCGTAGGACAGAGTTGCTACGTCTCGTCGGGGAAACAATTTCACTATCACACGGTATGTGGACACACCGACACAAGAAAGCAAAAACGGCTGCCGCTCATTACCTTGAATTCTGTAGGCAGCGAGGTGGAAGGCAAACTGGCGGGACCACTCTTGCCAGGTCTCTTGGTTCGGGTCGTAGTGCCTAAAAGGCGGTGCAACGGCAGGTTGTGGCTGCGGTAGCGGTGAAGCGGCTGCGGCCGCATCGGTGTGCAGCGCACGTTGACCCTGGACGAGCTGTCCAAGGGCATCCAGTAACGCCTGCGTCTGCTGATTCTGCAAGCGATAAAATTCGGACAGTACATCTGGAGAATGTGGCGAAGCCATGACACAATTAAATGTAAGCAATCAGAAAAAGTTCACTTTTCCCTCGTCGCCAATAAATGTTGTGTCGGTAGCTGTGCCGACACCGTGAAGTTAATTGCTGAAAATGAACTCTAGACTAACGCTGTAGCCGATAGTGCACGCACGGCATAAAGCAGACGGGCGTGAAGTCTGGAACATGAGAACTTATAAATGAATAAGAAGAAAAGTATGTAGATGCTTATTACTTATCTTTTAATTGTTCTTTGGAATACATCTCTCTTGAATACTCGTAAACTATAGGCACTGATACAAATGGCGCCTTGCTAGTTCGTTGCCATTAACTTAGCTGATGGCTATTCTGTCTCTCGGCTAATGAGAGAGAAAGGCTTCGTACAACTGGGCGGTAGCTAGGTTCTCGTACAACTGGGCGGTAGCTAGGTTCTCGTACAACTGGGGCGAGTCCACTCTCGTATCACGAGACCTGCCTTGGTGGTGGCGCTAGGTCTGCGATTACAGTGGCGACACGCGGGTCCGACATGTACTACATGGACCGCGGCCGATTTAAGCTACCACCTAGCAAGTGTGGTGTCTGGCGGTGACACCACAGAAACAAAATGCAACTTCACAGACAGTGTGTGTAGATGATAGTATTGCAGTGATTACAAAATCGATTCAAACTGACTAAGAAATAGGCAGATGGAGACCTCTTATCAGTATGACGTTGCAGCCATTCCGGCGTGGATGCATGCACTGATACGGTTGGGAAGGGTGCAGGGAATAGCAATTGAATCTCAAGGTAGAAAAGTGTAATGTGCTGCGAATACATAGAAAGAAAGATTCCTTATCATTTAGCTACAATATAGCAGGTCAGCAACTAGAAGCAGTTAATTCCATAAATCATCTGGGAGTACGCATTAGTAGTGATTTAAAATGGAATGATCATATAAAGTTGATCGTCGGTAAAGCAGATGCAAGACTGAGATTCATTGGAAGAATCCTAAGGAAATGCAATCCGAAAACAAAGGAAGTAGGTTACAGTACGCTTGTTCACCCACTGCTTGAATACTGCTCAGCAGTGTGGGATGCGTACCAGATAGGGTTGATAGAAGAGAGAGAGAAGATCCAACGGAGAGCAGCGCGCTTCGTTACAGGATCATTTAGTAGCTGCGAAAGCGTTAAGAAGATGATAGATAAACTCCAGTGGAAGACTCTGCAGGAGAGCGTTCAGTAGCTCGGTACTGGCTTTTGTTGAAGTTTCGAGAACATACCTTCACCGAGGAGTCAAGCAGTATATTGCTCCCTCCTACGTATATCTCGCGATATACACTTGGCGAATGGGTAAAAAGATTCTTCTACCTTGCTCGATTTAGGTTTTCTTGTGGATGTGATAATCACTCCCAAAAAAGTGATGAAAACATAAGAGTTTGTCACATAAACTGAAAATAAAAATTAAACTTCTCACTTGAGGGAAGACTTGAACCTAGGACCTCTCGTTCCGTAGCTACTCTCGCTAACCACGGGACCACGGAGCTCCTTGACACCCATTGTCCTTGATGTTGCCTATCTTCGCTTGGACTACTCAGTTTGTATATTTTACTAATTTTTTTCATAGTTCCACACAACTTCTTCCTGTTTTCTCGATTGATCTGTGTTCAGTTTTTCAAGGTCTATCCACTGTGCCAACTTATAACTAAATCTGAGGGGGGTGCGATGGGGAGGTTCCCTTGTAAGTTCTAGGGGACTGATGACCTCAGATGTTAAGTCCCATAGTGCTCAGAGCCATTTTGAATACTCAAACACCGCATCCCCCGGTACGTCAGCCTCTGGCTGCTGGCCATACGCACTCTGCTGGTGCGAGAGGCCCATATTGCCCGCTCGGAGTATGGAGGCCAGGCGGTGGTAGCTGTGTTTACGTCCGGTTACGTCACGCTCCAAAGCCCTAGAGCGAAGAAGTCATCCGTTGACACCACGGCTGAGACGGGTATGGCCAGGCGCTCGAATCGTACTCCCTAAACGGCGGTGAAGTACTGAGCTGCTCGAGCGTCCAGGTGCTCAGGCGACGGGCAGGGGAATCGTGACTCCATCGGCACGGCTCCGGCCGACGCAGACTGGACGTCAGGTAACGGCACCAGCTGTTCGACGATAACGAACTTGTTTCGTTAGGTTTAAATGCTGCTGCTGCTTGCTGATTTAATGATAGTACCTGTGTTTGTATGTCAAACCGAACAATTTGGAACAGACGCAACGACCAACTGGCCTGGTCATTGGTATGCGAAGGCCTGATGATACAGAGGGCGGTTACTTCCGCTGATTATGCAATTCAATGATCAGCACTGACCGGTTTTAGCTGTGGCCTGTTTACAGCTCTCAGGTCTCTAATAGTCATGGGCGACTGGAATGCAGTTGTAGGGGAAGGAGTAGAAGAAAAGGTTACAGGAGAATATGGGCTTGGGACAAGGAATGAAAGAGGAGAAAGACTAATTGAGTTCTGTAACAAGTTTCAGCTAGTAATAGCGAATACCCTGTTCAAGAATCACAAGAGGAGGAGGTATACTTGGAAAAGGCCGGGAGATACGGGAAGATTTCAATTAGATTACATCATGGTCAGACAGAAATTCCGAAATCAGATACTGGATTGTAAGGCATACCCAGGAGCAGATATAGACTCAGATCACAATATAGTAGTGATGAAGAGTAGGCTGAAGTTCAAGACATTAGTCAGGAAGAATCAATACGCAAAGAAGTGGGATACGGAAGTACTAAGGAATGACGGGATACGTTTGAAGTTCTCTAACGCTATAGATACAGCAATAAGGAATAGCGCAGTAGGCAGTACAGTTGAAGAGGAATGGACATCTCTAAAAAGGGCCATCACAGAAGTTGGCAAGGAAAACATAGGTACAAAGAAGGTAGCTGCGAAGAAACCATGGGTAACAGAAGAAATACTTCAGTTGATTGATGAAAGGAGGAAGTACAAACATGTTCCGGGAAAATCAGGAATACAGAAATACATGTCGCTGAGGAACGAAATAAATAGGAAGGGCAGGGAAGCTAAGACGAAATGGCTGCAGGAAAAATGTGAAGACATCGAAAAAGATATGATTGTCGGAAGGACAGACTCAGCATACAGGAAAGTCAAAACAACCTTTGGTGACATTAAAAGCAACGGTGGTAACATTAAGAGTGCAACGGGAATTCCACTGTTAAAGGCAGAGGAGAGAGCAGATAGGTGGAAAGAATACATTGAAAGCCTCTATGAGGGTGAAGTTTTGTCTGATGTGATAGAAGAAGAAACAGGAGTCGATTTAGAAGAGATAGGGGATCCAGTATTAGAATCGGAATTTAAAAGAGCTTTGGAGGACTTACGGTCAAATAAGGCAGAAGGGATAGATAACATTCCATCAGAATTTCTAAAATCATTGGGGGAAGTGGCAACAAAACGACCATTCACGTTGGTGTGTAGAATATATGAGTCTGGCGATATACCATCTGACTTTCGGAAAAGCATCATCCACACAATTCCGGAGACGGCAAGAGCTGACATGTGCGAGAATTATCGCACAATCAGCTTAACAGCTCATGCATCGAAGCTGCTTACAAGAATAATATACAGAAGAATGGAAAAGAAAATTGAGAATGCGCTAGGTGACGATCAGTTTGGCTTTAGGAAAAGTAAAGGGACGAGAGAGGCAATTCTGACGTTACGGCTAATAATGGAAGCAAGGCTAAAGAAAAATCAAGACACTTTCATAGGATTTGTCGACCTGGAAAAAGCGTTCGACAATATAAAATGGTGCAAGCTGTTCGAGATTCTGAAAAAAGTAGGTGTAAGCTATAGGAAGAGACGGGTCATATACATACAATCTGTACAACAACCAAGAGGGAATAATAAGAGTGGACGATCAAGAACGAAGTGCTCGTATTAAGAAGGGTGTAAGACAAGGCTGTAGCCTTTCGCCCCTACTCTTCAATCTGTACATCGAGGAAGCAATGATGAAAATAAAAGAAAGGTTCAGGAGTGGAATTAAAATACAAGGTGAAAGGATATCAATGATACGATTCGCTGATGACATTGCTATCCTGAGTGAAAGTGAAGAAGAATTAAATGATCTGCTGAACGGAATGGACAGTCTAAAGAGTACACAGTATGGTTTGATAGTAAATCGGAGAAAGACGAAGGTAATGAGAAGTAGTAGAAATGAGAACAGCGAGAAACTTAACATCAGGATTGATGGTCACGAAGTCAATGAAGTTAAGGAATTCTGCTACCTAGGCAGTAAAATAACCAATGACGGACGGAGCAAGGAGGACATCAAAAGCAGACTCGCTATGGCAAAAAAGGCATTTCTGGCCAAGAGAAGTCTACTAATATCAAATACCGGCCTTAATTTGAGGAAGAAATTTCTGAGGATGTACGTCTGGAGTACAGCGTTGTATGGTAGTGAAACATGGACTGTGGGAAAACCGGAACAGAAGAGAATCGAAGCATTTGAGATGTGGTGCTATAGACGAATGTTGAAAATTAGGTGGACTGATAAGGTAAGGAATGAGGAGGTTCTACACAGAATCGGAGAGGAAAGGAATATGTGGAAAACACTGATAAGGAGAAGGGACAGGATGATAGGACATCTGCTAAGACATGAGGGAATGACTTCCATGGTACTAGAGGGAGCTGTAGAGGGCAAAAACTGTAGAGGAAGACAGAGATTGGAATACGTCAAGCAAATAATTGAGGACGTAGGTTGCAAGTGCTACTCTGAGATGAAGAGGTTAGCACAGGAAAGGAATTCGTGGCGGGCCGCATCAAACCAGTCAGTAGACTGATGACAAAAAAATAAGGTCTATCTTCTGCTCCAGGTTCTGCTATTGTTTTATTCTCTTATACCGGCAATTCTCCCCTTCTAAGAAAATAAATCCGCTCATGGATTTCTGTTGAATAGTTTACTGTAACGTAGGCACTAATTAATTTAAAAGTCTTTACAGTTTCCATTTTCAACTTTACTCGTGTTGACAATGGGTTCTACACGATTTATATTTCTTTTTCAAACAAACTAAAGTTGGAGTCACGAACGATGGCTGTCGTGTTTACGCTTGATGTCTGACAGCCAATGACCTGTCAACAGTGTTTTGAGCGCTGCTATGTGAACGCCGTAGCCGGTATGAGCATCAGACACGAATGCAGGGAGTTGTTCAGTGAATTCATATTCCATTTTCCGTGATTTGGCATCACCGATGCTGGTGGCAAGTGAAAAATTCTACATAAATAACCGAAAGATATAATTTGCAGGATACTAGCTTCCTTAAAGCGCAGAGCAGGTGTATGCGCGTATCACAATTGTTGCTTGGAACCGGCAACAATGCAGTCCCCGTCAGTGGCTCGACCTATGAGAACGGTCATTGAGAGGTTTTGCTCTGTTCTTTGTTAGATTGTTTCTCACTGGTGCCGTTCTGATTGGTTGGAGGTTGGCAGGAATGGGATTTGGGTTACCATTCACTTGAACTGGTAGTAAGCAGTACTTATTACGGCAAAAATTATGCAAGTAGCTGAGATTAAAGTTCCAGTAGTTACGAGTTGGGATGATGTTCAGTACTGTACTTTGCCACGTGGTCTAGAAGGTGCGCCATTGAAATGCGGCCATTTTGCGCCGATAATATTTGATCTAGGGAGGCTAGCAGAGTCGGGTGTAGCGCGTTATGTAAGTAGGTCATGTTTTCCACAGGTAGAGTTTCAAGAGGTAGTTCGCTTAGGTTAATCAGTGGGTGGGAGATGTTCAAGGTGATAGTTCGAGTTACAGTGAAGAGCAATTGGGTGCGTGGTCCAGGGATATCACATCGGATGCCATTGACAAATAACCCTTATTCCTGCAGCTCTATGCGCTGTGCGACATCGTTTCGTCCTTGCTGGAAAGAAGTAACAATAATAACTACTGGATTTGCTACAGAGAATAACCAATGCAAACTTATTCTTTGGATGAATTCTGTTGTTAAGTTATTATTCTTGTTTGTGGCTTAAGTGCGTAGTGATGTGTAAGGATAACTGTGGAAGATAGTGGAGGCAGTGCATCTATAGTTCCCTTTAAAAAAACGAATGTGACTTGTTTGAACAACTGTGCCACGAGTTGGAAGTCATAATTTGATATTGAAAGGTGAGGTCATTTTGATCACTTCAAATCGTTGCTGATAAAGCGTCACGAACATTTTTGACTTTCCCCTAGTACATAGGGGTTGGTCAACATAATCCACTGCTTTCTTATTAGGAGTTCTTTCTTGGCATTTCAAAGTTTTAATGTTCATCTTTTTCATCTCACTGACAATATATCCTTTTCTGGCAGGAGGGGGGTGGGAGGAGGGGAGGGGAGAAGGGTAGGGCAGTTACAAAGTTCAAATGGAGAAGACTTCTTTTTTGAAGTTATTGTAATGTTAATGTAATATCTTAACATTTTTGCAGTCGTTCAATGGACTCTGCTTTAGATTGTTTGTCAGTGGGTGTAATGCACTAATCATAAGTTTCTTAATCTGCAATACCCAGCACAATCCCTTTGTTAAATCGCACATACATGCTAAGTCTTGTGCTGGTAGAGGTGCAATGAGAACACAGCGCAGATAAACAATGTAGAACAGTTTGACTGAGAAGCACATAAACCAAAATACTACTCCTTTGAAGAAAAGTAAGTCACTACAATAGTTGAGCTCGCCCGTCTAGCCGTGCGGTCTAGCGCGCTGCTTCCCGAGCGGGAAGGCGTGCCGGTCCCTGGCATGAATCCGCCAGGCGGATTAGTGTCGCGGTCCGGTGAGCCACCCAGCCTGTGGATGGTTTTTAAGGCGGTTTTCCATCTATCTCGGCGAATGCGGGTTGGTTCCCCTTATTTCGCCTCAGTTACTCTATGTCGGCGATTGCTGCGCAAACACTGTCTCCACATATGCGTACACCATCATTACTCTACCACACAGACATTTGGGGTTACTCTCGTCTGGTATCAAACTTTCCCGGGGTAGGAGGGGAGGGGGGAAGATGAGTCGGGGGGGGGGGGGCATCCCCTGGGGGCCGAACCACACAATAACCCTGGGTTTGGTTTGGTGTGGGGTGGTGGTGAGGTGGGTGGAATGCTGTGGCCTGTTGTGGGGATGTGAACCACTGAGGGCTATGGCAGGACGAAGTCTCCCTGTCGTTTCTAGGTCTTCGGTTTAATACACAATACACACACTACAATAGCTTGCGGAAATTCGTGATGGGCACCAAATTTATATGAGCCTGAACTTTGACTGTTTTATCATCATGGCCTTCAGTCTAAGTTTAATATTCATTAGGAAGTAGAACAAAATAATGGGTGAAGGTCAATGGCTGATACCAAATTCCCTGTCATCTGCGACACAGAGGCCACATCTTGATGATGGTGAAGGCAGACACTGGTGGCTCCCACAGTCAGCAGTGGCTGGCATGGCATTTCGTCATACATAGCAAAGGTTCGTATTGAGATTTTGGTGGAAGCACTGTGGGTGCAGTCAATGCCAGGCCCAGAGATCTACAGAAGGTCACTTGCATTAACTTTTTGCGGCCTTAAATACCCAGGACACACAGAAATAGTAGAGGAACTATTTGTGATCACGTGGACTGCAGAGGCAAACAGGTCCAGAGGGCCAGTTACCTCTGGCAGCACTCGCTGTGCCACCTGCTGGCCTAGGGAACCTGCATGATTAAAGATCTGTCATCTACTGATGTAATCCCTTTTAGGTTAGGCCGTTGGTACACCACTGCTGTGAGAAGGGTTACCAATCTGTTGGGTGTACACACCAAACACAGCTTCCCTCCTCTCCTAGTAGGGTGAGAGGGTGTGGCACATCTCGATGTCCAACGAACATGGCTCTTCGTAACTGGCTTCCCGTGAAACTGGTGAGCCCAGTGGGCTAAAGTCAGTGTCTATAGAAGCTGGTGTCTCGACCAGCGATGGGCTGATCTCCCTAGAGGCCAGAGAATGCGTACCCTGTGGGTGCTGTGGTTGTGCTGTGTTGTCAAAGGTTCTCCGATGGGGCATGTCCGACTCTAAAGCAAAAATTCATGACAATCCACTGCTAGGAGGCGTCGCTGCTTCCTGTGGGCACACCTGGTTGACATGCTTGCGACAAATGGATGATCCTTATGTAGTCATACTTCCACCATGGCCTGTTGCAGTAAATGGATGACTACAGTCAGGGCCCATTGGCGGCGATTTTTGGAGAAAACTAAAACTAACGTCACCTTTGACGGAACAATAGCTGCATTGAGACTGTGGAAGGCGAGACGGAGTTCTTGCAGGATAAAAAGCTCGGACTCAGGTTGCCATCCATGAAGTTTTCTGGTGGGTTTGATGCTGTCCAGAGGGGTGGACAAAAATAGAGTGAGGGCTTATTCTAAATCATGATGGTGGTGTAACTTTGCTAACTGAGACTTGAATATGTGGACAAAACATTCTGCTAATCCATCCAGTAGAAGGTATGAACTGAGGCCCATTGTTGGTAACCATGATTTCCCAGAGTCCTTCTATGGAGAAGATCAGTGGCAGAGCCTGGATAGTCTGTGCTGAGGATGTTCATGACATCTGAGAAACGTAGGGGAATCTGTTTCCCATATAAACCATAATAAATCATGTATAGCTAAGGAAGGGGCCTGCAAAGTCTAAATGGAGTCACAACGAAGGTGCTGAAGCATATGAACAAGGGAAGTATCTGTGAGTAACCACTGCCTGTTTGCTTTGGTGGGTCTCACATACCACCACCATGTTGGCAATGTGTGTATCAGTCCATCACCAATACACATGTTGATTGGGCAGCCTCTTCATGAACACAACTGCGCAGTGGCCCAGATGTAGGAGAGACAGGATGCGGTGTTGCAATACAGATGGAATCATGACGCGAATGTGGCGATTTTCTCTATGTAACTAGAGGACTGCATTGAGGGTGGAGGGTGGCACCTGTGCCAGAATGCATATATGTCTGGATAATCTGTTTCTGATCTGTTGGCCACCTTCAGTGCACCAGATGGAACATTTCCCAGATAACTGGGTCCTCCGAGGAGTGATAGGCGATGTTCTTTGCATCCAGGGGAAGGGTAGCTACAGCTTCTTCAGCTTCTGTGTCCATTCGTCAACAGACCTCTGATCCCGAATTGGAGGTCCGCAGCTCGTAGTCGTGCGGTCGCGTACTCGCTTCCCGCGCCCTGGTTCCCGGGTTCGATTCCCGGCGGGGTCAGGGATTTTCTCTGCCTCGTGATGACTGGGTGTTGTGTGATGTCCGTAGGTTAGTTAGGTTTAAGTAGTTCTAAGTTCTAGGGGACTGATGACCATAGCTGTTAAGTCCCATATTGCTCAGAGCCATTTGAACCATTTGAACCCGAATTGAATTGCATGTCCTGTCCCAATGGTAACCAGGAAAGAATGCTGAGCTGTGGAGCAATGTCTGACATATGAATAGCCAGACAGAAACAGTGTCCACCTCCAAAGGTAACACGCCAATTTGGTCTGAATGTTTGAGTCTTCCTCGAATAATGGTAAAAGAGGTTTGCGGTCAGTCGAGTGACATTAAACATTGGTAGTACACATAAGCATGGTATTTCTTGAGTGTAAACACAATAGCTAGGGCCTCCTTTTTTATCTGGCTGTAGTTGCATTGTGCCTGTGTCAGAGTTTTGAGTGTGAATGCAATAGCAAGTTGCACACCATCTACTTCATGAGATAACACCGCACACAAGCTGTAAACAGAGGCATCATCTGCTACAATTAAAGGTTTTGCTGGGTCGTTGGCCATAAGGTATATTGCACGGAACAGGGCTTCCTTGAGATCTCGAAGGGTGAGAGTCCAATCCCACTTCACACTTTTGCATAGCAAATGATGAAGTGGTTCGGCTATGGCAGTGGTATGTAGGATGAACTTTTGATAATAATTAAGTTGACCAAGCACACATAGCAGTTGCTTAATGTGATATGAGACTAGAAGTTGCTGGGCAGCTTGAATATATTGTGTTGTGGGTTGTATTCCTGAAGCACTGAGAACATGACCAAGATATTCCCAAAGTACAAACGAATGGCATTTCATCATGTTCCACTTTAGACTGGCTTGTTGGACAACAGCAAAATGGAATCATGGTTGACCACCAACTCCTGGGCGTTTTTACCAGTGACTAGAATGTTGTCCAGACAGTTCGCTGTCCAAAGTACAACCCATGTCAACTGTTGCAAGTACTGTCGAAAAATAGCTCGAGCAGTGGAAATACCATAAGGAAGCCTGTTACAGTGAAATAGTCCAAATGAAATGTTAATGATCATAATGCTCCGTGACGCTTCGTCCAGAGGGAGCTGAAGGTAAGCATACTGCAAATCAATCTCGGCCAAAATCTTGTCACCCGTGAGTCGCAGCATAATGTCTATTTTTGGAATCGGGTGGGCATCGATGATAGACTGTGCATTAACTGTGGCCTTCAAGTCACTGAAAATTCGAAATGACCCATTTGGATTTTTCACAAACGCCTTCCTGTTTGAGGTGCTATAGTTCCGACTGTAGTTGATTTCTAAGAGAGAATGGAACATTTCGTGCTCTGAAGGAACGGGGAGTGGATGTTGGAAGAAGGATGACATGAGCCTCAAAATTAGTGACGCCAGAGGCAGGCTGTTAAAAAGCTAACTTGTATTTGGAGCATAGGTCGTATAAGTAGCAGCTAGCCCCCAATGACTGAATGCTGTTGGTAGAGCCATGTACTTCCAAGCCCAAGTCATTAAAAAGTTCCAAACGAAGGATGTTTGTGGCTCCTACAGTGTTTACGATTAAGATGTGTGCCATGATTGCAGTAGAATGATACTGAATACGAGCCATGAAGTTTCCTTTCACTTCATCAGTATCATTGCTGTAGATATGCAGGTGTCTGGAGAATTCCTGTTGTGGAAGTGAGCACATATGGCAATAAGTCTCCCAAATAACAAGAATTGTGAAAGAACCCATATCAACCTGGAACTCCACTGGGACTGTGCTGACTTCCACCACAAGCATTAATAATCTATCAGACACACATCAAAAAAAGTTTTGCATCACCTCATTTCCCATAGTTCCGGAACCTGTACAGAAAATTGGAATAGCGATCAACATAAACATCATTTCCGCCCTTTTTATTGCCCATGAAAACCACACATTGCATGTTGTATCACCATACAGCGAGACCTTCGGAGGTGGTGGTCCAGATTGCTGTACACACCGGTAGACCTAATACCCAGTAGCACGTCCTCTTGCATTGATGCATGCCTGTATTCGTCGTGGCATGCTATCCACATGTTCACCATGGCACTGTTGGTCCAGATTGTCCCACTCCTCAACGGCGCTTCGCCGTAGATCCCTCAGAGTGGCTGGTGGGTTACGTCGTCCATAAACAGCCCTTTTCAATCTATCCCAGGCATTTTCAACAGGGTTCATTTCTGGAGAACATGCTGGCCACTCTAGTCGAGCGACGTCGTTATCCTGAAGGAAGTCATTCACAAGATGTGCACGATGGGGGCTCGAACTGTCGTCCATGGAGACGTATGCCTCGTCAATATGCTGCCGATAAGGTTGCACTATCGGTCGGAGGATGGCATTCACGTATCTTACAGCCGTTACGGCGCCTTCCATGACGACCAGCGGCGTACGTCGGCCCCACATAATGCCACGCCAAAACAGCAGGGAACCTCCACCTTGCTGCACTCGCTGGACAGTGTGTCTAAGGCGACTGATGACCTCAGAAGTTAAGTCGCATAGTGCTCAGGACCATTTGAACCATTTTTTATGTCTAAGGCGTTCAGCCTGAGTGGGTTGCCTCGAAACTCGTCTCCGACGATTGTCTGGTTCACGGCATATGCGACACTCATCGGTGAAGAGAACGTGATGCCAATTCTGAACGGTCCATTCGGCATGTTGTTGGGCCCATCTGTACCGCGCTGCATGATGTCGTGGTTCCCAAGATGGACCTCGCCATAGACGTCGGGAATGAAGTTGCGTATCATGCAGCCTATTTCCCACGGTTTGAGTCGTAACATGACGTCCTGTGACTGCCGAAAAGCATTATTCAACATGGTGGCGTTGCTGTCAGGGTTCCTCCGAGCCATAATCCGTAGGTAGCGGTCATCCACTGCAGTAGTAGCCCATGGGCGGCCTGAGCGAGGCACGTCATCGGCAGTTCCTGTCTCTCTGTATCTCCTCCATGTCCAAGCAACATCACTTTGGCTCACTCCGAGACACGTGAACTCTTCCCTTGTTAAGAGCCCTTCCCGGCACAAAGTAACAATGCGGACGCGATCGACCCTCGGTATTGACTGTCTAGGCATGGTTGAACTACAGACAACACGAGCCGTGTACCACCTTCCTGGTGGAATTGCTGGAACATATAGGATGTCGGATCCCCTCCGTCTAACAGGTGTTGCTCATTCATGGTTGTTTACATCTTTGGGTGGGTTTAGTGACATCTCTGAACTGTGAAAAGGACTGTGTTTGTGATACAATATTCACAGTCAACCTCTGTCTTCATGAGTTCTGGGAACCAGGGTGATGCAAAACTTTTTTTTTTTAATCTGTGGGTATGGAAGCACTGTGTGGATGTGTAAAACATCTGGAGCATGGGCATCAGGCAGGGGTAGGGGGCCCATCAGGGCGTAATTTAATTACTCTTGAGGGAAGATTAGCAAACTTCCATCTTGTGTCCTTTCTTACCTCAGGGAGAACATTTAACTCGGGAATAATAACTCTGTTCCCATGGACGAGAAATAAAACAGTTGCTGAATGAGGGTGACCACTACAGGCAATACAAATTGGTTGAGGGCTTGCCAGCCACAGGCAAATCAGAATGCTGTGAAGGCAGTGGCTTGAGTTGGGGCCGAGGTTTTGCTGTCTTTAAGGTTTCGTTTTCAATTACTTTTTTCTCAAAACATAAAACTGACTCCATATTATTATCCAGCTTAAAATCAGCGTGTACTGTACTCCTCATCTCGGAGAGTTCGAGAATTTTATTGTAACTGGTGTCAGTTTTAAACTGATTTTTCTTTTTCTCCGCATTATCTTCGTAGTTATTCCTGATACTGTATAACTCTGTTTCTCTCAACAGGGTGTAAATAGTGCCACGGAGTTAGTAAGTTCCATGTTTTAAAGCACCTCTGTCCAAAATTTACTGATCGCATATCTGATTATAAGAGTAGAAGTTATAGTTTCTCGACAAAATATTCGGTATGGAATAAGTTCAGTAAGGTAATTTTGTATGCGTGATGAGACAAGTTTTTCGTGGGGTTAAAGGCAACAATTGTATTTGAGTTTTGCATGTGACACTATCTGCTATCAGTATGTGCTAATGTGCTAAAAGACTTGCTGATATATCTAGAGTTCAGAAACTTTAAACAAACGAGGCCACATCTATATCGTTAGGTGACTGAAATGTATTGTAGTTATACTTTATTGTATAGTTTTGAAATACTTCACAAGTATTGTTCTTCTTCTTGTAAGATACCCATTGTGAACGTGGACCACTTTCCGTCTGGAAGTTAACAATCGCACTCTCAAATGTTTTAGGCATTTTGGATAAAGTATTTCTCATAAACACAGCAATAAAACGTGGTATTTCCTGTTTTTAGCATAATTATCTAAGTCAATTATAATAATTTCTTTTGTTGGAAGACTTCTTAAGGAGAACGTTTTTCATCAAATACAGACCAAACCTGCTTTTCCTATATAGTACTAAACACAGCCTATTTCCTTCTTAAATTGCTTTTGTATCTCATTTAGCTGTTTGCTAGCGGGTTTTGCACCATTAATATAATAACAGTATATATGTTAGCGCGTATTATAAGGATATAAAATGTCAATTCATAAGATATCAGCGAAGGAACGCTCGTATCGGAGCACAGAAAAGGCGAATATGCTCCTATTTAAAAGGCTCTGACTCAAAAATGAGATACCAGCTGCCTCATTCTACCTTCCTCAGCACCTTTAAAAATTTTCCGAAAAGTTCTAGTATGCGAACATATACGCGCTCTTTTCAACATGCAGATCTTCTCTCACTCCCACAAACTCCGCTAACTGTAACTCGCTCACACCCATCGCTGTAAATTGCCATACCCATCCACTCCCATGTATCCATCTCTCTCGTTCATTCATCCCAACTTATTGTATTATTTCTTTGTGTCTTTCTGCCACTGTCTCCTGCCTCACAGCCACAGTCTCCTCCTTTCTGTCCTACTAATACTGTCTACTTCAGTGTCACCATCTCGTTCTTGCTCTTTCTTAGTTCTACTATCTCATTCATTCCTTCCCACTCCTGCTCTATCTGCTTGTTGTCACTACCCCTCTCTTTTCCTCATTGTCACTCTCATAGGCTGTGTCTCTGATTATCACCAGTTCTCACCCACTTCCACTTTTTCCTTCTCTTTATTCCTCACCCATTGGCACTGTCTCCTTCAATCTTTTCCTTGCATTGTTCTGTCACCGTCAACTTTCTTCCACTGCCACTGTGTCCCTCTCGCTGTCTCTTTCGCTCTTTCTATACCACAGCCATCGTCTACCATCTTCCAGTATTTATTACTTTACCGTCTCTTTCCCATTACCACTGTTTCCTTCTATCTTAGGTTTGAATATGTTATACGCCAAAAATTTTGGGAAAATTTTTAAAGGTACCGGTACTGAGGAACATAGATTGATGCAGCTGGTACCCCACTTTTCAATCAGTCTTTTAAACACAAGCATATTCAGTTTTTTTGTGCTCCAGTGGGAGCATTTTTCTGCTGGTTCCCTTTTTTTCCTTGCTACAGCAGAACATTGCACTCATAAGAAAAGAACTTTATGAGACATAAAAATTTTGATGGTTTACTTATGTGAAACTGCGATAAACCAAAATTAATTTTCAGCCTCTGATTTTACGTGCACAAAATTTTTGCATGTACTTCAGTACTACAACATGGGGTTCCGAGACTCATTCTGATGATAACGGAGACACTTTAAGCATATTTCTCCGTGATATATCTCTTTAAAAATACGTTTTCGCCTCACACCCGATTTTACTTCAGTATTTTACGTGTACCTGTAGAGTGAATTTGAACCTCTGCATCTCGGAAACGGATTAAGAGAGCAAGAAACTTTTCGAGGTTGTCTGAGATGGGGACCTTAGAAATATATAGTAAAAATTTCAGCCATATGCTGTGCATGTCCATCTTGGGATCCGCGACCCGGTTTTAGTCCCCAGAAGTCATGATTTTGTGGTGATTTCGATAACGGGCAAAGATATTTGAAAGTGGAAGGATGGCATTTCTAGATGAATGCCTAGAGAACATACCGTTAAAATTTGAGCAATTTGCTACTGTTAGTTGTATATATATCCACTGCTGGCGGCGAAAAAAATGATGAAAAGGCTTTTCCGAGTTTTCTCAAGAACCGCCCATGATTTAAATGGTGCCTCTATAAGCCCCTCAAGGCGTACTATAGACCACATCTAATGCAAAAAGAACCAACCAATGTGCTCCATTTGCCTAAGAGGAGGAAGTGTGTAATATTCAACTTTTGACTTTCGATAGTTACAGTAAGACGATCCTTTGTTGGGTATACAAATGGTCCCTAGCCCAAGGACTATCCAAAATATTTGAGTCTACCTTTCTATCGCCAATAGAACCTGAGTTGTGATCCGAGGAAAATCCTATTTCTAAGCGAAATTTTGGAATATACTGGAAGAGCAAGCTGTGTCATTCGTATCGATCATATAGAGGAACTGTAAGATAAAATTAATATTCACTTTCTAAAAGATGATTGTCATAGTAATGTGTTTAATTGTAAGAGAGTTTATTTTACACATACAAAGTTCTGCCTATAATCTCGATGCCTTCTCAGAAGTAAATCTGAAAATAATTCGTTGCTCAAGAAAGACTGCTTTACAGAATCTGAATACTCTGTTTTATTTTAAGTGGGTGATTTACATCTACATCATCTATATCATACTCCGCAAGACACCTAATCGTATGTGGCGGAGGGTACTTTCGGTACCACTATCTGATCCCTCCAACCCTGTTCCATTCGTGAATAGTGCGTGGGAAGAATGGTTGTCGGTAAGCCTCTGTATTGACTCTAATTTCTCGAATTTTCTCCCCATGCTCAATACGAGAGCTGTATATGGGGGGAATTACTATGTTGTCCGATTCCTCCTGAAAAGCGCTGTCCAGAAATTTCAATAGTAAATCTATCCGTGATGCACAACGCCTCTCTTGTAACGTTTGCCAGTGGAGTTTGTTTAGCAACTCCGTAACGTTCTCTCGCCAGCTAAAAGATCCCGTGACGAAACGTGCCGCTCTTCGTTGGATCTTCTCTATCTCCTCTATCAGTCCTACCTGATAGGGATCCCAGATAGATGAACAATACTCATGAATCGAGGGAACAAGAGCCTTATAAGCCATTTCTTTCGTGGATGAGTTACATTTCCTTAATATTCTTCCGATGAATCTGAGTCTGGTGTCTGCTTTTCCCGCAATCTGTTTTATATGGTCATTCCACTTAAGGTCGCTCTGGATAGTTACGCGTAGATGTTATACGGCAGACGCTGTCTCCAGCTGTTTGTCATCAGTAGTCTGTCTGTACAGCAGTGGAATTCTTTTCCTATGTATGCGCAATATGTTACATTTATTGACGTTCAGGGTCAACTGCCAGTATACACCGTTCATCAACTCTCTGCAGGTCGTTCTGCAAAATTCTTACTGCCAATAGCCTTAAAGAGCATCCGACGCTTTCTACTAGATCATTTATATATATTGTAAACAGCAAAGGTCCTAACACACTTCCCTGTGGTACTCCGGATATTACCTTTACATCTGTCGATTTAGTCCCTTAGGGACGACGTTTTGAATTCTATCTGCAAGAAAGTCTTGAATCCAATCGCAGGTGATTTTTATGGAGGAGATGTTCACTTTCCGTAATGTTCCTTCGCATAATCTTTATTGAATCTTACAGGTATCTCATCTGATCCTCTAGCCTTTCCATTACTAAGCGATTGTAGATGCTTTTCAATTCCGCGATCGGTTAACTCAATATCTGCCATTTCAATGTTCGTACGGTTATTAAAACGAGGGACTGTGTTAAGATCTTCCGCGGTTAAACAACTTCGGAAGACCGAATTTAGTATTTCGGTCTTCTCTTAGCTATTTTCCATTTCGGTGCCGGTGTGGTCGCTGATAGAATGAGTAGATGATTTTGACCCACTTACTGATTTTACATACGACCAAAATCTCTTAGGGTTTTTACTCAGGTCATTGACAAGGCCTTACTTTCAAAGTCATTGAACGCTTTTCTCATTGGTCTCCTTACGCTCATTTTTGCTTCGTTCAGCTTTTGTTTGTCAGCTATGTTTTTACTTCTCTTGAATCTGAGATGAAGTGGTCTTTGTTTACGTAGCGCTTTTCTAACACGGCTATTAAACCATGGTGGATCTTTCCCAGCCCCTAAAACCTTACTCGGAACATACTTGTGTAGGGCATATTGAACGGTGCCTTCGAATTTTTTCCATTTGTTCTCCATATCTTCGTCCTCATCACCGAATATTTGATGCTGACTGCTGAGATATTCTGAAATTTGTACCCTGTCACCCTTGCTGAGCAAATATATCTTCCTACCTTTCTTAACATTCCTTGTAGGAACCGTCGTCATCTATGCTGTCACAGCCTTATGATCACTGATGCCTTCCTCGACGTTAACAGATTTGATAAGTCCAGGTCTGTTTGTTGCCAGGAGGTCTAAGACCCTCTCGAGTTGGTTCTCTAAATATCTGCTCAGGGTAATTTTCGGACAAGAGATCCAGAACAACGCCACACGATTCCCTGTCTCTGGCACCAGTTTTGACGGCATAACACTCCCAATCTATACCTGGCAAGTTGATGTCATGTATTACAATGAACCGATTCTGACTCAGTACAACGAAACTGGTTGATAGTTACATTAAGGAAATATTATTCATATCGTATACCAGTTGTATACAAAACGCAGTTCAGTGTCAGTTTCATTTTATTAGGGCAGACATAGATATTAAAACTTGGTTACCTGCTGGAAATGTTTTTATATAGTTACTCAAATTTGAACTAGCTTTTGTTTGCGATAGATGATATCGTAAAAAGTGCTGAAGGTGAATAATATGTTTAATTGTAGGATGAACAAAGAAAGAAATATAACATTTTTATAATAATTTTGTTTACAATGGGCCTGCAGCTCGATATACGTCGTGTAAAGACATTATGAATTAAGTCCAAAAAGCTGCTTCTTTTTTTGAGATGTTCATTTAATCACGACAGACATGTTTCTGCACTACTGCCATCATCAGGCGATCTGAAAGTCATGGTTTTATTATATACTATTTTCTAGGACAGACAGTAGCCTACTTGTCATATATGAGATCGACAACCATACATTTATGGAATTCTTAACTTACCTATAACGTCGCTGGTTCGTCACTTAAGCGTGTTTCTTACGTCTTTTAAATTGTTTCGTTGACTGGGATGTTAGTGCAGAGTTTTGTAATATCAAAGAATAACCATAACAGAAAATAATTTACTACAATATAGGAAAATTTCAGTAATGGGCACTAAAGAAATTATAGAATTATTCAAATTGGTACAACAAAATTACTTCTAGTTTAATGAAAAATTCTGCACACAAACTGAGGGAGTTGCCATGGGATGCAGCATTGCAGGAACTATATCAGATATATTCTTAAATTCATTAGAAGAAAAACTTTTCAACACCACAAACCCATCATTTAAAAAACTTGTATATTACTATAGATATGTTGATGACACCGTAATTCTACTTGATAGAAATACCACAGACATCCAGCTAATACACAATGCACTAAATGCACTACATCCAAAAATGAAATTTACAATGGAACTAGAAAACAACAAAGCGATAAACTTTCTAGACCTTACCAAAGAAAAAAATGTTGAAAATACACCCAAATTAGATATATACAGTAAACCTACCACCACAAATAACATTGTACATGCCACCCAAAAGCACATAAATACGCCTAATTTCATGCCATGATCAACAGGATAATAAACCTCCCACTAGAACAAGAAGCAATACATAAACGAATAAAAATTTAAAAATATGTGGCACTACAGAATGGTTATAACGCAAAATTGGTTCAACAGATATATGACAAAAACACCACACCATTAAAATCAAAAATACATAATGAAATAACACTTCAGCGAGAAACACAAACCAAATAAATTCACATATATACCGACAACATATGTAGGCAACATATCGCACACTGAACACAATGTTAAAGAAAACAAACGTACGCCTCGTATACCACACTAAAGGAAAATTAAAAATAAGATCGGGAAAAGTTAAATTGCCAATACACTCGAATCCAGGTATATACAAAATTCATTGTAAAGATTGTGATAAGTTCTATATAGGTCAGACAGGCCGGAACTTTAATATCAGATACAGAGAACACACTAGAAACACTGAACGCAACCCATGAACCTTCTTTCAACACCTACAAATAGAACAACATACCACAGGCAATGTAGAAAAAGAAATCCAAATTTTGCATACAACACCTAAAGGTCGCTTACTCGATATTCTGGAAGAGGTCGAAATCTACACACATGCACACAAATATCCACAGCAAATACTCAACGAGCAATTAGATCTAAAACATAAACACTATATAGAAAACTTTATTCAAATCATCGATCATGAAAACGGGTAAATACCAAAGACATGAGCTAAGCCAAACCAATCACACATTCACAGATAAAAATAAACAACACGGTAACTAAGTGAAATCGATAAGTAACTGCTCTGATGTAAACTTATAAAATCGTAGGTTGAATGTCAAACAAAAAACACACACAACAAATAAAATTCAGGCTATAACTTCCAACAAACATAGCCTATGAAAGCTACGTCCTAAAATAACTTTAAAAGATGTAAGAAAAACGCTTAAGTGACGAACCAGCGATGTTATAGGTAAGTTAAGAATTCCATGAATGTATGGTTGTCAATCTCATATATGACAAGTAGGCTACTGTCTGTCCTAGAAAATAGTATATAATAAAACCATTACTTTCAGATCGCCTGATGATGACAGTAGTACTGAAACAGGTCTGTCGTGATTAAATAAACATCTCAAAAAAAGAAGCAGCTTTTTGGACTTACTTGATAATAAAATATATAATAAATTAGACCTAGATTTTGTTTGTTTGCTTTTATTCCTTGCCCTCTGTAGCATATTTTATTGATAATGCTTCATTACGACGAGAGTTTGCTCTTCCCGTAGTCAGTATGTAAGCTCAGGAGGTGGACAGTAACTCATGCCTACTTCAAATATGCATGAGCCGCTACTCTAAAAAACGCTGAAACTGGTACTGAGATTGCAAATGCAGATACGTATAAAATGTATACTACAGTTAACTAAAAATATTTCACCAAAAAATATGCATAACGGATTGTCCTGGTGAACAGACTTGTTTTTTTTTTCATTTTGAATACTATCTTTATGACTTCATGTTCTATAAAATGAAAATGTCCACAGCTACCTAGGTAGATATAAGATTTGGCGTATTTTTAATCTCATTCAATACCATGAGATGCTCTAATATCTTACGTGCTTAATGTGGAGAACTATCGAGCATTTATTCTTTCGTTTCCGTTCTTTACAAATAATTGCAGTACAGTGTTTGACCACGGCACATAATCTCTCAGACAAGCCGTACTGAGCGTGAGTGCAAACAAGGTATAGGTATTATTATCTTTCCATATTTATTTCGATGTGTTAGTTCAGAAATGTGTTTGTGTGTGTGAGGTACGTACCATAAAGGTTTAATGTTTTCCTTTTTTTCCTTACAGAATATTCATGTATCGTTCCTGCGTACAGTGCCTCCATATTCACACCAAGCCGACGTGTGGGTGGAACTGCTGAAGCATTTCAACTACAAAAAAGTTATTTTCATACACAGCTCTGATACTGACGGGCGAGCACTGCTTGGCCGTTTCCAGACAACATCGCAAAGCCTCGAAGATGATGTAGAAATTAAAGTGCAGGTGAGTCGCCACGACTGTTATACACCGCACAAAATATGAATATGATGGCGAACTCAGACATACTATGTAACCAGAAAAGGTATAGCTATAATATTCGAATTCTCTTCACGTACTCTCGGCAGAAATACTTGTGCGTTTATTAATCGAAGAATCATTAAAATTGTATTCAACAGAGATAACGAATGAAAAGCACCGGAGCGAGCAGCCGAGTCGTCGTGGCAAACGCGCACAATATTTCGACAATAGAGCGAATTATCATTAGGCACGCTGATGGCCTGATGGAGAGCCCACCGTGAGCCTGGCGGCACCATCTCAATTCGTTGCCGAAATAATGTTCGTGTTTGGCGCTCGCCTGAGAACTTTTCATTCGTGATATACTTTGGAACAAACTGAAAAATCGCAATAAGGAAACTGTTTAGAATTCTTGTAGTCACGAGAGTATGGTTTCACAGAGTACGGTTTAACACATTTTAGACGCATAGGCAAGCGAATCACTAAGTAAATGTAAGAACAGTTGAAATACTTCCGCCTGCGAGAATGCTTCTGAAATGATTTGTTTCATTAAATAAGGGAGTGTAGTCTTTAATCTGTGTATTGGTTCACAATATTAATGCCTGTTACTCTCTGAATGCACACGTAACTCAGTTTATTTTTGTTACTTTTCTGCTGTTTGTTTTGAATGATGAAAGAGGTAAGAAAATGTGCTGCTCCAACCTTGTGACGTATGATGATGGCAGTGATACCGCAATCTCTGGTTCCGACATCTCTGTTGTATCCCACATAGCAACACTCCTGTTTCAGATAATACATAAGTTGTCGTTAAAATTATTGATGAAAATTTTTCCGTTCCATTGTGTAGGCTGCTACAGTAACTGGTTTCGAATTATTTCAGAAAAACAGATTTGGCTGCGAAGTTATTTAATATCAATAACGCGTTTCATCCTTTTGGGGCATCATCATATTGTTTATAAAAATATGCCACCAATCAATTAGAAACAAACAGAGGAAGGCACATGGTCCTATCTTCTACTACTACTCCGGAAAAATGAACTGAAAGTAATAGAGAATTGCGTAAAAATAGCTGGCTGAGTAACCTATCTGTCATAAAGCCATATAAAATGGAAAACTGACGCAAAATAAACCACATAAAATGTAAAGTGAACATAGTTAAAAGAAAAGACAACCGCCAGTATATCATTAAGAAGGTACAAGAAGAAAGCGGAAAAATTTCAACGACTATCGCATGTTACCTTGACTCCGCTATAGCAGCACGCTTATAAAATAAACGCGATATGAGCCGCACACAGCACAATGTGCATTTGGCGCGCACACAAATATTACTGTGACAGATGAAGATACAAACACCGCGTATAGTGTGCCAAGAGCTGCCCAAGTGGCGCCCATGACAGGCATAAGGCATATTTACGAAATACAAAAACTAAGTAAAACTAGTGAATTAAGATGTATATATGCAAAACATTGCGATCACATGAAGCCAAAAGTACAGTAAGGTATCACTATATAAAACAGAAAAAAATAGGTAAACTGATGACATGAAAGATAGCTAGCTAAAATATGTCATTTAAACTCTGTCACACAGAGAAAAATAGCCAAAGTTTCAAGTGCATGCCCAGATTATGCATACAAGATAAACAAACCCAAACATAAAGGTATCAGGATCAGGGGCACTCGTAAGCATTACAAACTAGAGGCAAAAACCTATTTTAGTATTTCTTTTGTAAATAAAAACAGCCAAATCTTGCTGCAGTTTATTGTATTTCTCCCAGACGCGTTTCGCCCTTTTCACTTTGAGGCATCATCAGCGGGATCTAGAATGATACAGCTTTGTTATTTTTAGATTATAAAACGGCTCACGTCTTGCTTTTTACGTAAATAAGCGATTACGTACTGTTCTTCGCGTTTCTGGTTGGCATCGGCGTTTACATCCTGCAGAGTCGAGGGTCATAGCCTGTTTCTGTTTCTACTTCGCACACGGTAACTGGGAATTCGTCAGAGGTGAGCCGCTGATTGTAGACCATACGGCAGAGGGAGAAAGTGTGTATGCATTTAACTGCTACGTGGGGGGGGGGGGGGGGGCTGTAATGAATCTCGTAGTTACAGCTACTGAGGAACAATACACACTGATGCTTCCGTTGCGCGGTTTTATGGGGGAAGTTTCGAGTGGGAATCGAATAGAAAAATGATAGGCTTGTGGTCGGTCATCAGGTGAAACTTGGTACCACAGAGTTTGACGCGGTGTATGACACCTAACGACTCTTTCTATCATCATCATCATCATCATCATCATCATCATTTAAGACTGATTATGCCTTTCAGCGTTCAGTCTGGAGCATAATCCCCCTTATAAAATTCCTCCATGATCGCCTATTCAGTGCTAACATTCGTGCCTCTTCTGATGTTAAGCCTATTACTTCAAAATCATTCCTAACCGAATTCAGGTACCTTCTCCTTGGTCCACCCCGACTCCTCCCACCCTCTACTGCTGAACCCATGAGTCTCTTGGGTAACCTTGCTTCTCCCATGCGTGTAATATGACCCCACCATCTAAGCCTGTTCGCCCTGACTGCTACATCTATAGAGTTCATTCCCAGTTTTTCTTTGATTTCCTCATTGTGCACACCCTCCTGCCATTGTTCCCATCTACTAGTACCTGCAATCATCCTAGCTACTTTCATATCTGTAACCTCAACCTTATTGATAAGGTAACCTGAATCCACCCAGCTTTCGTTCCCATACAACAAAGTTGGTCGAAAGATTGAATGGTGCACACATAACTTAGTCTTTCTGTCTTTGTGAATAATTTGACTGTGCCACATATAAAGTTTTAGATGCAACCTCAGTAGGCTGTTCTGTGCCATGATGTATTTATGGGACAGCAGTGTACCAATGCCGGAATATCAGGCATCAGTGCCTAGGGTAAAGCGTTTGCCCAGGCTATGCCGTACAATGCGATCTAACGCAGTTTTTAAGTTGCAAGAAAGCTTTCTAGCATGCCTCCGACCAGTAGGAAATTGTTGACATTATGAATGAATTTTGCATAATAATTAACTTTATCTAGGAATGAATACAGTAGTTCTTTGAGTTTTTTAGGAGTTGATAAGTTATTTACATGAATGCGTGGTGTCTGTTCTTGTACATGCCCGAAAGAATAGACACCACGCGGAATCCTCAGCCGTGTTACATATTATGTAAACTGAAGGTGGAGGGGAAAGAAAGAAACTACTGATGTCAGTTGCATCGAGATTTTGTGCCAAATCAATGGCGACGAGTGAAATTGCGTGCCGGACTGGGATTCGAACCAGGCATCTCCAGCCTACTAGGCAGATACTTTAACCACTGCGCCACTAGGACACAGTGCTTATTGCAGCTGAGCGACCTACCTCGGCATACCTCGCAGCCGACCCACATCCCCACGTAGCTCCACCTGTCCGCAGTCCCCCTCCATGTCTTCAATGCTCGCTACTTTGAGATGCCCACAGGAGGTCGAACGTAGTTGTGCATCCACAGTGAACGTGGTTGATTCACTGCCCATCGAGGCGAATCAATTATACCAATACGCGGTGGCTGTTCCTTCAGACATGTCCGAAAGAACAGAAACCACACATTCATATAACTGATTCGCCTCGACTGGCAACGAATCCACCACCTTCAGTGCGGATACAAGTAAGTGCGTTCTCCCGTTGCAATCTCAGAGTATCGAGCGTTTCCTACTCTCCCCATCCCCCACCTCCAAACATCGCCCACAGATTTTGCAGGTGCTGCTTCCGTGCGGCTCCGGTAATTACCAAGTCAAATAATACATGCCATATTGTCATGAGATACCACAACTCTATATTTTAATATTAAAAATGAAGAAATTCCTCTAGCTGTATTTAAGGTGTCGATTTTATTTTGGCAACTAGTTTCAACGTTGTAACAACGTCATCTTCAGGCCCTATAAAATATACCATGCATACAACAACCAATGTGATATCAGTAATCTATGAGTTATTATGTAAACAAATATATTATAAACATATTGCATAATGGTTGAATTCAATAAAATTAATTACTTTTTGGCCGTTTTCATTAAATGCAATCATTCTGGAAATTAACAATTCATGTGGTATCAATAAGTACAAATGAAATTTTATTTAAGTGATCGTTTTTATTACAGACCAATGTCAAGCATTAAATGAAATGGGAGTATATATATAAATACAGGCGACAAGCCGTCACGCTTACGGATAATAAACAGTGCTAAAGAGAATATGCATTCCTAATCAGACATAGGTAGGGCAAGATCCATTATTAAACAATAGTAAAGGGAGGGAAAGGTAGAAATAGAGTTATGCTTGCATAACAATGCATTGTCATCTTACCCTACATATGGCAGGAAAAAGATCCTGTAGCTGGACTAACGACGATTGAAGAGGATCGTTCAACGTGACAGAAGTGCAATGCTTCTACAAATTGTTGCAGATTTCAATGCTGGGCCGTCAACAAGTGTCAGCATCCGAACCATTCAACGAAACGTCATCGATATGGGCTTTCGGAGAAGAAGGTCCAATCGTTTACCCTTGATGACTGCACGACACAAAGCTTTACGCTTCGCCTGGGCCCGTCATCACCGACATAGGACTGTTGATGACTGGAAATATGTTGCCTGGTCAGACGAGTCTCGTTTCAAATTGTATCGAGCGGATCGGCGTGTACGGGTATGGAGACAACCTCGTAAACCATGAACCCTGCATTTCAGCAGAAGACTGTTAAGCTGGTGGAAGCTCTGTAATGGTGTGAGGCACGTGCAGTTAGAGTGATATGGGACCCCTTGTACGTCGAGATACGACTCGGACAGGTGACACGTACGTAAGCATCCTGTCTGATCATCTGCATCCATTCATGTCCATTGTGCGTTCCAACGGACTTGGGTAATTGCAGCAGGACAATGCGACATCCACACGTCCAGAATTGCTACAGAGTGGTTTCAGGAACACTCTTCTGAGTTTCAACACTTGCGCTGGCCACCAAAGTCCCGAGACATGAACATTATTGAGCATATCTGGGATGCCTTGCAACGTGTTGTTCGGAAGAGATCTCCACCCCCTCGTACTCTTACGGATTTATGGACAGCCCTACAGGATGCATTAAGTCAGTTCCCTCCAGCACTACTTCAGACATTAGCCGAGTCCATTGCACGTCGTGTTGTGGCACTTCTGCGTGCTCGCGCGTACCCTACACGATATTAGGCAGATGTATCAGTTTCTTTGGCTCTTCAGTGTAATTAATATTACTTAACGAAAGTCTTCTGATTCGATGAATCACGAGTTGCGGAACGTCGAATTTCTTTACAGAGAGTAAGTTATAAGCCGTTACATAAAAGGAACAGCAGTATAGTACACTTGTGACAATATTTCGTGGTATTCAGCATTTTACTCAAGACCACGGCCAATTACCTATCCTATCCCCGTAAAAAGTAACTTTATATATTTTTCGTGTGTATATTTTGAGCTGTATATTTTCATTTTATTATTACGATAAATATAATATAATTGTGAGATGATGCCTGGATGAATAAATACGTAAATAAATAAGTAGATTTATAAATTAACGTTTTTTGACAGGTCGAGTTTGCAATAGAGATTGAACCGGGACTTGACAGCTATACGGATTATTTGACAGAAATTAAAGGCGCACAGTCACGAGTCTTCCTTATGTATGCAAGGTAAGGGTTTCATGGTAATTCTACTCATTACTGCAGTACCTATTCGTATTTTATGTCCTAGTTACCGTAATATATGGAAAAATATTAAGACTTCATAATCCTTCAAGACATTTCAGAGACAAACATTTCTAGCGTTACTTGGATCTGAACTACAGAATGTGACTGGAGAAGTATGCTGCATTAATGTTGTGCCAATTAGTCAATAGCTGATCAACAAATTACCCTTATTTTGATGAGATTCGTAATAATTTTATTCAGAGGAAAATTTGATAAGACTGTACGGCATCCCCGCAAAATACGAGGGTAATCCCAAAAATAAGGTCGCCTATTGTTTTTGTAAGTACATAGACCTGTTTATTTCTACAATGGTTTACATGAGTTTACAGCTTGAACATTTAGCAATTTTTCGACATAATCACCATTTCCGTCGATGCATTTTTGTAGACACTGTAGCAGTTTTTGTATGCCTGTGTCATACCAGCTCGCCGCCATGCTGTTCAGAAAGTTATGAACATCTTCTTTCACTTCGTCGTCGGAGCTGAATCGCTGGGACCACAATTAACGCTGACAGGTACTGTGAGACTCTTAAAAAAACTCATACGGCCAATTCAGAACCGGAGAAGACGAATGTTGAGCAAGGGCGCACACATTCTCCATGACAACGCTCGCCCACACATCGCTCAGCAAACCGTTGCTCTCCTGCAATAGTTTCAGTGGAACATAATCAGCCACCCACCCTACAGCCCTGACTTGGCGCCCAGTGACTATCACCTATTCCCTAGGTTAAAAGAACATTTGGCCGGAAAGCGATACAGCCCCGACGACGAGGTGAAAGAAGAGGTTCATAACTTTATGAACAGTATGGCGGCGAGCTGGTATGACATGGGCACACAAAAACTGCCACAGCGTCTACAAAAATGCATCGACAGAAATGGTGATTATGTCGAAAAATAGCTAAATGTTCAAGCTGTAAACTGATGTAAACCATTGTAGAAATAAACAGGTCTATGTACTTATAAAAAAATAGGAGACCTTACTTCTGGGATTACCGTCGTATATCAGTCGCAATTGAAAATAATGTGAGTCAGTCACTCATCAGTGCGTGAGTGATTGCAATTCCCGTTTCTGTACCACCACGGATGCCACGTAACTGTACTGGAGTAGCAGCACATATAATGGGCCTAGTTGTCTTTTGCCGCGTTGAGCAAAGCACAGAATTTCTAAACTGTCTACCAACCTGGCGTCTTCAAGCGATGTTATCCCAGCACACATGTAATACGTAGATCTTGAGCTCGCTGTTTTTTCTGTGAGGTTTTAATGGAGCTAACAAGAAACAGGCTAAGGCTTCCTCTTACTGAAATAATAAATTCCAAAGTTTATACACATGCCAGCAGTTGTTTTACTATGCAGACTTCTTCAGATAAAATTACAAACTGTACAACGATGAGGCATAGTAATGCACACGCCAACAGTTCACAGGTAAAGTTACTAATCATTCTTATCATTCAAAATACAATTGTTTATCATTTTCAAACTGAGTAGCAACTATTGTTAACATTTCACAGACCAAATTACACTCTGAACTACCTGCTTAGTTTCGATATAAGAGGCGAACTGCAATCCAGCCAAGCTACCTGTTTGGCCCCTCCACTAACGACTGAACTGTTTGAAGCGAATCACTTTGCTAGACAGTCATTCGCTGCGAAGCTGATTACACGTGAAGTAATTCGGTTCTTTCTAGCTACTCAAATGTTTTCTGACAGTTGACAAAAAACACAATTATGAGTTTTGGCGCGCAGACCAGAGGGTAATTCAGTAACCTTTTATTACAACAGCTAATCAGAACACAAGGCGCTTCAGTTGGCATAGTTTCCCGCTACCGTTGTAGCTGTGTAGAAACATCTGTTGATCCTTCCTCACTCTATCTCATAACATCAAAAGATAAGTGACCCTCATAAAGCTGGAATGATCGATCAGCCACTCCAAAATAACTAAGATATGGCGATAATACGTATTCATTAGTTCAAAATACCTTTAAGGCCGGAATTATTCATCAAATAGTCATTCATTTACACTAGGAAATCTTAAATTTAGCACCAGGATTTTGTCATCATGAGACCTCTGCTGGAATTACACGCAAGCCAGATTTTCAATCACATAACTATCACAACACAAGTAGATTCAGTTTGTGAAATCTCCCACTATAGGTGTAACTGTGTAGTAGCCACTATAGCCACTATCAGAACACAAGTAGATTCAGTTTGTGAAATCTCCCACTATAGGTGTAACTGTGTAGTAGCGTCTGGCGTTCCTAGCTCACTCTACGTTATGACGTCTTGATTCAACTAATGTATGACTGAGACGTGATATGTGGGAACAACTATGGCTCCAAGCACCATAAGTGTTACAATAGTCAACCAAATAGACCACGTCACGGTAGGATATAAATCAAATAATTTGGTGGCATGAAGTACAGATTCAGAAGTCAGCTATATGGGCCAGCAAAACTCAGAGCTTGAGACAACGTGGAGAAAGTAGTTCGATAAAACGTCGAAATCCTTAATAACACCAACAAAAAAGAATATTTCCTAGTCCTACTGCTACTTGACGACCACTGAAAAAATACAGGAACAGGAAATTAATCTAGGACAGAATATCTAGCTATTAGTTGGGATCAAGCCTGTGCAAAAAGCCAACTTAAGCCACTGGAAGTGGAAGGGAATTCTAAGTGGGTCAGAGAATTTACGTAGCTGAAAGAAATATTCACATAAGACGTAACGTGCCAGACATATAGCCGGCCGCGGTGGCCGTGCGGTTCTGGCGCTGCAGTCCGGAACCGCGGGACTGCTACGGTCGCAGGTTCGAATCCTGCCTCGGGCATGGGTGTGTGTGATGTCCTTAGGTTAGTTAGGTTTAAGTAGTTCTAAGTTATAGGGGAGTTATGACCTAAGATGTTGAGTCCCATAGTGCTCAGAGCCATTTGAACCATTTGAACCAGACATATATCAAAGAGACGATGCAAGCTGTGATTCGATCCGATTTGCCTCACAAGGAATCCCTTGAGTGTGGGGTCGCAAGTTCAAGCTTTAGTAAGGCTCACTTGAAAGTGTTGTGTTAACTAACAGCTATGACTGGAAAAATACGAGGCGTGTTTTTTAAGTAAGGTCCGTTTTGTTGTAGACACTAGTAGTTCGCGCGCATACCGCAACGAGCGCGCGCGTCGTGTACCGGCATGCCTCGAGAAAAACTGTGCCCAGTTTCAGCTCTGTGGATAACCTGTACTGTTCTGTTCTGTGCTTTCAAAATGTTTAAGACTATCAACTCACCCGTCGCATATGAGGTTCGCTCAGTGATACGGTTTTTGTCAGCAAGGAACCCGTCTGTTGCAGAAATTCATCGACAGATTTGCGAAGTGTACAGTGATACTGTTATGAGTGAAAACAAAGTGCGTAAGTGGGTGCGAGAATTCAAAGATGGCCGTGACAACGTCCATGATGAGGACCGCTCCGGTCGCCATTCTTTGATTACAGATGATTTGTTGGCTCCAATTGAAGTGAGAATTCGTGAGAACTGGCACTACACAATAACAGGTCTCTCAAACGAATTTCCTGACATGTCGAGATCAGTGCTTTATAACATTGTTTCTGAACACCTAAGGTTTAGGAAACTGTGCTCCCATTGGGTCTCGAAACTCCTAACACAGGACCACAAAAACAAAAGATATTTGAGTGTGTGATGAATTTCTTGACTCGTTATCATGGAGAAGGTGATGGCTTCTTGAGTCAGATTGTAACTGGAGACGAAACATGGGTTTCGCATATCACGCCCAAATCGAGCAACAGAGCATGGCATGGAGACACACACACTCGCCTGTAATGGTGAAGGCCAAACTGATTCTGTCCCAGGGCAAAATCATGGCGTCAATGTTTTGGGATATGCATGGTGTTTGGTTGGTCAACTTCATGCAGTGTAGGAACCACTATCAATGCAGAAGCATACTGCCAAACCCTGAGAAAGTTACGCAGAGCAATTCAAAACAAGAGATGCAGCATGCTGTCAAAGGGAATTTTCCTGCTCCATGACAATCCAAGACCTCACACTGCAGGTGTTTTGGCAGTTTTGGCTGGGAAGTTTTAGACCACGCACTCTATGGTCCTGATCTTGCGCCAAGCGATTACCATCTGTTTCTCCACCTCAAACAACACCTCAGTGGCAACCGTTACAATGATGACTACGACGTGAAAACGGCAGTGAACGCTTGGTTATCGGAACAGGTGGCAAGTTTTTATGTAGAGGGTATTTTAAAATTGGTTGAGAAGTATATGTGTTTGAACAAACTTGGCAACTATATCGAAAAATAGTGAAGTATGCATTGTCTGAAAATAAATTTACTTTTTTGAAATAACCTTTCGTTGTGTACTTATGTTCAAACGGACCTTACTTAAAAAAAAAAAAAACACGCCTCGTATTAGCTGCTAATGACTCACCACGTGCATCTGAAGGGCCACAAAAAATTAGGGTACTGGAAGTGCAGAGATCAACCTTCTATGGCATGTATGTATTATACTTCACAAAATGGACAACGTCGACATTCAAGAAATGTTCAAAGCAAACCACTAACTTGCACCATGAACACAGAATGAAAAATGGCGCGCCATAGTGGTCAGAAAGACTTGCACCATCAAGATCGAAGGCGAAATCCTTAGTAGTTACAAACCGTACAGGACTTTCAGTTAGGTATCCACTCTTACAGAATGCATATAGAATCATATTGGTGTAACAGGGTGATGAGAACTGATGGAATTTGATGGCATGTAACTGAATGCGAAACAGTCTGTCGTGGAGCTTATCGTGAAACTGGCTACCCTTTAGGCATAGCTGCAGATAGTGCGAGAATTTGTTTTATAGATACAGAAAAAATAAATATCCACAGGCTGAATTCGTCTAGCGGTTCCGGGTGGTATGAATTACAATGTGACACACTTTTCAGGGGGGAATAGATTGCTCTAAAGAAGTGTGATTTTTATATGCAGACCAGAAATCAAGCGAAAGCAATTTGTTTTGACCAGCTATTGGCCAAAATCAGTGCTGATACCAGTTACAGTTCTCCTAGGCCCTAGCCCGCAGCTCGTGGTCGTGCGGTAGCGTTCTCGCTTCCCACGCCCGCGTTCCTGGGTTCGATTCCCGGCAGGGTCAGGGATTTTCTCTGCCTCGTGATGGCTGGGTGTTGTGTGATGTCCGTAAGTTAGTTATGTTTAAGTAGTTCTAAGTTCTATGGGACTGATGACCATAGATGTTAAGTCCCATAGTGCTCAGAGCCATTTGAACCATTTTCTCCTAGGCTCATTTTCCCACTCTTGCTTGCTGTGACCTAAACATTCCCTACTGCCCTAAAAAGACCACACACACGAGAAAAAATTATAGGTGGCAGAGCATCTCCAACTTCTCGTAGCACAATAAATAACTTTCTAGTCAATTTAAAATGTAGATTCGCAGTCGGTATAATTGTATACGGTGGCGTTTGTTTACCCCTGCTACAAATTTTTAGGCCCATTCCGCAGTTAACTGTGCACTGTCAAGTTGAAGCATTGTTTGAAATTTCGTTATTTTATGTGTTGAAATTCCGTAATACCGTTCGAAGTTATGCAGCTCTCCTCTGCTCTCCTTGAAATCACTGTAATCCATGTCGTGCACAATGTGCAGCATAGTAGGTCACTATCATGCAAATCCTGCATATTGCATCGAGCATCCTTGAAACTCGAAACACCAGTTTCTGTAACAAGTGTGCCTTGTCCTCCCTTGAATTTCCGTATTTTTTCTTATGCAATACACGGTCATACTGCTCCTAGCTTATTCGAAATATGTTTACAATTGTATTTTTACTATGCTGTGGATGATATTCCATGTATGCAATTTATTTACTACCCGCTCCTTGGACAAGGATTATTCTTTACTACGTTTCACTGGAGGGGAGATTTGTGGCGTCCTATGTGACAAGGATGATGAACTGTTTCAGTATCATCTTCACTTGGCAAAAACGTATTGTCATCATTGTATTCATCATGTACAACTTCCGCATAGTTTGGCATACACGACACCACACATTCCAATGACACATCTTGCAGAAATGCTGTTTCATCTGCCACTTTTTTGTCACTCTGTGAAATTCTTTGGGTTCCTTTTCGACGAAATGTCACTTTCAGCAACTGTTGTTGTAGATATAATGCAGTGTTTGCTTTGTTTATTGTTGCTATTGCCAATACTGTGGTTCTGTGGTAAACCCTGAGTGAGACATTGAGTGTCATAAATATTATTGGCCTTTTGCAACCTGGCACTGATAGAGTTCCTTGTCAGTCAACTTGTTCAGCCACAAAATCTTTTGTGGAAACTCAAAGTCCATATAAACATGGCACTAATTCAAGCAGTGATATTCTACATATCCCAGACAGGGAGTAAATGGAAACTAAAATTTCATGATCTTCTTGTGTTTGAACCAAAAGTCATAAGGGAAAATCTCCGATTGAGTACTCCACTGCAGTCTGGCGGTCCCAGTACACACGTGAGTTTTGTGGAAAACATAGCACTCCACACATCGAAGTTCTGATACGAAACAAAAATCTAGTGTGAGCATATACGATTCGAATAGGGATTCACTGATGGCGTAAAAAATAGATTTTGTTTGTAGCCAGTGACTGGAATAAGAGTTAGTGACTGAGTGACTGAAGCCCTCCGCTCAGCAGCGGCAGCCTAAATACTTGCTGTCAAGAGGGCATTGGTGGTGTGTTGCTTGCGAGTCTGTCTCTGACCTCTCTCGTGATAGGTGTGCTTGATCCAGCTCCTACTATCGATCTTCGCACTACATCTCTGCCGGCTGGTGTGTTGGCGGCAGCTTACGCCAACACATGCCTCTTCCCCCTCCTTCCCTCCCTCCCTCCCTCCCTCCCTCCCTCCCTCCCCCCTCCCCCCTCCCCAAAATGCTGCACCGTTGTCGGGTAGGGGAGATGCAAATGATAACAGGGAGGGAGGAGGGAGGCTGGACGCTGTACGTAGAGATGGGCTGGGAGCCGTGACTGGAGGATGGCATACTCCCAAATGCACCCCATCATCGGGCTTGTGAGGCAACAGGAACATCCTTGGGAAAATTGCTGCCAGGGCACATGTCCAGGCCTGAGGGCGTGTCCTAAGGCGATGTCGACGTCGCCGACAGGTCCACGTCCATCGGGTCAGCGAGCGGGGACGGCGGTAACGAAGGAGCATCGTCCATCCGCTCCTCCTGGGGTGCCCTGGTGGCACCAGAGGCTGTCTGGGAAGGCCGCATGGTCCCGCAAGGCCGTGAATCTGGGGGAAGAAAAGCAGTAAAATCATGGGGCAAATGACACGCGCAAATTTTGTTCTGGTGGCTGTGCTGCAAACCATTGGGGCCTGCAGTCAGGTACACAAAAAAGCTAATGTTTTCCTGGGTCATGCCTCTTTCCGAGCGCCCACGGTTGCCATAAACCCTGAAAAGAACAAGATTGTGTGACGCAAAGTGATACTTGCGGACCATTGGCGGCGCCAGATGCTGCGGTGGTTGTAGCAAATGTAGTAGCATCCGATGGCAGACGCCATTCAGAAGTTCCGCCAGTGATGGCCCGTCTCATGGGTGGGAGCAATAAGAGGCGAGAAAGAGTTACAGCGCCCGTTCCCATGTGTGGGTGGTGCGAAGTTTGGCCATCTGTTGTTTAAAAGTGATTACGAGGTGTTCTGCCTCTACGTTGGACTGGGGGTGAAACGGAGCACTTGTTAGCTGACGAATTTCTTTTCGTTCACAAAACAGTTCAAATCACGTGAAGTGAACTGTGGTCTGTTGTCCGACACAAGTACTTCTAGCTATCTCCAGTGCAAAAGGTTGAGGACAACACTTGTATGGTACTACGGTACACGGTCGAGTTCATAGGCATTGGAAATGGAAACTTGCTAAAAGAGTGTACCACTATGAGCACATGAGTGTTCCAAAATGGTCCTGCAATGTCAATGTACACTCATTGCCATGGCGATTAAGTCTTAAGGCAAGTTGCGAATGTCTGTGGTGGAGCGAATTGGTTTTCCGCACATGCGCGACACTTTGATGTCATGTATTCAATGTGTGTCCATGCCCTGCCAAGTACTGCGCCGTCGCGTTAACTGTTTAGTGTGAACAATTCCCCAATGTCCTTGATGGAGCAATCGCAATACATCCTTTTGTAACTCTAAGTGCACGCGATTGTCCACTGTCATTTTGAACTACAGTCACACCCTGTTGAACTGAAAGGTTACGCCGCCGTGCAAAATGTCGGCGCACAACTGACTTCTAGATACTGTTCAATGAACGAGGCCAACACGTGCGAATGTAATGAAACAAAATCTTGAGATCTGGGTCTTCTTCCATAGTCTGTACAATATTTCTGTAGTGCAAGTGAAAAGATTCAAGCAATTCGGAGTCATCGATTTGGCAACAAGCTGCGGCAGATGCATCAAAATCAGAGTCTGGGCCAATCGGAAGGTGAGATAGGTCGTCTGCTTTGCCATGCTTTGCCGTAGTTCTATGCACAATTTCATACTGATACTGCGAAAGCAACAAAGCCCAAAGTTGCAATTTTTGAGCAGCGCGTGTAGGAACCGGCTTTGACGAATAAAACAAGGACTGCAAAGACTTGTTCAAAATGGTTCAAATGGCTCTAAGCACTACGGGACTTAACATCTGAGGTCATCAGTCCCCCAGACTTAGACCTACTTAAACCTAACTAACCTAAGGACATCACACACATCCATGCCCGAGGCAGGATTGGAACCTGTAACCGTAGCAGCAGCGCGGTTCCAGACTGAAGCGTCTAGAACCGCTCGTGCACAGCGGCCGGCGCAAAGACTTGTGATCTGTCACTCAAAAGAACTTGCGGCCTTACAAATAATGATTGAATTTGGTCACACCAGACACAATAGCGAGATCCTCTTTTTCAATTTTAGAATGATTGCTCTGAGTTTGAGTGAGCAACTTTGAGGCAAAAACAATGAGTTTGCTTTGTGCACCAATTCTGTGTGAAAGCACTTTACCTGCGTGAGTTTCCTCAGAACCACGACCACCCTGAAGCAGCATATAATGGGGTTCAACCTGGAAAAGCTGTTTCAGAGATGATTTGCGCTATTTGTCTCAGTTCCTGCTCATTTTTTCTGTTGGACTAATGGTTTGCACGTAGCGATCAAGAGAATATGAAAATCTCTCGCGTAGGTTTCGAAGGCCTGATAGAACATCGGTTTGTCTAAAACGACGGCGATAGAGGCAGCGGAACCGCCCTGTATACTTATTGTCAAGTTATATTGTGTAAACTATTTTCCTTGTATTGGATAAGAAATTATTGTGATACCTGAAGTATTCTCCGGGATAGACTGTAATGTGGCTTGCAGAATTTAGACGCAGAAGTTGTTTTTATTACCTTATGCGCATATCTCATCAACATAAACTGCTGTTATTTAACGGTATTTGTCACTTCCTGTAATCTCCTGTAAAATTGTTCTGCCAAACTTTTTACTCTAGAATACATTGTATGTCTTACAAGTACAATACTCTTCTACAGAGTGATTTTTTCCACCGTGTACAAACTCTAGGGATTAATCGATGAGGGGATACGGAACAAAAAAGTCTAATGAACTTATATCTGGAATTGCGCTGTATCACATCCACTACAAGGTGAGTCAGCAAGAGAAGTGAATCGGAATCGGACACAACGTTACCAATTAATATGATAGGAGAGGGCGCTAGGGCACGACGTATGAGGAACAGTAGCGACCTCTAGAAGGGAACCATGCATACTGTAACTGTGGCTGTATGGTACAGCGCGGATTAGACCGCAGTTTCTGTAAAAAAAGTATGATTGAATAAATGGTCTCTAGCATGGAAATCATGCATTTACGGACATAAGTTCATTAGACCTTGAATCATACTGGAATCATTAGATCTTTTCTGTTCGTATCCTCTCATCGATCAATCCCTTGAGTTTGTACACGGTGGAAGAAATCACCCTGCGTACAGTATTTTGATGATGTCATCGTTAGTTATATATTTTTTACATATGAGATGAAATATTAAAACAATATGTTTCCTTAATAGAGAATAAAACACTGGACTCGCATTCAGGAATTCGGTGCTTAAAATCCCTATATGCCCATCCAGATAATTTTTCCCGTGATTTCCCAGAATCGCGTAAGGAAAATTTCTGGATGGTCTCCTAGCTTGTGCTCCGTCTTTAATGACTGTCGTCGAAACGACAATAAACCCTAATCGTCTTTCCTTGTTTTCGTAAATAAGAAAAACTTTTTAAATGTGCATTTCGTGACAGATATCTCATCCTATTGATTGTCTAAAGTGTTCTAATAGCTACAGTTTCTTTCTTCTCTTAAAAATTATATTTGTTGAAGTTGGAAAGCAACTGAATGGTGCATAAATTTGCATAATGTTTACAAAAGTATATTCATTTTCATATGCATAACTCAGTTGCTAATTAGCAAACGTGAGAGAAAAATCTTAATTCTGGTTGAGAAACTGAAATCGCTAATCATCAATTTCAGCTGAATTCTTACTCTGATACAATTTTCAGAGCAGTTTTAAAAACACATGTTGGCAATGACAGCATGATACTACAGAAAAAAAGGTACACATGCCAGAAAATAAATGCAATTTATATTATTAGAGTTAACTATCTAAAATTTTACGATTAGCAACGTTCGTTTATTTTTCTTAGAATTAATAAAATTGTTTCTGTTACAGCAAACAGGATTCTGAAGTGGTGTTTCGTGATGCTGAGTTACTAAACATGATGGAAGTTAACTACGTCTGGATTGTGACAGAACAAGCACTTGAAGCTCCAAACGTCCCAATGGGTACACTAGGGCTAAAACTAGTGAATGCTACAGTAGAAACAGATCACATTAAGGATAGTATGTGAGTTTTAAGTTGACTATTTATGGCATGGTGTATACGTAACATTACTGCACAAAATGTAAACACGTCAAGTGCTGATAGTTGTAATTTACTTATCCACAGGAAAAAATGTAATATTAGATCTCACGATGAAAATGGTTAAAATTTTCGGCGCCGAATTTAATTTTGTAGTTTAACAACAGATATGTACAAACTGTCAATGTGAGGTAGCTGATCCCTAACTTATTGCATTAACATCGCTTTAGTATTAGTTCTTAGTAATTGTGCAGTGCGGCAGTAGAGATTCATCACTAATATCGCAAGCAACGACATCTGAAAGCCAGCTAGTTATCTTCATACACTGCTTAGCATTCAAGAGGAGACCCCGTACACCCATCCGCGTCCTGATGTAAGTTCTCCATGCTATCCTTAAATCACTTAACCCAAGAACCACGATGGTTTGTTTGCAGATAACACTGCGCATTTTCTTCCCGATAACTGTCCAATCCCAATGTGTGCTTTATTTCCAATACATCCATCGTCCTCCCTTCTTTCTCTTTTTAGATCACATGCAGAAGGTTTTGTGTACAATATCCGTACTGCATTGTTGGCTGCGAGAACCCGAGAGGTTGACGCAGCCTCCTAATCGGAAAGGTAATGGTGTTGCTTCCATAGCACTGGAAATAGGGGACGCCAGCTGCATAATATTTCGTTATCGGGAACAGAAGCTACTCTCTGACCACTTTTCTTCCACTATAGTTTCCACTGATTTGCTCTCGGTTTTGAAGCAACTAAGGCTTTATCGTCAGTCACGTTTGCACTGTTATCGAAGTGATATGCCACTGTAAATATACCCTGTTTATGTCCCCCAAGTATCTCATAAGACTGCCTTATACTCACCACGCATATCCGACAGGTGGCTAGAAGATGGCGTCCACGTTCTCTGTGCATGCTGTGTTGTGATGTCCACCTAAAAAGTTGAAATAAGGCTATAAAGGGCCAATAGCCGCCATTCTTCATCTGTAGTGATGTTTTTTCCTATGTATTGAATATAAGTTAGCATAAGGTTGAATTTGCAATGATAATATACAACAGGAATGGAAATACTCTATTATTAGTTTGCTAGCGTTCATGGTGTAACACTTCCCGTTTCTGTCAGCGTACATTCCCCGACGCTTTGCCGAAGTGATTTCTGACGTTCCCCAAGGTAGCGTTGAAGGCCCTCTGTTGTTCCTTATCTAATAAACGATTTAGAAGACCATCTGAGCAGCCGTCTTAGGTTATTCGCAGGTGATGCTCTTGTTTATCGTCTAGTAAAGTAATCAGAAGATCAAAACCAACTGCAAAACGATTTAGATTAGATACTTGATGGTGTAAAAATTGACAACTGACCTCAAACAATCATCCACATGAGTGCTTAAACGAATTCGTTAAACTGCGTTTACACGATAAATTAATCAAATCTAAAGGCCATAAATTCAACTAAGCACCTATGAATTACAATTACGAACAACTTAAATTGGGAAGGATACACACAAAAAACGTTTTGAGGAAGGCAAACCAAAGACTGCGTTTGATTGGCAGAACACTTAGAAGGTGCAACAGATCTGCTAAAGAGATGCCTACGCTACGGTTGTCCGTCCTCTTTTGGAGTACTGCTGCGCGGTCTGGGCTCCTTAGCAGATACGAGTAGTATTGACGGAATACATCGTGAAAGTTCAAAGAAGGGCAGCATGGTTTTTACTATCGAGAAATAGGGGAAAGAGTTTCACAAACATGAAACGTGATTTCGGGTGGACATCGTTAAAACAAAGACGTTTCTTACTATGAAATTACAACCCTTAGCTGCTCACAGACGTTGACATATGTCAACGGGGACAGATGAAAATGTGTGCCTCGACCGGGACTCGAACCCGGGATCTCCTGCTTGCATGGCAGACGCTCTATCCATCTTTTTTTGGGGGGTGGGGGGGGGGGACAGATGAAAATGTGTGCCCCGACCGGGACTCGAACCCGAGATCTCCTGCTTACATGGCAGACGCTCTATCCATCTTTTTTTTTTAACGATTACCACTTTTTTTAATACCCAGACTATAAGTATCTGAACCTGTCATTTTTTTTGTTTAAAAAGAAAACAAATACTCCATTTATACTGGTTTCTCCTTGCAGTAAACGAAAATTAGTCTCTTTCGTCTTGATGGCGAAGAAGTAATCTTTTGGAACAAAAAAAAAACGTTTCTCAAAGCCAAAATCAAATTTCATTTTCCTTTAAGAAGAAATTATGAGGAATAAATAAGGAAAAGTTTTATATATATATATATATATATATATATATATATATATATATATATAAGGTCGTCGTGCGACTTGTAGTTAAAGACCAGTTCTTACAGGAGCGCCTGAAGTGTCTCCGCCTACAGCAGGCCAGCTCGTCCAAACGTGTCTTCTCGTTGCGTAGGCGTGGGTTCTGGGTAGCAGATCTATTCAGTTCGGTTCTGTTAATACAGTTTTCAGCTTCTCAGGGCTTGGACGTTCCAGCTACGAGGTGGGTCATCGAAGGTGCTCCGTAAGAAATTGGAAAAATGTTGCTTATAGCGTGGGTTGCGTATCAGGACGCAGTGTCGTTCGTTGACATAAGTCCAATATACTAGCATAGACTTGTCGCCAGAAGTAAAATGATAGCGGATCGTGTGGCCACAGATCCAGTTCACAGAGTGAGTTTTGGCGGAGGGGTGGAAAGTCTTATCGGGGTACAAAAGCATGCGGACGTCGATCTGAGCTGGTGTCTGTCGAGTAAGAAACGCCAAAATCCCCCGCAAGTGTCTAGACGTCGAACGCTGTGCCACAATGGAACCGGTGGACATCCGTGTCATCCACTCCACAGTGGGTGCAGAGGGATGAATCGGCGAGATGGATGCGGTGCAGACGCTCTCGGTTAACTTGTTTGCCATTCACGGTGTTGTACCACTCTGATTGAACGTCTGATTCGAGAAAACGTGCATGGATTGCCTTCCATATGTGTCGCCACACGTACTGTGGATACTTACGTTCGATGGGATTGGACGGGCGGCACTGTTGTAACAATTCGGAGACTGTTTTCGTGAGGTATAAACGCGTAAGTGGTAAGGACCGGTAGACATAACTGAACTCCAGGAAAAATCGTTGGATGTAATAAAAGGGGTTGGAATGGTCGATACCAGTGCTGGGGCGGACAAGGAGGCCGGCGCAAAGGTGTGAAGCAGGAGGCTAGTAAGGCTCTGCGGGCAACGATGCCAAAGTTTTAGTTGGGAGCTGACGTAAAGTGCCTTGACACGAGTCAGCACGTGGATGAGTCCCACCCCGCCACGATCTCGTGGCAGTGCAAGGGGTTCATATTGCACCTTGAATAACATCCCCGAGCTGACGAAGGAGCCGAAAGCGATTAACAGTCGTCGGGCCAGGAGATTTGGTACTGGTAGTACTCGAGCCACGTGTGGTATACGGGAAGCATGATACATGTTCACGTATTGCGCGCGTTGGATAACGTCGAGAGCTCGTAGCCGGTGATCTGCGAGAGTTGCTCTGATCCTCTGTAGCAAGCTTCTACCATTGATAGTCGCTGAGCGGCGCAGATCTGCTGCGAAATCAAGTCCAAGACATCGTATGGTGGCGGCGACACTAAGGGGGGCAACGCATCTCTCCGGCAAGTCCTCACCAATGAGCAGGACCTTTGATTTTGACACGTTGAGGTAGCTCCCCGACGCTTCGCCGTAAGTCGCTACCCATGTCAGTGCTGCTCGTACTTCATCTTCACTGCGCAGATATAGTACTATGTCGTCTGCGTAGGCTGTACAACAAAAACGGTGGCCGTGCACAGTCATACCTTCCAAACGTTGGCGCATGTCCTGGAGCAGGGGTTCCAAGGCGAAAGCATATAAAATCGTGGAGAGAGGGCAGCCTTGTCGTACAGATCGTGCGATGACCAGGGGCGGTGTGAGGCGACCATTGTACATGATTTTAGAGGTTGCACTACTCAACAGGCGCATAACCACTGTGACAATACCGCCAGGAAATCCCATATGCTCAAGAACTGTCCGCAAATAGAAGTGGTCAACACGGTCGAAAGCCTGGCTAAAGTCCAGTGAAGCCAAGGCGACAGGGAGACCTTGATAATGCGCCAATGCTATCATGTCTCTGTAACGGCAAAGGGCCGTACGGATGTTGTTGTCGCCTCCTAGGGACGTCTGGTCGCAGGATGTGACGTAACGTGCGACCTTCTTGAGTCGCGACGCCAATAGCCGTGTGAATATTTTGATGTCGCTGTTGAGCAAAGTAGTTGGTCGATAGTCCTGGACCCTCGATAACGCGCGCGGTTTATCTACGGGGATAATAATGCCATCTAGAAAGGCGCTCGAGACCACTGTCATCGGTGACATCAGCTCTTGTGCGATTGCCGTCCACGTGGAAGCCAACAAATAGTGAAAACTTTTATAAAATTCGATGGGTATATCGTCAGGTCCAGGAGATCTGTTATCGGAACCCGCCTTGACAGCATCTACCACTTCATCTGTGGTTACGTCGTCTTGGAGGTCATGCAGTGCATCCTCCGGAAGAGTGTTCGTAGTAAGCTGAGCGACTTCTGTGATCAGTGCTGCAGAATGCGGTACGGCTGCGTATAGCCCGGCAAAATGAGCACGGGGAGCACGACCGATGTTTTGTTGGGTGTCGTGCCGGCGCCCTTCCACATCAGTGAGCACTTGGACCAGAGCTCGTCGTCGTCGTTGTCTTTCCTGAAGGAGGTGGTACATCGACGGACGTTCTTGAGGGATACGATTAGAAGCACGAGAACGCACTACAGTTCCTTCCAAGGAACGCCGCATGATCGAGGAGATCTGCGCCTTCGTGCGATGGACCATCGACTGCCGTGCTGGAGAGAAAGGCATCGTCGCACAGTCACGTAGTATGGTGTAGCAGAAGTGCAGGGTATTAGTTTGCCACGCCTTATATTCCTTCATCAGTATCTTCCTGAGGGTCGGCTTTGCACAGGAGAGCCACCATGATAAGGTGGAGTCATAGGCTTCTCGACGATGGCGGCAGCGTGCCCACGCTTCTTCGACCATACGGCGACAGTCTGAGGAGGTCAGGTGAGCGACATTGAGTTTCCACGGTCCACGACTATGCCACACTCGCTGTCGGGCGAGAGTGACGCATCATGGTCTGAAAAGGCCAAAGGCCAGACTTCCGCATGACGTGTGCCATCAGCAAGGGAGCGAGTAACGTAGATGCGATCTATGCGGCTTGGCGAGTGAGAGGTGTAGAATGTATAGCCCTGTTGAATTCCGTGGAGCTTCTTCCAAGTGTCAATAAGTCGTAGACGGTCGATGACCACTGAGAGAGATGCACAAGGTGAATGTCGCGGGAGTTGGTCCGCGGGCTCTTGTGTCGAGTTAAAATCCCCACCGAGTACCAAATCGTCCTGCGGACCTGTGAAGAGGTGTGTGACGCTTTCGGCAAAAAAAGTTTGTCGGTCATGACGGCGGCCAGTTCCGGACGGAGCGTAGATATTAATAATACGAACGCCGAACAGTGTGAGGGCCTTACCTCGCGCAGTGGGGAGGTAGATGACGTCCTCTGCAGGGAGTCCGTCGCGTAGCAGGATGGCGACGCCGCTACCGGTGTCGGATGCGGGGGAAACATGTGCGTTGTATCCGGTGGGAACTAGGAAGTCAGCCACAAACACCTCTTGTAAGAGTGCTATATCAACATCCGCAGAGTAAATAGTGTCTCGGAACATGGCCAGTTTATGGGGGGCACGAATGGTGGCAAGATTCATCGTGGCGATACGATATTGCTGTGTACGGCCATCCTCAGTATTTGCCGAACGTGCGGTAGAAGTAGCCGGCAGGTGGAGACTCGCCGGTGGTGCCGCAGTGGTGATAATTACTGGCGGGGCGCCAGCCCCAGTGTCGCCGTGGTGGACTCCTGTGCAGACACGATGGCAGTCTGTTCCACTTCTTCTTCAACGTCATCGGCCCAGGAAGCTGACGACGTGGACATCTGACGGTCTCGTGCGTCCGGAACGAGTGTTGTGGATTCCTCAACATGAGTGGCAGGGGGACCGCCGTCATCATTCGTTGACAACGGCGAGGACACGTCCCAGGCTGGCAGAGGAGGCGTCACAGGAGGGGCGCCTGTTGCTTCCACATCGCGTGACTGGACACAATGTGGGAGATCACCGTCAGACATCAGGTCGTCATCTCGCGAGGCCGTCTGAGAGAGGGTGTCATCGGAAGGCGTTCGTCGTCGTTTCCTGTGTTTGCGAGGCGACCGCTGTTTTCTGATGTGGCCTTCTGAATCAGAATGTGGTCGCCCGTCGTCTGACGCCGAACCCGTCTGGACAAAGGCAGACGTCGGCACGACACCGAGGTCGACGTCCATGGTTCCAACAGGAACATCGGTTTCGGTCTGCAAACCGGACGGTCCTGAAGCGAGCACTGGAGGCGACGCCGTGCTTGTGTCGTCGGCGCGTCGTGCTGCGGCGGGTGGTGTTGACGATGCTGCTGGCGCAATCGGGAGTGGCACGACGGGGTCCTGTGCAACCTTGGCGTAGGTGATGGGTAAGGACGTGACCGTCGAAGCCTGGGTCTCTTCACGTAACGGCGTCTGTATTAAACGGCGGTGTAAGCATTCGGAACGTACATGTCCCTCCTGGCCACATCCTGCGCATGTTCGTGGCTGTCCATCGTACATGACGATGGCCCTCACACCGCCAATCAGCAAGTACGATGGGACATGTTTCGTCAGCTCAATTTTTATTTGCCGAACGCCATTTAGTACGGGGTAGGTGGTAAATGTTTTCCACTTCTCCGCGACGTGACCCAAGACGGTGCAATATGGCTGGAAAGCGGCAATGACCACATCCTGAGGCACCTCGAACGGAAGCTCAAACACCCGCAATGTCCGAAGACCGAATCCAGCATGGGCGACTGTCACAGCACCCATATGTCCATCAGGGTGTTTAAATTTTAGTCCGGTGCCATGACGGTGAATTATGTCAGTGCAAATTTCCTCCGTCGACATCTTGATGTAGACAACACTTCCAGTGATGGAAAAGTGTATGCCGATTACGTCCTGGGGGTTTAAACGTAGATCCTCTCGGATGAACTGTTCGACTTCGAAAGCTCTGGGTCGTGGATGTTCGGCCTGAAACGTTACTTTGATCGTTGCACGGCGGTACGAGTGCGCCATGGAGTACGTTAGTACTGGACTCGATATACACAAACACCGCGACACGGAAGTAAACACCACCGAGAGCGGAGCGTCGGACGGCGCGCGGAGCAGCTCCGCACGCTAACACGGCTGTGAGCCGACTGACTCCATCTGAGCCACCGAAAGAACAGATACCATATTCGTATATACCGGGTGATCAAAAAGTCAGTATAAATTTGAAAATTGAATAAATCACGGAATACTGTAGATAGAGAGGTACAAATTGACACACATGCTTGGAATGATATGGGGTTTTATTAGAGCCTAAAAAATACCAAAGCTCAAAAAATGTCCGACAGATGGCGCTTCATCTGATCAGAATAGCAATAATTAGCATAACAAAGTAATACAAAGCAAAAAAGATTATGTTCTTTACAGGAAATCCTCAATACGTCCACCCTCATTCCTCAACAATAGCTTAGTCGAGGCATAATGTTGTGAACAGCACTGTAAAGCATGTCCGGAGTTATGGGGAGGCATTGGCGTCGGATGTTGTCTTTCAGCATCCCTAGAGATGTCGGTCTATCACGATACACTTGCGACTTCAGGTAACACCAAAGCCAATAATCGCACGGACTGAGGTCTGGGGACCTGGGAGGCCAAGCATGACGAAAGTGGCGGCTGAGCACACGATCATCACCAAACGACGCGCACAAGAGATCTTTCACGCGTCTAGCAATACTTTGGTTCTTTTTTTTTTTTTGTTCTAATAATAAAACCCCATTTCATTCCAAGCATGTGTCAATTCTTACCTCTACATCCACATTATTCCGTGGTTTATTAAGATTTCAAATTTATACTGACTTTTTGATCACCCGGTATATATATATATATATATATAAATCGATCATCATAATAACATAAGGGAAATCAGAGTTCGCACGGGTACATGTATGTGTTAGCTTCTTCTGATGCGTCTTGTCACGCTTCTTCCGTCGGAGGTTCGAGTCCTCCCTCGGGCATGGGCGTGTGTGTTGTCCTTAGTGTAAGTTAGTTTAAGTTAGATTAAGTAGTGTGTAAGCTTACGGACCAATGGCCTTAGCAGTTTGGTCCCATAAGATCTTACCACAAATTTTAAAAAAAAATTAATTTTCCCGCCCGCTGTTCAAGAGTAGATTAACAGAAATTACTGTGAATGCAGTTCGATGATCCTCTGTCAGGCACTTACGTGTGATTTGGTGATTTGCAGTGTGGCCATGTAGATGTAGGTGCAGATGTATGGAGGGACATACGATCAGCAAATCTCTCTCCTAATCTTTATCAGCTTTTCAGAACCTGTAACCACTACTTCATACTCAAGTAGCTCCTCAGTTGGCCTTATGAGGCTGAGTAAACTTTATTTAAATGCTTATAATTAGATAATTTCGCCCCTTTGGCTATTATTAAGCTACATCCAAATAAAAATTGGTTTGCTTACATGTTGCTTTTTCCTTACACTGATGTGTGGAATAAAACTTGCCGTCTGCATAATTTTTATTGTGATGTAACTTGATAATACCCAAGGTAATGACACAAAGATTTGTTTCAAAACAAAAGAAGAGTATACCCAAGAAAAACACATTCTTTAAGCAATTTAGAGCAACTATGGGTTCATACTCAAAAATAAATTTAAGAAAATGCAGAAGAAGTTAAATAGTATTTACAATGTTTTTGTATGTGCGTAAATGTAAGATAGTGACCATAAACAAATTGAATAATATCACAGTATCCGCTTACAACATTAGTTGTGAACGTTTGGAGTCTATCACATTATATGAATACTTAAGCCTGACATGAAGCTTTATGCAACACAAATTTGTGAAATCAGCGGTAGGAAATATGAATGGAATACTTATATTTTTAGGAGGACTCTGGGAACGTGCAGAGCATGTGTTAAGGAGATTGCATACGAAAAGCTAGCGGCACATGTTCCAGAGTACTGCTCCAGTATCATGAAACCTTATCAAGTAGTCATGACAATAAATATGAACGAATTCAGAGACGCACTAATAGTGACTTAAAAGATTCGCTGGAAGGAGATAGGAGTTCTGCCTGTTTCAAACAGGAACGAACTTCAGATAGATTCGTAATGTCTGAGTGGTGTCAATACTTTTTCTCTGAGCCGAGTGTAATCTCGTGGCGACAGCTGAAATACAATGTATCTAAAACGTCGTCTGGTCCCTATTTTGCAGAGTAGCACCATCTAACGCCTTGAAGCAATTCATGTACGGACTGCAGTCTTAAAAGTTAGCATCGATGAATTTACCACTAAGTGTCGTTTCAAATCATTTGGGACAGTACCGACACAAAGGAAATGTTCGTCGTAGGTTATTACAGATTTTTGGAATCTTCTAAAGAAAGGCTACGTAATCTCGCAAAGCCCTGATCGTTAGCTTTATGAAACTGGTATTCGAAGGTGAACTGTGCAACAGTGTTACTGTCTTCGTCATCAGAATAAGACAAGAGACACTGAGGTGAGTATTGGAAACAGATACGATCATTCGCCCCCAACCCATATGTGCGTAGAGCACAACAGAATATGGCACAAAGTAACGTTCGTACAGTGATTTGTGGAGTACCGGTATAACATAGATGCTAGACCAATTCACGAGTATTGCTCGTTAGTCCATTATCCTTCCAAGGCATCTCCAATAGAGAAAGTAGAGAAAATCCAAAGACGAGCAGAGGTTATCTTCACGGGTTCCTTTAAAAAGCGCAAGAGCGTCACAAACGTGTTCATCAAATTCCAGCGGCAGTCGCTACAACAGAGCTGTTGCGCATGGAGAACTTGGATAAGGTAGCTACTCTAAGTGGAAATAATTTCTAACATCACTGAGGAACAGTAGATATTGTACTTCATATTTTAACAAAAAAGAGGTTATGGAAAATTTATTATTTCGTCTTCAATAAAGAGATGTATGCGGGATGTGAATGCGCTGTACACTTTATTTTCACATTTAATACACATCAATTTAAAACACGTATAAACTCCACAATACAATGCAGACACAGACCCAAAGTCGACTATTAAAGAACAAAGGGACAAAGGTAACATTCGCATTCACAAAATAGTCTTAAACTTTAACGCTCACACTGTTTCGACTTGTGTTAATCTTATTGTCTCATGTCACCACATTAGCCCCCCCCCCCCCCCCTCATTTTTGTGTTTTGGAAGGCAGAGTTTGGAAGAATTTCACGTTACGTGGCTGAGATCTGTGAGAAAATTCTGCAGCCCCCTGAATATGTGTAAAGCGACAAGAAATCTGCCTACTGACACGCGGAAAAACGATCGTTAGATTTCCAAGAGGGAAAGAAGGAGAGTGTGAGACTGACTGAGGCACTTGTCGCGCCCATGGGGTAACCATAGAACCTGAATACTCCTCCATGTAAGCCAGCTTCGATCAGTCAATTGACACAGTATCTCAAAAGTCCATTTACATCCAGGACAAAGGTCTTGTCCAAATGGTGTAACACCTTAAAACGGCCTTTATCTAATCGGGAGAGTGGAGGCTTGACAGCTCCCTCTCCCTGCCAGACAAAAGAGCATGTATGTAAATCATTACTACATAAAAAAGGTTTTTGTACCGTGACATACGGGTTTCTGCGGCGAAAGAAATTGCATATACGATTGCAGCTTCTGTAACAAGAGTTCAAATTCTCTAAAATAAAGGTCAGGAATAGAGGAGAGGAAAAAAATTACTTTGGACCCTCACGTCTCTCTGTAGACAAGCTAGGTTATAGAGCACCCAATATCTTCTTTTACCACAATGTGAAGGCCTAGAACCACCATAGGTAATGTATCAGGTCCACATTCAAAGTACTGTGTAAGTGCACTACTATCCCATTATTGGTGAATGTGACTACAGCCACACCGAGGCACAAAAAAGGTAGTCAAATTGCCTACCTCTGCCGGTAGTAAAAATCTAAGGGTTGTCAAATAGTGAAAAGCAAAAAGTAAACAGAGCTTAGGCGACAGAGAGAGCAGAAATGTCTGTGACCAGAACAGCCACAGGCCACCTAGTGAACCTGTCTATTATTGTCACTATGTAGCGGAAACCACGATAAAGGGGAAGGGACCAACAATATCCAAGTGGATGTGTGAAAATCACCCTGAAGGGTAGGGGAAAGAAGATCTAGGAACAGAAATATGACCAGCAACTTTTGAAGATTGAAATTTGTAGCAACACTTCACCCACTGCCGACAATCCAGCCTGGGACAGACGACCTTATCAACCACTAATTTAGCACTAGCCTTAACACCTGGGTTAGACAAGGTGTGAAAAATGTCAAAACTGGGGCAGAACTATTGAGCCAGAATAAGTAGGAGAACCCTATTGCAGGATATGTCACATGGTACCTTTTGACGAAAACTTGCAGAGGAGGGAGTCCAAGATGCAAACTAGTTGATGGTGGATTCTGCTGGCATTGAAGAAGGAAGGGATCTGAATCTCGATAAACAACCAGGGCTGCAATCAACGCACAATCCAGAGACAAACAGCCAGTGACGACATTATTCTGGCCAGAGATATGTCAGATTTTGGTTGTAAATTGTTCAATGAAATCTGCCTGCCGACACTGACGTGGGGAGCTCAGCTCCATGACTCTGTGAAACATTGACATAAAGGCTTGTGATCAATGAACACAGTAAAAGTATCCCTCAAGCTACTGCCAGAAATGCTTGATGGCCAAGTAGATGACCTACAGCTCCCTATCAAAGACGCTCCGACGTAATTGTTACAGGGACAGATCTTTTGAGAATAATGCCAGAGATTGCCAGGAAGAGGAAACACATTGCTGCAAAACAGCACCGACGGCCGTCTAGCTTGCAGCAACCAGTAAGGCGATGAGTGCCGTCGCAACCGTATATGCGAACAATGCGGTGTTAGCAAAGCGTAGTCTTCATGGAGCTGAAATCAGTTATGTTTTTGGAAGTCCACTGGATGCGTCGGTTGTCCAAAGTGCTTTTGCCAGTTATTAGGTTTTTGAAGGGGAGCCAAGTGATGCAGATGACATCTGTAGTAATTAAGCATTCCAGAACATGCTGGTGACATCTGAAGGTGGTTGGTGGCGACAGCTGCATAATGTTCACTCTCTCGGGCATCGACGAAATACCAGCACGTGAGGTTGTGTATTCAAGAAACTGAACTTGTTGTCTGGCGAATGTGCATTTATCAATATTTATCATAGTGCCGAAACTCTGTAACCTGTCGAACGTTGACACAAATGTTGGCGGTATTGCTCATGGCTCTCCGAGAAGATCACAATATTGTCCGTATAGCAAAAGGTGAAAGACAGCCCATGGAGGACCCCAGGCATAAAGTGCTGCCAAGTTTGTGCGGCACAAACTGAAAGGCATAGTGTTGTGCTCGAAATTCCAAATGGTGTAGCAAGGGCAGTTTTAAGTTTGTCCCTCTTAGATACTGGAATCTGAAAAAAATACTTTGGCGCAATCGACAGCACTGAAGACACATGTGTCAGCCACATTGCTATTGAAATAAGTCATGTTTGGGACGGGGTATCTGTCAGAGATTGTGCGGGCATTCAACCATCTGTAATTGCCACACAAACGACAGGAACCATTCCTTCTTTTGATATGTGGCTCCTTGTATTGGCCGTGTTTGCAGTTACAATTTTTGGGATTTGAGGTCCGCCAGTTACGTAAAACACCGTTTTTCTCAGTACCCTAACATGTTTCGGCACCACTGTGCCATCATCAGTGGGTTTTCGTTTTTATTTATTCTTTACATTTGGTGAGCATGAATTTTCTGGACCACTTTTGCGTTAATTATTACAGGTAGCTTGTCATGTTTTCGTGTGGCAAGCACTTCCATTCTCCGCATCATGCTGAGATGTTGTGATGCATACATAGCTATAACAAGCATTTTCCACAAATAACGGCGTCACAAAACATCCGAACTGGCACTGTAGAGTGAACACGAGATTGTGGCATTCTAACTAGACACTGGTCCGCTAAATCAGGCATTATGGAGAAATAATTTAATAAATCAGCATCCAAGATAGCACCGCTAACATCTGCCACAATGAAGGTCCATGTGGGGCGGAAGTTCTCATCCAAATCAAGAGTCTAATTTATCCTTCCTAATGTAGCAATTGATGAATTGTTGGACGCTGTGAGAATAGGTACTAGTCCGGCAGAAGGGTTCACAGCTTGTGATTTTGGGTACACACTTTTCTCTGACCCAGTATCAATTAGGAAAAGGTCACTGGTTAATCTGTCTTTCACAAAAAGTCTAGCTGAACCTGTCACTGCACAAACTGTGTTGTTTCACATTGGTTGTAGGCACTTCAAATAGTGGAGACGAATGTGTGGATCTACTTGCACTCATCTTTGCAGTTTGGGTAGGCACATGGCTTGGAACGTCTTCTTGCAGCCTTATCGAAAGGTCAGTGAAAGCGACACCATTAGTGGCCTCGGTCTCCACACCGGCACACGTGCTGCTTCTTTCTGCTTCTGCAGTCTAGCGTTGTGGGCGACCTAATTCATTGACTAAGTTGGCCTTAGATGGCTCCGGTGTCGAACTGTGAGGGGGCGGCGTTGCAATACACGATGCGGGACCGTCCGAAGCAACTGCCGCTACTATGCATGGTTCGGGGCCACCGGCCATAACCTCTGACACGACTGCACTCATATTTACTTCTGTATAAGTAATAGCAATAGCATCAGCTTCGTGTGCGATTTCGGCTACAGACAAATTTGTGAAGGCAAAGAAAATATCCCGAACATGCAGAGGCAATCAACGGAGCCAAAACAGTTTGAGAGATTGTTCCGACAGTATGCCCCGTCCAGCCAATACGCGCAGTGAACGGAGCACTTGGGAGGGGAACAACTGGCACTCTCTTCACTATCAGTGATCTTATGCAATTGTAAATCTGTCGACAGCATAAAACGTTGCAAAATCTTTTCCTTTACATCTGCGTAAGGCTGTCGACTGAACACTTAGGTCCAATTGTGCAGCAGCTACTGTGAATTGTTCGGTGTCCGACATAATGCCATGGAAACGGAAGACAGCTTAGCTTCTACTTTGGTTAACCATAACTGAGCGTTTGTCGGTGAAAATGGGGGAATCTTGACGTTCCTGTTGACCATGTGATTGCCGTTGCTTGCAGTCACTGCAGGTGTGGTAGTAGAATCTTGCTATTCAGTTTGAGGTTCGTCTTTTTTTTTTTTTTTTTTTTTGTTGGAAGCTATATCGCGAACGGTTTGTTGCAATACACTTGTAGAAGGTAATTGTCCAGTTTGGGGTCACCACTGCGGGGAAATTTATGCTTCAATGAAAGGATGTACACTGGATGTGAATGCACTGTACACTTTATTTTCGCATTTAATATACATTAACTGAAGACATCCATGAACTCCACAGTACAACGCAAACAATGAACCACGCTCGGCTATCAAAGAACAGACACTTTTCTTTAACATACACTTTTACAAAAGGCCTTTAAACCTTAGTGCTCACACTGTTTCGAATTGTGTCAGTCTTACTGTCTGACGTCACCACAATGTCCATAACGTAATAAATGATTCATTTGTAATTCCGGTAACGCGTTTCGACCTATACCACTGTTATAGTGTGAGTCGGTAACTGTTATGTTCCGATCAACCAAATGTTACGTCCTCGTTGCTAACGATAAATTGCTGGAAGGTGGCCAAAGGGGTCTGCCACCGTGGGAACCAGGATAGGCAATCAAAAGATTAGTTGACATTAGTGCATTTTAAATAAATGTATTTTACTCAGCTTGTTACTGAATTAGTTTTACACTGTTGACAACATGCGGCAGCTGTGGCTAGCTATAAGCAGAGGCACGACATGGACGTGCGTCTGTGTACAATGAATGTTTGGCGGTAGTTCGGTGAAACGTTCGGCACCAACTAGCAACAGGGAACTACGAGAGTTGCCCAGAAACTAATGCACCATATTTTTTGTTTCTTCAACTATTCTTTATTGAACTTACTGAGAATTACACACATGAAATGATGGTGTTTTATCTACACACCCTATTTTTCCACGTAATCTCCATCTCATTCTATGGCCTTCCTACAGCGCGAACAAAGGCGTACATGCCCTGTCGGTACCAATACTTGTCCTGATGGTGGAGCCAGTGCTTCACTGTGTAAATCGCCTCCTCATCGTCCGCAAAATGTCTTCCACGAATGACATCCTTTAACGGCGAATGACTAGATGTGCTCCTGCAACATGTCACGTGTGACGGCCGTGGATGGTCTCCCGACCGCTGTAAATCGTGGAGCTCCGCCGAACCGCCTTCTGTTGACCTCACCCTCCGTGTTCAGCGACTAACTGTACTTCTGCCTACAGCAGATGCTCCATAGACTTTCCACGAGCGTTTGTGAATATTCCTCACAGTTGCTTTCTCTACAGTGAGAAATTCACTGGCGGTACGTTGCTCGTAACGTACATCACCTACAGACGTTATTTTGAAACTGTCCTGCTGCTACGCAGTTTGTCAGAAGTAACGGAAATTTGGCGCGCTCACTCAGGAGACTTCAAATAATACATACGTAAGGCGTCGCATTCGTAGCATTATTTTCGGATGAGAAAAAAAACGCGGTGCATATCTTTGTGGGCAACCTTCGTAATATTGAATTGGAAGAAGGCGCACAGGTGGCCGCTGATTAGAACACCGTCCTGGCGGACTCCATCGGTCGGCGGCCTGGAGGATCTTCATCGGTGAGGTCATCCTATTTGTGGCGATCTTCAAAGCGCTGCTGGCAGCGCCCGCAGGTATCTTCATCTCGGCGCCGGCTCAGGCAATATCAATAAGCTACGACACTACGAGGTGCATTCAAATTCTAAGGCCTCCGATTTTTTTTCTAATTAACTACTCACACGAAATCGATGAAGCTGGCGTTACTTCTCGACGTAATCGCCCTGCAGACGTACACATTTTTCACAACGCTGACACCATGATTCCATGGCAGCGGCGAAGGCTTCTTTAGGAGTCTGTTTTGACCACTGGAAAATCGCTGAGGCAATAGCAGCACAGCTGGTGAATGTGCGGCCACGGAGAGTGTCTTTCATTGTTGGAAAAAGCCAAAAGTCACTAGGAGCCAGGTCAGGTGAGTAGGCAGCATGAGGAATCACTTCAAAGTTGTTATCACGAAGAAACTGTTGCGTAACGTTAGCTCGATGTGCGGGTGCGTTGTCTTGGTGAAACAGCACACGCGCAGCCCTTCCCGGACGTTTTTGTTGCAGTGCAGGAAGGAATTTGTTCTTCAAAACATTTTCGTAGGATGCACCTGTTACCGTAGTGCCCTTTGGAACGCAATGGGTAAGGATTACGCCCTCGCTGTCCCAGAACATGGACACCATCATTTCTCAGCACTGGCGGTTACCCGAAATTTTTTTGGTGGCGGTGAATGTGTGTGCTTCCATTGAGCTGACTGGGGCTCTGTTTCTGGATTGAAAAAGGGCATCCACGTCTCATCCATTGTCACAACCGACGAAAAGAAAGTCCCATTCGTGCTGTCGTTGTGCGTCAACATTGCTCGGCAACATGCCACACGGACAGCCGTGTGGTTGTCCGTCAGCATTCGTGGCACACACCTGGATGACACTTTTCGCATTTTCAGGTCGTCATGCAGGATTGTGTGCACAGAACCCACAGAAATGCCAACTCTGGAGGCGATCTGTTCAACAGTCATTCGGCGATCCCCCAAAACAATTCTCTCCACTTTCCCGATCGTGTCGTCAGACCGGCTTGTGCGAGCCCGAGGTTGTTTCGGTTTGTTGTCACACGATGTTCTGCCTTCATTAAACTGTCGCACCCACGAACGCACTTTCGACACATCCATAACTCCATCACCACATGTCTCCTTCAACTGTCGATGAATTTCAATTGGTTTCACACCACACAAATTCAGAAAACGAATGACTGCACGCTGTTCAAGTAAGGAAAACGTCGCCATTTTAACTATTTAAAACAGTTCTCATTCTCGCCGCTGGCGGTAAAATTCCATCTGCCGTACGGTGCTGCCATCTCTGGGACGTATTGACAATGAATGCGGCCTCATTTTAAAACAATGCGCATGTTTCTATCTCTTTCCAGTCCGGAGAAAAAAAATCGGAGGCCTTAGAACTTGAATGCACCTCGTACAATGGCTGAAGTAACTCTTTCTTAGATTTGAAGTTACCACAGTATTGCGAACACGTGAGATATTTAACATATTATTTACACAATGTGCAGAAAGTCCATTTCTTTCATCCATCGACTGTATATGTAACAAGGAAAATATACTTTCCACTGCTCCATTGTAAGATGGATTGCAAGTATTAAACAATTTTCAAAAGTTGCGGATACTCATCTCCAGAGCGATTGTTGATTAAATCACACCATCAAGTCACCGTGTCACGAGAATCGACGATCTCTGAAGTGTTTCCAATCTGCTATTATCTCTGGCAATTTATTCCCAGGTTCAGTTCCAGCCTACCAGATGACAAGTGACATCACAGAACAGAAACTTGACATAGAAGTCCAAACATTGGGGTTTTTACTGTTTCATTAAGTTGCAACCGGGGGCTGAAGATACGAGTGCTTGTGCGGCGTTCAGTTTTAAACTGCTAGAAAGTTTCATTTGTTATTCCGTTATAAATCTAACAATTTGCTCGAGAATATAAATGTGCAGCGAAACTCAGAGAAATGGTGATTCCAGTTGTAAGATGGCAGCTGATGTGCTTATCGGTAGCAGTCTGCGTTGCTGGCCCGTTCATTACCCAATGTTCCTTCAGTCTAGACGGCAGTAACACAGCAACAAAAGACTTTCGCGTTTCTGTTTCAACAGGTGCAATCCATTTACGACTGTGCGCAGTGATTTCCATTGCTGTTCCTACTTAGGGATCTCACACTGCGCCATTGAGCTCCAAAGTGGCCTGATCTCAAGATATGCCACTTTTTTGTGGGGATTTTGCAAACGACTCCGACTTTGCCTCCTCTTGCACTTGCGATGCCATATAGCAAGGACATGGTATGCAGCAACTCCAGATGTGCTTTCAAATGAGTGGGAGAAGTTTGACTACCGACTGGATATTTGTAGTGTGTCGAGTGGATGCCATATTGAACATTTGTGAAAAGTAAATGGAAACTTAGATCCTACAAGTAATTTTAGAAAGTACTCCGTAGCTGTGCATCCATGTAAAAGTATATCCTTGTAAATTCGGATTTTTTTAAATAACATCTTTATAGTCTTATGCGTAAGTTAAAATTTAGCCCAAGTTTCTGCCTTCATTCATAAGCGCTGCTCGCGCCACCCGCAGATTGTTCATATCGGCGCCGACTCCGGCACTATCAATAAGTTACGATACTACAACGACCATCTGCAGATCACAGCCGATGGAATGTACGAGGGGGAGTTGGAAAATAAGGTTCGGCTGTTTACTATGGGCAGAGTTGTATGATATGGGCGAAATACGACACGGCAGGTGGATGCGGACGTGCAAGGCACCGATACACCATTGGGTAGAGGGTTGACCGCGATCAAGCAAATGGCGCAGTCGCAGAGCCTGCGCAAAGAGGCGGCCAGCCGCTCAGTCTTTTCCCGGAGCTATGGAGATAAGGTGCGTTTTGGAGTCGTTGTCAAGGGCGGAAGTGAGAGCTGTTATCCGCTATGAATGGGCACGTGGAGTATCAGGCACAGAAATTCATAACCGCCTTGTTGCGACGTATGGGTCAGGCGTGATGACGAGACAAGTGGTGTGGAGATGCCAGCAATTCAGTGATGGACGTTAGCAAGTGCAAGACACACAGAGACCTGGACGGACGGGTTGAGACAAATGGTGTGGAGATGCCAGCAATTCAGTGATGGACGTTAGCAAGTGCAGGACACACAGAGACCTGGACGGACGCGCTCGGCCACTACAGATGCAAATGTCAGGAAGGTGGAGGACATGAATAAAGTGAAACGGCGTATCACCATCGATGGAGTAGCGGCACAACTTGGAATCGGACGTGAGGGGAGCTCACAAGATCATCCATGACATTCTTCGATACAGGAAGGTGTCAGCACGATGAGTGCCCAGCCAACTCACCCCGACACACATGGAACAACGCATGGCGTTCAGCCTGGAACAGCTCGTGCATTACCATGAATCTGGCAGTGACCTTCTGTTTCGGATTGTGACCGGGAATGAAACATGGGTCCACCATTACACGCCCAAATGGAAGGCCGCATTCATGGAGTGGAAACATCAGTCGTCGCCTGTCCGAAAGAAGTTGAAAAGTACTCCGTCCGCAAGTAAAGTTTTACTCGCCGTTTTCTGGGACGCCAAAGGAGTTTTGCTGCTGGACTTTCTGGAGGATGTAACCATCAATGCTGCGCAGTACTGTGCCAGTCTGTCGAAATTGAAAGAGGTGATTCGGAAAAAGCGGCCAGGCCTTCTCAGAGTCGGCGTTCAGCTCATGTATGACAATGCGAAACCACACACGGCGACGGCAACGCAAAACCATATTGCAACTATTGGTTGGGAGCGCCTACACCATCCGCCCTACAGTCCGGATCTCGCACCAAGTGACTTCCATCTGTTTCCTGCTTTCAAGAAGACTCTCGGCGGAAGGCGCTCTGGCAGCAATGCTGACCTCAAACAAGACGTTCAACGCTTCTTCCATATGCAACGTCCTGATTTTTTCCTGGAAGGCTTTTTGAAGCTTATAAAGCGGTACGAGAAATGTCTCAATGTTCTTGGAAATTATGTAGAAAAATAAAGATATGTCTTATCTTTAATGTCTTATTCTCTTTTTTCGTTTCACACACAACTCTGACCACATTCGACAGGAGAAACTTATTTTCCAACTCCCCCTCGTATAACAGAATGGGCCATGTATCACAAAACTTACTCACCTTAAAAAGTAACACAAGAGCAACAACGTTATAAAATAAAATGGTGTGCTACTCAGATGACACGAGAAGTCAGTTCACCGAGCGGCTGTGAGTACTAACCGGTAGTTGTCACCAACTGCTAACTAGCCAACAAAGGCTGAGCGTTATAAACGGGAAGCTCTGGCTACCGTTTACCACGTGATCCATAGTGAAAATGTTTCAAATTCATCAATAGCGTGTGTATAAACAGGAAAACATCGTACTATCCTTGCAAACGTAGCACAAAATACACTCCTGGAAATGGAAAAAAGAACACATTGACACCGGTGTGTCAGACCCACCATACTTGCTCCGGACACTGCGAGAGGGCTGTACAAGCAATGATCACACGCACGGCACAGCGGACACACCAGGAACCGCGGTGTTGGCCGTCGAATGGCGCTAGCTGCGCAGCATTTGTGCACCGCCGCCGTCAGTGTCAGCCAGTTTGCCGTGGCATACGGAGCTCCATCGCAGTCTTTAACACTGGTATCATGCCGCGACAGCATGGACGTGAACCGTATGTGCAGTAGACGGACTTTGAGCGAGGGCGTATAGTGGACATGCGGGAGGCCGGGTGGACGTACCGCCGAATTGCTCAACACGTGGGGCGTGAGGTCTCCACAGTACATCGATGTTGTCGCCAGTGGTCGGCGGAAGGTGCACGTGCCCATCGACCTGGGACCGGACCGCAGCGACGCACGGATGCACGCCAAGACCGTAGGATCCTACGCAGTGCCGTAGGGGACCGCACCGCCACTTCCCAGCAAATTAGGGACACTGTTGCTCCTGGGGTATCGGCGAGGACCATTCGCAACCGTCTCCATGAAGCTGGGCTACGGTCCCGCACACCGTTAGGCCGTCTACCGCTCACGCCCCAACATCGTGCAGCCCGCCTCCAGTGGTGTCGCGACAGGCGTGAATGGAGGGACGAATGGAGACGTATCGTCTTCAGCGATGAGAGTCGCTCCTGCCTTGGTGTCAATGATGGTCGTATGCGTGTTTGGCGCCGTGCAGGTGAGCGCCACAATCAGGACTGCATACGACCGAGGCACACAGGGCCAACACCCGCCATCATGGTGTGGGGAGCGATCTCCTACACTGGCCGTACACCACTGGTGATCGTCGAGGGGACACTGAATAGTGCACAGTACATCCAAACCGTCATCGAACCCATCGTTCTACCATTCCTAGACCGGCAAGGGAACTTGCTGTTCCAACAGGACAATGCACGTCCGCATGTATCCCGTGCCACCCAACGTGCTCTAGAAGGTGTAAGTCAACTACCCTGGCCAGCAAGATCTCCGGATCTGTCCCCCATTGAGCATGTTTGGGACTGGATGAAGCGTCGTCTCACGCGGTCTGCACGTCCAGCACGAACGCTGGTCTAACTGAGGCGCCAGGTGGAAATGGCATGGCAAGCCGTTCCACAGGACTACATCCAGCATCTCTACGATCGTCTCCATGGGAGAATAGCAGCCTGCATTGCTGTGAAAGGTGGATATACACTGTACTAGTGCCGACATTGTGCATGCTCTGTTGCCTGTGTCTATGTGCCTGTGGTTCTGTCAGTGTGATCATGTGATGTATCTGACCCCAGGAATGTGTCAATAAAGTTTCCCCTTCCTGGGACAATGAATTCACGGTGTTCTTATTTCAATTTCCAGGAGTGTATAGGGGACGATGGAAAAGTTTCTGTCTGAAGACATTGCTGCAGCGTATATACAACGCAGCGCTACTCCTATGCGGGTATATAAGCATCAGAATGTAGCAAGAGAGTAGTGTGTCATTCATGGCTTTCCCACGTGCGTGCAGTAAATGCGGAACTATGGTTACGTTATTAGCAAATGCGTAACGTGAACATGGCGACCTTATTACGAAACGCGTCGAAACAGAACCATCGCGTTGTTATTTTTTTCTTGGCTGCCGAAGGACTTACCTGCGCTTGATAAATTGCGTTTTGTTGGCGATTTTCTTGATGCCACTTTCAATAACAAACATTGTTGGAAATCAAAGGTTGTTGGAACAGCATCAGCCTTCAAGCACGCATTTCCGAACCTCTCCCTATCAAAACGTCCTCCTACGACGTGTTTAGAGCAACTTTTGAATCTTTTTTTTTTTTTTGTTTTCTGGTCCAATATTTTGACTCTGTTCATCTTTTGGGAATCTAAAATAAAAAAATCACATAATGTAGGAAGCCGTCTCATACAGAAGTAGTTAGATATTCAGAAGGGTTTGAGAACCTACATGAAACAGGGTTAATTAATTTGACTTTCACGTATAAATTTTAAATGCAGTTTGTGAATATGTGTATACTGAAACATACTTCAGATTTACCTAGCACCTGTCTCGTAAACACATCGCCAAAATGTCGCAAAAAATAGCTTTAAAATATAAGATCCTGTACTGTAGTGTCTCGATATTTTGCAACATATAAAGTTCCTCGTATCAAGACGACATTTACATGTACTCATAAGTTGTACCTATCTATGAATAGTGTATGGTCCTCCTTTCACGTACTTTTCCTTGCATCTGTTGCAAAAACAGTACTACGCCGTAACTGATACTAATACGTAAACATACGGAAAGGCACGTAAGACAAGATAAATGTTTCGCTGCTATCACAGTATGCAATCAAGCAGCGTCGTCCCAGTATTACGTGACTAACCAAGACTGATATTGAGAAGATGCGCAGTATGCTATGCTCACTCCATAGATATTTATACTCTCTTACCCGCCAAAATTTGCGGGTTCGAGTAAGTTTACCATATTCCAAATGAAAAAGCAGGAAGTAATGCAAACAACCTTCATGTGTACCGCAAAGACTTACTTCTTTTACAAAAGCATTCTTCTCGCTTCTTCGACGTTCTTAAGCAACTCTTTCTGAGATTTGAAGTTATCAGAGTATTGTGTACACTTGAGATATTTAACATATTACTTACACAATGTGCAGAAAGTCCATTTCTTTCATCCATTCAATGTATATTTAATTAGGAAAATATACTTTACGCAGCTGCGTTGTAGGAGGGATTGCAAGTATTACACAATTTCGAAAGTTGCGGATACTCAATCTCCAGAGCGATTGTGCCACGAGAGTCGACGATATCTGAAGTGTTTCCAATCTGCTTTTATCTCTGGCAATTTATTCCCAGGTTCAGTTCCAGCCCACCAGATGACACGTGACATCACAGAACAGAAACCTGACATGGAAGTCCAAAAATTGGGGTTTTTCACTGTTTTATTAAGTTGCAACCGGGGCTTGAATTAGAGCGTTAAAAACCGGGTTGAATCCGGATAAACCGGGTGATTCGGTAACGGAAGGTACAAGTGCTTGTGCAGCGTTCAGTTTTAAACTGCTAGAAAGTTTCATTTGTTATTCCGTTATAAATCTAACAATTTTCTCGAGAATGTAAATATACAGCGAAACTCAGAAAGCGTGGTTTCAGTTGTAAATGGCAGTTGATGTTGTTGTCGGTAGCAGTCTTCCTTGCTGGCCCGTTCATTACCCAATGCGCCTCCAGTCTAGATGGCGGTAACACAGCAAGAAAAGACTTTTCCGTTCTCTGTTTCAACAGGTGTAATCCATTTACGACTGTGCGTCGTGATTTCCACCACTGTTCCTACGTACGAATCTCGCACTACGCCATTGGCTTCCAAAGTCGCCTGATCTCAAGATATGCCACTTTTTTGTGGAGATTTTTGTAAAAGACTCCATATTTATGCTTCCTCTTCCAGTTGCGATGCCATATACCAAGGATACGATATGCAGCAACTCCAGATATGCTTTCAAACTTGTGGGAGAAGTTTGACTACCGATTGGATATTTATAGTGTGTCGAGTGGATGACATATTGAACCTTTGTGAAAAATAAAGGAGAACTTTGATCCTACAAGTAATTTTAGAAAGTACTCCGTGGCTGTGCATCCGTGTAAAAGGTATATCCTTGTAATTTCGGATTTTTTTAAAGTAACATCTTTATATTCCTATGCGTAAATTAAAATTTAGCCTAAGTTTCTACCTTCATTCATGTGTATGATAGTTTTGTGAAGCAGCAGGCAGTTTCAGCTGTCGGTGCATGAAGTCCTCTATTCCCCGCTGTCTGCCGCAGCACCAATGCGTCAATACTGCGGGGAGAGCAAATATGATTCACCCGCTAACCACATCCGCCTGTGTGTGACAGCGAGGTCCTTTGACAGCAACGAAATTGCTTTTCACTCTGCACGGTTAGAGCCACAGAGCGGCGGAAATTGTGCGCCATCTCAGTCCCACAATGATGCGAGAATTTAAACGACGGCCTGGATGCTTTCATCTCTCATGAAATTGTGGAAAACCGAGGCATCCTTCTTACGTTCTACACATTTAATCAAGTTACGTGCTTAAATTAGCTGCTGAACTAAAACCCTTCTAGGCGCTTCAGTCTGGAACCGCGCGACCGCTACGGTCGCAGGTTCGAATCCTGCCTCGGGCATGGATGTGTGTGATGTCCTTAGGTTGGTTAGGTTTAAGTAGTTCTAAGTTCTAGGGGACTCGTGACCTCAGATGTTAAGTCCCATAGTGCTGAGAGCCATTTTTGAACTAAAACACCTTTCTTAGAATGGGATGCCTTGTCAGAAGTAACACCAGGGTCGAGTGTGTCTCAGGGAAATGACAGGGCTGTTAAGACTGACGATGAATAAAACTGACCTAGTATGCATCGCTGCTGTCTTTGTGAGGCTGTCAGTGGACAACGCAGTTTTACACGCGGTTGACGTATTATTTAAAGTTATTGCGAAATTCGCAACGATTAGTGCTTGGTGCAAAAAATGGCATGTTTCCCTGGTTCTAAGTAAATGTAAAGCTCATAGACCGGGTTAAAAACGTGTCCTGTTTGATTTCGCAACGCACACCGTCGTAAAGCTGTCAGTAAACCTCCCCGTGAAGCACTACGCTTCCGTTGTAGCATCTGTCACTGGTGTTGGTGACGTAGCATCCCACTCCTCTTTGAATCAACCTGTCTGTTTTATTAATCATACCTGGAAATGGTCTCAGACTGACGAGCGATACTGAAAGATCTGTCGAACGACCACTTTGTAAGCAACGTCTCTCTTGGGGTTGTTACATTTCCTTAGGAGCCTACCAATGATCCTCAGCTTGATATCTTATTTTTTCTGCAGTACTTCTATGTTATCGTTCCACTTTGGGTGTCTCCGGAAACGTATTCGTATTAGGCCTTCCGAGGTCTGTTCGGACAGAGAGAGAGGGGGGGGGGGGAGAGAGGGGAGGGAGGGAGTATAATCTAACAAATGTCCTTGATACAAAATGCATTGCTTTGTATATTAGATGAGAATCACCTGTCAGCCTCTTGCATCAAGGATCGATCATCTGCAGATCGTTCTCCATTTCAATAAAATTTCATGGTGTCGGGACTTTCCTGTATACATCAGTTGGAGGTCACCAAATAACGCGTCTGGCTCGCTCATGCTCGTTCGAACCCCCAGCGCGTGGGAACGGCTTGCCAGAGTACTAATGCTCGAAGCGGACAGGCTCTGATTGGACGTGAAACTGTACCACAAGGTCGATTGGTGAAAAAGTACGAGCTTATCGTGCATCGAACCAGATTTGCGACTATAGTCAAGTCTTCCTTGCAGATAGAACTCAAAACGTGGCTCTTAACGGAACAGAATCGACAGATGTAAAGGTAATTTCGGGAGTACCCAGAGGAAGTGTGGTAGCACCGTTGCTGTTTATAATGTATGTAAATGTCCCAGTAGAATGCCCGGAAGCTCTTTAAGGGTGTTCGCAGATGATGCGGTTCTCTGTAAGAAGATAGCAACGCCATTCAGACAGTAACGACATTCAGAAGGACCCACGGAGGATTTATGAATGGTGCAGGGGCTACCAGTTGATCGCCAACATAAATAAATGCAACATACTGCGCATACATAATCCAATGCGGGAAACAGTAACTACCGTCAACATCTTGGTGTATCTGCCTGGAGCGACATTCAGTGGAATGATCGAGTAAAACAAACACGAGGAAAAGCAGATGACAGACTGAGATTTGTAGGAAGAATGTCAAGGAAATGTAATTCATCCACTAAAGAAGTGGCTCACAAGGCGCTTGTTCGACCGATTCTTGAGTACTGTTCATCACTCTGGGATCCTTACCAGGTAGGACTGATAGAAGGGATACTGAAGGTCCAACGAAGAGCGGCGTGTTTCGTCACGGGATCGTTTAGTCTTGTGATAGAGTTGGAGAGATACTCAGCAAATTCCGGTAGCAGACGCTACAAGAGAGGCGTTGTGCATCACGGAAAGGTTTACTGTTGAAATTTCACGAGAGTACTCCTAGGAAGAGTCGGACAAAATATTGCTTGCTCCCACATATGTCGCACGAAATGGACAGAACGAGAAGATTCGAGGAATTAGAGCTGATGCAGAGGCTTACCGACTATCATTCTACCCACGCGTCATTTTAAAATAGAACAGGGAAGGTGGTAATAGCGGTACCAGAAGTACCCTGCGCTACGCACCATCCGGTGGATTGCCGAGTATTGATGTAGACGTAGATGTAGAACGAGGCGCTGTGCGGAGGGGAGAGACCGGCCGCTGCAGTTGCAACCGTTTAAATAGCAGCTTTGTTTGTCTGCTGGCTGTGTCGCCTCTGACGTACTCCAATCAGCTGATGGATCTACACTCAGGTCAATTTAGTTACGATGTACTCGCATGTTCCTGGGTGGTAGTGCCTAATGGCGACATCACCGTGATCCGTAAGAGAAAACAGCTTGCTTTACAGTACAACGAAACTTTGGAAACAGTTGGGAGTTTGTCAGGAAAACTATATAACTGCCAACTTTTGTAATGAGGCTTTTTTTTATAGCACCATCTGCTTTATTGATTCAAACATAGTCGGCCATATAAATCGCAAGATCCCTCGTCTCATCGTTATGTTGAATCGCACAGCTTTACTATCCGTTAACAAAGCATAACATGCAAAGAGACGAACTACTATCAACATATTGTTTATAGGCGCGGAGTGGAAAAACTAGCCAAACACTGTGAGGCTGTTTCAAACAGTGTGGGAGACTATATCGCTGCTGATTTATTTCTCTCTTATCTTTATTTGCTTTGTTCAATAAAGTAACGAAAATCGCTATTTAGTTTGCAGTGCATTAATACAAATGAATTAATATTTATGATGATAACTTAGTCCGCCCCTGGTAACTGAGTGGACGCCGGCACGTGTTCGGTCAGATGGCCTAGCTATCCTCTGTAATAAAAAAAACTGAGTGAACGGATCAACGAACAACCTGAACGGCTGTCATCGGACGTCCGCCACCAACAAATTCAACGAACAGTATAGAACAAAATGAGATAAAAAAAGTGGGGTCAGCGCGACAGAATGCAATTCTATGGGCCCGGGTTCGATTCCCGGATGGGTCGGAGATTTTCTCCACTCAGGGACTGGGTGTTGTGTAGTCCTAATCATCATCATTTCATCCCCATCGACGTGCAAGTCGCCGAAGTGGCGTCAAATCGAAAGACTTGGATCCGGCAAACGGTCTACCCGACGGGAGGCCCTAGTCACACGACATTTATTTATTTTTATGATAACGTTACGAGAAAAGTCTTTTTTTAATAAAACACAGAATACCAAACTGTCAAGAACTAGCAGGATAATACACACTTCTGGCTTCTAAACGATCTGAGTCTACGTTCAGCCAGTCATAATGAAGTAACTTTAAAGGACTACCACAAAAGTACGCGAATATAGCAGTATGGGTAGCTACATAACAAAATCCAGTTAACAAATCATTCAGTGCCACAATGACGCAAATACAATTGGCAGAAGCAGAAAAAACACACACTAACAAGTGGGCAATTTAACAAGTTTTCCACCTATGGGGGAAAAGTTATCTTAAAATTTATTTACTGATTGTCGATGTACCTGCCAGGGGCTCTTTCACATAAGAGGTAAAAATCTTGTCCCCAGCATAATTAGAACTGGAAAACTGAGTCAAACAGCACTCCCTTGTTGTCCCAGTGATAGCTAAGAATCTGGAACGTAAATGGCGAAGTAAGCTGCAGTTTCTATTGGAACGAGATACCTGGATTCAAAACCATATTATTTTCTACCCCTCTGTGATGCCTTGAATGAGAATAATTTGGAATAATCGATCCAGATGACAAGAAAATATCAACTGAATGTACCAGGATAATTCTGAAGCAAACCAGAAGTGAACTGACTGTCACGTAGCTGCCAAACGTATTCTACAATGTTTCCAATTCTGAGAATAATTCTGAATATTTAATATCCAAATGACAAGAATATTGACGGAATTTACCAGGATCGTTTGGAACAAAACCGGTAAATAAATCGTGCCAATCTGTCTTAGAATAGCCATAGGCAAACTAAATTTGCTCAGCCGATGTGTTTCTTGAGCTGAATGGCGCCAGGAAGCTCGCCCTTCGAAGACGCGATGTCGCCACCTGCCACTGCATCGACTAGGAGCAGAAATACGTAGTACCAATGACTGTTCTTAGCATTTCTGTAGCTGTGGTTTGCGTCTAAAGCGTAGTTAGGAATAATATTTAGAGGCACCGATTGCAACTCGAACATTGTAAATAAAGGGCAGGGAAAACTGTTTCAGTGGTTCTACTCTTCTTTAGCTGTCATACGTATATTGTTTTTCTGCCTTAAGCAAACTGAAAATTATAAACCTGGTTGTCTGTACGCGATTCGCTTTCTTAGTATTACCAGACGAAATTAATTTGATGTGTAAGTAACATTCATTTTAATATTATATACTAGAAAACAGTTTTCCTTACGAATGCTTGAATTAACACCACTTGTAATACACAATAGCACAAGTGAAAAGACAATATAGTACTGCTTGTGGATGTCCACATTTTGCAATCAAATTTTATATGCTGTGGATAACACATAGTTTCAACTCACAAAAGTGAACCGTGCAAGGGAATTTTTCGCAGTGGTCGAAAAATAGAATTCAAAACCTATGAAGTTAAGTTAGCAAATGAAGCAGTGCTGCGCAAATCCGATTCCAAGTTCTGATAACATGAAGGGAGAAGCGGTTGTGATGAGAATGTGAAACAAGGAGCAAAATGTCAACATTAATGTGTCAAATATGTCATACTTAAGCAAAACTGTCATTCATTTCACAGCAACTAAAGAAATGAAAGGTTGAATTTAATTGAACTGAATTTTATTTGATTCTGTAGAATTACATGGTGTACAGTGAATATACATGTGATGTAGGACATGTCAAAAGTACAAAAACCTTCATTTTCACATTCTTCCTAACTGTTGTAACATCATCGATTATAATTAAAAATATTTACAATACTGTAAAATTCATTTTTAATCAGATAGTATTTTAAGTTCTTTGAAAACTTAGTGTCATGTACATTTTCATGCAGTTTCTTAGGCAGACTTCATAGTAAACTAATACCTGAGTACTGGGGTCCTTTTTCAAGCATTGTCAGTCAGTGGGGTATGCTTTGTATGTCATTCTTCCTCCGTATGTTGTCTGTGTGTACACTAGCATTTGTAGTCCACTTTGCACTGTCTTTTGTGACACATAGTACAGTTTTATATATGTACAAGGAATTAAGATGGCTTGTCTTTTGAAGCAGTTTCTGCATGTTTCAGAAGTCTTTCTTCTTAATGATTCTGACTGCTTTTTTGTGTAATGTGAACATCCTTTTTATGACACTGGAGGTATGAATTATAAAACGTCTTCAGTCACAAATTTTCGTCTTTTATTAAGTACGCAATGCATTTCGGACCCTGTGGTTCCATCATCAGATGTAATTTGTATTAATACATGCTTTATTTTTTCCCTTGAATGGGGTGAAATGCATATTCCTGTCACAGAAAGGTTATGGACTTCATAAGTCAATCGGGGAAAATATGTGCGAAATAGTAGAAGAGATGAACAGTGTAAACTTACCACGTAATCCAAGAAAAGCGTTTTTAACGTTTTAGCACCATCAAACATTCTTTTCTCCATGAATTTTGAGTTTCCCCACACTGTCACTCCATATTGCAGGAAACGTTCAGAGAGTCCATAGTATACTCTGCACAGAAGCTGTTTGTCTGCATACAGTGGTAGCTGCCTCATTATAAATATGACGGAGATGATTTTCTTACAGACAGTATAAATATTTTGTTTCCATTTCAGCTTGTTATCCACGGTAATAGCTAAGAATGTATTGGATTTTACTTCTTCTAGTCTCGTTTCATCCACCTCTAAACCCATGTGTACAGCATTGTCTTTATTTCTGAACACTCCAAACAGTCTTTTTTAGGTTTATAACGAGTCCATTTTCCAGGAGCCTTTGAGACGTGGTGTTTGCAGATATGTATGCTCTTCTCTCAAGCTGAGCCACAGTTTGGCCATTGTTCAGTATTGACATGTCATCTGCATACAATATTTCCATTTCTTTTTCTTCAACACTTACCTCATTAACAGACAGATTAAACAGCAAATGCCCCCATTACCGACCCCGCGGCACTCCATATTTGATGGTATTGGTTTCTGCCTGATAGGCATCCCTTATTGACACCTATTGCTTTCTGTTGCATAAGTACGATTCTATCCACTTCCCTACTTCCCCTCGAATGCCTTGGTTTTCTATTTTTCTTATCGGTATTTCATGGTCAATAGTGTCGAGTGCTTTGGAGAGATCCAGAAACATTGCAGATACAACTCATTTTTCATCTAAGAAATATATAATGCATTCTGCCAGACTGGCAACTGCTGAGTCTGTAGATCTACTATATCTGAAACCCTGCTGCGATGGTATGAGAACGTTGTATTTGTCCACATAATCAACTAATCTATTATGCAAATACATTTCCAGGCTTTTTTGAGAAAACTGATATCAGTGAAATTGGCTTGTAGTTGTTGCAGTCGTCCTTTTCCCCCTTTCTTGTACACTGGTACCACCCTGCTAATCTTCAGTTTCTCTGGAAAAATTCCATCTCTGACAGAGCTGTTTGCTATGTTCAGCAAAGGTGAAATTATTGTCTCACTTACTTGCTTTATTACATGATTCGGTATTTTGTCGTCACCATATAATTTCTTGGACTTCATTTTCTGTATAGTTTTCCTCAGTTCATCTTCTGTGACTGGTTTCAAGAACATGGTTCTGCTTGAATTTTTGTGACAACTTAGTAGCCTTCTTTTGTGGACTTTTTCGTTCCAGTTTTAAGTTCTCTACCACATTTGTACAGTTATCATTGAGTATGTTAGCTATTTCTCTACCATCTGTAACCACTGTGTTCTTTATTTTCATTGACCTGATATCTGTTTCTTTGTTTTATCCTGTCTTTCATCATTAATTGCGTTCCAAGCTGCCTTTGCCCTGTTTCTTGAGTTCATTATGGCAGCATTAATTGCTCTTGATTTTACCTCTCGTATTATTTTCCTATACTTCTTTTGCAGCATTTTATAATTTTCAGCTTCACCCCTCCGTCTCAGATCCTGCAGCTTCCTTTACAATTTTATTATTTCACTGGTAATCCACTTCGTCTGATCCTGCATCTTTTCTTACCTCTTTACTTTGGGGAATGCTGTATTAAAATGGTGTTTAATTGTAATAAATGAAGCATACTTTTCATTTACATCCTGCATCTGTAGGGCTTCATTCCAGGTTTCCCTGCTTAATAGTGTATCAAAGATGTCATAATTTTGTTCACTATTGTTCCTGATTCCTTTAGTTGTTTGTTTTGGTTCATATATTATGTCTGTACTTCTGCAGAAGCCGATCAGCTGTCCATGATGATCAGTTATTTCTGTTTGGACTACATGTGACTCATAGTTAGACCAACTAATATTAGTAATGATGTCAGTAACTGTCTGACTTTCAGAAGTCACTCTTGTTGTTGCAGATATTGTTGCCTCCATACTGCACTGAATTAACAATTCTTCAAAATCTTGTCTTGGTTTTGATTCTTTTCCCATGTCAATATTGACGTCACCACATATAATGTTTTCCTTCATATTCATTCTTAGTAAGTTGGGCAATTTTTCCACAAAAAATGCTTCAATCTTGCCTCTTTGTGATCTGTACACACAAAACAATCTAAAGTTATCAGTCTCTACACCAGTAATTTCAAAGTCTTTTTCTCTAGTTATAAGTAACCTCGTCACTTCACTGTTTGCAGTCTTTCGGGGCTTTCCTGTGTCAATAGATATGGAAACTGCATCACTTTTATGTTTAGATCTACAGAAGTAACTGGATAAGATATAGTTCTTTATTGTCAAGTTAGCTATCTGGGTTTTAGTTAGACAATGTTTACTCTTACATAGTATGTCTGGTTGTATTTCACTTAGGACTACTTCTGCTACTACTTTGTTGTTACCAACGTATTGAATATTCTGCTGTAGTACTTTTATATAACATTTCTTTTGTTGACTTACATGCTGTGGGCTGCATTCTGAGAGCATATTCTGTAGTCCCTCCTTTTTTCTGTGGTTCTTATATTTCCTTTCTCAGCTGTAACAATAGGTTTTTCACTCCCATTGCCTGCTCGTAATTACACCAATATAATGGTCGGTGATGCTTTGTCAGTAACAGCGAAAAGTGACTGATGAATGGGTTTCTCAATTTTCAGGTACAGTAAAATCATAAGGACAAATAGGCATGGAGACTATGAAACGTACTAATATACGATCGTTAGGATACGGATGACATGAAGTGTTGACCTCAGGTGCCAGGCTGCCACATTTACAGCCTTATATAACTTTTTTTAACCACCTCATTTCAATTATCTGGTCATTTAGAATTCAGTTTATTATACTGATTCATACTCCATCATTGATTTCATTCCGACTTTAGCAAGCATACATATATCTCTGCACTAGTTCAGTTCATACTTGAACATAAAACATACACAATTCTCATTTTTTAATTGCAGGATAATTTTTGTAAGTATCCAAATTATCGTACCGTTTGTATTTGTATAATAAACTCACAGAAATTTTAGGAACAATTTCGAACTAATAATCTTCATGATATAAACAAAGTCATAAAAAAACGTTGTTAGAAAACGTACGAATTTCAGTACTAAAAGCTAAAAGCCGTGTAAAACTTTATGTTGCAACGTGAGAGTAACGAATTAATGCTTAACTGAATGACAATAGTCTGTGTACTCTAACAAGATTTTGATTGTAATCCATAAATTTTCTGTTTCGAATGATGGATGACGTAGGTAGTAATTATATATATATATATATATATATATATATATATATATATATATATATATATATATATATATATATATGAGTAGTCATCAGTTTTTCGATAGTTTTGGTGAGCTAGTTTTATTACAGTGTTACACGATAAACATGCGATTTTGAAAGCGGACATCGTGTCAACCCGAATTTCTTGAAATTTCTCTTAGCACTTCCAAACCTACAGCTACACTGTCAAGAACTCAACACGTTGCAGCAAATTTTGTTGGAGCAGATAGCCCGCAAATTCTTTTATGGCTACTGCAGCATCGGAGATCGCCGAGAAATGAAGATGAGTATTTGCTAATTAATTGTTACTCCTACACAGTTGTTACGCCCTGATATATTTCAGTTCTGGTGAAGGATCATGGGATTACAGCTCCGCTGCTAAGAAAGTTTTGCTGACAGAATTTTTTGAGTTTCAGGTTGATTTATGCAATAATGGACGCTGATACAATGGACGATTTTAAAGAAATCACTGGTATAGTCGTCTGAAACGAACTATACATTAACACAAAAAAGAGGAGTCGAGAGATGATTACTAAAAAATGGACACAAAGAAGGAAATGATGTTTATGGCATGGAACTACATACCCACAGACAACTGAGATAAGTATTTTTGATTGTTCATTCTTTTTTCTGTGTGCTAGAAATTCCGCTTGAAGACTAAAATTACAGTGTGAGGACTGCAATTTTCGTTCAAAGCGTTTAGAACTATGTTTGTTTATCAGTACGGTGAGTAATAGTAGCCAAAACTGTGCGCTACTAAAAAATCAGGAATAGGTAGCAGGCAATGTTGCGAGTTTAAACAACAACTTCACTGTTAATGAAAACGAAATCAAAGTAAACCGTGACGCATCAGATTGATTGAGGGGGGGGGGGGGGGGATTTATGGGACTGGACGGCGAGGTCATTAGTCCTGCAGTTCCAAAGTTACATGTGTAAAATAGAGGTGTCCGCTAAACGTGGGCGGGTCCGTTCATAGGGGTCAAACTACAAAGCGAAGAAGCTAAAAACACGCACAGTAGAAGGCATAAAATGGTAGGCCAAATTTAAAAACTGGAAAAACAAAAGGATAAAAGAGCGGTCTGTGCAAGGGGAGTGCTCATGGGTCCCAGACCCAGAAAACACGGAGAGGCGCCAACCACAACCACACTGCCCCTGCTCCAAGAGTTAAGCAAAACCTTATAACTGAGAACAAAAACCACTTTCACGTAGGAAACTGAGCACCAGTTCCATCATCCTTGAGTCGTTTGCTAATATTAAAGACAAGGAATCTGGAAAGCTATACATAGCGTGAACGGCCAAAAATAAGGGACATTCCACCAATATACGAGATACCGTCAGTCTGGCTCCACAGCCACATTGTAGGGGTAGCTCGTTACAAAGAGATAACAATGAGTGCGCCTAGTATGACCGATGCACAGACGGCATAAAACAGTGGATTTCTTCGGAGACGAGCGGAAGGAAGAGCGCCAGACTGCAGTAGTCTCCTCGATTGTGCAGGGTTTATTGCTTAGAACAGTAGCGCACCAGATGTCATTCCACTTTTGGGCAAAGAGAGATTCAATGTCGATCCGCATATCTCAACTTGGAATCATGAAAGGGAATAGGAAGCAAGTATCTGCCTCTCTAGCCAAATGAGACTGATAGCAGAAAAGGTGCTATGAGCATCACTGAAGTGGGTAGGAGAACCGTCATTGAGGAGACACAAATCAAAGTCTGTAATAAGTTAGTCAATTAGAAAACCCCTACCCATCGAAGTGGCACTCCCCCACAGAGTGTGGTGTGCATTGAAGTCCCTAAGGAGGAGATAGGGGGAGGGGGTTGCTGTATTGACGTAGGCAATTCAACATAAGGAAGATGACCAAAAACGTTGGAGAGTGGTCATCGTGGAAGTGCATTTCTTGAAGAGGGAGACTGAATGCAGAATAAGAGGAAACAAGTTGTTATATTTCTGGTAGGTGACAGTAATATCTATTACAATTCCACTGGATTATCGTGTGATGAGAGTCCAGGTTAGACATAAAGGAGGTGAGTGGAGGTCATGTCACTGGATGAGTGGTCATCATGGACAAGGATGGAGAGACATCCATAAAAATTGGGTCTGATTTGGAGTTAGGAGGAGACGACATAGCCCCTTGGGGTGCCAGGGAAGACTCGTCCTTGGATTTGCGCTGCTGCTTCTTCTTCTCCCTCAGAGGGAGGGAGGAAGTGTTATCAGCGACGTCCAGATCAGACAGAGAGCGAGCGGCTTTGGGGCCCTAAACCCGAGGTTGCAGGCTTCTTACATCGAGAACGCCAGGGAGGGGTGTTCTGAGAGGAAACCCCAGCCCTAGAAGGGCCCAGGAGCTAGGAAAGAGGACTTCTTCTCTGGCTGAGGAGGAGGAGGAGGAGGAGGAGGAGGAGTTCCTTGAGGATGGTTGTTAGGATGAGGGGGTAGGAGGCAAAGGTAGATAAGAGATTCACAGGGTGAAGTCTGTCAAACTTCTTCCGGGCCTCAATGTAGCTGATATGGTCAAGAATCTTTATTTCCTGGATTCTTTTTTTCCTTTGTATACACCAGACACCCCAGTCAGCTGGGACAATACAGACCAGAGCAGTTTACAGAGTTAGGCAGTTGGGTCCAAGGGCTCGCCATATGAAGAGGGCGGCCACAGTCACCACAGGTGGGAGCAATATCGCATCACAATGACAGTGGCCAACTTGAGACAATGGAAGCAAATGCATGGGAGATAAAATGAATAGCTAAATACTGCATCAGTATACCATCATCTTGACCTTTTCGAGCAGGGTATTCCCCTCAAAGGCCAGGATTAAAGTGCCAGTGTCTACACGATTGTCCTTAGTGTCTCTCTGGACACACCACATGAAATGAACGCCAACTCATTCTATATTAACCCCAAGTTCATCATCAGACACCTAAGAGAAGGTCCCTATGGAAAATCATACCCTGTGTCATATTGAGAGACTTGTGAGGAGTGATAGTCACTGGGACATCTCCCAAGCAGTCACAGGCATGGAGAGAGGCTGACTGGTTGGTATAAGTTGTCTTTATAAAGAGATTTCATCTTGCTCAAGGACTCAACTTCACCAAACTTGTCCTCAACGTGCTCCACAAAAAAAATAAGGATTGGTGGCGGCAAAAGTCTCCCCATCAATCCTGGTACAGACCACGAACCGCAGAATGGGTTTCACCCAAAGCCAGTGGGCCTGGCCCTCCTCCCATGGGGTAGCCAGGGGGGGGGGGGAGGAGGAGGGTGAGAAGGCAGAAACAGGAAATGAGACAGAACTATTCCTAGGAAGAGATGCGGGCACAGAAGAGAGGTCAGACTTCAATATGTGTCATGTGCTGAATGTCTACCAAGGTACCACCCACTCCGATCAGGGTCTCGCTTCATGGGCGTCATCCAGCCAGAGCAATGGCCACCTGGCATGACAGTCATTGCTGGAAGTTCCGACGCCCCGAAAAGATAGGCAACCAATCCTAGGCTTTCATGAGGCATTCACATTGCAGGTTCCAGCAGTGTGATCCCTATGGTGCCAGAGGACTCAGCCAGTTGGGTACATAACACCAGCCCCCCCCCCCCCCAAATGGACTGGCTACCGAGCTAGTGACCTAACAAGGAGGCGAAAGGGCTATGGTGGGGTGAAAGGGAAGGGGGAAAGGGAGAGGGAGAGGAGGAGTGGGGGAAAGGAATCCAGGCGAAAGTCGCTAGGGACGGAGTTCTTCCCCTTAAGGCTCACGCTACAGATTTCAAATTTAGAGACAGAGCTCAAACCCCAAAGGAGGACAAAAAAACAAAAGTCGAAAAGGAGGAGGAAAAGTAAACAAACCAAAACTGCAAGATTAAACGAAGTAAGGAGGATAGCCGGGCTGACATAAATAAGAACACCAAGAGAGGGGAAAGGAAGGGGCAAAGGGAATGGGATAAGGACAGGGAGGGAGAAGGAAGGGGAGGACAAAGCATTCCTGAAAAGAAGTAAGGCTGCAAACGCTTAGGGACCTGTGCATACCACACACATACCCACAAAGGTCCTGTGGGCCCTCTGGGGGGGAGCGAGATACCAGACAACCAGATTCGTGACAATGAGACAGTGGGGGGTGTTAATGTGATTGGTTGTTCATTGTTCCTTGGTTTTGACGAAACTGCAGTTACAGGTTCAAAACTGTGGAGTTGTAGAATTATTGTCAAGATTATTAGGTGAAACTGCTAATATCATAACTAGTACCTTAGGTGGCCAAACTTGTGAAACAAAGAATACTTTGAAGGACCTCAAAACAGGACTGGAAAATAGTAATACAAGAATTACAGGTTTCTGACTGTTCTTTTGCTCTATTCTTGCTGCTGATGCCTGTCTTGTGAGTGTCAATTTTCATTTAACTAATACTGTGGAATTACGGTCAAAAGGTAGTTACATAGCAAAGTTACTCAGTAATAAAAGATGAAATGTTATTCTTACATAAAGTGTCAGTCTGTGTGCTGAGACTTTATTTGCTTTCTGTATTAATTTCAACTTACTTGTATTCTGTGTGTTTGCTAATGACACAACTATATACTAAAAATTGTCACTATGTAAGTGAGACACATTTTGCTTGGCATTGGAAGAGTTTGTTGAAAGAGTGGACTGCACACACTACGTAACCTAAAAAAACTGTGCTTAGTTGTTTTGAAGTGAATACCTGACTATACATGCAGAATTTTTTACATGAAATTAGTCAGTTTTGTTAGCAATCTTAATAAATAAACCAGACACATGAATTACTATTGACACTGAAAGATACATTTCCTTACATTATTAAGAGAAATGGGAGCTGTTTTATTCAAACAATGACTGTCTGAGAATTACTTTGATACTGGCATTATATTACAATGAGAATATTGCTGTGAATTTTTGCTAACACAGTTCATGTACATCCTGTGGATAATTTGTTGTTCAGTAGTAATTAGTAAAAATGGGATGGATACTGTTCTGAACTAATGCACACTTGTTGGACTTGAAACCATTTTGTAGATACATGTTGTCTTTTATATGCTATTTCACAAGATTTATATTGTAGTGCTAAAGGAAAAATGAAGTTAGTGATACACAATGAGTATGATCAATACTACTTTCCACTATTGTTCTTGCTCTCAAGCTGCTGAGTGACTGGTAGACTATTAGGAAGAACTCGTTGTAGTTTACCAATAAAATGTGTCAAAATATTCACCTGGAAGAGTTCTACATTGCTTATGCTGGACACACTACTAAAAAGTGGTTTTAAATTACCTGAATGTATATAGTCTATTATGTTATTGGTAATAGCTGATTGACAGAACGTAATTATCTGTATTTTATAGCGTACACACACACACACACACACACACACACACACGCGCACACACACACACAGAGAGAGAGAGAGAATCTCTGTAAATATTGAATAATATACAGAAAAGATTGTCTGACTGATATGAGTCACAGCAGTTTGTGAAGCTGTTTAGTCAATACTCTTGTCAGACACATACATTCTTACTTCCTTGTATTTATGAGTTGCTGAATGTTCATGTACTGTAAAATCAGTCGTCAAGGATAATGATGACTGCAGAGTTTTGCTGTGTATTGCGGTGTTTTACTACACTTATATTTCACATTTTACTATGGTAAAGGCACATAGTCGCAGTGGACTTACACTTGAGTTCATTTATTTGTCAAGAGATGCATTTGTATATGCAAGTTTAATTTTTATTGCATTTTGAGAAATGTGAATTATTTATGGGAGATAACGAAAATGCTGAAATGCATGTCTACTATGGAGCCATGATGTGTGCATTTCCAGTATATTATGTCGAAAAAAAATAATTGTGTGACAGACACAATGAATGCTATTTACACAGTACATTTATGGGAATTTGAAAGGAAGATTACTTCAGATAAGCTATGGTAAGGAATAGTTGTCACCTTACTGAAATCTGTGTTGGATCAGAAAAGGAGATAGCTGAATAAAATTTCCATACAAGCTGTCACTTGTAATAAATCTGACTGGATTAATAATTGTCAAGCACATCATTTGTATATTGAACATATTGATTTGTCATTATATGAAAGTTTTATTACATATCAATATGAGCAATCCTTGCACAAAACATGTGCCTGCACAGTATTCCTTACCTTAGATGACCACAAATCTTCAATACTGAGAAACTGAAGGAAGAAAATTATTAATTGCTAATTTTATTACTTTACGAATATACACATTACTTTGATACATGAGAGGGACACTAGCACAAAAGTATGTGCCCATACCGTGCTTCATTCTTCTGAAAAAATCATTACTTAATATTTTAATGTTTTCTTAATTATGGACTACTTTGCAGGGAGAGCAAGTATAATGTCAAAATAACTTATATCAATGAAAATACAAACTGATTATCTTGCTATCTACACACTGTTTTAACTTCTATTCTATCTTGGAGGTGATATTCAAGAATGTACCTGTTACCCACAAATGCCATTTGAGGAATTCATGCACCCATATTGGAAGAATCGACCAAAACGTAACTTGCTAGTAAGCTAATGTCTATGCAACAGTATCTGTGTAACGATAATGAAATTTTAGACTTTAATATAAAAACCATGTCAGGGTATTTGAGCATCAACCATGTATAACTGTGCAGTTGAGGTAACATGTGTCACTAATAACATATGTTTTGATGGAAATACATTTATTAAACAATGAATAACTACAGACAATGCAGCACAATACATGAATGTTACAGCATGTGAGAAAGCTGGTATCTGACTGCTCCAAAGAAAGTCCTTCACAGATAAAACACACTTTACACTTATCGATAGTCACCAAATGGCCCTCCCCCCCCTCCACCCCTCCCCCAGCCCCCAGAAATACAGAGCATGATAGAGAGGTTGTCTCGAGGCCATGTGGTGGTACGTAGGACACTGGCTGCAGTGAGACATAGTATTCTTCGTGTCAGTGAGGCAGTTGAATACAGCGTCTAGCTCTGGAGATGGGAGGCATATCAGCTTGCATTGGTTCAGCAGGAGCACTGTTATCACGTTAGTGCACTGAGGGGAGGCCCAAGGGGGTGTCAGCTTGGAGCAACAGTGGAGCCAGTGGCGCAGGAGAGTCTTCTAGGGTCCAAGAAGGTTTTGCGCAGTGCACGAATACTGTTCAAGGTTTACCGTTGAGCACGATACGCATAGTATTGGTGCTGCGAGTGAACACTTTGTGGCCTCGAGTAGGGGGGTTGAAGAGCTGCATGTATGGAATTATCCCATAACATGATAAAGTGGCGTGTTTCCAAGTCCTTATGGACATGTGTGGAGTGGTGTAAGGCTTAGCTGGTGGTGTCCAAAGGAGATGTGCATACAAACATGCTCGATCAGGGCAGGTAGTGAGCCTTGAGAGGAAGGTGGGACGTCATCCACGAACTTGTTCGGCAGGAGTAGTAGCTCACCGTACAGTGTTTCTGTGAGTGGTGCATTTGAGTCGTCCTTGTGCGCTGCACATATGCCTAGAAGTATGCAGGGTAGTGCCTTGGACCAGAGTCCACCATGGTACATGAGCACAGCCTTGAGTGTCCTGTGCCAACACTCCACCAGGCCATGCTCTGTGGGTGGAAGGGTATGGTGTATAATATCCATCTTTTTGATTTGCAGTTCCTTGTATTGGCCATGTTTGCAGTTAAAATTTTTGGATGTGAGGTCCGCTAGTTATGCAAAACACCGTTTTTCTCAGTACCCAAACACGTTTCGGCACCACTGTTCCATCAACAGTGGGTTTTCGTTTTTATTTATTCTGCAATGTGAACATTTTTGTTAAATGATTATAAAATTATGTGCATTTTTAGTTCAAACAACCGATCGTTTCTTTTTGTAAATACCTTTACATTTGGTGTGCATGAATTTTCTGGATCACTTTTGTGTTAATTACTACAGGTAGCTTGTCATCTGCAACCAAACGATGTTGATGAGAAAGTTTTTTGCTGGGAGTTAACCTATCTTCTAAAATGTAATTTAATTTTACGCGATGTGTTCGCGCCTATTTTCGTATTTACTTACGTTTTCGTGTGGCAAGCACTTCCATCTCCGCATCATGCTGAGATGTTGTGATGCATACGTAACTATAACAAGTAGTTTACACAAATAACGTAGTAAAACACTTTTCAGTACACCAGAACACAGTGTGATTGTGGTTTGTTATGTGTCCCAGCGCAGTCACCAGAGAGTTCGGCGCCAAATGTGAATTTGTTTGCATTTTTATCTCTCTCTCTCTCTCTCTCTCTCTCTCTGTGTGTGTGTGTGTGTGTGTGTGTGTGTGTGTGTGTGTGTATGTATGTAGACTTCATCTGTTCGTGCTGTTTTCGTTTGTAAAGTTCCTTTAATGTATTAAATAGTGTGCCCTTGCAGAGTGTAGTGTGTTCGTTTAAGACCTGTTTCCCTTCTGCTATTGCCTTCTGTATATGGAAGTTTTCCTCAATGGTCAGTTTGCTGTATAGGCTGTGGCTCGTTTTAGTATTCTTAAGTCTGTTTCTCTTGTGGCTGGGTGGTGATTGTTGGCTATAAGCTGGTTAGCAAATGTGCTATGGGAGCTGTTGCTTTTTAAAGCTCTGAGATGTTCCGAATATCTTGTCTTGAAGTTTCTGCAAGTTTGTCCTATGTATACTGACTGGCAAGTGTTGCATGTCAGTTCATATATTGCTGATCTGTTAAATTTATCTATGGGTGTTTCTTGTGTTCTGATCTTTCTCTGTGTTGTGTTCTCTGCCCTGTATCCTATTTGGAGTCCCTGTTCATTTAATATGTTGCCTATTCAGTGAACAATCTTGTTACTGTAGGTGAGTATGTGCCATTTCGTTTTGTGTGTGTGTTGTTGCTCTGTTGTGTCTTGTGTGTGGTCATTGTGTGTTGTTTTGTTCTGTGCTGGGTGAGGATTTGTGTGTGTGTGTGTGTGTGTGTGTGTGTGTGTGTGTGTGTGTGTGTTCATTTTTGTACTGTTTGCATATTTTTTGATTTAACTTGTTTACCTTATGGGTAATATAACCATTTTCTACCGCTATTTGTTTTATCGTGTTTAGTTCTTGTGTGTAGTTCTGTTTGTTGATGGGTGTTCTGTTTAATCTGTGGAGCATGAATCTGAAGTTTGCATGCTTGTGTGTCAATGGGTGGTTTGATAGGTTGTGAATGGTAGTGCTTGTGGTTGTCGGTTTCCTGAATATTGTGAATGCGTATGTGTTTGTTTTTTGTATGGTGAGATCTAGAAAGTGTAGTGTGTTGTTAGTTTCTGTTTCTAATGTGAAGTTAATTTTTGGGTGTAAGTTGTTTATTTCATTGTGTAGCTGTTCTATGTGTGTATGTGGTTCATCAATCAGGCATATTATGTCATCAACACAACTGTACCAGTATATAACTTTGTAGTTCTTTGGTTTTATTATGAGTCTGAAGATAATGTTCTCCAGGTTGTTCATCAATATGTTAGCTAGGAGGCCATTAATTTGTGCATTGCGTAACTGGCGGACCTCAAATCCAAAAATTTTATGGTGTGTAACTTCAGCACAGCACACAGAGCACGCAGTTGGTCGAACGGGTTAGACTCTAACTGGTGGGCCTGGTACGTCATCAGGGACAAAGAACAGCCACACTGGGAGATCCACCTGTTGATGAATGCGCAGGCAATGATGTAAACCGTGATGTCCTCCAGAGGAACTGCCTCAACCCACTGGGTGCCCCAGTCAATCACAGACAGTATGTATTTGAAAACCTCAGACGGAGGAAGCCGACTCATGAGATTGAAATAGCTGTGCCTCAGCTGCTGGGGGCATAGCAAAGGTGCTGAGGGGGAGCAAAGCCGACATTGCTATGTTGGCACGGGGTGCATGCCCTCGCCCACATGTGACAGTCATTCTTGACTCCCAACCAGACATAACGTTCAATTACCAGTGTGATGGTTGCTCTTTCACCTATGTGGACCAAGTTGTGTACGGCGTGGAAGATGTCACTACGCAGTTCAGTCAGAATGACTGGTCGAACCCTGCCTGTCGGTGTGTCAGAGAGCACAGGTGTTGCCACTCTTGGAAGGTGGCACATTTCAAGCACAAGTGAACTTGATTGATTGGTGCGTAGCTGTTGGATTGATGTGTTCATGACCTGCCTATGTGGCATGTCTTTGAGATTGATAAGTGCAGCGATGATATTGACCCATGAGTGGTAGTCCACAACCACCCCCCCCCCCCCCCAGATGTATAGTGAGTCTGTGGCATGCTGGCAGATGAGGCTGAGGTGACGAAACTTGCAGGGAGGGAGATCCTGAGTCTGGTTTGCGAATGGAAGTGTTTTAAGATCTGTGCATATAGTGAAGGGATGTCCTTCAATATTGTTATGGAAGTATTTGATCGCCTCATAAACCACTAAAAGTTCTCGATCAAATGCAGACACTTTGCACTGAGACAATGTCAGTGTCTTTGAGAAGAAGTGTTTCCATAGTGTCACTCACATGCTGTTATAGCGCAGCACCAATGGCTGTGTCACTAACATCTGCTGTGATGCTGTGAGTGACACGTGTGCTTCTGCGAGGGGGGGGGGGGGTAAGAGGGAGCAAGGGTAATGGCCTTGGAAAACACAGTCTTCAGACAGTTGAACACATGAGTCATGTCTTAACCAAGGGAGATGCCCTTTGCCTGACGTTTTATTCATGGCCAATGCATCAATCAAATGTATCTCTATGAAAGGTACATGGGAGAGGTATCAGCGATAAAAACTGACCATACCTAGAAAGCATCTTGGTTCAGAATATTCTGGGATCAGAATGAGATCGATGCAGTCCGAAGTGGGGTGCACGCCATCAAACGAAACTATATCACTCAGAAAAATGATAGTGGTGCCACTAAGCTGCGACTTTTCTCCGTTCGCTGCCGCTTGATTCCAAGGCTGCGTGGACTTCTTCAAGGCGCTGCTGATGCTCGCTGACAGACGATGAGAACATGAGAATATCATCGAGGTAAGCATAGGCAAATGGAAAGTTAAACAGCACCTAGTCAACAAACGTTGCCACCTCTGGGCGGCGTTTTTAGTGCCATAAGTCATGATTTGATACTGAAAGAGCGCAAACGGCACAATGATAGCAGTCTTAGAAATGTTGGGTGGGTGCATGGGAATTTGGTGGTACACTTTACAACCATCAAACACTGTAAACACTTGGCCACCATGTAGCAACTGTGTGAAGTCCTGGATGTGGGGAGTTGGGTAGATATCAATTATTGTATGAGAATTTAGGTTTTTGTAATCACCGCACATATCGAATGTACCATGTCTCTTTAACATGAGTTGTATTGACAAGGACCAGTTGCTGTCCGAGGGTCGTAGGAGTGGGTCTTTGACAATGTCTCTAGTACAGCATAGCTTGAATGTGTTAAGCCACTGAGCCTTGTGTCGAATCAGAGCCTCCTCCGTGGTATTCGTTTTATGCCAGGTGCCACTGGTGATGGTGCCTAAGCATTAGGTGAGGCAGGAGGGGGCCAAGTGGCATGAGCTGCAGGTTGCTGGTAGCTGATGAAACATAACACTGACAGGAGACAGATTGCTGATGCACGGGAGATGGGGGTGAGTCTGCCAGCAGTGTGAGTGATGTGTCAGATGATATCGGGAGATCCTTGGTGGGCGCTCTGTGATGGCAGATAGCGAGTGTGGTGGCATGTTAGCAGCAATGACAATGTTGCAATCACTATGCATGCCATGTGTAAGTGGGTGCAGCTGCTGGGCCTCATGTAGTGGCATCCGTGTAGTTGCTGAGGATAGAGGAAGCAGTGTGTTGGCCTGAGTCGCAACCATCAGGCCAAGATTGGGCTCAGAAGCTTGGATTTAGATAGAGAGGCGATGTAAGTCCGCCAGCACTCGTTACAGTTTGTGGGACGTCGCCTTAATTCGTGAGAGCAGCTCTGACTTTTGTGCATGGAAGGCTGCTCATGCGAGGGCTAGGAGAGCATGGTCACAATCTCAGAGGCCAGTGACATGCATTCCGTGAGGATTGCCGAGTGTGGAGCCGAAGGGATAGGCATTTGGTGCAGCACATGGCTGTCGTAGGAGATAAAAACATCTGAAGAGTGGAGAAGTGCCACGGCTTGAAGGTCAAGTGAGAGGGCATGGTGGTAGAGGAAGTTCAACCTTCTGATAGGTTCATCCGTTTCAGCCATGTAAAAAGTCCATGGAAAAAGATTATTGTGGGAAAGACAGAGAAATAACCTGAAAGAGCTGTGAACAGTGATATGTGATCTGTTCACAGCGGTGAGACGTAGTGAAGTTGGAGAGGGATCAGTAGGTGTCACAGTGGCAGGGATGAGGCTGACACCTGCTCCTGTGTCCACAAGGAAGGAGAGGCTGGACACAATGTCATGCACATAGAGATGCTGAGTGTGTGCCTGGGGCAGATTCTGTGTGACCTGGGCTGGTAGGCGCCAGGAAATCGAGGATATCATTCACTAGGGCAAACCACGTCTTACGATTGTCCTTTCACTGGGCTGGCAGCTTGGAAAACCTCAGAGGGGTAGTATTAAGAATTGATGAGGAAACAGCCGACATGCACTGAGGCAGGGGAGCCATCGCTGGCGATGGGGCATCGGAGGGTGGCGCAGGAGGGGCAGGCGCGGGCAGAGCAGGGATGGCGTAGTCCATAACAGCAGGGCTGGGTGTGTGGGCAACAGCAGCGAGCTGAGCAGGTGCACACGAGACAGTGGCGCTATAATTGGAGGCAGCAAGTGCAAACGATGCAGGTGCAAACAGAGAAGAAACATTGTAGTCCATAGCAGCATGAGTGGGAACGAAAGATGCTGTGGCATGTGGACCGGTAGGTTTGAAGTGGGTAGGAGCAGAGGATGGGCGTTATAGGTCGGTGTGCCAGGAGCCAGCATGGAAGCCGCGAGAGCGAAGGCATCCAGCGTGGCAAGAGTGACAGGCATCGCCGAAAAGCCGTGTGGGTGGGAGACAAGATGCGCGGAAGTGCGAGTGTCCGATGCTGTGGAGGCGATCGGCGTCGCCGCTAAAGCAGATGGTAGAGCTCACATAAAAGAGGCGAAATGTGATACCTGGTGAACATGCAGGCGAACCTATGTGGCAGAGGCGACCGGCATCGCCGAGTAAGTGGGACCGGAGCCCATCATGGCAGGGTGAGGGGTGGGCGTTGTCTAGACGAATTGTGAAGACACTGCAGAATGAGGAGCCAAGTTGGACAAGGCAGTACGCTTTGGACTCACTGAATGGACCATGTAGCTCCATCTTTGTCTATGGGCCAGCAATGTGGTGCGGAACACTCTAGCGACATCCTTTACAGAGATGAGGTGACCCAGCAGGCCATTCGGCCCAGCGTGGTCGGCATGCAGGGCCGCAGGCGAGGTCGGCCATATTGTGCCGGATGAGGCTGGCATGGTGGCGTCGGAAACCAGTGAAACAAAGTCACATAGTTCCACCTGAGCCATGAGTAGGTACGATAGCAGATTCACAGAAAATCTTCACTTTACGTATGGAGAAGTCCGAACACAAAGGAATAATAAGATCCTTCGTGGCAGTGAACAGTGGGAAACGAAGCACATGAAACAAAGGCGGTAAACAGTTACAGTTTTTTAATGTTACTAACGCTTGTTGGGGTCAACACTGCGATTATTAATGCAGTTACGGCAAAATACATGACTTATGACATACATCTCTATGGAAATTCATTTATTAAACACTGAATAACTAGACCCAATAAAATACAAAGCATGAGTCATACAGCATGTGAGAAAGCCAGCATCGGACAACTCCAAAGAAATTCGTTCACAGATAAAACGCATTTTTCACTTTATCGATAGTCATCACAAGTGTTTCCTTGTTCACTATGCTGTGTATGTTGCAGTGGTGAATAGTGAGTGACTAAAAGTCATTTGTTTGTATTTGCAGCAATTACTGAACGCAGACTGCATGCCTAAGAACGCCAGAGGAATATAAAGAGAGTGGAAGGAGGAGTTACCACAAATAGACAGGAATCTTCTCAAGCAGTGAGACAAGCATATAAGAAGAATATATACATTTTTCTTTATAGTTTTGTGTAATTGATTCATTTATTTATTTTTCAAATTATGTGGAAATGGACAATGTTTAAATTTGAATCTTTGTATTAAATTTTTCTTTGAGCATGAATTCATAATTTTTTCATATTTGATCTACTACACACTTGTCATATTTTATGTTCACTAAAGTCAACTTCATGTTGTGCTGACTGGTAATTTTTGGTGAATTTTATACTATGTTTCTGGCAACTGATTGAAGTTTCATTTGTGACAGAGCATCGTGTCTCATTCTCAGCTGCGATACTCTAGGGGAGAGGGGGGAAGGGCGTTGTTGAAACGTACCATACCAATATATGGCTGCTGAGCGTGGCTAATATTCTCTCAACTGCTGTAAATAAACATTTACAGATACTACGAAAACAGAGTAAGATATTAGTACAACATTATGATTTTGTTCTAGTTTAACAGGAACTGATGTTTGGTCACATATTTGGAGCACCGTATTTAACGTCTCATCTCTATCAAAATAGACATCATTTCTAATAATCGGAAGAGTGGCCACATAAATGATACTATTCTGTGCAACGCCCGAATTTCGACTTGCTCGTCAAGTAGCATCTCTAGTTAATAAACGATAATAAGACAGCAGTACTGTACTGCCAACATACCATTGACGATGAAACTGGCGTTTTCAGACTAAGTGCAATTTTCATTTGCTGCACATGCAGAATGTATTCGATAAGAAAACTGGGTCTGTAGTAGTTTAGCCTATCTCTGTATCTACAGGCCTTGTATTACAATGGCTTTTCAGTTTGGGCACCCGTAACCAAACAAAAACATCTCGTCTTCCAGCACGCCTATTGCATCTTCGAATGGCTCTGAAAATGTCATGAGTACTTTTGCAATGTTTTTGTCATAATCATAATTTCTTTAGAAAGGCCTGTCTCCAGAAGCATTTCCATGATTTTATCGTACTGCCTGACTACAGACTGTAGCATTCCAAAGAAGCTGTGCCACCTACTCTCCATTTGTTTTCTGTATCGAATTTGTCACCAGGTTTCTTATGAGAGGGACAGCACCTCTGGCAACGTAAGTAATGGAGTAAATCATTGCAGCGTCGTGTTATCAAATAGTTGTCATAGAAAATGTGTATGGCGATAGTATTGGGTCAAGGGCGGTCCTGAGCCACTCTGCATTGTTGCCAGTTGTATCCAAGATGGCGGCGATGACGTAATCCAAGATGGCGGATTTTGGCAGGAAGTTTCGAACCCCAAAGTATCATTATCCAAGATAGCGGCGATGACGTCACCCAACCCCCCCCCCCCAGTTCTGCCCCAAAGTATCGTTATCCAATATGGCGGCGATGATGTCATCAACTGACATCAGCTGATATCATCCAAGATGGCGTCTGTGACGTCAGTTGATGACGTCATCTAAGATGGCGGCCACGACGTCAGCTGATGATGCAAGTACCATTAGCCAAGATGGCAGGAAAGTGCTATGGCCCCCTGCCATGCCTCCCATGGTGGGAAGTTCAAATTCCATAAGAACAATGCAACCTCTACCAACCCAAAGAAATGGTGGGTAAGAAAGGACACTTGGGCTACCTCCACTAACCTAAGTCACCCGACCACCACTTAATCCTAGGAAATGGCGGGGAGAGGACTCGACCTGTGCTTGATGTAAGTCTTTATTTTGCATGCACTACTTATTTAAACAATTAGAGGCAGTATGACCATCAAGTGTGTGCACCATCAGGTCTTGGTCTAGGGCACAGTACCACACCAGAGGGCACTGTCGTCCCTTCCATGACGTAATCCAAGATGGCGTTCTCATGGTGTAGAGAAAGGGCCACGTAACAGGGAAATTCAGGGGTATATTGTTTAATTATAAAAAAATCAATTTGTGGGGTTTGGATTCCTCTTGCTCATCATTCTCTGCCGTAAGAAGTAATTACATGGAGCAAACATGATGCATAAACTAATGTTCGGCACTGTACTCTGGGTGTCTTAACCTAATGTTGTCCCATTAAGTGGTTTTCGATGTCACCCCCCATTTTCTTAAACTATTGTACCGCCATTGATAGCAAATTAAGTAATTAGTTACGTCCTCCCACCATTTCCTGGTATACTTTTCGAATTTCACATGCTTTTGAACGCCATTTCTGACGCACTCTTCTTTGTCACCCATCCCACTAAACTTTTGCAATGCGTATTACATAAAAATTATGCAAATTAACCCAGTGTTCTGCTACATGTCACCCACTCACGCACTCCCTCCCCATAACTATTGTACTGCTAAAACCACGTTGATATAAAAAATCTATGGAAATTAATTAAATCGATATTTTGCACATGTATGGGGTAGTTTTTTTTTTTAAATTTGTAGCATCCTACTGGTCGGTGAAATCGCTGGAATAAGGTTTAAACAAAAGATCGCTAATAAAAAACTCATCCCGCCACTCGACGCCCGTCGCTGCAGCTGCCTCCGTCGCTGCCTCAGTCCCCGACCCCATGCCGGCCGCGGCCGCCACAGCATCGCTCTGGCGTCCATGGGTCGCCCTCCCTCAGGCTTGTGGGTTAGGGATACAGCAACTAGGCTGCTCACAATGGCCCATTTCAACAGCGTCTCCGCCTCCGCCGTCAGGTCCTCGCTAATCATGTGAGGTATAGCACACACCCCTATCCACCTCGCCACAGAACTCCATGGCGCGCTCGTACCGATCCCATACGCGAAATGCCTCCGGGCGACACCTGTGTTTACCATTGCTGCCGCTATACCTATGGATACTGAAGTCACAGACCGCGCTATAGAAATTTGTTCTAGAATAGCACAGGCAGCTTTCTCCCTAGCGATCCTAACGGAACATGCGAGCTGTGTCCAGCCGTGCATACCTGCCCCAGCGTGACTTATACCTCACCGCAAAACGTCCACGTGGCGACTCACCATCTAAAAGATTCTCAGTGTTATTATGACGTCACACGGTTATGTAAAATAAGAGCCAAGTCGACCTCTCGGAAATTGTATAGTGTCCCAGAAATAGTTAACGTTCGCTTACTTGATGTCTCAGGTTGTATGCAAGGAAATTCTTGCCCTAACAGAACTTGTTTACGAAAATAGCGCAGAATAACGTTGAATGCAGTCTTCCTCGCGTTCCTGACTTGGTAACCCGTCCATCATGTGTTACCCTTCCCATGTTCAACACACACAAACGTTCCCACCACTGTGTAGAGACTCCTATATCCCAGCACAAAAGGATGTCTTGTGAATGAATCCAGCATTATGATTGGCTCTTACCGAATTTACCCATCGAATTACTGATGCCGCCATTATCGAAGTACCATCTGCCTTTTTTTTTTTCTTATTTGAACAGTTCTCGGGTATCCGACCGGGTAGCGTCGTAATTTCTCCGCAATATTTCGGCAGACGTACACGCTGCCATCTTCAGCTGGTTCCTGACGAATGCTGCGCTGTTCCTCTCGGCGCCCTATGTATACTAGCCGTTACCCCCTCCACCCTTCCTCTCCTGGTGTTCCGGTGCGGCCGGCGCGGCGGCTACTGAAGGTGGTGAGGGAAGCGGCGCCTGGGTCTGAACTGGGGCCTGCAGTCTCCCTGCTGCCGCCGTTGGGGGTGGTCCTCGTTCTCTGGGACCGCGTCTTTCTCTCCAGGCTGAGCGCAGGGTTCCAAGCCTGACTAAGTTGAAGGGAGCTGTCTTTATTAATTAGATCGTCCTGTAGTCGGATTTCAATGGCCTCTTAAGTTACGTAGTCCCAGAAGTAGAAGGATTGACAGAGTATTTTTGTTTTTTCATAAGCCGTAGTATGGCCATTCTTTATACAATGGTCAGCCACGGCTGATTTAGTGGCCTGGCGTAATTCGGTATGGCGCTTGTGTTCGCGGTACCTCTCTTCTACAGTGCGGACTGTCTCCCCAATGTACGATTTTCCGCACTGACAGGGAATTTGATAAACGCCTGGTTTTCGAAAGCCTAGGTCATCTTTCACTGAACCCAGTAGAATCAAGGTTTTTGCAGGGGGTCGGAGTACACATTTCACATTGTGTTTCCCGAGGATTCTGCCGATTTTTCTTGAGGTGTTTCCGACAAACGGAATGTACACAAATGAGTTGTGTTCTTCTGTTTCTTCTTCTTGTTCTCTTGGCGCAGTCTGTCTGAGTGCGTGTCTTATTTGCTTCTGGTTGTACCCATTTTTCCGAATATTGTCTCGAGGTGCTGCAGTTCTGCTGGAAGGCTCTCCTGATCGCAGATCGATCGAGTCCTCTGAACAAGTATGCGCAAAACGCCTTCACGCTGGGAGTTGTGGTGGCAACTGAAGGCATTTAGGTAGAAATCGGTGTGTGTAGGTTTTCTGTATACACTGTGTCCAAGCTTGCCGTCAGGTTTCCGTTTCACCAGGACGTCAAGAAACGGTAGGGCACCATCCTGCTCCACCTAGATCTTGAACTGTATGTTGGGGTGCAACGAGTTGAGGTGTTCGAGAAATTCATTTAAGCTGTCCCGTCCATGTGACCAAACAACGAACGTGTCATCCACGTAGCGGAAGAAACAAGTTGGTTTTTGTTTGGCTTGTTCTAGTGCCTTCTCCTCGAAATTCTCCATAAAAAAGTTGGCTACAACCGGTGAAAGCGGCCATCCCATGATCCCACGGCGACGCCAACTGTCTGTTCATAATAATTTCCGTCGAACAGGAAGTATGTTGAGGTGAGCACGAACTCGAAGAGCCTTGTTAGGTTGTTGTAGAATTTCTTGCTTATCAAATCGATGGAGTCTTTCAGTGGTACCCTAGTGAAGAGGGCCACTACGTCGAAGCTCACTAACAAGTCGCTATCCTGGAGCCGAAGTTCTTGTATACGTTGCACGAAGTGGATGGAATTGCGGATGTGGTGTTCGCATTTTCTCACAAATGGACTAAGGAGACCCGTCAGGTGTTGGGCCAGTTCATAGGTTGCTGCTCCTATGTTGCTGACTATTGGACGCATAGGTGTCCCATTCTTGTGGACCTTTGGCGGTGCAGCCACTCGTGGTCGAAGTTTCTTGACAGTTTTTCCATCAAAGGTACTGCGAAGAAGTTCAACGGTTCTTCTTTGAAGGCGACTTGTCGGGTCTCCTTCTATCCTCCTGTACGCTGCGTCATCGAGAAGTTTGTACATTTTTCTCTTATATTCTGAGTGCAGGAGCAGTACTGTAGCATTGCCTTTGTCAGCAGGCAAGACCACCAACTCAGGATCGCAGCGTAACTCTCGGATGGCCGCTCTCTCCTCCTTCGAGATATTCTGTTTCAGTGGTGCGGCCCTGGTGAGCGCACGGCACGTTTCACGACGTATTTCTTCTGCTTCATTGGCTGTCAGAGTGTATGTGACCTGCTCCACACTGCTTATAATGTCCACAATCGATAGAGATGTCGGGGTCGGGGCGAAGTTGAGTCCTTTCTTGAGTACCGACATTGCTGCGTCATTGATCGTTCTTCCTGTATGGTTGATGACAGTACGCTTAGGTGGTTCTTGCGTAGTCTTCTGTCGTGCCACAAGGCGTTCAAACTTCGATGTCTGCTTACTCTCAGCTTTTCTTCGTACGCCGTCTGCTTGTTTCCAGGTGGCAGCGTCAGCCCATTCCCATGATATGAGAGATAGAACTGAAGATATCCTGATGTGGACATCCAGCAGTTTCTTCGAAGTGTCATCCAGGCAGCGGCGAGTATAATGAATTCCCTCTCTTACCAGCGCTAAGCTGGCCCGTCTCATGATGCGCCTGGCCGCTGCAGTCCTTATGTGGTGAGTTATCTTAGCGAAAGGCGGCACGACAGTACCGTCTCGGCATCTAAGCAGGAATGCAAGTGAGCACAGCAGTCGCTCCTTGTTCCGCAGCTTGTCCAGCATCTTCATCTGTTGAAGCATTTCCTCCCCGTAGAGGTACTTGATACGCGATATGAAGTTTTCCCGGTGTATTTCCAATTTGAACAGTTCTCTGTATCTGACTGGGTAGCGTCGTAATTTCTCCACAATATTTCGGCAGACGTACACGCTGCCATCTTCAGGTGATTCCTGACGAATGCCGTGCTGTTCCTCTCGGCGCCCTATATATACTAGTCGTTACCCCATCCACCGTTCCTCCCCTGGTGTCTTCGGTGCGGCCGGCGCGGCGGCTACTGGAGGTGGTGAGGGAAGCGGCGCCTGGGTCTGAACTGGGGTCTGCAGTCTCCCTGCTGCCGCCATTGGGGGCGGTCCTCGATCTCTGGGACCGCATCTTTCTCTCCAGGCTGAGTGCAGGGTTCCAAGCCTGACTGAGTTGAAGGCCGCTGTCTTTATTAACTAGATCGTCCCGTAGTCAGATTTCGATGGCCTCTTTTTCTTTCTGCAGGTGAGTTTTAGCGAGAAAATAACTATTTTACACAGATCGCCATATTATACCGACAATTGAACCATGCAAAGTACCCCTACATATCATCAAATATGGAAAGACCCTTACTCAATTACACTGCTCTCTCACCGAGGACAGCAGCTTGAACATTAGTGCGCAAAACCGATCTCCAACCCAGCAATATATCATCACGTACCCTGTCGATGTAGTAAACATACAGTTTGTGTCCTGCACCAAACAAAATCATCCCTTTTGCAACATTACTACATATACCACGAAGACTGACAACACCGTATACACTCCTCATAGCACTAGATATTTTGCTGCAACTGACGATCCCAAGTCATCCACCCCCAACGCGATACCAGAGCAACCTCAGTGGACCGAAGTCGCTCTCAGAACAGTTATACAAATTTGGGCTCATTTCCCGTCGACACAAACGCGTTACTGTTTCTGTTCCGAACCTGCTTCCTTGCTTGCCCGCTTTTCTACACCCAACTCCAGACTCGTGGATTGTAAGAACACACGTATTTTCGCATGGTTTGCCATAATGTTATAGCATTTTCGCGGTACTTGTCGATATCATGCGCTTGGCAGCAACCTACTGATTGTGTGCGCAACATAATTCCCAAGATATAGATGGAAATTATTTCTCTAGAAACCTGAAACTTTAGCTAGGTGGGGCGTGCTGTAAACCACTCGGCAACTCGAAAAAAAAGAGAGAAAACTAATATTTCCTCTCGCAGATACCCATGTCAGTGATGTAGTAGATTCCAAATGATCCCTATAATTTACAAGGGCAACTAAAGTGTTTCTTATGTCTAGAGAACCGGCAAACGTGTCGTCCACATGCTAGATGCACACACCACAATCTATCTTCTCTCAACTAAATGTAGGCGCAAAAAGTGCAGAAGCAGTCAACTGAACAGTTTACATGGGAGGGAATAACGATCCAGCACTAACGCACCTCCATATTCAATCTTCTGAAATTTCCACGCAATCACGAAAGCTATCCAACACATCCTAAGTATTAGTTCGCTATTCGGTCGTCTAGAGGACAACACGGTTAATTCATCTACATTCCTACACTCCAAGAGGCCTCTCCAGTCTGACAGCTCCTACCGTTAATGGGAAACGTGAATCCCCCCCCCCACACACACAGCTCACTGGTGCTGCAGGCCGAGCACATACAGGTAGAATGTATATCGTAAGAAATCGGTCACATATATATTTTCTTCCTGTACTTACAACTAAATGTTGTGATCGCGGTCTTAGTTGAACAATATTCGACAATGAGCAAAGTATCGGAAATACACTCTGTTGATGGTTGTGGCTCTGGAAATAGAAGTATCAGTACCATTCTTATGACTTGACATAACTCTTCCCTTTGCTAACACGGTACTCGACGTCAAATCCATACCTTCCTTTGCACATGCTTTATAAGCCTGATGCTCAAGGCAAACCTGTCTCGCACTCCCTACTACTAAGTATAATACTTCGTCAATAACTGATCGCTGGCGATACGAAATAATACTGACCGAAAATCAGCGATGGGTGGACATGTCTCAAAAGTTTTTCTTGCGAGTGTTACCACCTTGTCTTAGAAAGAGAGGTTTAATCATCTTAAAAACTGCCAGATGTTAAAAAAAATCCAATCCCAACAACTACTGTATGTTACTGTCACAAGCAGTCGTTTTTCCAGACAAATACTGAGATGGGTGATCTCCGGAGTGTATAGTATCAGACCAATACCTCGCCGATGGCGCAACCTCGTTATAAAATTACTACATTTTGAAAGCAATGCGACTGAGGAGCACGATATGAACCGGTATTTGCAACTCCTTCACGCCACTGCCGCGAGATATTTCTCCAGTATTTGTAACGCATTCTATCTCGATGCAATGTCAGAGGGTCGGTGATATATCCACTGGGCTATAGCCAATGGTTGATTGGCTCTGAGCACTATGCGACTTAACTTCTGAGGTCATCAGTCGCCTATAACTTAGAACTAATTAAACCTAACTAACCTAAGGACATCACACACATCCATGCCCGAGGCAGGATTCGAACCTGCGGCCGTAGTGGTCACGCGGTTCCAGACTGAAGCGCCTAGAACCGCACGGCCACACCGGCCGGCCAATGATTGATTCAGAAGGATCACAAACAGTAGTAGATGATGTGATGATTGAGGTCGTAAGAAATGTACACAAGCTTTTCAGATCTCTAATGCCGCGCTATCCGCTAGAAATGCTGTCAGGGATTTGGAATCAAGTCTTTCCATTGAAGCACATACCTGTGTTGGATCCTATGGAGAAGTCCATTAATGATTACACCCACTAGTGAATCATATTTCTGGCAGTCACATATCTCGAAATGAGTCACGTTTCTCGAACATATCTGATACAGTAAAATTACTACTTCGTTTTAGGTAGCCCCTATGCATCCTGCATCTGCCCCCTCAGACTCTAAACTACCATCCCTGCAGCTTTGACCACGTGATCGTTCCAGTGTAAGTCTGAACTGAGTAGGGATCAGAGGAAACTATATCACCTCCTGCAATCCGTATAGAAACAGGCGAAGCCGAGTTATTATGACAGAACTGTGTTTTGATCATTCAATGAAGCCTGCTCCTGCAACACGAAGTAGTATAAAAGACAGTATGGGAACTGGGGGAAGGATGTGGATTTTGCTACTGCATTGTGGTGCTCCTCCAAATTACATACAAATACTACAGATCCATGTCCATTCACATCTATCTCCCCAAAATACTATCTTCGTTATTCTGTACCTTCCAACAGAGAAAAATTACGAACTATAAAAGCTCAACTAACTTCATCCGATAGATAACTAGATAAGATTTTTACTGCACCTCCCTCCTCCCATATATCGAAAGCAAATACTGCATGCATGCAGGCATCGAGCACATGTGACGCTCCTATTAAATATACAGGTATTGATCAACTGCACAGACCAGTTTAAAGTTCCATCACCTGTACTGTAGGAGGATGATCGTATCCCACACACCATACTGTAAGCCGCAAGAGACGCTCCCTGTGACCCTATCTCGTTGTTTGAAACATTTTGTTTTCTGCTCTAACACGCTTTGTCCACTGATAAACATTTTGTTTTTCTACCATGACTAAGGTCTGTGTCAGGTTCTAAACTGATATTAAGATATTCTGATCCACTGTCTCTCGCAGACAACAAGGAATCACCCTAAAGTACAGTTATCCAAGAAATCGCACTGTGACGTGATTGACATCATTCAAGATACCTGCTGCGATGTCAGCTGATGACGCGATTGACGTCATTCATTTAGACGTTCTGATCCGTGGCCTCTCGCAGACAACAAGGACTCACCCCAAAGTACAGTTATCCAAGACGTCGCACTGTGACACGATTGATGTCATTCAAGATGATTGCCGTTACGTCAGCTGATGACGCAAGTACCGTTACCCAAGGTGACTGGAAAATGCCACACCTCCCTGCCAAGCCCCCCAGGTGGGAAGTTTGAATTTTGGAGGGAAGATAGGTCAATTGGGCTACTTCTAGATGTTGAACTGAGTAAATCATATTATTACTGCTGTTACCATAACACACCTCATACACTGTATGATTTTAAATCAAAGTCATTTACAAGATAGGGAAATTGAACGAGTTTTACGGTGTTGGTGTAGGTTTCCAAACTACGTTTAAACTCATCTGTCACATTGACCGAATAGCTGATGGCTCTGCGTTCCGTTTCGACTGATTCCTCATATTGCAGTCATGTATGCAATCACTGTTTCGGATCTAACCATCCCCAGAAGGTGTCACACCGCCACAAAACTCCTCCTCCAACTCAAACAAGCGCTGTCAGTCAACCATTATGTCGTAACCAACAGTGTGCCAGTGGACGGATGAAAAGACACCGCCGATGTACTGAAATAATAAGCATCACAGCTGATACTGTGAAAAATTTTAGCAATTTTACACTAATTTCAACATCGACCAATGATGTGACATCGTGTTTTTCAATTTCAGTATCATAGCTAAACCACCCCTTCTCCAATTTGCGAGTATCATTGCGAATGTGGATAGATGAGTATGCAGTACGTCTATTCATTGTTAATTCTCGAACACATACATCATCAAAGTATATCAAACAGCGCTCTACATATTTCTAACACCTCGAGCGTAGTGCATAAGTTACGGTCTATGTCTATGCTGATGGGAGTCTCAGAGCATTCTCACAGTCTTAGCGTAAAATTAGAGACTGAAAGACCCTCCTCACACTGTCATTGACCAACCGGCCCTGCAGCACCATCACCGATTTAATCTGCAACCAACCAGAAGTAGACAACACATTCCACATCCCGTGAATTAATTGAGCTTACCGAGTCCTCACCCATCCAAGTGCACAAGATTTCTCGAGATTCGCCCATGTCGAGGAGGTTAGCACTCCTTATCGATGTATAGTAAGACATTTGAAATGTCGTGATGTAATAGCTGACGGTTAAGAAGAACAAGAAACGGATGATTTTTATACGCGATGGAGCTCTAGGCGGATGGAGTTCGACGCATTTTTAGGTAAATCAACCAAGCTATCAACTCTAAAGTATTGTTCTAGAGTCTTAACCGTCAGTCTTTTCCTCAGTCTGTCTTTCACTTCGTTTACTCTGTGAGTTAATGAGTTCACTCGTTAGTAAGTAGGATGTTTGGTTAGTTAGTTATCTAGAGAGATGATTTGTTTGATAATTAAAAGTTCTGTGGCCTCATGACCACGAAACAAACAAAACTTATTCGAATCTGCGGAAAAAATTAATATTTGGGGCAACATTTGTAAAACTCTAATTCCTCTCTCTCAAACCCCACCCTATGGGGAGAGAGGGAGAGTTTTAGTTTTAGCGAATCAAAATTTACGAAGTAAATAAGTATTTTTTTTTCTTGAATTACAGCGCTAACTACCAAGAATGAAAACAAATGTTTAAGACAAAATGATGTAGTTTTTTATGTATAATCTGATTCTGCAATAAAAAATGGGAGTTCCCATTTGAATTTTTAAAGTTGCCTCCCGCCCAAATACCAGGGGCTGGGTTGGCGGGCTAATTTTAGCGCCAGCAGATGTCCCCCTCGAAAATAATCAACTTTGGATTCTACACATTTTTTCGTGTGAAGCTTATTTTTCGAGTTATTCTGGTTTGTCAACTTAAAATTTACACCCTGTATAAGGCATACATTTTGATAAACACCGTCAGTTTTCTAAGCTCACTGCCACTAAAGAAAACGTGAAATTTGAGTAACTCATTGCGGCCTTGAGAGAATAACAAGGATAGTTTACTAAACGTTTTGAGGGCACTACCAGTCTTACATCGAGAGCGTTTGCTGTTTCAGTTGAGCCGGCCGGAGTGGCCGAGCGATTCTAGGCGCTTCAGTCTGGAACCGCGTGACCGCTACGGTCGTAGGTTCGAATCCTGCGTCTGGCATGGGTGTGTGTGATGTTCTTAGGTTAGTTAGGTTAAGTAGTTCTAAGTTCTAGAGGACTGATGACCTCAGAAGTTAAGACCCATAGTGCTCAGAGCCATTTTTTTTCAGTTGAAAGCGCCTCCGTGCATGTGCAGATGTAACTGACTTGCTAGGCAATTCCCTTACGTTAGAACTGTCCAGGACGTCCTTCTTTTCATGAGGTAGTTTCCATATCTCCATAATGAGGTTGCAAAAATACTACAATATTTCGATCTTTTTCGATTATGAAACTAAATACGTCTCTGTTACGTGGAAAAACTAATGCCAAACTCTGTGAAACGTCAGCGACTGTCCGCATGCTGACAGTTTGTGCCAGCTAAAAATTTATATTACGACTTCTGCGCACCAGGAATGATTAAACAATACTGAAAGTTTGTCTTGTTTGTGATCTGTGTTGTTCCGAAATTTGAATTAGATAAACCGAATCGTAAACAGTGCGACTGCACTGCCATTTGTCCGCAGCTCGTGGTCGTGCGGTAGCGTTCTCGCTTCCCGCGCCCGGGTTCGATTCCCGGCGGGGTCAGGGATTTTCCCTGCCTCGTGATGACTGGGTGTTGTGTGATGTCCTTAGGTTAGTTAGGTTTAAGTAATTCTAAGTTCTAGGCGACTGATGACCTTAGATGTTAAGTCCCATAGTGCTCAGAGCCATTTGAACCATTTTGCACTGCCATTTAAATACGGGCTGCTTGCTGGCGTGGCAGTGGGAGAAGTGTGCTCTGAGGTCGAGCACTGTGCCAGGACATGGCTCACGAGCCACGTTCTTGGCCGCACATGGCCTAGATGATTCTGGATATCATACTCGCTCGTATAACATCGGCTTGTCTTCCAATGTTTCATGCTACTGTCATGAGCCCAAACGTTGGTGACTTCTAGATGTCCCAATTCTGAATTGACATTTAGAACCTCCTGACGTAAAGCGCGAAATCCTACAACTAATATTCATATAAATGGACTAAGATATCTGTCACATTTCTGTGCGCCTTTTTAATTAATACAGCTCTCAACGAAACCGGTAATGCTACGGAACTTAAACAAATGTCGTGTTCTGCAGACATGTGCCTTGAGATATGTGGTGGCAGATCTGTAACACAGGAGGGAAAAGCACTCGCCACAGTACATGTAACCAACATCCTTACCAGTCACTAATGAATATCTACTTCTACCTTTACAGCTACATGGACACACTGCAAATCACATTTAGGTGCCTGGCAAATAATTTACAATAATTCTGTTATTCCAATCTCGTAGAGCACGCGGAAAAAACGGACACCTATATCTGATTTCCCTTGTTTTATTATGATGACCCATTCTCCCTATGTAGGTCGGCGTCAAAAAAATATTTTCGCATTCGGAGGAGAAAATTGGTGACTCGCATTTCGTGAGAAGATTCTGCCACAACGATTAGCGGCTTTGTTTTAACGATGGCCACCCCAAATGTCAGTGACTCTCTCTCCCCTATTTCGCGATAATACAAAGCGTGGTGCCCTCTTTTGAACATTGTCGGTGTACTGCGTCAGTCCTATCTGGTAAGGATCACACACCGCACAGTAATATTCTAAAAGACGACGGACACGCGTAATGTATGCAGTCTCATTAGCAGACCTGTTACATCTTCTACACTACTGGCCACTAAAATTGCTACAATAAGAAGAAATGCAGATGATAAACGGGTATTCATTGGACAAATATATTATACTAGAACTGACATGTGATTACATTTTCACGCAATTTGGGTGCATAGATCTGAGATATCAGTACCCAGAACAAACACCTCTGGCCGTAATAACGGCCTTGATACGCCTGGGCATTCAGTCAAACAGAGCTTGGATGGCGTGTACAGGTACAGCTGCCCATGCAGCTTCAACACAATACCACAGTTCATCAAGAGTAGTGACTGGCGTATTGTGACGAGCCAGTTGCTCGGCCACCATTGACCAGACGTTTTCAATTGGTGAGAGATCTGGAGAATGTGCTGCCAGGGCAGCAGTCTAACATTTTCTGTATCCAGAAAGGCCCGTACAAGACCTGTAACATGCGGCCGTGCATTATGCTGCTGAAATGTAGGGTTTCGCAGGAATCGAATGAAGGGTAGAGCCACGGGTCGTAACACATCTGAAATGTAACGTCCGCTGTTCAAAGTGCCGTCAATGCGAACAAGGGGTGACCGAGACGTGTAACCAGTAGCACCCCATACCATCACGCCGGATGATACGCCAGTATGGCGATGACGAATACACGCTTACGATGTGCGTTCACCGCGATGTGGCCAAACAGGGATGCGACCATCATGATGCTGTAAACAGAACCTGAATTCATCCGAAAAAATGACGTTTTGCCATTCGTGCACCCAGGTTCGTCGTTGAGTACACCATCGCAGGCGCTCCTGTCTGTGATGCAGCATCAAGGTTAACCGCAGCCATGGTCTCCGAGCTGATAGTCCATGCTGCTGCAAACGTCGTCGAACTGCTCGTGCAGATGGTTGTTGTCTTGCAAACGTCCCCACCTCTTGACGCAAGGATCGAGAAGTGGCTGCACGATCCGTTACAGCCATGCGGATAAGATGCCTGTCATCTCGACTGCTAGTAATACGGGGCCGTTGGGATCCAGCACGGCGTTCGGTATTACCCTGCTGAACCCACCGATTCCATATTCTGCTAACAGTCATTGGATCTCGACCAACGCGAGCAGCAATGTCGCAATACGATAAACCGCAATCGCGATAGGCTACAATCCGACCTTTATCAAAGTCGGAAACGTGATGGTACGCATTTCTTCTCCTTACACGAGGCATCACAACAACGTTTCACCAGGCAACGCCGGTGAACTGGTGTTTGTGTATGAGAAATAGGTTGGAAACTTCCGCCATGTCAGCACGTTGTAGGTGTCGCCACCGTTGCCAACCTTGTGTGAATGCTCTGAAAAGCTAATCATTTGCATATCACAGCATCTTCTTCCTGTCGGTTAAATTTCGTGTCTGTAGCACGTCATCTTCGTGGTGTAGCAATTTTAATGGCCACTAGTGTAAGTGTCCTGCCAATAAAACGTAGTCTTTCGTTAGCCTTCTCTACAAAGTTTTCTGTGTGTTCTTTCAAATTTGTGTTCGTAATTGTAATTCCTGGGTATTTAGTTGAATTTACTACCTTTAGATTTGATTGCTTTATCGTGTAACCGAAGTTTAATGGATTCCTTTTAGCACTCATGTTTATGACCTCACACTTTCCATTATTTAGCGTCAACTACCAATTTTCGCACCATACAGATATCTTTCCTAAATCGTTTTGATCTTCTGGTGACTTTACTAGTCGATAAACGACAGCATCATCTGCAAACAACCTAAGGCGGCTGCTCAGATTGTCTCCTAAATAGTTTATATTGTCACGTAGAAGGAGGTGTAATTAGATGAATGACGAACATTAACTTCACTTAACGAAGGTTTATTCAGCACTTGCACATACAAGACCACGTAGCGAAATGCCTCCGGCTAGAACACGTACAGTATATATACATTTGCACAACATTGAAGTACAATGATTCTTGACATTTGTGGATACTTCTAGAATGTACTCGAACCGAATATAGAAATTAAAATCGTACAGTCCATTTGAGTTTTGAACTGACGACTCTTCAGGCAACAGTTTAGTTTCATAACCACTACACCACGGTGCTACTGCGCTTATTGTGCGACATTGCTCCCTCTTTAAGAGAACAGCGTCTCTGTGTTACGCCGTCCTAGACCAGGAACGACTAATCGGTCCTGCATACTCCGACTCCCGATGACTGATTCTCGCCCTGGTGGTGATCTTCTTAGAACTTCGTTTGCCGCAACGCTCTTCGCTACCTTTCCGCTTGTTGCCTGTCGCTGGCGCTTCGAATTTACCCTGGGTTGCAGGATCCTTATAAGGCTTCATTCGAAGGACGTGGACCGTATCTCTGATCTTTCGTCGTCCTGTGTCGGGGTCGAAATCTTCAACTTCATAAGTAACATCAGACAACTGTCTTACAACCTTATAAGGTCCAAAGTAGCGCCTGAGGAGCTTCTCAGAGAGACCGACCTTCCGAACAGGAGTGAAGATCCAGACGAGGTCACCAGGCTGGTACACAACAGGGCGTTGGCACGCGTCATAACTTCGGCGATCGTTTTCTTGAGCCTGCAGCGTGCGGAGTCGAGCTAACTGCCGAGCTTCCTCAGCTCTGGCTAACACCTGGCTGATGTAGTCGTTGTCCACGTCATCAGGATGTAACGGAAACATGGTGTCCATCGTGGTAGTCGCCTCACGCCTATGCACCAGGAAAAATAGCGTAAATCCTGTGGTGTCTTGTTTGGCGGTGTTGTAGGCAAACGTCACGAAAGGTAGCACATCATCCCAGTTGCTCGGCTCAACATTGACGAACATTGATAGCATGTCGGCCAAGGTCTTATTAAGGCGTTCAGTAAGCCCGTTAGTTTGCGGATGGTAGGCAGTCGTCATGTGATGAGTAATGTTTCACCGACAGTTTATCTCTGTCACAAGCGATTGAAAAAGTTTCCCTCGATCCGTAATTAACGACCTTGGGGCACCATCTTTTAATACAATATCTTCCACAATGAATTTAAATACCTCGGATGCTTCGTCTGTTTTCATGGCTTTTGTAACGGCATAGCGTGTCAGATAATCAGTGCAAACAATAATCCATCTGTTGCCACTAGCAGACGTTGGAAATCGTCCGAAGAGGTCAATCCCAACACGCTGGAAAGGCGTTTCGGCTGGTGCAATTGGTATGAGTCGGCCATGTGGTTTCTGAGGAACTGCCTTTCTCCTCTGGCACTCTCGACAGTGCGACACATAGTGACGGACACTCCTGAATAAACCAGATCAGAAGAACCTCTTGCGGATTATGTCGTATGTCTTAATAAATCCTAAATGTCCGGCCTCAGGTGTGTCATGGAATTTCTGTAGAACATCTAAGCGCATGTGTTTAAGAATCACTGATAGCCACCTCTTTCCAAACGGATCAAAGTTTTTCTTTCAAAGTAATCCATTAACTACCTTAAATTGTCCTTTCACATTCTCTGACCGATTTAAGGCAAGCATAATTTGAGATATCTTGGCGTCCTTCTTCTGTTCAGCAAAGAGATCCTGGACTGCAGCGAGTCAAAGTCTTGATGGGCTTGCACAGGGTTTCTTGAGAGACAGTCGGCATCTTGGTGTTTTCTTCCACTTTTGTACACTATGGTACCCTTGAAGATGTAGTGCCCACCTGGCGAGTCATCCTGTTGGATCTTTAAGACCTGTCAACCACCAAAGTGAATGATGATCTGTAACAACTGTGAATGGTCTTCCATAGAGATACTGTCGAAACCTGCACATGGCCCATATCACAGCAAGAAATTCGCTTTCTGTAGTTGAGTAGTTTCTCTCGGCTTTTGTAAGTGTCCTAGAAGCATAGGCTATAACCATCTCTTTTCCATACGAAATTTGCACCAGAACAGCACAGATCCCATACCCGCTGGCATCTGTGTGTAGGTCTGTAGGTGCTCTCTCATAATACAGACTAGGTACAGGGTCAGTAGTCAGATTTTTCCGCAACACGTCGAAAGAATCTTCTTGAGCACCACCCCAGATAAATTTTGCATCAGTTTTAACAACTCTTGGAGTGACCTGGCTTTGATACAGAAGTGTTTGATAAAACGATGGTAATAAGAACATGATCCAAGGAAGCTTCTCACATCTCTAATACTTTTAGGAATAGGAAATTCTGTTACAGATCTCACCTTTTCTGGGACTGGCCACCTTCAGCAAAGATGTTCTGTTGTCGACGAATACGGTTTTCTGCAACTAGCGACAGTACTTCTCCGAAGTGACTGAATATGATGCTCCAGAGTCCACAAGAGCTTGGGACGGTCGACCATACATGAAGATATCGACGTAGTTTACTATCATTTTTGTAGCGATCGACGGCGGAGGATTTTTCTCTTCGGCGGCCTCACCTCCAAGGAAGGTCTCACGCTTTAGTTTTCCAGGCTGCGGCGGCTAGGTGATCGGCTGGAGTTTCTAAGCGGCAATGGAGACCTTCATTGGCGTGTTGGGGAGCGTCCTCTCCAGCGGGTAGCTTGCGGCGATGGTGACCTACGTCGTCCTGCACCCACATCTTCTTGTTCATCTTCGTCATCCCGGAGTTGGCGTCCGCTAAGATCGGTCTGCTGTTTTCTGGCGTGGGCGTCATCAAATATCCGCCGCCTTTCTCGACAAAAGCGCACCACATGTCCCGGTCGTCCACAGTGGAAACACAATGGTTGGTTATGCTGGGTCCTCCAGACGACTGTCTTCCTTGGTGCCCAAACACGTTCCTCATGCGGCATTGTAGGAGCGTAACTCCGCCTGGGACCCGACTTTTTCACCGTTTAAAAGGGAAATGAAGGACACGAGATTGGGTTCAATGTCTGTTCAACTTCCTCCCTTATGACCTCTTGAAGTGTCTCGGTTTTTTGCTCGCCACGCAATACAAGTGCCGTCTGATCTTCCCCCGTCACTATCTGAGGAAGAACACTTGTGAAATCAGTTTCTTTCTCCAACACTTGTGAAATCAGTTTCTTTCTCCATCACAGACATCGATACGTCTTTTGAAACCCGTTCAAACTACTTGTGTGTAATTCTTGTTTGATGTATTGTCTCGATATACTGGCACCATTTTATAAAGTCGTCTTCTGTCGAAACCTCCTTCAGGAGTAGGGCTTGATACATGTCCTCAGCAACACCCTTCGTGAGATGTGCAACCTTATCTTCCTCCTTCATTCTAGGATCCACTATTTTACACAGCTCCAAGACGTCTTGAATATAGGATGCTGTTGTTTCTCCTAGACGCTGTGCCCTGCACTTGAGTTTATCTTCAGTCTTGCCGTTACGTCGTTGTGTGTTGCCGAAATACTTGCGCAGTTCCGCCTGGAATACTTCCCAGCTTGTGAACTTCTCCTCGTTGTTCTCTTACCATTGCTTGGCAGTGCCCGCCAAGTAGAAAAATAAGTTAGCCAAACACACGGTGTCATCCCATTTGTTAAATTTGGCTATACGCTCATGTACCTTCAACCACTTGTTTGGATCTTGACCATCGTCGCCAGAGAACCCGGAAGGATGTCTCATGTGGTAGCACACAGTTGCTGTCATCGTAACGTCCTCTTCTTCTTCTCTCTGCGATAGATTGCGATTTGTTGAATATGGCTCGAATTTGGGATTCTCGCCACTGTCTCGTCGATAATGTGCGCTATGACAAGTTCCAATATGCAGCGTCTCCACCAGAATAATGTCACGTAGAAGAATGTGTAATTAGATGAATGACGAACTCTAACTTCACTTAACGAAGGTTTATTCGGCAAATGAACATACGAGAGCGCGGAGCGAACTGCCTCCGGCCAGAACACATACAGTATATATACAGCTACAGAACATTCCAGTACGATGATTCTTGATATTTGTGGATACTTCTAGAATGTACTCGAACCGAATATAGAAATTAAAACTGTACAGTTCTGGTGGGTTTTGAACTCACGACTCTTCATGCAACGCAATTTCACTACAATCCGCTTCTATGGTACAGTGTCAAAAGCCTTCTGGAATCTAGAAGTATGGAATCAATTTGAAGTTCCTTGTCAATAGCACTCAACACTTCGTGTGTGTAAAGAGCTAGTTGTGTTTCACAAGAACGATGTTTTCTAAATCCGTGTTGACTGTGTCTCAACAGATCGTTCTCTTCGAGGTAATTCATAATATTCGAACACAATATATCTTCCAAAAGCCTGCTGCATATCGACGTTAATGATATGAGCCCGTAAGTTTGTGGATTACTCCTACCTTTCTTGAATATTGGTGTGATCTGTGCAACTTACCAGTCCTTGGGTTTGGATGTTTCGTCGAGCGAACGGTTGTATATGACTGTTGAGTATGGAGCTACTGTATCAGCATACTCTGAAAGGAACCTAACTGGCATACAGTCTGGACCATAGGACTTGCTTTTGTTAAGTGATTTAAGTTGCTTCACTAATTCGAAGATATTTACTTCTGCGTTACTCATGTTGGCTGCTGTTCTCGATTCGATATCTGAAATATTTACATCGTCTTCTTTTGTGAAAGCATTTCGGAAGGCTGTGTTTAGTAACTCTGTTTTGGCACCACTGTCTTCGATAGTATCTCCATTGCTATCGCGCAGCCGGCCAGTGTGGCCACGCGGTTAAAGGCGCTTCAGTCTGGAACCGCGCGACCGCTACGGTCGCAGGTTCGAATCCTGCCTCGGGCATGGATGTGTGTGATGTCCTTAGGTTAGTTAGGTTTAAGTAGTTCTAAATTCTAGGGGACTGATGACCTCAGATGTTAAGTCCCATAGTGCTCAGAGCCTATCGCGCAGAGAAGGCATTGATTGTGTCTCGCCACTAGCATACTTCACATACGACCAAAATCTCTGGACTTTCTGTCAGGTTTCGAGGCAAAGTTTCGTTGTGGAAGTTATTGCAAGCATCTCGTATTGAAGTTCGCACTAAATTTCGAGCTTCTGTAAAAGATCGCCAATCTTGGACATTTTGCGTCCGCTTAAGTTTGGCATTTTTTTTTTTTTTTTTTTTTTTTTTTTTTTTTTTTTTTTTTTTTTCAGCAAGAATGTTCTGACCCTTTCGAGTATCAAGGAGGATCAGCTCCGTCGTTCGTTAATTTATTTGGTATAAATCTCTCAACTGCTGCCGATACTACTTCTCTGATTTCAAGCCACATTTGGTCTACACATACATTGTTGATTTGGAGGGAGTGGAGATTGTCTCTCAGGAAGGCGTCAAATGAATGTTTATCTGCTTTTTTGAATTGGTTTATTTTTCTTTTATTTTTGGAGGATTTGGGGGTTACAATATTCTATCTCGCTACGACAACCCTGTGTTCACTAATCCCTGTATCCATTTTGATGTTAGTTATTAGCTCTCCCAAGCATTGTTACGACCACTGTCTTGGATACTCAGGATATATTCTCTCGAATCGCACACTTCTTCACCTCACATTGATGTGCATGATCCTACAGGGATGGAATGAGCTTCGTTTGGGTAACTATTGTAATGAGTAAAACATGAAAGGCTGTCAGAAAGAGAGAGAAAAAATCATCCAAGTTTGAATAAGTCTTAACTTAGGAAGAGGCGCACAGTGGAAGCCGCTTTCGTCAGTCCAGTAAGAGACAGACGCATTGAGAAATCGCTAATTTCACGCCCACCGATTGCGAATTGGACGTAAAAAGCGACGTACTCACGTATCATCTACGAGCAAACAGCCTCAAACGCCGTATATAGAGGCCCTCAAACGCCAAACAAGGCGGGGTTCGGGAGCTAAAGCAACCAACGTCGGCCTCGGATGGACGAACCTACTACAAATACTATGTATGTGAGCAGACTCAGTTAACTACGTGTACCAAGGAGGACATGCAAAGCTTGCTTGTACGTACCTCTGGGCCAAGGTTACTGGTTCTCATCGTACACGGACCTATATCTGTACATCACTTTCATTGTGATGGGTATTTGAACCTAAGGGTTCGATTAGAACAATGCAGTTTGGCACTTCCATGGTACATGGTCTCTAGTACCATACGTTACTGTGTATACCCGAATCTTAATTAAGTTATAGCCCAGAGTGGCCGTTCTGATAACTGACTGCAGAATCTAGTAAGCTCCATCAATGTTCTAATAAAACCAGTGTCCGTTATCTTCTGCATGTCCCTTGCTAACATATCAGGAAGCAAAAAGAAGCAGACGAGTAAGCCAACCCAGTGACTCGTTAATTTTCTCCTATCATCACATATGTACCTCCTTAGTCTAACAGCTGAGTCATTCTGTACTGTCTCCAACCACAGAGACCTGGAAAATCTTAGCTTGAACTCATTACTTCTGTATGCAGCCGCTCGTGTACCAGGAAACAGATCATCAAAATTCCCACTTCACCTTTGATCTGATCGTGAACTTGTAAAGTAAGTATTTCGCGATCCACATCGGGTTACGACATATAAAACTGATGTCAGTTGTGGGGTCCAGGTTTCTATTCCTTGCTAAGTACGTTTAATAAGAAGTAAGTTGCCTTAGAGCACAGAAGACAGGATTTTCTCATAGGAGAGCTAGTAAGTCCTGTCTCAGGACGAACCGGCTTGAGGTTTCAAGGTAAATCAGATGCGGTCCACAGGAAGGAAAGGTCTTTAACGTACAGCACTAGCGAGGCAAGAAGAAGTAGAAGTAGAGACGGTGTCACCATCCCGTGTCGAAGAATTACGTGACCACAGGAAGCAGCTCGCAACAGTAAACAGAACATGACACTGTCGCAGCAATTACGACAGCCGATGTCAGGGCAACAGACACTCGCATCAGTGGCACGTATGTGCTCACTCCACCGAATTCCAACCTTGGGCCTACACGTGATGTCAACACAGCGCAATGCCTGACCGAGAAACAGGTTCAGTATACCACAACATAGTATGGAAACAAGATGTACAGCTGCGAAAAGGCACGAAATAACATCTAATATGAATGTGGAAGGTACTGAGGTTCCCGTTAAGCACAAAATCTTGTCTGACGCATTTCCGTTAATCCAAAGAGTTTTTGATGGAAATAAAGATGAACTTAGAGAATTCGTAGACAATTTTGACCCGGCATTCAAACTAACGATAATCCAAAGTGTCATTAAAATTTCCTAAAACTACTTGTACATTATTTGACAGCAACTTGGGCTGCTGTGAAGTGAATTCTCTTGGAGAACTATGAGCTAAAACGGCCTTTAGATTACCATACGTGTTTATTATTATCTAGAAGAGAGAGAAGGGTCGAAAGTATGGCCGAATGAGCGAGTCGCATTGACACAATGCAACATCAGTTTCGAGAAGCCATCGAAGGAGGGATGAACAGTAGGATAGCAGTGTATGTTCGGACCAAGTTAACGATCTTATCACATCTGGTATCATGTTACGCATCCAGTATCAGGTTACACACTTTGGCTCCTTGGTCCCCCCAACTCCCTTTCCGCTGGGTAATACACGGGAATTAGTCAAGATCACCCAGGGGCCTCCCACATAGGCAACAGTACGAATTATGGAAATATGCTTCTCGGGTTTGCCGCCGGATCGTATTGTGTACATCGCACAATATTTCTTCGATGCAATTGCTCGACATCATCAGGTGGTGGTAGCTGCTGCTGTCACTGCTGCTGCAAGGCGTCCTACGAAGTCCTCTGAATTCCGGATATGGTGATCACACTTGTCTGTGAGAGGTCCCAACAGTGTAGTAAGATATTTGGCCAGAAAATAAGTAGGAGCTCCAATGTTGCTCACTATTGGGCGAAGAGGTGTCTCATCCTTGTAAATCTTGGGTAGGCTGTACAGTCTTGGGGGAACTGCAGCCTATTGGCGTAGGCTTTTGGTCACTTTAGAAGGAAAGAACTCTCCTTGAGAAGATCTAATGTTTTCCTCTGTATTTTGCCAGTCGGATCCTCTCTTAGCTTGCGATAGGCAGGATCGTCGAGCAGCGCCTCCATCTTGCTGTTGTATTCAACTCGTGAGAGGAGGACAGTGGCGTTCCCCTTGTCGGCAGGTAAAATGACGAGTTCTTTGTCCGCTCTCAAGTCTCGCAGGGCCTTCCTTTCTGCTGAGCTGATGTTGTACTTTCTCGGTGGGGATCGTGTTAAAATTCGGCAGGTGTCTCTCCTGATCTCTTCTGCAACGTCACTGGGAAGCTTCAAAATTGCCTGTTCTGTGCCAGCTATGACTTCTCGGATTGGAGCTGTCCGTGGTGTTGGTGCATAGTTCAAACCTTTCTCGAGCACTGCAACAGCTGCGTCGTCCAGGATTCTACCCGTGAGATTAAACACGGTGCGTCGACGTGGTGCATTCCCATCTTGCTGTTGGGCCTCGAGACGAGAATACTTGGACATTTGGCGGACCTTGGCTTGTTGTTTTGACCAGTCTGCTAGCACCCAGGTAGCGCTATCTACCCAATCCCATGATAACGCTGAGAGTTTCGAAGAGATGTTCAGATGCAGTGATAGCAATTTTGTGGACACCATGTGCAGTTCCCGTCTTGTATAACGTACCCTCTCTCTCACTAGGGCTGCACTCGCCCGTCGTTTAATTCTAACAGCGGCCGCAGTGTCAATACGATGTTTAAATTTAGCAAACGTTAGGACAGTTTGCTTGTCACAGCATCTCAATAAAAACGCCATAGTGCACAGCAGTCTACCTGTCTTATTACGTAACATGTCAAACTCACGTACGTCGTTGGCCATCTCCTCCCCGTAGAGGTACCAGATGTGACTTTTCATGCTTTCCCGACGGATCTGTTGCAAATACGCTTCTCGGGTTTGCTGCCGGATCCTATTATGTAAATCGCACAATATTTCTTCGATACAACTGCTCGACATCATCAGGTGGTGGTAACTGCTGCTGTCACTGCTGCAAGGCGCGACTGATGATAATCGCGCGGCGGCGTCGGAATTTAACATGACGAAGAAATATTGTGCGATTTACACAATACGATCCGGCGGCAAACCCGAGAAGCGTATTTGCAACAGATCCGTCGGGAAAGCACGAAAAGTCACATCCAGTACGAATTATATTCAAAGATATGACTAACTCGATACTGATCATGTAGTCCTACTCACGCTCCTTATGCAAGTGGAGTCGATAATGGTGAAGTGATATACGCCAGGATTCGGAAGGCGACCCCTGCCCTCTTTGCCCCCGACTCTCTTCTCGGGCTTCCTTTTTTTTTATGTGATTGCGGTGTTAGACTGTCAAACGGACGAGCCATGTTCGAACCTTTACCTTTTTTTTTTTGTCGCTCTTCGTTTCATTCAAATTTGTGTCTGTGTCTGGGTGTAACGCCAATTTGCAACAGTGAGGCGTAAGGTAGGGACCTATAATGACAGTTACTTACTTTCCGTGTCCGGAACTAGACTTCAGACTTCCAAAAATCAGCAGCCAATATGGCCTTGTCATTTGCCTACCATAAGTCATTCATTGTGCAGGGCTGGTCTAAATATGGACAGATAAGCAGGTGTTTAGGATCCTGGACAGAACCACACAGACAGAGTGTGCTCTCATTCTCTTTTAGGAAACCCCATTGCTGCAGGTTTGTCTTGCACTTTGGCACTTCTACCCTCATACAGTTTAGGGTTCTCCAGACTGTGTATGGTAGGTCTCCACCAGGCGCCAGTTCTTCTCTAACATCTTTATGGGGTTTCTCAGGTCGATTTCCCACCTTTTAAAACGATTCTCTGCAGCCGACCCTTCCAGGGCTCGGGTACGTGATAGGAAACTCTTCCTCGAACAAAGCCGTCGGTCAGCAGGCTGGTGTCCATATAAAGGGTGACGCATGTCCTTTTCTTGCTTTTTTTTCGACTTCGGCAGCGATGTCACGTCGTATGTTGGGCGGTGAAATCCCCATGATTAAGTACATCTTGTGCACTGGGGTTGGCCTCAAGCATCCGGTAACAATCCGCGCCATTTCATTCACCGCGACATCAACTTTTCTCGCGTGTGTCGATGCAGACCATACTGGAGCGGCGTATTCCGCGGCTGGCACACTGAGCGCAAGGGCTGAAGTTCTCAGGACTTTTGGGTTTGCACCCCTGGATCCGCTGGTTAGTTTCCTGATGATGTTGTTTCTAGTTGAGACTTTTTCCCTTGTGGCATTGCAATGATGTTTATACGTCAGTGTGCGATCCAACGTGACACCAAGATATTTGGGCGTTTTACAATGCTCGAGACGTTCACCTCTCCATATTACATTTCATTCACGATTTGCCTCCCTGTTCTTTAAGTGGAATGCACAGACCTGCGTCTTGGAAGGGTTCGGCCTTGGGTTGTTTGCCTCATAATACTGAGAGAGAGCTTCCAAGGTGCTGGTTAATTTCTCCTCTACGACCATAAAATTGTTACCTTGGGCTGCATCTGCAGTATCATCGGCATACATAAATTGGCGCGTGATGTTTGGCACTGGTTGGTCGTTTGTATATATATTATACAGAGCTGGGGCGAGGACGCTTCCCTGAGGTAGGCCATTCCCCTGATTTCTCCACCTGCTATTCTTGCCCTGGAGACAGACGAAAAATCTCCTATTATGCAGGAAAGTACCTATCAGTGATGTTAAATGGTAATCTCTTTTCACATTATATACTTTCCTAAGGAGCTTCCGATGGTTTACAGTATCATATGCAGCTGAAAGGTCTATGAATGCCACTCTCGTGATCTCTTTCCTCTCAAACCCATCCTCGATATGTTGGGTCAGGTTCAGGACTTGACCGCAGCACGATTTGCCTGGTCGGAAACCTGCCTGCTGTGGGATGATCTGTTGTTCCAAGACGCTTTCTATGCGACTTAGCATCAGGCGTTCCAAGATCTTAAAACAGTGACGTAGAAGAGACACAGATCGGAAGTTTTTTGGATCATCAGAGTCCTTTCCTGGTTTCAGAAGTGCAACCACTCGGGCTTTCCTCCACATCTTTGGAATATGGAGCCTTTCTACACATGCGTTTATCAAATCTAGCAGTCACTGTAGGGTATTACTGCCAAAGTTTTTAATTTGCTCGACTCGCTAAGTTCATCGATACCAGGAGCTCTGCTGATCTTCAAGCTGGAAATGGCTGCAGTAAGTTCTGACATTGTAAATGGTGCCTTGATGTGATGATTTTCCTCTGCCGAATCACGTACTAATGGTTACTGGTACTTTCTGCCGTGGGTTTTGCCATTCATAAGGAGTGTAGTGGCGACTTGGTCTGCCGTGACGTTAGTAAATTTATCATCTGACTTTGTGGCGTCACCGTTAAGGTTCTTTAACAGTTTCCACACCCGCCTAATGTTCACTTTCATATCCAGGTTCTCCACGAGGTCACACCATTTGGCTTTGCGGTTCTCAGCTATGACTGACATGAGTTCATCGCCTGCTAGAAGTGTCTCATCATCAAATGGGTCGTTATCGAAGAGCTTCTGGTATCTTTCCAGTAGTGGCTTTGCGTCCTCAGATAGTCCCGTAATATACTGTGTTCTGCATCCTCGCGGTATTGTTTTCCTAGACACCTTCTAAACGAGGTTGACAAGTCATACAGCTCAGGTTGCAGGGGGATTTTTGTTATTTCTACATCAATGAGCTCTCTAAATTTCTTCCAGTTGGCCTTTTTAAAATTGAACCTTCTTTTGAAAGGAACTTGTTCAGGCTTAACAACTGCATTGAACATGCAAATTATGGGCCGATGCTGCGTATGGGGAATTGGCTCCCGAATCAGTTTTCCACATTGGCCAGCGAGTTTCTTGCTAACAAAGACGTTATCGGGATTGTACCCTTTCTTCCATCTGCCACTATTAAAAGAGCTTGGCAGTTTCGGGTCATGTATGAGCAGTAGATCGTGTACCTCAGTCCAGGTCTCTAGTTCCACTCCACTGCTGTTAGTTTCTTTATAGCCCCATGAAGTGCTCTGACAGTTGAAATCGCCCAATACAAAATTAAAGTCTTGGTAACTGAAATTGCCAAGCTCAGTGAAGACAAAATCTGATTCTGGGGGTTTTTACACAGAGGTAACATTATACTGCTGAGTTCGAACTGTTAATATCTCAATGTCTTGCCTGTCAGTCAGTGATGCAGAAGTGACTCTAATTCCTGGCCTGGCGAAGATGGCATTACCGTACCGTTCATGTGGTCCCTCCAAGATCATCTTCATTCCATATGTTTTGGGTGTGGGTCTTGTACTGCCCCGATGAGTTTCTTGAATCAGGAGGAGGTCACATTGATATTCTTTACACAAGTCAGATAATAAAACTTCTTTGTCTATCGATATTCCTTCAATGTTTATCACCATCGTCACAAATGGCCTTAGAAAAGACCGTTTGGGTAGGGTCTTATTGGTCTTCATTTTCTCAGAAGTCCGTTCCGGTTGTTGAAGGATTAGCTGCTGATAAATCAACGTTGCCCGGGGTGCGCCCGATAGCGGTTCTCGTTTGTAACTTGCTGTCGCAATCTTCGGGGAGGCTCCTTCATTGCAGTGACAGTTGATTCTGCACAACTACTCTGTTAGCATTTGAAAGGAAGTCGCTTTCGAATGGAAACCGCAATCGTTTGGTGACAAGTCGACAAGTAAACGGAATCATCCCGTGCAAAATAGGTCTGGTGTGTCATACACGGCGTTAGTGACAGTACGTGTGTCATATGTGAGCGAGATTTGCCTCCTTGCCCGGTATACACACATCAAAAAAAATTTTGCATCACGTCAGTTTCCAGAACTCCTGAAGATAGACGTTGACTCTGGATATTGTACCACAGACACAGTTCCTTTGACTGTTCAGAGACGTCACTAAAGTCCCCCAAACATGTTAACAACCATGCATGAGCAGTGCCTATTAGACGGAGGGGTCCGACAGCCGATCAGTTCCAGTCATTCCACCAGGGAGAAGGTACACGGCCCGTGTTGTTTATAATTCAACCATGCCTAGACGGTCAATACCGTGGTTCAGTCGCGTGCGCATGGTTACTTTATGCCAGGAAGGGCTCTCAATAAAGGGAGTGTCCAGGCATCTCGGAGTGAACCAAAGCTATGTTGTTCGGACATGGAGGAGATACAGAGAGAGGAACTGTCGATGACATCCCTCGCTCAGGTCGCCCAAGGGCTATAACTGCAGTGGATGACCGCTACCTACGGATTATGGCTCGGAGGAACCCTGACAGCAACGCCACCATGTTGAATAATGCTTTTCGTGCAGCTACATGACGTCGTGTTACGACTGAAACTGTGCGCACTAGGCTGCATGATGCGCAACGCCACTCCCGACGTCCATGGCGAGGTCCATCTTTGCAACCACGACACAATGCATCGCGGTACGTGTATAACAACATGCCGAATGGACCACTCAAGATTGGCATCACGTTCTCCTCACCGATGAGTGTCGCATATGGCTTCAACCAGACAATCGTCGGAGCCGTCTTTGGAGGCATCACGGTCAGGCTAAACGCCTTAGACACACTGTCCTGCGAGTGCAGCAAGCCAGAGGTTCCCTGCTGTTTTGGGATGGCATTATGTGGGGCCAGCCGGCCGAAGTGGCTGTGCGGTTAAAGGCGCTGCAGTCTGGAACCGCAAGACCGCTACGGTCGCAGGTTCGAATCCTGCCTCGGGCATGGATGTTAGTGATGTCCTTAGGTTAGTTAGGTTTAACTAGTTCTACGTTCTAGGGGACTAATGACCTCAGCAGTTGAGTCCCATAGCGCTCAGAGCCATTTTATGTGGGGCCGACGTACGCCGCTGGTGGTCATTGAAGGCGCCGTAACGGCTGTACGACACGTGAATGCCATCGTCCGACCAATAGTTATCGGCAGCATATTGGCGAGGCACTCGTCTTCGTAGACGGAAATTCCCTCCACCATCGTGCATATCTTGTGGATGACTTCCTTCAGGTAAAGACATCGCTCGAATAGATGGTCAGCATGTTCTCCAGACATGAACCCTATCGAACATGCATGGGATGGATTGAAAAGGGCTGTTTATGTACAACGTGACCCATCAACCGCTCTGAGGGATCTACGCTGAATCGCCATTGAGGAGTGGGACAATCTGGACCAACAGTTCAAATGGGTTCAAATGGGTCTTGGCACTATGGGACTTAACATCTATGGTCATCAGTCCCCTAGAACTTAGAACTATTTAAACCTAACTAATCTAAGGACATCACACAACACCCAGTCATCACGAGGCAGAGAAAATCCATGACCCCGCCGGGAATCGAACCCGGGAGGACCAACAGTGCCTGGATGAACTTGTGGATAGTATGCTACGACGAATACAGGCACGTGCTACTAGAGTGTTAGAGGTACTGGTGTGTTTAGCAATCTGGGCCACCATCTCTGAAGGTCTCAAAACATGGCTCTGAGCACTATGGGACTTAACATCTGAGGTCATCAGTCCCCTAGAACTTAGAACTATTTAAACCTAACTAACCTAAGGACATCACACACATCCATACCCGAGGCAGGATTCGAACCTGCGATCGTAGCGGTCGCGCGGTTCCAGACTGAAGCGCCTAGAACCGCTCGGCCACACCGGCCAGCCTCTGAAGGTCTCGCTGTATGGTGGTACAACATGCAATGTGTTGTATTCATGAGCAGTAAAAAGGGCGAAAATGATGTTTAAGTTGATCTCTATTCCAATTCTGTGTACAGATTCCGGAACTCTCGGAACCGATGTGATGCAAAACTTTTTTTTTTATGTGTGTAGGTGTATTAGTAGCATTCAAAGAACCGCGACTGACGCCGAACAACACGGACTTACATGCACTGGGAATAAAAAATAGCGCATTGAGAATGGCTACCTACTAGCTGAAATCTGGATTTGATTAATAAAATCTAAAAAAGGACGACTGAGTGCTGCACTCTATAATTTATAAATATTCTATGCCGGCCGTTGTGGCCGAGCGGTTCTAGGCGCGTCAGTCTGGAACCACGCGACCGCTACGGACGCAGGTTCGAATCCTGCCTCGGGCATGGATGTGTGTGATGTCCTTAGGTTAGTTATGTTTAAGTAGTTCTAAGTTCTAGGGGACTGATGACCTCAGAAGTTGAGTCCCATAGTGCTCAGAGCCATTTGAACCATTTTTTAAAATATTCTATTACCTAATGATTCAATAAGGTGTCATGCTGGCCTCGGAGCCTTTCGCGACGGCATACATGAACAAAACGTTCTCGGTTTTCCATCCGCGTAAATTCGAATGAAATCCTCGAGCTTTCGATGACCATCGCCGCCATCGTCGTCAGGAGTTCACTGAGTGCCGGGGCTACTACGGTTTTTCGCTTATATAGGCATGATGTGACCCGGACAGCTAGAGGAGCTATTGCCTGTGGCAGCACCGGTGACGTCAGGTGGCGCCAAGGGCAGGCACCACATTTGAAACTGACGCTCCCGCGTCGTCCATCTGTCTTTGCTTTCTTTCGATGTCCAACGCCCACCCCCATGCCCTGCTGAGTGTGTACCCCTGGTCTCTGTTGAAATTGTTATTGTTTAAACGAATCTCTGTCGCTTCCTTTATAATGGAGTCCCAGTATGTAGCTGCATGAGCCAACACTTTTGTATTTTCGAAATGTATCTCCGCTAGCTGCCCGGGTCTATCTGATTGGCTGCTGATAATGTCATCATGACTATATAAGTGAGAAATCGTAGCAGCCCCAGCAGCCAGTGAACTCCTGACGACGATGGCGGAGATGGTCATCGAAAGCTCGAGGATTTTATTCGAACTGACGCGGATGGAAAACCGAGAACGTTTTATTCAAGGTTTCAAGGTGTCACACTGTCATCGTTCAGTATTTTTTTTTTTTTTTGAGGAAACGATGATCCGATGTTTAACTGTATACACTGATAGTAGTTTCAATTTACTATATCTTTTAAACAAATCAAGTTACATAATTGATACTGACAACGCTTGTCATTTTAATGGTGCTTTTCTACATGAAATATCGATCGCTAAATCGACAAAAGCGTTCAGAGTTTAGCAGTCAGTTCTTTGTTACAAAACTTGTTATTTTAACTTTAACAGTAAATCCTAAACTATTATAGATATGATCAATATTCAAGTTTTATTGGAATCGCCATGAAAATTTATGGAGGATGGCTGATTAAAATTGCTTTGGCTTGATTCCCTGCATTACTACAGAATTAAATATTTTTCATAAATGTTTCCCTTTATGGCTGATCTTAGGTCCGCCATATTTAACACTGCTACGTCTCCTTGGCCACAAAAGGCTTCTATTGGGTTTCCCTTTGACGTAGGTTCTCGTCTGTCTCACTCGCACACTACATCGGTTAAGCCTCAATAGACAATAGACGCTTGAGAGTTCCCCATCTCGTGGTGAATCTGAGCCCTTTGTGGCATGCGGTCCTGAACGTCAGGGTTCGTTTCACAATTCCTGTAGGCTGATTCTTTCGGCCATATATTTAAATGAGAGCGCAATGCTCGTTAACTCACAAGCTCTGTAATGGAGTGATGACAAGGAAAATTTGTGCCTGACCGGGACTCGAACCCGTATTTCCCGCTTATTGCGAGCGGTCGCCTTACCATTTTTTGTGCTCTTTATTGTTAGTTGTATTTGATCGTATCCGACATTGAAGTTTGTTTTTCATCCCTTCACTCAGTTTTTTTATTTGACATTTTACCTCTCTGACCGAACACGCTGAGCTACCGTGCCGACTACCATTCGGCTATCCGAGCACAACTCACATCCACACCCAAACTGCGATATGTCGTCAACAAGGTGTCTACAATCTGTACTTGTACATCCATTATGTATATTTCCGTACAGAGGAGACATTTTACTTGAAAGTAGCTTGCCCTGTGTCGGCGGCTAAGTACTATACTGCATCTCCAAAGGAACATCGCATCGTGATTCGAAATAACATAAGAACTGCAATATCGTATTTATCCACCGACACCGGGAAAGCGACTCTGTAGTATAATGTTTCTGCTGTACGAGAATATACATAATAGATGTTAGAGTACAGGTTGTAGACAAATGGTTGGCGACATCTGGAAGTTTGTGTTATGCTCTATCTGTCAATAGTTTTAACTGTTTAACGTGCAAATCGATTACCTGAGCTACGAAACGGCGACGCTGACAGCTCTATTGTTGACTATATGTAGGCTGGATGACTGATTGTTCGTCGCAAGCAAACCAATATGGGTTACATTACATTCTCAGCGGCTTTTTTTTTTTATATGCAAGATTCTAGTGAGCTCAAGTATGAGATTGCGCTGAATAACTATACATCTGTAGGGGGTGTGACTGTCTTGCTGGCAGAAATATAGAACAAATTATACCTTCCTGACACATAATGGAGGCAGTGTTCGTTGAGCAGACCTGTTCTAATTATGGTATATGTTACCGTAAGTTCGTTATGCAATTTGTCTATTGGGGGAAGTAACACTAGCTCTAATGGCATTGTTCATGATGTCTTTTCTGGTTATAGATCCTAAATTTCGAATACATAAGTGTTGTATAATCCCTTCATACTCCACTTACAAAAAAAGTCGATCATGACCTATAATGACTCGCTAATGGTGGAAGGATGTGGCTGTCTGTGCATCTAATCGTTTCGTAAGCCAAGTTACTGGTGTCGGAAACATGTTATTTGCGGTTACGATGGCTATCAAGCGCATAACTCCTCCCCAGAAGATTTTGCTGTTGTGTTAAGAATACGGATAAAAATATAGTGACAGTAATTCTAACAATGTATAGGTGAGTCCTGGATGTGTTACTGGTAACGATATATAGAACAAATATGCCTTACGTAAAAGAGGACTGTCTGCCATGCAGACCTAGACTGTTACCTAGTTTTTGTATGTGCATCCCTAAGAGCGTTCTGCAACTTGTTTACTGGGTGAGTAATACTACATCAGATGCTGTTCATCATGACGTCTTTTCTGATTATAGTTTCTAAAACTCGACTACATAAACGTTATATTTTTTAGCTGGATGTGTACGTGCTGTGAAAGGCTGTAGTTTTAATGGATTATTAGGTAATGCGGACTTAATGCCTGCAAGAAAGACAATCAGGATCTACAACGGATTATAAAACAATTCGCTGTAACATGTAAACCGATTGCACAAAAACAACGATACTAACAGCCAATCTGATGATGGAATTGAGACTTATTCCACCTCATGACTGACATCATCTCATCTGCTCACGATACTTCTTTTAAAATCAAGACTGGGAGATTGGCTTTCTTATGCTGTCGCAGTTATTTCTGGTGGAAACACCATCTTTCCGAATCTGTTACGGTTCCACTACACACTTTTAATGTCTGTATGGTGCTACCTGTGATTAGTATTCAAATCAATAATTATTTATCACGTACATAACATGTTTAGGATTTTCATGGTGTGTTACGACAAAATACGAGATTTGATCGACACTTTGAGACACCAGAATGGTTTAATGGAAGAGGGATATAATTATCACAAGAACTACTTCCATAGAAGCCTATTTTACTGAAAGTCCAGTGCTTACATACGTGTAATTCTGAACATATACTAGATCCAGATTCATTGCGTCTCTTTTTTTAAATGCTTAACGATTTCTAGGCTGCATATTGCTTATAAGGGGATCATGTGAACCTGAAATCTCCCTTTCCAAGCCACACACAAAATATGGTCCCTTATGCCGTTCACAAAAAAACAGAGCTAGAGAGAGGAAGGCGTCTATCTGTACGAATTCAGTTTTCCCTCATATTACATTGACTGTGAATGTTAGTTCTCAATACCGTTTTTCACGAAAAAAACGCTTTTAGTAATTTCGGTCCAAGTAATACTATTGTGTTGATTGATGATACCAGAACGAATCCAGCATTATGATTCTGGTTTTCAGGAGAAGTCTTCCGCGATAGTAAGGAGTGTGTCACAACATTACCGCAAGCAACCAAAGATTCACTTCAACGAAGTGTGGTCAGCAACTTTATAAAACATATGGGTTGGTCATAGCTCTTGTTTTTCTTCTTCGTAGGATACTGTGTGAGAGTCTGTCTTGTGGTACATTGATCGCAGTCAAAACTACACACGTTGTCAGAACGCATTTTTTAAATGAGTCCCATCACTATGGCAGACATGACACAATTCACTGCCTCCTTGTCTCAGAACGTTGTTTTCCTAGTAGCAGTTAATAAAACCACGATGTGCTGGTTGACTCTGCTACCTTTTCTTTCAAAAGTATTTGGCTCCAGGATCAACTGATTTGTGGTTCGTCGTCGGCGATAATTGCTTAGGATGGACGGTGTCGGAGCTCTAACGATAAGTAAGAGGTGGATTGTGGTATAATTTTAACGTCCAACACGTAGTGATGCTATTGTAACTAGTACAAATTGCGTGTATTTTTACTATTAAACAATGCTTTTTTGTTAATAAGAGTGTTGTGCTGAATGACATAATAAGTATAAACACACGAATCAGGCGTTACATCAATGAACAGCCTAAAAGAGATGTGTTCCATAGTCACGAAAACATAGCAGCGGCTGAAGGATTTTTAATTTTTTTTTTTAAGTGGAGGCCCTCCATGCTCACATCGGCGTGGTGACCGTCACAAAGGTTCTGCTGTCACCTCTGTATGGTTAGTTAGAACCAAGGAGTTCATCGGATGTGGGGCCCTGATGTCCATATGTATGGGTAGGATTACCCACCAACATGGGAGCATCGAGGAGATGGAAGTGGTCGAAAAGTGAACGAAGGGTACAAGTTTTAAAAAAAAAGTGCTAAGGCAAGGGGAAAAACCTCTGAAATAGTCCGGACGGTTAGTACGAGCAATAGCGATTTTTGTGCTATCTGCGAGAGATAGTGCAAGATTTAGGTTTTGCAATGCTCGGTACCGTCGTCATGACTTACGTCGTCTCATAAGGAGGATCAGTCCTATCGAGGAGGGGTACTGCTGGGCTGTACATCTATGAAGTCTCCTGGGCCAGCTGCAGCGTCTGTACCTATAACAAGTCAAGGTTGTTACATGGGTGGTCTATTGGCCACATATCGATCGTATTGTGTGAGAGGTTTGGTTGGATTTTTTTTCGTTTAGCGTGTAATAAGGATTCCCTGCATTGTCAGTTGGTCGGCTAGGTATTTTCAGCTGGCAATGCCAGTTATTTTTGCTGTAATGCAGGCGTTCATCAGTATTCGCTTTGTTTGTGAGCTTGTGCTGTCCATAGATAGTTAATTGTCCCCAGCTATAAGTTTTTTTTTTTTTTTTTTTTTTTTTTTTTTTTTTTTTTTTTTTTTTTTTTTTTTTTGAGAGAGGTTGTGTTTCAACCTGTGGCTGTAGTCGTAGTTTCGCAGGTTAAGTGTGAAGGGATTGTTCGAGTGTGTCGAGTTTCAGTACAGTCCTGTGGAGAGTTTGTTCAATACCACCGTGCGGGTCTCTGAGACGGTCCGCGGTACGTTTGTATCGCGGAGCATTGCCTACGACACGTAGTAGTTCATTCTGTACGACCTGCAGGCGGCGCAGGCGTGTTGGAGCCGCGTATCCCCAAATTGGAGCTGCGTGCGTCATCAGTGGTCTAATTAGTGTCATGTACATGGACCTCCATACCTTCCCATTCAGCGGGCTCTGCCTGTTAAGCATATTGTAAAGCTGTCTCGCGTTTGCTTGATTGGTTACGTATTCAATATGGCCCCTCAGGTAAGTTTCTGGTCAATCCAGACACCGCGGTATCTGACTTTCGCACAGAAACGTATTGGGCGTGTGTGTAGTGTTGTTCGTCTACAGTCTCGATGTTTGCGCAGTTGTTTTGGTTTGCGTGGGAACAGAACTGCTTCGCATTTGTCGATATTTACTTTAACAGACCGTCGTCCCAGCGAAGGCTTGGCAATTCTGAGTGCACGCTGTAATCGTGAATCAATGTTTGATGGCCTCCAATCCTGAGCTAGGATGATGGTGTCATCCAGGTAGATGGCTACCATCGCGTTTTGTGTAGTTACAAAACCATTTATGTAGAGATTAAACCAGAGGAACCCTAGGATGCTGCCCTGGGGTACTCCCACTTGTATGCCATGTCGTGTTCACTGTTTGCCCTGAACGGCAGTGTTGAAACTTCTGTTGGTGAGATATGAGTGTATGAGACGTACGATACGACCTGAAAACCAGCATCGCTGCGCCTGCGAGTAAGATCGTTGTGCCATAGACGTTCGAAGGCCTTTTGGTGTCCAGGAACACCGCCTCTGTAGCTTTGTTGGTGTTGTAGCAGTGAGTAATATGTTGTGCTACGTAGAGGAGTTGTTGTGTTGTGGAGTGGTGATTTATGAATCAGAATTGCTCCGGTTTCAGGGTGTCAATGGTGATGCAGTGTCTAGTGAAACGTTTGAGGATCACATTCTCAACAACATGGCTGAGTGAACACAGCAGACTGATGGGTCCGTAATTTTGTGGTAGGGAGTGGTCTTTCCCCGGCTTCCTGAACACCAGGACCTTTGCTGCCTTCCAAAAGAGAGGGAAGTGTTGGTGCTATAAGATGGCATTCGTGATATGTGTGAGTTGCTCTGTAACTTTATCTGTGAACTCCTAGAGGATACGGTTTTGAACACCATTGGGACCTGGAGGTTTTCTCGCTGTGGTGTTCTTAATAACTTTTGTAATTTGGTGTGTACTGGCACGCCGTATCACATCATGTGTGGGCTGGGCCACAAGTCGTGTAAACTCCTGTTCCGTTTCATGTGTACATGTTGAATCGGAAGGAACTAGATTCTGTGTGAATGACGCTGCTAGTGTTCTGGCCGTCAGCTCAGATTTCTTCTCAGCAGAGTGTGCTGGTCCGTCAGGTCCTTGTGAAGTTGGTGTGAAGTATTTCTCCTTGGTGAACACTCGTCACATTCTAGGTCATGTGGTATCCAGCCCTGCGAGTGTATTGTCCCATTGCGTGGTTCTAAATGTTTGAATATTTCCATGCGTAGTCCCCATGAGGTTATTAACGTGCTGTTTGTACAGCGGGCGCCTGCCACTGTCTCCTGAGACGGTTTCCGCGGGCAGGGCCACTGAACATTGTTGTGGCGTAAATACTGGAATGGTACCAGTTATCGCATCGACAGCTTCATCAATTTGTGCAGTTTGCGTAATTTCGTGAATTTCTGGGATACGACTATCAAGCGTTTCCTTGAACAGCGCCCAATGGGTCAGTATCCTGCATGGTTCATTGTACTGCAGTGTTAACCCTTATAGGTGTGTGGTCTGAAGCGGCTGAGTGCACGGCGCCATCTGTGACGATGTGAGGAGGCTTCTTTAGGCCGGGCGAGGAGGCGCCCGCTGTTTAATTATGCGCACTCACTGTATAGGATCACAACAATCCTTCACCCACGGAGAAAACTGTTCGCCATGGAGATGTCCATGTCTTCATCGGAAAGGGACGACTGCTGGAGCAGGTGTCGTGCCGTCAGGGTAGAATACGGTATGAAATGTCGCTCTGTCCCCGACAAGAGACCTTAAATGAGCACCAGTGATAGAGGAGCCTGTGGCCAAAACAAGATATTGGCCTAGTTGGAAGGTAACTAAGCAAGGCATCGAGTGTAATTTTGACTTCAACAGGGTGAAAGCACTCTCGCTGGCGGGCGACCAGTGGAAAGTAACACCTTTACGTAAGGGAGCATGCAGGGGATGAGCCACCATGGCCAAATCAGGAAGAAATTTATGGTAGTAAACAACCTTTCCTAGAAAGGCCTGCAACTCTTTGCCATTGGTAGGACGCGGCAAAGCCGCGACGGCATCGAGATGCTGGTGTAATAGCTTGACGCCAGCGCGCGAGAATTCAAAACCGAGACAAACGATGTACGGCTGATAAAGCTGCGATTTGTCCATGATAATAGTTACTTCCAATGGAAGGTGCTGGTATTGATATAACCCTAAGGGGGTATTCCTTACGAGGATACGTTTAGAATCATCGTCCACAGGTAGTTGGAAGTAGGCTTCAGACAAGTCTATTTAGGGAAAACATTGGCCCTCGGAGAGCTGAGATAGGAGTCCATCCTGGCGGGGTAAGGGATATGTACCAATAATAGACTGTGAATTTACAGACTTTTTAAAATCACCACATAGCCGGAGGTTGGCCTTAGGTTTTGCTACAATTCCCAACAGAGTGGACCATTCACTAGAGGAGTCAGGAATAATAACACCGAAGGACGTTAGTCGATCTAGTTCCACTTTGACTTCCTCCCGTGAAGCTATGGGGATTTAGCGGGTACGAAAGAAACGAGGTCGCGCCTTCGGTTTCATTGTGATGGGAGCCTTAAAACTAGTAGCACACCCTAAACCGTCCAAAAACGGTGAGAAAATTCCGAGCAGAGCGCGTCCAGTTGTTAGTACGAAACTTGATGCAATATCTGATGCACTTCGTCAGAAATAGAGAACCCAAAAATTTTGAAAGCGTCTAATATAAACAAGTTTTCAGTGTCGGCATCGCGTAACACTAGAAAGTTCAAACGCCGAACAAGTGTCCTATACACTACGGGAGTAGAAAACTGTCCCAATTTGTTGTTTGTTGTAACTCACCAACCGACGAGAGATGTGGGACAAAGTTGGTGATCAAAGATTCACATAGATTTGAGAATTTACCAAAGTCACTGCCGCACCCATCTATACTTGCATTTTAAACATCTTGTCCATAACATGTACTTCAGTATAAAGTTTGTTTGGGACTACCATCATTTGGGAGACACTGTTCACATCCACATCCAAGTCTGATGAATGAGGTTGAGAGTTACACACAGACGCAATATGACCCTTGTTGGGCACGCAGCCCGCTCGTGATGAACAAAGCAATAATGGCACGACAGGAGAGAAGCACGCCGCCGCTGATGTGATACCCGTACTGACTTCTGCTGTGTAGCATAGCGCTGCCCATGCATCATGGAGACCGCGACTGCACGGCCGCGATGTCATCTTCCCTCTGTGAGCTAACCGACGACGGCGGAGGAGGAGACGCAATGGCGGCTTCTTTACACCTAGCTTCTATCTGGTGTCCAGCCTAGATACTTTAAAAGACTGCGCAATGTTCGAAACCTCATTGAGAAAGATTTTCACATTGTAAAGGGCGTTCACGAACTTCTCTATCAGAAGCCAAGCGTATTATAGTATATTAAAAACTAGAAACCCGCCTCGATTGTGAAAAAAGCACCTAGTGTTAACCTAGGTTTCGGCGTAGATAACTACACCTTCTTCAGAACAATAAAACCCACAAGTGCCTAAGAGGACCTTTGTCAATGATTAAAAGAACACCATAACTATACATTTAAAAACGAAAAAAGGAAAACACAAACAGTACATACGTACAAAGTCAAAACCACTACTTAACTTAATGGTGTACGGTCCACCTCACACCGGTCTATGTTCGATGGGCCATGACCCGCCATAAACTGCAGCTACAAATGGTCGCTCACTTACACGCCCGACCCGCTACCTATACACATGCGCAAGACAAGGGAAGTTACTTGAATGCAAACCATAAAGCTACAGAGCAACTCACACATATCACGAATGCCATCTTATAGCACCAACACTTCCCTCTCTTTTGGAAGGCAGCAAAGGTCCTGGTGTTCAGGAAGCCGGGGAAAGACCACTCCCTACCACAAAATTACGGACCCATCAGTCTGCTGCGTTCACTCAGCCATGTTGTTGAGAATGTGATCCTCAAACGTTTCACTAGGCACTGCATCACCATTGACACCCTGAAACCGGAGCAATTCTGATTCATGAATCACCACTCCACAACACAACAACTCCTCCACGTAGCACAACATATTACTCACTGCTACAACACCAACAAAGCTACAGAGGCGGTGTTCCTGGACACCAAAAGGCCTTCGAACGTCTATGGCACAACGATCTTACTCGCAGGCGCAGCAATGCTGGTTTTCCAGGTCGTATCGTACGTCTCATACACTCATATCTCACCAACAGAAGTTTCAACACTGCCGTTCAGGGCAAACAGTGAACACGACATGGCATACAAGTGGGAGTACCCCAGGGCAGCATCCTAGGGTTCCTCTGGTTTAATCTCTACATAAATGGTTTTGTAACTACACAAAACGCGATGGTAGCCATCTACCTGGATGACACCATCATCCTAGCTCAGGATTGGAGGCCATCAAACATTGATTCACGATTACAGCGTGCACTCAGAATTGCCAAGCCTTCGCTGGGACGACGGTCTGTTAAAGTAAATATCGACAAATGCGAAGCAGTTCTGTTCCCACGCAAACCAAAACAACTGCGCAAACATCGAGACTGTAGACGAACAACACTACACACACGCCCAATACGTTTCTGTGCGAAAGTCAGATACCGCGGTGTCTGGATTGACCAGAAACTTACCTGAGGGGCCATATTGAATACGTAACCAATCAAGCAAACGCGAGACAGCTTTACAATATGCTTAACAGGCAGAGCCCGCTGAATGGGAAGGTATGGAGGTCCATGTACATGACACTAATTAGACCACTGATGACGCACGCAGCTCCAATTTGGGGATACGCGGCTCCAACACGCCTGCGCCGCCTGCAGGTCGTACAGAATGAACTACTACGTGTCGTAAGCAATGCTCCGCGATACAAACGTACCGCGGACCGTCTCAGAGACCCGCACGGTGGTATTGAACAAACTCTCCACAGGACTGTACTGAAACTCGACACACTCGAACAATCCCTTCACACTTAACCTGCGAAACTACGACTACAGCCACAGGTTGAAACACAACCTCTCTCAAAAAAAAAAAAAAAAAAAAAAAAAAAAAAAAAAAAAAAAAAAAAAAAAAAAAAACTTATAGCTGGGGACAATTAACTATCTATGGACAGCACAAGCTCACAAACAAAGCGAATACTGATGAACGCCTGCATTACAGCAAAAATAACTGGCATTGCTAGCTGAAAATGCAAACCATTCAAGTAACTTCCCTTGTCCTGCGCATGTGCATAGGTAGCGGGTCGGGCATGTAAGTGAGCGACCATTTGTAGCTGCAGTTTATCGCGGGTCATGGCCCATCGAACATAGGCCGGTGTGAGGTGGACCGTACACCAGTGAAGTTAAGTAGTGGTTTCGTCTTTGTACGTATGTACTGTTTGTGTTTTCCTTTTCTTCGTTTTTAAATGTACAGCTATGGTGTTCTTTTAATCATTGACAAAGGTCCTCTTAGGAACTTGTGGGTTTTATTGTTCTGAAGAAGGTGTAGTTATCTACGCCGAAACCTAGGTTAACACTAGGTATTTTTTTCGCAATCGAGGCGGGTTTCTAGTTTTTAATATATTAACCAACGATTGCTGACGCGCTGCGATGTTGAAGGTATTATAGTATCACGAACCAACGAATCAGCATATGAGTCCGGGTGTGCTTCAGTAAGAAACTGACGACTGCCGTGAAGTTCCGCTGCCCAAGCTGTTGCGGCCGCTTCTGACAACGGTAGAACTCAACGCGAGCAGCAGTCACATGAGCACATTTGCAATGATAATTAGAGAGCAACTGACACATTTCTACATCTACATGGATACTCTGTAAATCACATTTAAGTGCCTGGCAGAGGGTCCATCTCTTTAGTAGATCTGTTATATTTTTTAAGTGTCTTGTCAATAAAACGCAGTCTTTGGTTAGCCTTCCCCACAACACTTCCTGTGTGTTCTTTCCAATTTAAGCTGCTCGTAATTGTAATTCCTAGGTGTTTAGTAGAATTTACGACCTTTAGATTTGACTGATTTATTGTGTAACCGAAGTTTAACGAATTCCTTTTAACACTCATGTGGATGACCTCACACTTTTCGTTATGTTGCCAATTTTCGCACCATACAGCTATCTTTTATAAATCGTTTTGCAATTTTTTTGATCTTCTGATGAGTTTGTTAGTCGATAAACGAAAGCATCAGCTGCAAACAACCTTAGACGGCTGCTCAAATTGTCTCCCTGCCTGTAACACTATCTTGGGGAACGCCAGAAATCACTTCTGATTTACTCGATGACTTTACGTCATTTACTATGAACTGTGACCCCCCCCCCCCCCCCTGACAGGAAATCACGAATCCAGTCACATAAGTGAGATGACATTCCACAAGCACGTAATTTACGCAAGTTACGTTTTAACATAAAGATAAGAAAACTTGCGTCTTTTGCTACTGAAATTTATTCTTGACTACCAAACGTGTTTCGCCTGTTTATGTTAGACACTTTCAGTATGTAAAATTATTTAATTATACAGACCTTTATGTGATATTTGTAGTGATTTTTTATCAGTTTGTTTAGATCTAGCTAGTTCCATTTGTAATTATATGTTTTTTTTTTACTTACATTAATTTTTGTGTGCTGTTCATCCCGTCATTTGGTGTTCTATATGTAGTAAATACACATGGTATAGGTTTTGTGCCCTGTTCACACAGACATTTGTTCTATATGTGCTGAGTGCGATACTTGTAAGACATATGCAAAGCCATTTTATCAGCCTTAATGTAAGTACGTTAGCTTCTTTTATATTTTATATTTTTAAAAAGTTTTTATACGCAGGTCTATAAGTAACTAGCATATGTATCACTACACTTGCGTCCTCTTGTTGCTGACTTGAATTAATACCACGTAGCATTACGAGCAGTTCGCACGTGGCTGTGGTACACAGCATATGACGAGGTATAATGTACCCATATGTCAATATTGTCAACAGTATTTTAGCATTAAGGTTATTTGTATTGTTAAAAGTTTGCACTGTCATTGTAACATTCATGTAATCATTACCTATTTATGATACTTTGTATATACTTCTTTGTAACTTTCGCAAACGATGTAACATGGAAAAGCATAAGCCAATTTTCATCCAATAAAAAGTGTGACTGAGAAAAAACAGTTTCAAGTGACGTAACATGCCACGCTCCAACCACAGACTACGCCAGTTTAGTTTTTCCTGATGACGACATCCACTTAATTAGTCCTCACCCGGGGATCTGAATGGAGGATTAATTTACCTCTGGAATATTTTACCCAAGAGGACGTCATCATCATCCAGCCATACATTAGAGCTACATGTCCTCAAGGGAGATAACGGCCATAGTTCCCTCCAAGGCAAGGTCAGTCAATCATCCAGACTGTTGACCCTGAAACTAATGAAAAGGCTGCTGTCTTTTCACAGATATACCTTCGTTGTTACGGTATATCTGTCTGTATCTTTGAGGCACGCAAGTGACCCTCCCTCGCCAAGATCCATGGTTCATAGGGAACTTCAAATAACAAATTCAAAAGAGATTTTTAGATTTAAAATTTAATGAGTGGCATTAGTCCTTATTTTCGTAGATGTGATAAAAAGTGTTAGGCATTATGGATGAAAGTTGAATTATTATGACAGGTTTAGCATTAGATCTGTTTCGGGTATTTATTTTTTCTCGAGACATAAGCTGAGAACAGTGTTTAGCACGCACACACGCACACACTCAAGTACCAACGTGGGCTTTTGCGAAAAGTGACATTTTCATCTTGTATACTACACCAAAATTCCGTTATCGGTATCAATTTAATATACCTTTTGCTTCCATCTATGTATCAGATGTCAGTAAATAAAAGCTTCAGCTTCGCATTCTTCTGCTGACATGGTCGAAGATCGTGCACTGACAATACATGGTCTTGAAAACACAATTCATTTTGATACTTAATTTGCTGTTTATTGAGAAAAAGTTGATGATAGATGATAAAGCGATAAGGACTGCTGTAGATGTAGTGTGAGATGGAAGACTGTGGCAATTTGAATAGCCTACTGCAATTACGCCTTCTTCAGGCGCTCCCTCATTGTTGAGTTCTCCATATGGAAGACCGCCATCTGGTCTGTGACGATTCTTTTTTTTATATCATTTAGCTGTAAAATAACCACATCAAGCTGTTAACAGGTTTTTTTTAAGTTCTGCTAGATGACCGCTAGGTCGAAACTACCGGCAGAGTATTAAAATCTTACAACAGATAGATGTCGTTCATTTACGACAAAATGACTTTCATGCAAGCTGTGTCGCACAATTTTAGGACGATTTTTTAAAAATTTTCCTTGAGGAGAAAATTTGTTATTTTTTGAGGTTACTTTCTTGAGTGTAAATAAAAAAAATCTCGTAAGATTCGTGGAAGTCTAATACGATTCTAAGTGTCGAAAACACTTCCCCTACCATGTGGAACACCTGTTCTCAGATGGTTCAGATCCCCGAACTTAAACTTCTGTGGACAACTGAGTTTACTGTTAACAGTCAACTTGGATTTAGTGATTAACTGTTTCGCGAAAAATTGTACAATGTTTTATGAGAAACATTAATGATGAAGTGCAGCAGTAGTCGGCATTGGTGACCAATTCCAATATGCCTGGTATTATAACCATCTTATCTCAAATAACATACTGTCAAAGTCACAGTTTGGATTTCTAAAGGGTTCTGATATTGAGATGGCTATCTACACTTACAGTGAAAATGTGCTTAAATCATTAGACAAAAAATTGCAGGCAACTGGTATATTTTGTGACCTGTCAAAGGCATTTGACTGTGTAAATCACGATATCCTTTTAAGTAAATTAGAATATTATAGTGTAACAGGAAATGCCGCAAAAATGGTTCAAATCTTATATATCTGGCAGGAAACAAAGGGTGTTATTAGGAAAGAGACATGTATCAAGCTATCATGCGCCATCCAACTGGGAATTAGTTACATATGGGGTCCCACAACGTTCCACTTCAGGACCCTTACTTTTTCTTGTGTATATCAATGACCTTTCATCAGTAACATTACCAGAAGCCAAGTTCGTTTTGTTTGCCGATGTTAAAAACATTGCAACAAATAACAAATCAAGTGTAGTGCTAATAAAGTAGCTAATAAAATATTTGTGGACATTAATCACTGGTTCCTAGCCAATTCTTTGTCTCAAAACTTTGAAAAACACACTACATGCAGTTCAGAACTTGTAAGGGGTGTCCAACGAGTATATGCATAACAACGATGACAAGCAGATGGAAGAAGTGGACAGTGTTCAATTCTTGGGATTACAGCTTGATAATAAATTCAACTGGGAGGAGCACACCACAGAACTGCTGAAGCGTCTTAACAAATCTCTATTTGCAATGCGAATTGTGTCAGACATAGGGGATATAAAAATCAAAAAGGTGGCATACTATGTTTACTTTCATTCCATAATGTCATATGGGATTATTTTTTGGGGCAATTCATCAAGACAAGCTAAAGTTTTCCGGGCACAAAAACGTGCAGTAAGAGTTATATGTGGTGTGAACTCAAGAACATCTTGCAGAAGCCTGTTTATATACTTATTCCTTAATGAAATTTGTCATTAAAAATATATCACTTTTTCAAACCAACAGCTCTATTCATGGAATCAATATTAGAAATAAGAATAATCTTAACAAGGATTTAAAGTCACTTACTCTTGTACAAAAACGTGTACATTATTCAGGAACACACATTTTCAATAACTTGCCAGCAGGCATAAAAAGCTTAACAACCAATGAAATTCAGTTTAAGAGAAGCCTAAAGGATTTATTGGTGGCCAACTCCTTCTACTCCATTGATGAATTTCTCAGTAAAACCAACTGATTTGTATATATATATATATATATATATATATATATTTATATATTTATATATATATAAAAGTACAATATAACTTCTGCACAATTTCATTGCAGTAATGTGTTCATTGTAAATAAGTATTTAGTAGTTGTATTACACATTTATTGCCTTATAAATAAATAAAAACCTTTTTTATTTTAAATTCAGTGCATTACTATTTGTAAAGTGATTCTTTCATTTAACGTTCATTAAAAAATGACGACCATGGCACTTGGGACCTGTTGAATGGTACATTAGCTTATTTGTTTGAGTTATAAATAGTTGTCATGTATTGTTGTTTTTCTGACATGTTCTACATCCTGAAGGACCTCCTCACTACGGATCAATTGGAATGAAAGTAAATCTAATCTAATCTAATCAATACCGCGGTTCGATCGCATCCGCATTGTTACTTTGTGCCAAGAAGGGTTCTCAACAAGGGAAGTGTCCAGACGTCTCGGAGTGAACCAAAGCGATGTTGTTTGGACATAGAGGAGATACAAAGAGACTGTCGATGACATGCATCGCTCAGACCACCCAAGGGCTACTACTGCAGTGGATGACCGCTACCTACGCATTATAGCTCGGAGGAACCCTGACAGCAACGCCACAATGTTGAATAATGCTACCGGCTGGAGTGGCCGTGCGGTTCTAGGCGCTACAGTCTGCAACCGAGCGACCGCTACGGTCGCAGGTTCGAATCCTGCCTCGGGCATGGATGTGTGTGATGTCCTTAGGTTAGTTAGGTTTAATTGGTTCTAAGTTCTGGGCGACTGATGACCTCAGAAGTTAAGTCGCATAGTCCTCAGAGCCATTTGAACCATTTGAATAATGCTTTTCGTGCAGGCACAGGACGTCGTGTTACCACTCAAACTGTGGGCAATAGGCTACATGATTCGCAACTTCACTCCCGACGACCAAGGCGAGGTCCATCTTTGCACCCATGATACCATGCAGCGCGGTACAGAAGAGGCCCAACAACAAGCCGAATGGACCGCTCAGGATGGGCACCACGTTCTCTTCACCGATGAGTGTCGCATATGCCTTCAACCAATCGCCGGAGACGTGTTTGGAGGCAACCCGGTCAGGCTGAACACCTTAGACACACTGTCCAGTGAGTGTAGCAAGGTGGAGGTTCCTTGCTGTTTTGAGGTGGCGTTATGTGTGACCGACGTACGGCGCTGGTGGTCATGGAAGGCGCCGTAACGGTTGTACGATACGTGAATGCCATCGGCCGACCGATAGCGCAACCATCCCGGCAGCATATTGGCGAGGCATTTGTCTACATGGACGATAATTCGAGCCCGCACCGTGCACATCTTGTGAATTACTTCCTTCAGGATAACGACATCGCCCGACTAGAGCGGCCAGCGTGCTCTCCAGATATGAACCTTATCGAACATGCCTGGGATAGACTGAAAAGGGCTGTTTATGGACGGCGTGACCCACCAGCCCTTCTGAGGGATCTACGCCGAATCGCCGTTGAGGAGTGGGACAATCTGGACCAACAGTACCTTGATGAACTTATGGATTGTATGCCACGACGAATACAGACTTGCATCAATGTAAGAGGACGTGGTACTGGGTATCAGAGGTACCGGTGTGTACAGCAGTCTGGACCACCACCTCTGAAGGTCTCGCTGTATGGTGGTACAACATGCAATGTTTGGTTTTCTTGAGCAATAAAAAGGACGGAAATGATGTTTATGTTGATCTCTATTCCAATTTTCTGTACAGGTTCCGGAACTCTCGGAACCGAGGTGATGCAAAACTTTTTTTCGTGTGTGTATTTAGTTCGGTAAATGTAAGAAATGTTACTCTTTCTATTGTTTATATAGCATATTTTATTTTCTTTAGAGTTGCAGTAACGAGCTATGGTTTTTTTAAATAGTACACTATTTGTTTCATCGTGTAGCTGATGCATTTAAACCAAGTGTATGTGAACCAGTTCAAATCAAGTTTCCACCAATTTTAGATAGAGAACTAGAAACGTTCAAAGTTTTACGGATGGCAGCAACATGCTGTATCTTATTATCTATGTTCAGATGCATGTTCTGATGACAAAAGGTTGAATAAGTGAGAGATTCAAAGGTTTGCCCATTTTCGTGAATACACAGCTCAATGTGGCTTCTAAACAAGTTGCAGACGAGATGTATAGCTGTCGGTGCCACGGAACGACAAGCTTCCTTGGTTTGCTGTTTGAAGTCCTCTGCGATTGTGCGTTCGGGGGTGTAAAGTGGTCTAGGGTGTAGGGCCACTTCTATGTGGGGCTGGGTCGTGGCAGCGAGTAGAGTTGGTGGAAGTGGGCCTTAGATAGCTCAGGCAGATAACATCAAAACGTTAAAACATATCATTAGCACTCATTTGTGTGCCCTGGTAGCGTCTCGGTGGAGGCGGTGACCCACATTCTCGAGCACATCGCGAGGCGGCGGAGAGCTGACGTTTACCGCGCTGTGACGTAAGCGCCCTGCAGTGCTGACTCCAGTGGCTTTACGCTGCGACGTGTGGCCTCGTTATTGGGCACGGATGCCCGCAGTCGGAGCCAGTGTTGTTGAAGACTGCCGAGTTTCGTGCAGCGGATGCCAGTCTCCGATGAAACTCGCCCCAGCGAGTGACGCCTGCACCTGCACGGAAGGTTTAGTAGCGGTACCGTCCAGCTCCCGAGCTGCTTCCTTCCAGGGAAGGGGCCAGGCAGCGACTTGAACTGGCCCAGATGGTGGAGGCAGACTAGTACCTTCGTTCGAGGATGACGACTTGCCACTAGCAGACGGTGCGGCAGTAGAGGCCCGAACTTCTAGTGGCTGCGGGCCGTTCCCCTAGTCGTCTTGCGTGGCCCTCCAGTCTCTCTTGGTGATGCTGGACTGCTAACGCCCCGGCCTACGTGTTGTGCCAACGCGCTGCTTCCAGCTGTTCCCAGTATAACAAATCTTTGTCCTGGGCGTGTGGTAAGGGCTTGCCTCGCGCTGTAAGAGTCCCATTCTAACGCCGCGGTTGCAATATTGAGATTCGTGCCCTAGTCTGCCTCGTGCTGTCTAAAATGACCCCGATGATGCATTCGACATTCCAGCACATGAGCATCCTCCGACTGCCTTCCACTGCTGCGGCAGAACTGCTAATTTGCTTAGCGATGCCATCCCCGCTTCGAAAGACCTTGGTCCCCAGGTCTCTTTTTAGACCGGTCTGCAACGGAACTCGGCATACGTTGACTCAATGTACGATATTTTACAATATTTCGCCTAAGCACTAGGTGGATTAAACCATGAGGTTCAGATGCTGTGAATTTACTCTACTGATTTAGCTCTTAGGCTCCACAGTCATACACACTCTACAATTATCCCCGGCTTACCTTAATAACTTATAACTACACACTACTCCCTCCTTACTCTGTCATGGCACCATGGCCTCTGATCTCGTGTGGCTTGACGTGGGGCCCTATACTCAATGCAGAAGTGTTCAGCGTCATCCTAAATACTAGTGTATACACTGAGATGACAAAAGCCATAGGACTGCGATATGTACATGTCCAGAAGACGGTAGTATTGCGTACACAAGGTATAGAACGACAGTGCATAGGCGGAATTGTCATTTGTGCTCATGTGATTCACGTGAAAAGGTTTCCGACGTGATTATGGCCGCACGACGGAAATTAACGGACTTTTAACGCGGAATGGTAGTTGGAGCTAGAAGCATTGGGACATTTCATTTCGGAAATCATTAGGGGATTACAGTGTCAAGAGTGTGCCGAGAATACCAGATTTCAGGCATTACCTCTGATCATGAACAACGCAGTGGCCGACAGCCTTCACTTAACGGCCGAGAGCAGCGGCGTTCGCATAGAGTTGTCAGTGAAATAAGAAATGAAATCATCGTGTGTCTTTGATGACCAGGAGTCCTCACCGGGGAAAGTTCCACCGCCGAGTTGCAAGTCTTTTCATTTGACGACACACTGCACGACTTTCGTTTCAATGATGATGAAAGGATGAAGAGGAAAACACAACAAACACACCCCGAGGGGATAAAACCTCCAAGCCGGCCGGGAGTCGATCCCAGGCCCACTGTGTGACAGCCAAACATGCTGACCTCGCAGCTAATGGTACGGACAGAGTTGTCATTGCCAACAGACAAGCAACACTGAGTGAAATAATAATAGAAATCCAAGTGGCACGTACGAAGAAGGCATCTGTTAGGACGATGCGACGAAATTTGGCGTTAATGGGCTATGGCAGCAGGCGACCGACGCGAATGCCTTTGCTTACAGCACGACATCGCGTGCAGTTCCTCTCCTGGGCTTGTGACTATATCGGTTGGACCCTAGACGACTGCGAAACCGTGTCCTGGTCATGAGAGTCCCGATTCCAGTTGGTAAGAACTGATGGCAGGTTACGAATATGACGTAGACCCCACGAGGCCATGGACCCCAGTTGTCAATAAGGCACTGTGGCTCGATAATGGGGTGGTTTGCGTTTACATGGAATTGACTGGATTCTCTGGTGCAAATGAACAGATCATTGATTGGAAATGGTTATTTTTAGCTACTTTGAGACAATTTACAGGCATACAGCGAGACCTTCAGAGGTGGTGGTCCAGACTTCATGTTTCCAAAAAGCGATGGAATTCTAATGGATGACAATGCGTCATGCCACTGGGCCACAGTTATTCACGATTGGTTTGACGAACGTTTTGGATAATTCGGGTGAATGATTTGGCCACCCACGTCGCCCAACGTGAGTCCCACTAAACTTTTATGGGACACAATTGACGGGTCAGTTCGGGCACAAAATCCTGTATTGGCAACACTTTCTCACTTATGGGTAGCTTTAGAGGCAGCTTAATATTTCTGCAGGAGACTCCCATCGACTTGTTGAGTCCATGCCATGTCCAGTTGCTGCACTACGCTGGTCAAGAGGATGTCCGACACGATATAAGGAGGTATTCCTTCACTTTCGTCACCGCAGTGTACATTTCTCAATACGACTCATTGTACAAGTTTCATGCACACAACAATAGTAATTCTTTCCATTTACATTTTATGTCACACATACACTGTTAATGATGCAGTCTATTGGGATCTGTACTTCCAGGGGTTCATTTGGTCGGTCGTCTCTCCATCGCAGCTAAATGAAGGCTGCACGAAACAGAGTCACATCTGTTAGGATGCCAGAAGTTGTGACACTCAAGGTCACAATACTTCCCGATACTTCTGCAGATGCGGTAGCGCCTGTTCTGCCGAGATATACCCTTCTTAGGTCTCGGTTAGCTTGTTCAGGGAGAGGATTGGTTCAGGTTTCAACGTATTATTGAGATAGGTCAAATCTGTGCTGGGAACACTTGCAACGATTTTTCTGGCCAGTATAGCTGTGACTTACGTTCAAACTGGTAGTCCTTGTACTATCAGGTCAGAGATGGGAAGTCGATCGCTTTATGTAGCACGTTGTTCCGTTAATTAACAACCCAAACAATCCATTACCGTATAAATCTACTGTAAGCCTACCCCATTCGTAGCATATCGCTACTGTGTTGTAAATCGGTTGTCGCCCCACTTGTGGCTCCCAAATGTCACGCGGACGAATCTGTCTATCTCTTTTGTCTAGGTACAACTGAACCTCACATGTGCCTGTGCTAGTCAGGATTACTGGAGTCCAGCAGACTGTAACACTATCCTTCTGACAGTGCTGAAGTTTCTGCAATGTGATTACCGTATGAGGAACGGCCTTTCCGCAGTGGATACGCCGGTTCCCGTGGGATCACCGAAGTTAAGCGCTGTCGGGCGTGGTCGGCACTTGAATGGGTGACCATCCAGGCCGCCATGCGCTGTTGCCATTTTTCGGGGTGCACTCAGCCAAGTGATGCCAATTGAGGAGTTACTCGACAGAATAGTAGCGGCTTCGGTCAAGAATACCATCATATCGACCGGGAGAGCGGTGGGCTGACCCCTCGCCCCTCCTATCCGCATCCTCCACTGAGGATGACACGGCGGTCGGATGGTCCCGGTAGGCCACTCGTGGCCTGAAGACGGAGTGCATTACCGTATGCTTATACCTGTCCAACGATATTAGAAAGATGCCTCCCGTCCTGATCCACACAAATTTTCCCGTCTCTCACTGTAATGGGTAAGCATTAATGGTGAAACACCTGAACCGTGTTTGTCCTCTTATAACCGGGAACCAAACCTACACGTATGGCTGTGCTTGATCTGTCCTAACTTCCACCGTTGCTATGTGATGATACAGGGGTAAATTTTACCTGAGGAGCTCTGCAATAAGTTCCAACTCAGGTGGCAACTCCTTCTACACTTTCTGCAACACACCCTAGTATTGTTCTGGTAGTAACAATGCTGAACTAAGCTGTCCGTACATGACAGGGTGAATGGCTTCCTGCAGATCTGCTATACCCATTCGTATGTCTCAGAGGCTGTCGGCCAACGACAATAATAGTCTTTCAATTGCAGCCCTCGTATCTAACATTTCTATTCGAGTCTGTAAAATTCTTAGAACCAGGTTGATGACGTCGACTGATGACTTTTCACACTCCATCATCTCCATCGTAATTTTTTGTAGTGCACGTATGTTATTCATCACCTCCTGCTCCAAGCTTGTCATTTGTGTGGTATGCCACTCCACTACTGATTTGCTACCCCTGGCCATTTTCTTCAGCCCTTACACGGTTATGTTTATCTCCCTAACATTGCTCTTATCTATCTTCTGAATACTGTTTTCAATGATCATCCCACAGCATCCAAACAAGCTAGCTTCCGTCGCTGCAACGTGAGTGGCAGCACGTCTGTTGCTTACTGCATCTGTTCCTGCAGCTGTGGGACCTGTCATACTCCCCTCATACTTCTTTAAATATATCCTTCTCCACTTTGGATCGCAATTCTATAAGTGCATCCTCCAATCTCCTCAATTCATTTCTCATCTGTCGTGCCCGTTTTCAATCTACCAGTCGTCAAATCCTTTCTACCTCTCCTCTGCATATTCTGCAGTTACTCTATTGCAAAAATCTCAGCTCCGCTCTTCCTTCTTCATAGAATCTGCTCCAAATCTCTTAGACAATTATATTTTGTCCGCTTGAATCGTCTCTGCTTCTCGTGTTACAATTACCAACACCTCCTCTCTGGTAGCCCGTTATTATATTGAAAACCTTGGTCCCGGCGGTGCTGTCCATGATATGAATACCCTTTGTCAGCTGCACAAACACAACTGACAAATACACTTAAACGTTCTGCTACCTCAACACTTTCCACTACTTCACATGCTTACATTCTTTTTTTTTGGTCATCAGTCTACCGACTGGTTTGATGCGGCCCGCCACGAATTCCTTTCCTGTGCTAACCTCTTCATCTCAGAGTAGCACTTGCAACCTACGTCCTCAATTATTTGCTTGACGTATTCCAATCTCTGTCTTCCTCTACAGTTTTTGCCCTCTACAGCTCCCTCTAGTACCATGGAAGTCATTCCCTCATGTCTTAGCAGATGTCCTATCATCCTGTCCCTTCTCCTTATCAGTGTTTTCCACATATTCCTTTCCTCTCCGATTCTGCGTAGAACCTCCTCATTCCATACCTTATCAGTCCACCTAATTTTCAACATTCGTCTATAGCACCACATCTCAAATGCTTCGATTCTCTTCTGTTCCGGTTTTCCCACAGTCCATGTGTCACTACCATACAATGCTGTACTCCAGACGTACATCCTCAGAAATTTCTTCCTCAAATTAAGGCCGGTATTTGATATTAGTAGACTTCTCTTGGCCAGAAATGCCTTTTTTGCCATAGCGAGTCTGCTTTTGATGTCCTCCTTGCTCCGTCCGCCATTGGTTATTTTACTGCCTAGGTAGCAGAATTCCTTAACTTCATTGACTTCGTGACCATCAATCCTGATGTTAAGTTTCTCGCTGTTCTCATTTCTACTACTTCTCATTACCTTCGTCTTTCTCCGATTTACTCTCAAACCATACTGTGTACTCATTAGACTGTTCATTCCGTTTAGCAGATCATTTAATTCTTCTTCACTTTCACTCAGGATAGCAACGTCATCTGCGAATCGTATCATTGATATCCTTTCACCTTGTATTTTAATTCAACTCCTGAACCTTTCTTTTATTTCCGTCATTGCTACCTCGATGTACAGATTGAAGAGTAGGGGCGAAAGGCTACAGCCTTGTCTTACACCCTTCTTAATACGAGCACTTCGTTCTTGATCGTCCACTCTTATTATTCCCTCTTGGTTGTTGTACGTATTGTATATAACCCGTCTCTCCCTGTAGCTTACCCCCACTTTTTTCAGATTCTCGAACCACATACCGAGCCATATTCCATGCTCAACGTCAGTGTTCGTTCCAAATGGCGCAAACTATGCACACCTTTCCCCCAATTATCAGATTCTGGCGTCGTGAAAACACTGTTCACTAAACACAACAAAACAGCAAAACAAAAGCCAATTATTAGGAAGACATTTAACTGTAACCCTGTCATAACACTTCTTACGTAACTTAACCACTCTGCCTGAGCGGCTGCTTTAAACACTGAATCAACGAATACTCCTCTAAAGCAGTTGTTGTTGTTGTTGTTGTTGTTGTGGTCTTCAGTCCTGAGACTGATTTGATGCAGGTCTCCATGCTATTCTATCCTGTCCAACCTTCTTCATCTCCCAGTACCTACTGCAGCCTACATCCTTCTGAATCTGCTTAGTGTATTCATCTCTTGGTCTCCCTCTACGATTTTTACCCTCCACGCTGCCCTCCAGTACTAAATTGGTGAGCCCTTGATGCCTCAGAACATGTCCTACCAACCGATCCCTTCTTCTAGTCAAGTTGTGCCACAAACTTCTCTTCACCCCAATCCTATTCAATACCTCCTCACTAGTTATATGAGCTACCCATCTAATCTTCAGCATTCTTCTGTAGCACCACATTTCGAAAGCTTCTATTCTCTTCTTATCTAAACTATTTATCGTACACGTTTCACTTCCATACGTGGCTACACTTCATACAAATACTTTCAGAAACGACTTCCTGACACTTAAATATATACTCGATGTTAACAAATTTCTCTTCTTCAGAAACGCTTTCCTTGCCATTGCCAATCTACATTTTATATCCTCTCTACTTCGACCATCATCAGTTATTTTGCTCCCCAAATAGCAAAACTCCTTTACTACTTTAAGTGTCTCATTTCCTAATCTAATTCCGGCTTAATTCGACTACATTCCATTATCCTTGTTTTGCTTTTGTTGATGTTCATCTTTCAAGACAATGTCAATTCCGTTCAAATGCTCTTCCAAGTCCTTTGCTGTCTCTGACAGAATTACAATGTCATCTGCGAACCTCAAAGTTTTTATTTCTTCTCCATGGATTTTAATACCTACTCCGAACTTTTCTTTTGTTTCCTTTACTGCTAGCTCACTATACAGATTGAATAGCATCGGGGAGAGGCTACAACCCTGCCTCACTACCTTCCCAACCACTACTTCCCTTTCATGTCCTTCAACTCTTGTAACTGCCATCTGCTTTCCGTACAAATTGTAAATAGCCTTTCGCTCCCTGAATTTTACCCCTACCATCTTCAGAGTTTGAAAGAAAGTATTCCAGTTAACATTGTCAAAAGCTTTCTCTAAGTCTACAAATGCTAGAAACGTAGGTGTGCCTTTTCTTAATCTTTCTTCTAAGATAAGTCGTAGGATCAGTATTGCCTCATGTGTTCCAACATTTCTACGGAATCCAAACTGATCTTCCCCGAGGTCGGCTTCTACCAGTTTTTCCATACGTCTGTAAAGAATTCGCGTTAGTATTTTGCAGCTGTGACTTATTAAACTGATAGTTTGGTAATTTTCACATCTGTCAACACCTGCTTTCTTTGGGATTGGAATTATTATATCCTTCTTGAACTCTGAGGGAATTTCGCCTGTCTCGTTCATCTTGCTCACCAGATGGTGAGTTTTGTCAGGACTGGCTCTCCCATGGCTGTCAGTAGTTCTAATGGAATGTTGTCTACTCCCGGGGCCTTGTTTCGACTCAGGTCTTTCAGTGCTCTGTCAAACTCTTCACGCAGTATCATATCTCCCATTTCATCTTCATCTACCTCCTCTTCCATTTCCATAATATTGTCCTCAAGAACATCACCCCTGTATAGACCCTCTATATACTCCTTCCACCTTTTTGCTTTCCCTTCTTTGCTTAGAACTGGGTTTCCGTCTGAGCTCTTGATATTCATGCAAGTGGTTCTCTTACCTCCAAAGGTCTCTTTAATTTTCCTGTGGGCAGTATCTATCTCACCCCTCGTGAGATAAGCCTCTCCATCCTTACATTTGTCCTCTATCCATCCCTGCTTATCCATTTTGCGCTTCCTGTCTATCTCATTTTTTAGACGTTTGTATTCCTTTTTGCCTGCTTCACTTACTGCATTTTTGCATTTTCTCCTTTCATCAATTAAATTCAGTATCTCTTCTGTTACCCAAGGATTTCTACTAGCCTCGTCTTTTTACCTACTTGATCCTCTGCTGCCTTCACTACTTCATCCCTCAGAGCTACCCATTCTTCTTCTACTGTATTTCTTTCCCCCATTCCCGTCAATTGTTCCCTTATGCTCTCCCTCAAACTCTGTACAACCTCTGGTTTAGTCAGTTTATCCAGGTCCCATCTCCTTAAATTCCCACCTTTTTGCAGTTTCTTCAGTTTTAATCTACAGTTCATAACCAATAGATTGTGGTCAGAGTCCACATCTGCCCCTGGAAATGTCTTACAATTTAAAATCTGGTTCCTAAATCTCTGTCTTACCATTATATAATCTATCTGGAACCTTCTAGTATCTCCAGGGTTCTTCCATGTATACAACCTTATTTCATGATTCTTGAACCAAGTGTTAGCTATGATTAAGTTATACTCTGTGCAAAATTCTACCAGGCGGCTTCCTCTTGCATTTCTTGGCCACAATCCATATTCACCTACTACGTTTCCTTCTCTTCCTTTTCCTACTGTCGAATTCCAGTCACCCATGACTAATAAATTTTCGTCTCCCTTCACTATCTGAATAATTTCTTTTATCTCATCATACATTTCATCAATTTCTTCATCATCTGCAGAGCTAGTTGGCATATAAACTTGTACTACTGTAATAGACGTGGGCGTCGCGTCTATCTTGGCAACAATAATGCGTTCACTATGCTGTTTGTAGTAGCTTACCCGCACTCCTATATTTTTATTCATTATTAAACCTACTCCTGCATTACCCCTATTTGATTTTGTATTTATAACCCTGTATTCATCTGACCAAAAGTCTTGTTCCTCCTGCCACCGAACTTCACTAATTCCCACTATATTTAACTTTAACCTATCCATTTCCCTTTTTAAATTTTCTAACCTACCTGCCCGATTAAGGGATCTGACATTCGACGCTCCGATCCGTAGAACGCCAGTTTTCTTTCTCCTGATAACGACGTCGTCCTGAGTAGTCCTTGCCCGGAGATCCGAATGGGGGACTATTTTACCTCCGGAATATTTTATCCAAGAGGACGCCATCATCATTTAATCATACAGTAAAGCTGCATGCCCACGGGAAAAATTACGGCTGTAGTTTCCCCTTACTTTCAGCCGTTCGCAGTACCAGCACAGCAAGGCCGTTTTGGTTATTGTTACAAGGCCAGGTCAGTCAGTCATCCAGACTTGCCCTTGCAACTACTGAAAAGGCTGCTGCCCCTCTTCAGGAACCACATGTTTGTCTGGCCTCTCAACAGATACCCCTTCGTTGTGGTTGCACCTACGGTACGGCTATTTGTATCGTTGAGGCACGCAAGCCTCCCCACCAACGGCAAGTCTACATGCTGGCACGGAAGCGTCTTCCGACTGCCTTTCACTTCTGAGGCTGACCTGCTAGTTTCTGTGGTAACGCCCAAAAAATAGTGGCGGCGTTACAGGTGATATAAAGACATTTCTTTAGATATCCCCACAAAAAGAAATCTGCTGGTGGTAAACCGAGGGACCGTGCGGTCCATTCCTGAGGTCTACAACGTCCTTACCGTCTTCCAGAAAACCGGTTGTATTTCCCGCACAACACCATGCCCTAAATGGATTGGGTGCCCGTCATGCTGCATCCAACTACGGCCTTTCGTGTCTAGACTGACAGTTTCAATGACGGCACCAAAATTATTGACGTTAAAGGTCGATACGTCTTACATGTTAGAGGACGTCGGAAATGGTGCGAAGTGATAATTTCATGTTCAATGATTCCACACCGTATATTAATGGACCACCTCCTTTGATGATCGACATGATGCACCAGCCTAGGATTCTCTGTTATCCAGTAATACGTATTATGACGGTTCACTGCTCCAAAATTTGCCAGCAAGGATTCATCAGAGAGCATAGCACTTCGTAAGGCATCCGGAGTGAAATTATTCACGGCCCATTCACAGAAACTGAGTCCCATTAAAATCGTTGCCATGCAGCTTAAGCGTCAAATGTCAAGGGCAGTTGTGGGGAAAGCAGTCCCTGGGACTCGATCCGCTGGCCCCAGCCCCGCTGCTGGACGCGAATCTCTGCCAGCGCGGTGACAATAATCCCCTTTCCTCTTCAGCTGCGACGACGGGACCGGATTTCCACGTAAATTACCGTTGTGCTTTGAGTATACTCAATGTTGGGTCCCAGACATTGCTTAATTGAAAACCGTTGTCTTTATTTACTAGTGCCTTGTGAAGATGGATTTCTACGGCATTTATTAGAATGCAGTCCCAGAAAGTGTCGAACTGTTGCAACAACTTGGTGTGATCCTAACGCCTGACACGCCCGTGGGAGATGCAGTGCTCTTCCGGAGCGGGCGTCGTCGGCTGTTCGTTTTCTGTGTGCCGTTTATGCTCGCCTGCACTGCCAGATAGCCTGACCTACATACGAGGGTCACTGCAACAGAAATGCACACTATTTTTTTTTTAAATATCCATAATTTGTTCTACATGTTTGAAAGTTTTACAGTGTGTAGATACATCCTTTAGGAACGATATTTTCATTTCTCCACATAATTTCCATCCCTCTCAGCTGCCTTCCGCCATCTTGGAACCAGCGCCTGTATACCCGCACGGTAAAATTCTGGACCAACCTGTTGGAGCCACTGTTTGACAGCATGCACAAGGGAGGCCATTTTCAAACCTTGTTCCATGAAGAGAATCTTTGTTTCCCAATGAGATGATAGTCATATGGAGCTAGGTCAGGACTGTAAGGCGAGTGTTTCAGTGTTGTCCATCCGAGTTATGTGATCGCTTCCATGGTTTTTGACTGACATGTGGCGGTGCATTGTCGTGCAACAGCAAAACATCCTGCTTTTACCGATGTGGTCGAACACGACTCAATCGAGCTTGAAGTTTCTTCTGTGTCGTCACATGTGTATCAGAATTTATCGTGGCTCCACTTGGCATTCCTTCGGAATCGAAAAACACCGTAGCCATAACTTTTCTAGCAGAAGGTGTTGTTATGAATTTTTTTTTCCTCGGTGAATTTGCATGATGCCACTCCATTGATTGCCTCTTCGTCTCTGGTGAAAAATGATGAAGCCATATTTCATCACCTGTCACAATTCTTCCAAGAAACTCATCCCCACCATTCTCGTACTGTTCCAAAAGTTCGCTGCATATCGTTTTTCTTGTTTCTTTGTGAGCCACTGTTAACATCCTGGGAACCCACCTGGCACAAACCTTTTTAACGCCAACACTTCCAGTATTCTGCAAACACTTCCTTCCCCTATCCCAACGTAGAATGACAATTCGTTCACTGCGATGCGTCTGACAGTAGTCACCAATTCGTTAACTCTCTGCACATTGGACTGTGTGCAGTAGGAGGCCTACCACTGCGAGGACAATCCTCAATATTGCCGTGCCCGCTTTCACCACGTAACCTGCTTGCCCATCGACTAACTGTAGTGCGATCGACAGCAGCATCTCCACACACCTTTTTCAACCTCTTGTGGATGTTTCCCACTGTCTCGTTTTCACAGCACAGTAATTCTATAACAGCACGTTGTTTCTGACGAACGTCAAGTGTAGCAGCCATCTTGAACACATGCTGTGACGGCGCCACTCACGGGAACAGGTTGAACTAAGTTTGAAAACAAGCGGGAAGGATGTATCTACACACAGTAAAACTTTCACACATGCAGAATGAAAACTGTATTTTTACAGAAATACTGTGCATTTCTTATGGAGTGACCCTCGTAAATTTCCCTGCCCTGGCAGCGGTTGCAGTGGACTCCTAGTTTCCGAAGTCTGGGTCATGCTTGACTGATCCCAATAAGGCTTTCGTCTCTGCTGGTGGGCGGAACAGAAAGTTGACGTTATGTTTCTGGTGCATCCTTCCGATTTTGCTGAGATGTTCCAGGCGTATGAAAAAATTGCCGACGCAACAAGTTCATCTTCACCTTCAGTAGGCTGTAGTCAATACTTCTTTGGTCTGATGGCACGTTGTCTCTGGCAGTTGCTGTAACCGTTCGCATGGACACTGCCTGTAGATGCTGCAATTCGGCTGTTAGACTGTCTGGGTCCAAGATTTCGTGTGCACTGCGCACTAGTGTGCTTAGGACACCTACTCGTTGTGATGGTGCATGACACCTGGCGGCATCCAAGTAGAAATCTGTATACGTCGGTTTACAGTAGATGCTGTGTTCGCCTGGACCTTAAGGTAGTCTTTAAGTCCACAAGGAAGGAAAGGCACTCTGCCCAATTGTTAGTAATACAGGCATACCAACATATGAATTAGTTAAACAACTAACAAAGATATTCATCCCCTTTGCCAGTACCAGTGTGGAATAAGGCACATTTCATCCAGCAGCTTCAGAAATTTCGACTGGGCCAAGAAGAGCTAACGGTGTGCTTTAACGTAACTGTTTGTACTTGTGCTTATGTTAACCTACTTTTTATTTGAAGGAAAGTACTAGGAACAGACGAAGTGGCGATCAGCTGCCCGCTATCATCAGTCGTGGCCAAAATATTTACGGAGGCATTCAAGAAAGAAGCCCTTGAGTTTTTTTAATATGTACATGATACATTCGTAATGTGGCCACACGGGTGACATCATTTACAATACTTCCTACAAAGCCTGAATTCGCTGCACCTAACATCAAAATCCTGATGGAGACAGAAGAAATAGTGAACTTTCACTTCTGTATGTGATCGTCAAATGAAGTACAGATAACACGCTAGGAGAAAGCGTATACCATAAACTGGCATTTGCACTTGCAGCTGTCATGCATCTTCGCAACAAGAAAATGTTCTAACAAGGGAACCTCCCCATCGCACCCCCCTCAGATTTCGTTATAAGTTGGCACAGTGGATAGGCCTTGAAAAACTAAACACAGATCAATCGAGAAAACAGGAAGAAGTTGTGTGGAACTATGAAAAAATAAGCAAAATATACAAACTGAGTAGTCCAGGCGAAGATAGCCAACATCATGCACAATGTGACCTTACGAGCGCTGTGGTCCCGTGGTTAGCGTGAGCAACTGCGAAACGAGAGGTTCTTGGTTCAAATCACCCTAGAGCGAAAAATTTTTCTTTATTTTCGCAAAGTTATGATCTGTCCATTTGTTCATTGACGTCTCTGTTCACTGTAATAAGTTTAGTGTTTGTGTTTTTCGACCGCACCGCAAAACCGTGCGATTAGTAGACGAAAGGACGTGACTCTTCAATGAGAACCGAAAACATTTGATCGCAAGGTCATAGGTCAACCGATTCCTCCACAGGAAAACACGTCTGATATATTCTATACGACACTGGTGACGGTATGTGCGTCACATGACAGGAATATGTTGTCCACCCACATAACTTGTACACTTGGCGAATGGGTAAAAACATTCTCCTATGTTGCCCTATTTAGGTTTTCTTGTGGTTATGATAATTACTCCCAAAAAAGTGATGAAAATATAAGAGTTTGTCACATAAACTGCAACAAATGAATCCAACAGTTTCACAGGCGCTCACTTTTCCTTGTACTCTGTCAAAACATATGTTTTTAACGCTTTCAAATTTTTCCGTGTGTAGACCGAGAAATACTGCATATGACCAAGCAAATCTGAACATGTCCTGGAATTTTGGAGAGCGAAGTTGATTATGTGTGAGTGCCTGAACTTTGATAATTGTCTGAAAATAAAAAATTAAAATTTTCGCTCGAAGGAAGACTTGAACCAAGGATCTGTTGCTCCGCAGCTGCTCACGCTATCAACGGGACCATGGCGCTCCTGAGTTCAGTCTGTCCCAGATGTTGCATATCATTCGCATGGATTACTCAGTTTGTATATTTTGCTTAATTTTTCAGAGTTCTACACAACTTCTTCCTGTTTTCTCGACTGATCTGTGTTCAGTTTTTCAAGGCCTATCCACTGTGCCAACTTATAACTAAATCTGAGGGGAGTGCGATGGGGAGGTTCCCTTGTAAGCACACTAGTGCACAGGGCACGCGAATTCTCGGACGAGGACGGTCAAACAGTGAAATTGCAGAACCTGCAGGCAGTATTCCATACAAACGGTTACACCAACTGCCAAATACAACGTGTCATGAGACCAAAGTAGCTGAGATCACAGCCTGCTGTGGACAAAGGGACACTTGCAAGATCACCACAAGGCTCCAAATGGCTCTGAGCACTATGGGACTCAACTGCTGAGGTCATTAGTCCCCTAGAACTTTGAACTAGTTAAACCTAACTAACCTAAGGACATCACAAACATCCATGCCCGAGGCAGGATTCGAACCTGCGACCTTAGCGGTCTTGCGGTTCCAGACTGCAGCGCCTTTAACCGCACGGCCACTTCGGCCGGCCCACAAGGCTCCAAATTGAAGTTCGATAGAAGAGTTAACTCTAGCTGGGTCTACGTGAGACATAACTCCCATGAACCCAATTATTTCTTAAAATTGTTACACAGCGGAAATGCTAGTTTTTTAATGACAATTAATTGTTTAAATAATAAGAAACCAGGCCCAAGTAAACGGGTTACAGCCTCGGTACCTCTACTTTTACAGTATGTAGCATGAAATGAGATATAATTTCTATATACTTACGTTGAATTCAAGGGACAGTGGAATTACAAGATTTATTTTCTCTGTATGCGTTCACATGATGTCAACAAAGTACAGTTATTTGATGTCACAAAATCTGATGCAATAATGAGATCATACCATAAACAAACGTTCATACAGATAATTAGCACAGTACAAGGGCCACGAAACCATTCTGGTAATAGTCGCGCAAGTTAATAATACCATATTGGATATGAAAGATAACCACAGAATTTATCATTAGTAGCTGGTTGTGTGAGTGATTGCACGAATCTGACCACGATGTTATCCATAGTCCCAGGCACCACACTTTACCCAGCAATTCATTGGTGACCCACACGAACATTTACATGTAAGAAACGATGGTTACAAATTGAATAAAATCGATGGTCTGATCGCACCTAAGTTTAACCCCGTGCCGGAGACACATCTTACCAACTGACTGCTGAAAAATAAAGGTGCAAGACGTGCACTTCCGCAACTGGATGATCCTCAGACATCAATTGATGGATGGTCAGATTTTCCTCATCTCGGATGTCCTTCACATCTACAAACGTCACCTGTTTGAAATTTTCTAGTTCCGGAGCGAGCACAAAAAGTGCTTAAAGAAACTCAAGACCTGAGACAATTACACTCCAAGAGTGCTTTTCACCTTATCCTCCGAGGCTCCTCAGCTTCTCCACTCCAGAGTTCTGCACCTTCCTCTATCAGTCGGAGGCATAGCTCTCAAACTTCTGTCCAATGGAATGTTTAACGACAAAGTTACATCTCCTACCTACAGACGTTTTCTGAATGAATCGATGGGCAACATTCCAACACATCAAAAAACATGTGTACAAGTATTTCCCATGCTCAATCCAACTGGCACTTTCTGCTCCCAAAAAACAGAATACAAAGTATTTTACAAAAATGCGTCTGTTTCTCACTGAACACTGAAAGATCCTATCTAGGTGAAAACAATTTCAGCAAGCATTCCAGACGGCATCCTTTGAAAAATATTATCTGGCCCAGCTGAAATACGAGCACTGTCCATATCTACGTTTCTTGAGAAAGCCCCGAATCCACAGGTACTACTCCATTGTACAGACGAGGAACGCTGCTGATAGCATCATCCTGGCGCCTGCTATTGCAGCACTCAGCCGTTGTTGACTCCCTGCTGCCCTAGAAATCTTCCCTTCAGGATGGCCACCAGGTCTATGGCGACCAACTTCCTCCTTCCGCTTGTTCCCGCTGCTCACCCAGAATCACAAAACTAGCATGCAGTTGGCGGTACAAAGAACATGCACTATCTGCGCTTGAATCTACAAGAAATTAGAAGGAAAAGATGAAGTGAAACTGCGGGTGGATAACGTAACCACTCACCAATTCTTGTGAATCAGTTTAACATCACAAGCACCATCTCGTCAGTTTTTCGAAAAACATATCAACATGAAGAAATGAATTCAAAATGACAGGACACAGCCCAGCCTCAGGCAGACTCCTCTCGTCACTTCAGCAATCGGGACAAAAATTTATTTGGGGAATGTTACACTGAACAAGGTATGATGTGCCATCACCAAATCAATTTTTCCTTTAGCCCTTGACCCCACTGAAATAAATTATCAGGTAAAGAAGCCAGAAGGTTCCCTTGCCAATATCTAAATGAGCTGCTCATATCACAATCATACACTTGAGCCATCAGTTCATTCATACACAGTGCTGGACAGTCTCCTCAATAGTTTCATCATTGTTACATTACTCAAAATGGCGGATAGTTACACTAGCTGCATTTACATTTGATAATCTTTACAATAGTAGGGTGATCGAACACACCGTCGTGTGTATTTACTTTATAAATTTTGAACTCTCTGGTCCTATCAACATTAACACTCCTCGATTACCAGATTCACACAAATTGCTTGGTCACAGAGCGGCAATAAAGGCAGTCACTCATTAATTTAACAGTATTCAACTGCTACTGCGAAATACATACACTAATGTTCACACTCACCACCTGAAACGCACTATTCATTAGACGAGGAACCAACATTAACCAAACGTATTCAGAATTTAAATTACTTATACAGAACGAAAAATAATATTGACTAACACGTAATAGACGGAAATGAACCGAGAGATAATTGTTGCCATAAACGTCCAAATACATACCACAATCGCAAAAATCGGTTCCTAGAACATACATCTTCATAAACACTCTAAATTAATATACGCAACATTGAATACAATCTATTAACTGACTCGTGTGTTTGACAAAACACTAGTTGTATATTCCTGACATTGTTAGTCTGGGGGGCAATCTGCAGTGTGTGATAAATGAAGGAAACTTTACACGCCAAAATCGTTGCAAAGCATTTTATTGGATGATCGGTTTCGACACAGCTATGCTATCATCATCTAAACTTACGCTATAACATTTTCACAACATATTGTCTGTAAGTATTGCAAGTCCCACTACCAAGAAGAACACTACGCAACGGCGTTTCCAATATAAAAGTTTTATGTACAAACATAAGTGTAACTCTGTTGCGCCTTTACATATGTTCATTTTCACAACCAGCTGGCAGTTATCAGCATTTTCTCTTCTTTACAATGTATCTGATTTCAATTTTATCAAACAAGTGGAACTACTCCATTTGCACTATGTGTTTTATAGTTTATTCTGCGTGACACTTGATATGTTTTGACATCGTCTAAGGTTTGTTTGGAAACCTTCACTTCAAGATATCAGGAGATTTGAAACACCATGCCTCAACAAACGGTTAGCTACATTTACTTCAGTGGAGGGATAAAAACCAATCTTACATAATGGCCTCATATATCGTCTTTCGCATAGAAGTAATGATGAAGGAGCCGGAGAAAATGCAGAATCTGCAGTTGTTCGACGAATCTGAAAGCAATATGCACAGCACTAAATACAACACACGAACTGAATCATGTGTTAAATAAAACACTAGCTACATATTCCCGAGATTGTCGGTCTGGGGGCATCTGCTGTGTATGATATCTGCAGGGAACTTAATAAGCCAAGATTGATGAAAAGCATGATCACCGGTCTCCACAGGATTATACTGTCATCATTAGATTCTATGCTATAAAATTATTACAACTTTATGTTCATCTGTGTTGCCAGTTGTTTCACACTGTATATGCACATCCCACTACCATTAAGATCACTACACATTAGTATATCAAACATAGAACTGTTATGTACAAACATAAACTTAACGATATTGAGCTGGTTACAAATGTTCACCACCAGCTGGCACTTTTCAGTTTGTATTCAAAGTGTTTTCTTTCTTTTGTAATTTGTCTGATTTTGGATTTGTCAAGCAACTGGAGTTTCTCTGTTTGCTGCAGCTCTTTTACCATTTCTTCCGCACGAAATTCTACATATTCCGCCATTGTATGACTTTAGTTTTGGCCCTTAACTTCAAAATATCAGGAGAATTGAATTAACTACACCACAACAAACTATTAGCTATATATTTGCTTCAATAATTCCCGATTCGAACCAACACTGTCATAACATTATGGTGTTATGACAGTGTTGGTCTAGTGAACTGGGATATATTGAAGGAATTATTTATGCATGAACGTTTGTTGTGGTGTAGATAATTCAATTCTCCTTATATTGAGAGGCAACGGCCTTGCCGCGGTGGATACACCGGTTCCCGTGAGATCACCGAAGTCAAGCGCTGTCGGGCGTGGTCGGTACTTGGATGGGTGACCATCCAGGCCGCCATGCGCTGTTGCCATTTTTCGGGGTGCACTCAGCCTCGTGATGCCAATTGAGGAGCTACTCACCCCAATAGTAGCGGCTTCGGTCAAGAATACCATCATAACGACCGGGAGAGCGGTGTGCTGACCACACGCCCCTCCTATCCGCATCCTCAGTTGAGGATGACACGGCGGTCGGATGGTCCCGGTAGGCCACTCGTGGCCTGAAGACTGAGTGCTTTTTATATTGAGAAGTGAAGGGTACGGAACTAAACTTTCCAATGGCGGGATGTGGAGTTTCGGGCGGAATTAATGGTAAAAGAGCTGGTGCAAATGGAGAAGCTCCAGTTGGGGGACAAGAGAGGTGCCTCCACGTGCGGTGTTCTTACCACGAAGCAAAACACCCGGCGTCCCCTGGTAACAGTGCCATTGGCCTGGCCAAACCTCTCGCCACGATGACAACCAATGATTTACACAATATATTCTTTTAAGACCACCCGTTAGGCTAAACTCGATTACATCGAGAGATTTTCAACAGCCAAATCAGTTTTATTGGTATCAATTTTATTTATCTGACATATATCACAAACATGACTGTAATAATTTATGCATACAAGAAACACAACGTAGTACAAACGACTGCCGACCAAGAATTGATGGCGTGAGACTAGTTACATAGAAAGACCTCACTCGAAGTGTGGAAGTGCAACAGTCTGCAAACGAAGCCTAGTGATAAAATCCGTTTGTCTAGCAGATGGTGACTACATCAAAAGCCTAACTATAGAACGTGACAAATACGATGAAACTTCTGTCTACATACAATCTGTCGCTAATATTGTGCTACAACCACCAGGAAATCATCACAACTAGAAAATCAAGTAATTATCGGTGAATTCAGCAGCCACCACATTGATTAGGGATATAATGCGTGTAACAACAATTAACTTGAAGTTGAGTTGTGGGCAGAGGACCAACAACACAAACTCATTAATCACCGAAACAAACCAAAGATATTCTATTGGTGTCGATGGGAGAAGATCTACAACCCTGCTCTCCTTTTTGCATCTGTGAAATCAGTCAAATAATAAAAAGCAGCAGTACCCTTCACACAAGACATATCAGTTATGTGCACCATTAAAACCGTTTTACAACCTCAAGTCGCACACTTCAGCTGTAGATTCAACTTTAAAAAGGACAAGTGAGATGTCTTGCCGAAATTGTTGAAGACATAGTGCTGGAAATAGATTCCCATCCAAAAAAACTGCAATGGATTCTTCAAGCTCTTGCTTAAAGCTGCTTGTCAGAACATCCAAAGGGGCGGCAGAACCAGCTACACATCATGACACATCAAAAGAGCTACTATGCATTCTTCAATCTCCCGATTAAACCTGCGCGTCAGAGCATCCTAATGGCCTACAGAACCAGCTACACACCATGACGATGTGGAACTATACGCCGGATACTGCACAGTTTTAAAGTGGACCCTCTCTGATGCAAAGATGGGTAAGACGCTAGTGCAGAGAATAGGTCCCACTCGCAGAACTGAGTTGTGTAGGCTCGTGACAGACATCGACGTTACTCACAACAACAAGAACGCATCGCCCACAATAAAGACATTATCCAATGGCCCTCACAAACCTTTACGATTAAGAAACGTCACTGCAAGTGAAATCGCCCATCAACGTCTACTTACTGGGAAGTGCAGCAAGAAACGCCTGAAGACTACTTGTAAAGTAACAAGCGATATAAAATCAGAAACTGACAGCATCTGCCACCCCATCACAACAGAAGAGATCGCTAATTGTATCCGAGCTCTAAAAGATGGTAAAACATTTGGGGCAGACAAGGTACGTGTAGAAATGCTATCACTGCCTCTAAAGGAGTACTGGCTGCCTCCGCCAAATTTTCAACAACACACTGGGAATGTTCAACATTTCTAAGCACTGGAGACAAGCTCATGATGTCGTTCTGATCAAGCCACGAAAATCATCAGACGACCCAAAAAAATTTCCGGCCTATATCTTTGTTCTTCCATCCGTTCGAACTACTTGAACGAATTCTTCTAGCTGATCTCACCCCAATCATAGAAGATAAGCTCATAAAAGAACAAGCTGGCTTCGGACCTGGTCGGTCTTGCACAAGGCAGGTACTGAATCTTACCCACTATATCGAGGACGGCTTAGAGAAAGGTCTTGCCACCGGTGTTTTCCTTTGTTGACCTGAGTGAGGCCTACGACACGGTAGACATTAGGACACTTGTACCAGAGGTGTCACAAGAAAAGATTATGGCTTCATGAAGATCACTGCAGAGCTTCTCAACAGCAGAAGATCCTATGTTAGTTTCCAAAACATCAAAATTTAGTGGTGCAAAACAAAAATGCTCATCCCCAAGGAAGCTTACTTGCTTCCAAACTATTTAACGTGTACGCCAACGACCAACCAAGTAATAACGCTTGAACCTAATTTGTTTATGCTGACGATATGGCCCCCTCTGCCCACCATAAGACATCTGAAAGCGTTCAAAGACAGCTTCCGTCTGTCCCTGAAGACATCGGAAATTATTAAGAGGCCAACAGCCCGAAGCAAAACGGTAGTTAGCACTTTCCATCTCTGTAAAAAATATGCAAACTAAAGTTTAAAAGTCTCACAGCAGGGAACTACTCTCAGTTACTGCTCAGCCCCAAGTTACCTCAGGGTTATTCTTAATACAAGTTTGACATTCAAGGAACATTGTGACAGAGCCATAACGAAGGTCGCAGCACAAATCAGTATCGTAAAAAAAACTCTAAAGTCTCAAAGGCGCAAGTTGGGAAGAAGCACACATGGCTTTAGCCTTCTGCTATCCAGAAGGACAATATGATTCCCCTGTATTGTATCAGTCCAGCCAGTAGAGCCAGGTTGATATTGCTCTTTACCAAACTCGCCGCCAGGCGACAAGATACTTGACACTAAACCTGGCCGGATTAGCTCCACCCGTTATCAGGCGGGTAGTAACAGCGAAATCTGAGCAAAGTCTACACTGATGACAGACAGCCCCTATATCGACGTGAACCTGTTGCTCGACGCCTTCGCAGCAGATAAAGCTTCGTCTCAAGTACCTCAACCTTAATGAAGTCAAAGGTAGATGAGTTTCAACAGTGGCAGGAAAAACTAAAAGTAGTTGGATACCACCGAAAGAGGAGCTACACCCAGGAAATAGCCTGTCATGACCAACACGGAGATCACTAAATCGTCTTCGCGTGAGCTTTGGTCGAAGTAAAACTTCCATGTTAAAATGGGGACTCTGCAATAACCAAGATGTGTTCCGTGCATGTGGGGCTGAGCAGACGGTGGTTCATTCCCTTCATTGCCCTGTTTACTCTACCTCGTCAGTCATCACGATCCAAGAGGACTGGGCATCAGCAAGGTCAACAACAATGCTCCTTGCTGAGGCGCTACGCTTCATTGAAATGGTTGAAATGGTTGTCATCGACACGCTAAAAACAAGAAGTTGTTTGACAAATCCAAAATCAATATACACAACACTGAATGCAACATATTAACTGAATCACGTTTTAAACCAAATACTAGTTACATATTCGTGACATTGTCCGCCTGGGGGCGATCGACCCTGTATGATAACTGGAGGAAACATCAGAAGCCAAGATCGCTAGAAAAGCATTTTATTGGATGACCAGCTTCGACAGAGTTATGCTGTCGTCATGGGATAGGATGCTTTTAAAATTTTTATAACATGGTGTCCATCATTCTTCCATGTCGCTTAACATTGCATATGCACTTCGCACTACCTCATGCACCACTAGACATCGGCATATTCTTTCATCACTTCTTCTGTGCGAAATTCCACATATTCCTCCACCTGAGTAAGATTGAGGGTGATGTTCGGGTGAATTGGGATATATATATATATATATATATATATATATATATATATATATATATATATATAGAGTAAGGCACTAACTATTGCCACCAAGACTAACTCCGAAAGTACTAACTCCGAAAGTATGACAGGAGCTGAAAAGTTTGTGGGACAAATGTTGCATGGGACAATGAGGGACATAATGTGACGTTGTTTGTTTGTTTCTAGGTGGGATCGCGTTAGCGATATGAAGATTAGCTTCGTTTTTTAAATGGGATGCTATGGTTTGGTACTTATTTTCTGATAGCGCCTATCGAGCCGAAGCCAATGTTTCGTAACAGTAAGGTCTTTGAAGGTCAACGAAGGTCACGAAGGTGGCATGAACGGCCATTTACAGAAGGTGTTCGAAGTGATGATCATTGATATCAATGCATTGGCGCAATCTTCTTATCGTAGACTGTGAGGTGTTCCTTCTCACATCAGCACTTATCGAAGCATATGCTCTGACAATTCTCTCTCGCATATCTTCAGGTGTAGTTGGAACGTCTTTATAAACAATGTCTTTCACGAATCCCCACAAGAAAAAATCTAGAGGCGTCAAGTCTGGCGAAGGAACCGGCCACGATACATCTCCTCCGCGTCAAATCCAACGATTTGGAAATTGTTTGTGCAACTCATTTCTAGCCATCAGCGAAAAATGTGCCGGACACACATCGTGTTGATACCACATTCCGTTCCTTGTTCCTAAAGATATTTCTTTAAATAACAGACCTAATGTTTCTTCCATGAATGTGATGTATTTCCTACCATTAAGATTTCCTTCGATGAAATAGGGGCCTATAATTGTGCCCTCCAGAATCCCACACCATACATTCACCGACAACGGTTTTTGGTGTGCAACTTGCCGCAGCCAACATGGATTTTCAGTTGCCCAATAGTGCATGTTATGCAAATTAACATTTCGATGATTCGTGAATGTAGCCTCGTCAGTAAATAAAATCAAATTAATAACTGTGTCATCCCTCTGGATCTGATGTTGAGCCCATCGGCAGAATTCAATGCGACGCATACAATCCATACCAGTTAATTCTTGGTGAAGACTGATATGATAAGGATGATACACTCCTGGAAATGGAAAAAAGAACACATTGACACCGGTGTGTCAGACCCACCATACTTGCTCCGGACACTGCGAGAGGGCTGTACAAGCAATGATCACACGCACGGCACAGCGGACACACCAGGAACCGCGGTGTTGGCCGTCGAATGGCGCTAGCTGCGCAGCATTTGTGCACCGCCGCCGTCAGTGTCAGCCAGTTTGCCGTGGCATACGGAGCTCCATCGCAGTCTTTAACACTGGTAGCATGCCGCGACAGCGTGGACGTGAACCGTATGTGCAGTTGACGGACTTTGAGCGAGGGCGTATAGTGGGCATGCGGGAGGCCGGGTGGACGTACCGCCGAATTGCTCAACACGTGGGGCGTGAGGTCTCCACAGTACATCGATGTTGTCGCCAGTGGTCGGCGGAAGGTGCACGTGCCCGTCGACCTGGGACCGGACCGCAGCGACGCACGGATGCACGCCAAGACCGTAGGATCCTACGCAGTGCCGTAGGGGACCGCACCGCCACTTCCCAGCAAATTAGGGACACTGTTGCTCCTGGGGTATCGGCGAGGACCATTCGCAACCGTCTCCATGAAGCTGGGCTACGGTCCCGCACACCGTTAGGCCGTCTTCCGCTCACGCCCCAACATCGTGCAGCCCGCCTCCAGTGGTGTCGCGACAGGCGTGAATGGAGGGACGAATGGCGACGTGTCGTCTTCAGCGATGAGAGTCGCTTCTGCCTTGGTGCCAATGATGGTCGTATGCGTGTTTGGCGCCGTGCAGGTGAGCGCCACAATCAGGACTGCATACGACCGAGGCACACAGGGCCAACACCCGGCATCATGGTGTGGGGAGCGATCTCCTACACTGGCCGTACACCACTGGTGATCGTCGAGGGGACACTGAATAGTGCACGGTACATCCAAACCGTCATCGAACCGATCGTTCTACCATTCCTAGACCGGCAAGGGAACTTGCTGTTCCAACAGGACAATGCACGTCCGCATGTATCCCGTGCCACCCAACGTGCTCTAGAAGGTGTAAGTCAACTACCCTGGCCAGCAAGATCTCCGGATCTGTCCCCCATTGAGCATGTTTGGGACTGGATCAAGCGTCGTCTCACGCGGTCTGCACGTCCAGCACGAACGCTGGTCCAACTGAGGCGCCAGGTGGAAATGGCATGGCAAGCCGTTCCACAGGACTACATCCAGCATCTCTACGATCGTCTCCATGGGAGAATAGCAGCCTGCATTGCTGCGAAAGGTGGATATACACTGTACTAGTGCCGACATTGTGCATGCTCTGTTGCCTGTGTCTATGTGCCTGTGGTTCTGTCAGTGTGACCACGTGATGTATCTGACCCCAGGAATGTGTCAATAAAGTTTCCCCTTCCTGGGACAATGAATTCACGGTGTTCTTATTTCAATTTCCAGGAGTGTATTTATGACGATTCAGAACACGAACAACACTAACCTGGCTCATGTCAGCGTCCCTTGCGATTTGACGAGAACTAACACAAGGATCTCGAACCACAGTGGCAAGAGTACAAAATTCCGCTTCCTCGTTAGTAACTTCCCTTTGCCGGATATATTTCCGATGTGTTAAAGATCCAATTGTTCTCAATTTATCATACACATATTTAAATGTACGACGTGTAGGGTGACTACGTTGAGGATACCTTTCAGCGTATAAGTCCCTAGTTCTCACTGAATTTCGTTGACCTACTCCGTAAATGAGAAGCCTATCGATTTGTTCTTCCAAGGAATACATCATTCACATTCGCTTGATTCGACGATACTAGTCTTACCGTTCCTATTAGTGTTGTATTTCGAAACAAATCGAATGATGTTTGCATGTCAATGGCACGTTAGATGGATACGCCGTATTAGGCTAATATTTACTATTTGCACGATATACGAGAGAGAATTGTCAGAGCGTGTGCTTCGATAAGTGCCGAAGTCATAAGTAATACCATTCAATCCGTGATAAGAAGATTGCAGCACTGCACTAATACCAATGGTCATCACTTCGAACACCTTCTGTAAATGGACCTTCATGCCGCCTTTTTGACCTTCGTCCACCTTCAAACACCTTACTGTTACATATCATTGGATTCATCTCGATAGCTTCTATCAGAAAATAAGTATCAAACTATAGCATCCCACTTTAAAAAAAAGTTGACCTTCATATCTCCGACGCGACCCCACCTAGCAACAAAAGACCAACATCATATTGTGACCCCCGTTGTCCCATGCAACATTTGTCCCCATAAACTTTTCAGCGACTATCATATTTTTTGGAGTTATTCTATCTGGCGATAGTTAATGACTCACCCTGTATAGCTAATCGTTTGTTGAGGTGTAGGCAATTTAATACTCCCGATATTTTCAAGTGGAGGGTTCAAACAAACCTTATACAAGTGGCAGAATATGTGGAGCTTGCCACAATAAATAGTAAGAGTTGGAGCAAATGGAGATGCTCAAGTTGATTGATAAACCCGATATAAATGTAAGCAACAATAAATACAACATGTTAACTGAATCATGTGTCAGATAAAACGCTAGCTATATTTTGCTGACATTGTCACTCTGAGGCTCTCCAGTGTATGATAATTGAAGGGAACTTCACAAGCCAATACCGTTAAAATGGTATTTGATGGATGACAAGTTTCGACAGAGGTGTGCACTCATCTTCGGATCTTACACTATAAAATTTTTACAACATATTATCTATCAGTGTTAGAAGTCGGTTCACACAGTTTATGCACTTCCCACTACCATGGAAATCACTACATATCGATAGCCAGATACAAAAGTACTATGAAGAAACATAAAATTAACTACACACATCAAAAAAAGTTTTGCATCACCCCGGTTTCATGAACTCCTGAGATATACGTTGACTGTGGATATTGTATCACAGACACTGTCCCTTTGACTGTTCAGAGGTGTCACTAAACCCGCCAAAAGATGTAAACAACGATGCATGAGCAGCGCCTATTAGATGGAGGGGGGCCCGACAGCCGATCTGCTACGGTCGCAGGTTCGAATCCTGCCTCGGGCATGGATGTATGTGATGTCCTTAGGTTAGTTAGGTTTAAGTAGTTCTGAGTTCTAGGGGACTGATGACCACAGATGTTAAGTCCCATAGTGCCCGGAGCCATTTGAACCATTCGACAGCCGATCTGTTCGAGCCATTCCACCAGGAAGGAGGTACACGGCTCGTGTTGTCTGTAGTTCAACCATGCCTATACGGTCAATACCGCCGTTCGATCGCGTCCGCATTGTTACTTTGTGCCAGAAAGGGCTCTCAAAAAGGGAGGTGTCCAGGCGTCTTGGAGTGAACCAAAGCGGTGTTGTTCGGATATGGAGGATATACAGAGAGACAGGAACTGCCGATTACATGCCTCGCTCAGGCCACCCAAGGGCTACTACTGCAGTGGATGAGCGCTACCTACGGATTATGGCTCGGAGAAACCCCTACTTCAACTCCATCATGTTGAATAATGCTTTTCGTGCAGCCACAGGACGTCGTGTTATGACTCAAACTGTACGCAATAGGCTGCATGATGCGCAACTTCACTCCCGACGTCCATGACGAGATCCAACTTTGCAACCGCGATACTATGCACCGCGGTACAAATGGGCCCAACAACATGCCGAATGGACCGCTCAGGACTGGCATCACGTTCTCTTCACCAATGAGTGTTGCATATGCCTTCAACCAGACAATCGTCGGAGACGTGTTTGGAGGCAACCCGGTCATGCTGAACGACTTAGACACACTGTCCAGCGAGTGCAGAAAGGTGGAGGTTCTCTGCTGTTTTGGGGTGGCATTATGTGGGGCCGACGTACGGTGCTGGTGGTCATGGAATGCGCCGTAACGGCTGTACGATACGTGAATGCCATCCTCCGACCGATAGTGCAATCATATCGGCAGCATATTGGCGAGGCATTCATCTTCATGGACGACAATTCGCGCCCCCCATCGTGCACATCTTGTGAATGACTTCCTTGAGGATAAAGACATCGCTCGACTAGAATGGCCAGCATGTTCTCCAGACATGAACCCTATCGAAATTGTCAGGGATAGATTGAAAAGGGCTGTTCAAGGACGACGTGACCCACCAACCACTCGGAGGGCTCCACGCCGAATCGCCATTGAGGAGTGGGATAATCAATGTAAGAGGACGTGCTGCTTGGTATTAGAGGTACCGGTGTGTACAGCAATCTGGACCACCACCACCTCCGAAGGTCTCACTGTATGGTGGTACAACATGCAATATTTGGTTTTCATGAGCAACAAAAGGGGCAGAAACGATGTTTATGTTGATCTCTATTCCAATTATCTGTACAGTTGCGGAAGTCTCGGAACCGAGGTGATGCAAAACTTTTTTTTATGTGTGTATACTGCGTTGATGACAGATGCACATCTTCACCACTAGCTGGCTATGATTAGTTTGTATACAAAGTCTTTACATTGCTTTATAATTCGTCTGATTTCTGATTTTTCAAAAAAGAACTGGAGCTTCTACATTTGCTCTAGCTCTTTCACCATTTCGTCCTTGTGGAACTCCACATATCCCGCAATGTTTTAGTTGACCACTTCACTTCAAAATTTCAGGAGAATTGAATAACCAACACCACAACAAACGATTAGGTACATATTTCCTTCAATGTACCCCAAATTAACTGGACAAACACTGTCATAACACTGCGTTTGTTGTGGTGGGACGTAGACAGTCGTTTTTCCCTCGCGCTATTTGCGACTGGAACAGGAAAGGAAATGACTAGTAGTGTGGTACAGGGTACCTACCCTCCGTTACGCATCGTACGGTGGGTTGCGTAGTATCTATGTAGATGTGGATGAAGATGTGATACCACCACAGTGTTACTAACACCAGAGTGTTATGACTGCGTTGGCTTATTGAACTGGAGATATATTCAAGGAAAGGTGTCCAGTGGTGGAATACATGGAGCTTCCCTGGGAGGAGATGATAAAAGAGCTGAACAAATGAATAAGCTAATGTGGTTTCATATATCCGATGTCAATATACACAACACTGTATGCAGCGTACGAACTGCATCGTGTGTTAAACAAAAAACTGTTTGCAGTTTTGGTGTGGGGTAGATTTGCAATACACATTCTGTATATTATTAAATTCTCCTGATATTTTGAAGCGAATCGTTCAAAACTAACTTTATACAACGGCAGAATCTGTGGAACTTCGTGTGGAAGAACTGGGGCATACTTAGGAAGTACAGTTGTTAGACAAATCCGAAATCAATAATCAATGTACACAGCACTGAATTGAACATATTAACTGAATCATGTGCTAAGCAAATCACTAGCTACATATTCCCGAAAATATCAGGCTGCAGACGATCTGCAATATTTGATAACTGAAGGAAACTTAGCAAGTCAAGGTCGCTAAAATAGCATTTTAGTGAATGACAGGTTTCAACATGGCTATGGTGTCATCGTCCGATCACATGCCTTGCAATTTTTTCAATATTTTATCGATCAGAGTTGCATGTCGCTTCACATTTCATATGCACTTCCCCCTATCATGAAGATTACTACACATATCATATCACTATACATCGGCATGTAAAATACGAAAGTATTATGTACGCACATAAACATACTATATTGTGCTGATTACAACTGGCACTCATCGGTTTGTATTCAAACTCTTCCTCTCGTTATAATCTGTGTTTTCAGATTTGTCGAACAACTGGAGCTCCTCCATTTGTTCCAGCCCTTTTACCTTTTCTTCTGCGTGATAGTCCACATTTTGTGCCATTGTATAAGGTTAACTTTTAACCCTTCACTTCAAAGTATCCGGAGAAGTGAGTTACTTACACCTCAACAAACGATAAGCAATGTATTTCCTTTAAAATATCTCGATCTTACTGTGGTGTTATGGCAGTGTTAGTCCAGTGAGTTGACATATATTGTAGGAAATACCACTGTGTAACGACTGTGTTGGTCCTTTTACTTGGGGATATACTGAAGGACGTATATAGGTAATCCTTTCTTGTGGTATAAGTATTTAATTTTGCCCAGAATAAATGGAGCAAATGGAGAAGATTTAGTTGTTTGATAAACCTCATATCACTATGCACAAAGTTGAATACAACATATTAAGTGAATGGTCTCTTTAAAAAAAAACACTAGTTGTATAATCCTGATATTTTTCAGTCTGGTGGCGATGTGACATGTATAATGCCTGAAGCACATTTCACAAGCCATATTCGCAAAGAAGCACTGTATTGGTTGATTAGTTTTGACAGAGCTTTGCTGCCATCATCCCATCCTATTCTTTAAAATATTTTGAACAATTTGTCAATCAGTGTTGCAAGTCGCTTCAGATTTCAATGCTCTTCCCACTACTATCAATCTCACTACCCATCGGTATGTAAACATAAAAGCATTATGTTTAAACATAAATACAACTATATTGTGCCGATTACAAGTGTTCACAACCAGCTAGAAATCATTAGTTTGTATCCAAAAAAATTTCTCTCGTTTATAATTTATTTATTTATTTTTTTTTACTTTTGGCTTTGTCAAACAACTTGGGCTTCTCTATTTGCACCAGCGCTTTAATCACTTCCTCCATGTGGGACTGCACATATACCGCTATTGTACCAGGCTTGTTTTTAGCCATTCCCTTCAAAATGTCAGAAGAATTGAATTACCTACACAACAACAAACGGTTAACCATATATTTCCTTCACTGTATCCCTGATTCACTGGACAAACATTGCCATAACATCGTGGTGTTGTGACAGTGTTCGTCTGGTGAATTGGGGGTTACATTGAAGGAAATAGATAGCTAATCATTTGCTGTGGTGTATGTACTTCAATTCTCCTGATATTCTTAAGTGATAGGTTCAAAAGTAACCTTAGACAATGGTGGAATATGTGGAGTTCGTGGTAAAAGAACTGCAGCAAATGAAGAACCTCCACTTGCTTGGCAAATCAGAAATCGGATAAATTATATAGAATAGAAGAGACCTTGAATACTAACTGATCATAACCAGTCCGTGGTCCAATGTTGCTGGGATACTTTAATGGAAATGTACATAGCTAATCTTTTGTTGTAGTGTACGTAATTCAACTCTCCATATATTTTTAAGTGAAAGCGGTAAACCATTAGAATGGCGGAAAATATGGATCTTTGCTTAGAAGAAATAATACAAGAGCTGGAGCAAATGAAAAAGTTCTAGCTGTTTGACGAACCTGAAATCAAAATACACAACACTGAATACGAGATATTAACTGACTCACGTGCTAAACAAAACACTAGTTACATATTCCTGACATTTTCTGTCTAGGTGCCATCTGGAATGTATGATAACTGATGGAAAGTGTTGTATCATATCTCTGATACAACCACAGGAGGATATTTTACTCATCGCCACCCTCAACTCCACTATGTGATCAAAAGTATCCGGAGTACCTAAAAACACACGTTTTTCGTATTAGGTGCACTTTGCTGCCACCTACTGCCAGGTACTCCATATCAGCGACCTCAGTAGTCATTAGACATCGTGAGAGAGCAGAAAGGGACGCTCCGCGGAACTCACGGACTTCGAATGTGGTCAGGTGAACGGGTGTCACTTGTGTCATATGTCTGTACCCGAAATTTCCACACTCCTAAACATCCCTAGGTCCACCGTTTCCGATGTGATAGTGAAGTGGAAACGTGAAGGGGCATGTACAGCACAAAAGCGTACAGAGCGACTTCGTCTGTTGACTGACAGAGACTACCGACTGTTGAAGAGGGTCGTAATGTGTAATAGGGAGACATATATTCAGACCATCTCACAGGAATTCCAAACTGCATCAGGAACCACTGCAAGAACTATGACAGTTAGGCGGGAGATGAGAAAACATGGATTTCATGGTAGAGCGGCTGCTCATAAGCCACACATCACGCCGGTAAATGCCAAACGACGCCTCGCTTGGTGTAAGCAGCGTAAACTTTGGACGATTGAACAGTGGAAAAACGTTGTGTGAAGTGACGAATCACGGTACACAATGTGGCGATCCGATGGCAGGGTGTGGGTATGGCGAATGCCCGGTGAACGTCATATGCCAGCGTGTGTAGTGCTAACAGTAAAATTCGGAGGCAATGGTGTTATGGTGTGGTCGTGTTTTTCATGGAGGTGGCTTGCCCCCTTGTTGTTTCGCGTAGAACTATCACAGCACAGGCGTACATTGATGTTTTAAGCACCTGCTTGCTTCCTACTGTTGAAGAGCAATGCGGGGATGGCGATTGCATCTTTCAACACAATCGAACACCTGTTCGTAATGCACGCTCTGTGGCGGAGTGGTTACACGACAGTAATATCCCTATAATGGACTGGCTTCCACAGCGTCCTAACCTGAACCCTACAGAACACCTTTGGGATGTTTTGGAACGCCGACTTCGTGCCAGGCCTCACCGACCGACATCGATACCTTCTCCGTGCAGCACTCCGTAAAGAATGGGCTGCCGTTCCCCTAGAAACCTTCCAGCACGTATGCCTGCGAGAGTGGAAGCTGTCATCAAGGCTAAGGGTGGGCCAACACCTTACTAAATTCCAGCATTACCGATGGAGGGCGCCACGAACTTGTAAGTCATTTTCAGCCAGGTGTCCAGATACTTTTGTTCACATAGCGTATTTATAGTGCACCGAGGAAAGCATCATGAGAAGAGAACGTGGAGGACACTGCAACACTGAAACCACTGATGATGGTTAGTGATAAGAACACACATATTTACTGACGAATACTCAACTTCGTACAAATCGGCTCAACAGCAGATCGTAAAGTTCAGCTACCATTCCAGAAGCTAAGGCTGGATAGTAAACACTTCTTGTCCAACTAGAATGTTCACTGAAGACGGACAGGTGTGCACTTGGTAGAAGCAGACGATGAGGCGCTAAGTACACGAATAGAAGGCAGTCTTCCGGGTAGTCGAGCTGATTTGGAACTACCCGGTCTGCAGTGGTGCAGACGCATATCATTTTTCTAGGGGCGCCAACGTTGCAACTTGGAGCAGCAATCGCTGGGTTATACTCCGTCTCTGGTGTTGGTTGTCGACCTATCAACGCCTGTGGTGCTGCCCGGTGGTACGTGATGTCCTTACGACACCACATAAACTTTACAAGCCAAGACCACTAAAACAGCATTTTATTGGATAACTGGTTTCAAGAGAGCTATGCCTTAAAATTTTTACACCATGTTAACAATAAGTGCCGCAAGTCACTTCACAATGTACATGCACTTCCCACTACCATGAAGAATTCAACACATCGGCATGACAAATCTAAAAGTATTATTATAAACATAAACACTACTCTATTGCACCTATTACAAGTGTTCATGTTAACCATCAGCTGTCTCTCATCTGTTTCCATTCAAAGTCGATAATTTGTCCCATTTCGGATTTGTTAAAAATCTGAAGCTTCTCCAGTTCCTCTCTGTCTCTTATCACTTCTTCCGCACAATTTTCACATAATCCACTACTGTATGAGGTTAGTTTTCAGCCCATCCCTTCCTCAAAATATTTGGCGAATTAAATTACACACACCACAACAAACGATTAGCTATATATTTTCTTCAATGTTTTACTAATCCACTGGATCAACACTGTCATAACACCATGCTGTTGAGGCAGTGTTGGTCTGGCGAGTTGGGAATACATTGGAGCAAATATTTAGCTAATAGCTTGTTGTGGTGTAGTGGTGTAGGTCATTAAATTCTCATAAAACTTTGAAGTGAAGGAGTCAAAACTAACATGATGCAATAAGTGGTGTTTTGCATGGATGAAATGATAAAGGGCTCGTGCAAATGAAGAAACTTCAGTTGTTTGACATATCTGAAGTTAATATACACAACACTGAAAAATATTTAATGGATCATGTGCTAAACAAATCACTAGTTGTACATTGCTGAAACTGTCAGTCTGTGGCGGATCTGCAATATGTGATAACTGAAGGAAACTTCACAAGCCAAGATAGCTAAAAATCATCTTATTGAATGACCAGTTTCGAAAGAACAATTCTATCAACATCGATTCTTAAAAGTTTTACAACACATTGACCATCACTGTTGTAGGTCACTTCACACTGCATACGCACTTCACACTACCATGAATATCACTATACATCAGCATATCAAATATAAAAGTGTTATGTGCAAACATAAACGTAACTATATTGTGCCAATTACAAGAGTTCATGTTCACCATCACAGACACTTATCAGTTTGTATGCATAGTATTTTCTCTTCTTCATAATTTATCTGATTTCGGATTTTTCAATGAACTGGGCTTCTTCATTTGCTTCAGTTCGTTATCATTTCTTTCACGCTAAACTCCACATATTCCCCCATTGTACAAAGTTAGTTTTGAACACTTCACGACAAAATATAAGGAGAATTGAGCTACCCACGCCACAAAAAACCATTAGCTATGTATTTCCTTCAGTATATGGCCAGTTCACCATGGTGTTATGACAGTGATGATCCAGTGAATTTTGGATATAATGAAGGAAATATATAGCTAATTCTTTTGTTGTGGTGTAGATAAATCAATTCTCTTGATATTCTGAAGTAAAGCGATCAAAACTTCAAAAATGATTCAAATGGCTCTGAGCACCATGCGACTTAACTTCTGAGGTCATCAGTCGCCTAGAACTCAGAACTAATTACACCTAACTACCCTAAGGACATCACACACATCCATGCCCGAGGCAGGATTCGAACCTGCGACCGTAGCGGTCGCTCGGTTCCAGACTGTAGCGCCTAGAACCGCACGGCCACTCCGGCCGGCTGCAATCAAAACTAACCCGATACAAAGACGAAATATGTAGAGTTCCACAAGGAAGAAACGATAAAAGAGCTGGAGCAAATAGAGAAACTACAGTTGTTTGATGAATCCGAAATCAATCCACAAAACACTGAGCAGAACGTACTGACTAAACCGTGTGTTACACAAAACACTAGTTATATATTTCTTATATTGTCGGTCTAAGGGCAATCTACATTGTGTGTCAACTGAAAGATCACAAGCCAAGATCGCTAAAGAAGCATTTAGTTAGATGGCCGGTTTCAATGGAGCTATGCTGTCATCATCGGATCGTATGCTTTAAAATTTTTACAACGTATTGTCCACCAGTGTTGCTAATCGCTTTACACTACAAACACAACCATTATGATCTTTGAGATATGTGCGTGACCAACGTACTGTTGGAAAGAGCAAACTCTCGAGTTTTACATGGTTCCCGCTAGGTAGCAGCAGTGTGCGCCCACTTCACTTGTGGTAAAAATGGTGTCGGGACAGCAGAAAGCGTTTTGTGTTACACCTAATGCGCAGTGCGGGCCAGTAATAACTGTTCAGCGTGACTGTCGTACTAGGAATGGTGTGGTGGTGTGGATCCTCCTACAGCACAGAGCATTAGACGATGACATGAACAATTCCGAGAAACAGGTTGTTTGTGTATAGGCAAATCGCCGGGTCGTCCTCGAGTGTCTGACAGACATCGAACGCATCCGCCAGAGTTTCTCAAGGGGTCCATAGAAATCTGTTCGCCGAACAGCTCGATAGCTCAACCAACATGCGCCCAATGTCCGTCTGGCGTGCATTGCGTCGAGGTTTATACACGAAACCATACAAAATTCAGCTACTGCAATCTCTTCATGAAGCTGATAAACAACAACGTGTGGAGTTCTGTAATTTCGTTCATGGCAAGATGGAGGATGACAGATTTCATCCACGCTTAGTGTTTAGTGATGAGGCAACATTCCATTTAAATGGAAAGCTGAACCATCATAATGTGAGAATATGGGGTACGGAACAAACACATGAACTTGTAAAACATGAGAGGGACTTCCATAATTTAATGTGTTTGTACCGTTTCATGGGAAACTGCCGAGAACACTGTTACAGGAAGCACACATCTCGATATGCTTGAGAACTTCCTTTTCCCACAGTTGGAGACTGATTCGAACGACTTCATTCACCAACAGGATGGGACTCCGCCACAATGGCATGGAGTGGACCAAATAATTCAGCCTTACATTACTGGCCTCCAATGTCACAGGACCTGACGGTATGTGATTATTTCTTGTGGGGGTTTATAAAAGACTCTGTTTATGTGCTTCCGTTACCAAAAACAGTGAATGAACTGAGACATCGCATAAAAGCAGCTGTGGAGGCTGTAACTCAAGACGTACTCGCTGTAGTGTGGGAACAATCTGAATACTGTACTGGCATATGCCATGACTTCAAGGGGGCATATTGGACATCTATGAAAGGTATGAAAAAACTTTGAGTTTCCTGTTCATTAGAAAACAAAATTCATTCTGTATGTTTATTAGTTTCAGACGTGCCAAATCGGATGATTCTTTTCGATACAGCCTGTATTATATGTATTATGTACAACGTTAACATTACTGTAATTCGCCGTTTGCAATTTTTTTTCACCACCAGCTGGCAATTGTCAGTTTTTTATGCAAAGTTTTTCTCACGTATATAATTTGTCTGGTTCCAGATTTGTCAAACAACTGGACCTTCTCATTTGCCCCAGCTCTTTTATCGTTTCTTCCACATGAAGCTACACATATGCTGCCATTCCTGTATATCAGGCTTGTCTCTAACACTTCACTTCAGAACATCAGTAGAATTGAATTGCCTATGCCAAAACTACCAATAAGCTTCATATTACCTTTCAAATAACCCTAGTTCACCTTGGTGATATGACAATGCTGGTCCAATGAATTAGGGATATATTGAAGGAAGTATATTACTCGCACAAAAAAAGTTGACACTCGGCGCGGTGGCCGATGGGCTCGACTGTAAATGGGAAATGCCTTTACAGTCGCTCCCATCAGCCACCGCGCCGAGTATCTGCTTTGTTTGCGCGTGTAATATCTTATATACTGGTGGAACACATGGAGCTCCACATGGAAGAAGTGGTAAAATAGCTGGAGCAATTGAAAAGTTCCAGTTGTTCGACAGATCCGTAATCAATATACACAACATTTAATACAATATATTAACTGAATGATGTGTTAAACTAAACACTTTATATTCATGACATTACAATCTGGAGGGCGATCTGCAGTTTATGGTAACTGTAGGAAATTTCACAAGCCAAGACTGCATTTTATTGGATAACCAATTTCGAGAGATCAATGCTGTCATCATCTGATCTTATGCTTTAAAATGTTTACAACATGTTGTCCATCGGTGTTGCAAGTCGACTGACACTGCATGTGAACTTCTCATTATCATGAAGACCACTACATATCAGCATGTCAAATGCTGTATTAAAGTATTATGTACAAACATAAACATAGCTATAGTGCGATGATTACGAATGTTCATGCTGACCACCTGTTGGCTCTCATCAGTTTCTATTCAAAGTTGTTTCTCTTCTTTATAATTTGTCTGAATTCGGATTTGTCAGAAAATTGGAGACTCCCAATTTGCTCCAGCTGTTTTAACATTTCTTCAACGTGAACTTCCACATATTCTGACATTATATAAGGTTAGTTTTGAACCCTTAACTATCAGGAGCATTTAATTACCTACACCACAAAAAAACCATTGTCTATATATTTCCTTCAGAACATCCACAGTTCACCGGACCAGCACTGTCATAATACCATGATGGTAGACTGTGAGATCCATCGTGCTGTAATCGAGTTTCGAATTCGCAGCTTTAGACCACACATGGAGAACCCTCTCCTTCAACATGACAAGGCCATACGACACACGAGCGCTGAGACCCCTGCAACAATCCGACGCCTTGGGGTCACTGTCATCGTTCATCCTCTATACCAGTGGTTCCCGACATGTGGTCCGCGGACCCCTAGGGGTCGCGAACTATGCCAGAGGGATCCGCAAAATGCTATTAGAATAAAAAATATATTAAATATATTTCGTATGATAACAGATTTTTCTTGTTTTGGCTGCTTCCTGCATTAGCAGATCCTTAGCGAACGCTAACTTCTGCGTCTAGCGTCTTACTAGAGTGTAAAGAGATCGGCAGTGAGCATGAGCAACTTCTTATTGACATGGAACCTAGAGACGAGGTTCGTGTCTTCCTTCTTGATACAAAGTACACGGATTTTCTCACTAACTTCTCGGCTTTGCTCAGTTGCGTACTTAGCTGATGTGTTTGAACACCTGAATGTGTTAAACTTGAGTTTACAAGGAAAAAATGTAGACATGTTCAAAGTTGAGGATAAGATTAGTGCTATGGCCAAAAAGTGTCAGATATGGGCGTCAAGGATAGAAAACGAGTCACAAACCAACTTTTCTACTTTAAAACAATTCTTGGAGTCATCAGAGAAAAATTTGCCTGACCAGATCAAGATCAATGTAGCCGAGCATCTACGCAGACTAGCCACCACTTTTATAGAGTATTTCCCTGAACCTGACCCTTACGACAGCTGGATTCGAAATCGCTTCAGCTGTGAAGAAATAGACAAAATCCAAGGCCTCACTGAAGAAGAGCAAGATCAACTTGTGGATCTGTCCAGCTGTGGTACGATACGATGATAAACATTTTCATCGGTGATAAAATTACAGACTTCTGGGCATCAGCACGCAAGTACTACAAGGAACTTGGAGATAAGGCAATGAAAATGATCCTTCCATTTGCAACCACATATCGGTGTGAGCAAGCATTTTCTTTCATGTGTTTCATGGAAAACAAATATAGGAATCGGCTCGACGTGCGGTCGGATTTCAGAGTGAAAGTTTCAAGTTTGGAACCTAATACTTCAGAAATAATGGACGCAAAGGTCAGTTTGAGCTCATCTAATTAAGAACTGAAAATTAAAACTAACTGTGTACTGATGGAGTACTCTGTTATAACTGTATTTTTTCAAATAAATAATACCTTGTATGAAATTAGTGTTTTCTTATTTTTCACACATGTCTACTCAATGCAATCTCAAGTGTAATACACTTGAAAAACCAATACACTCAGTTTTAGTTTTTTCCTGTAATTTTCAGTTCGTACTCAACTTTTATTTTTTTAAGGAGTTTGTTGTACTAAACACCCAGATTTGAAGACAAAGATTTTGAGCAATAATCAAAAATTTAACAATAACAATGTTCTTTCTAAGTGCCAAAAATAGAAAACGTATAAAAAGATTCTTAATTTGGCTTTTTTAGGTACTTGATACTGTGATATGACAAGGTACCAATCAAGCTCGATGAGGGGGTCCTCGAGGAAATTTTGTTGGGAACCCCTGCTCTATACAGTCTCGACTTACCTCCATCCGATTTTCATGTGCTTAAATCTCAAAGATTACCTTCGAGAACTTCATTTTGATAGTGATAACGTGGTGGAAGCAGAGGTGAATTGTGGGCTTGTCAGTGAAGTCAAATATGCAACAGTGACGGTATGAACCAAGTGCTCTCTCATTGAAATAAATGTGTTAGTCGCCAGGTTTACTATGTTGAGAAATAAAGATTTAGAATGTTAATAAAGTTTGTTTTACATGAAAAAATTAAAGAGTTTTCACGTATTAGGAGGTTTTACTTTTCAGCACGTCCTCGTAATTAGGCATGAGTCCAAGTCTGGTTGAATTGTGCCATATTTTTCCAGAACAACAACAAGTGCACAGTTGCACAATGAAATCGCCATTTGAAACATCGTGTGATCGAGCATTGCTTGGATCTCTTCCAAGCCCTTCCGCTAGTAGGCCAGCAGTATCTCTAAGGACGTACGAGAAGTTTTGTGTGTTCTTTTAACTTGAATTTATACTGGAAATCCTTTTGGACCCTAGTGAGGGTGAAAATACGGTCGCATTCTCCCACAAAATTCCTGATAGCCCCTCTTTATACTGCAGACGGATATCCTGAATTCCATCAAACTCTTTTTAAATTCTGAATCCTAACTGTGCATCCATTGACTCTGTGTGGCACTCCTGCTGAACCACTGAAATTCTCCGCACAACTGCATCAGTCGCATCAACTTCGACTCGTAATTTTAGACAACTAGGTGGAATTTGTGCATGAGTTATGTGCTCCTTGAATCTATGCACACTGGCACATGCTTCCTCAAAACTATCTCTCTGTGCCCCAGGTCCAAACAGCCTTGTTACTCACACATAAAATCCATACTGAATACGACGGTAACAGAGAACTTTCCTACCACTGGAAAATTCCAGTCTATGTTACTTCTTGGCACATAAAATCTAGCAGCACCTGCCGACTCGCATCGTCACTCTTTCCAGCTGCCACCCCATGCGCTTACGTCCTTTGCAGTCTCAGCACTGAACATTCGTTGTTGGCAGAACACTTCCTTAATGTGGTATGGGATATGGCCGAAATCAGGCTGCTGCTATCTAAAATCGCCAATAGGCTGGTCCTCCCTATTGAAACAATAATCGCTGGGTGTATAGTCCAGACACCCTCACTCCTCACTTTCGTTTTGCTCCAGCAGTGCCTCTAGTATAACATTAAAATGTAATAAATTTATGTCGATTGTTCCGAGGCAATCCATGGTTTCGTCTGGCTCCAAAATATTCATGATGTCCTCCCGTCATTTCGGGGATGGATTATTATAATTCTGATCTCTCTCGGGGCAGGAGATAGAAATATCAACGACTTCAACTGGCAGCATGGAACCTTTGGGGCCATTAGCTCCTGGCCCAAATATGTACCCCTTGTTGCCACGATAATCATTCCACTTACACTAGTTTTGTTGATACAGCCAACAGTGCATACGGCCAAAAGATTGGAAGAGCTCATTCTTTCACTCGTTATAGAATCGCTGAGGTTCCATTACATACCATTCTGGCTCCCTCAGACAATTTCCTGTATCTTTATCACCTGTATATATTCTAATTCTTGCAACAGCGATTTGAACACCTCGATGTGCTCTTCGTATCTCCCTACCAACGTTTTTCGGTAGTTCCGTGGCAGCTTAACGTAGCAAAGTCGGATTGATTCAGCCAAGCTAAATGGAGTATTCACAAACTCAGTTTCTAAGTATTTTTCTGGACTGTAGAACCATGAGCTTGTTAGGTTCAACTCCATCATAATGAATGTCCTCTAGTACTCTGTCTTGTACCTTTGATGACCAGTAATTAGGCAGGACGCCGTCTGTGAACTCTTTGCAAGTGCTGCGATATGATGTCGTCGAATGCATTACTGTTGTGTATTTGCCCAAAAGTTACCCTCACATGAATTCTAGACAGTGGTGCAATGGCCATGTAGATGTCAACGAAAATACTCAGGCTTTAGAATGAAATGTTGTACCCATTTCTCTAAATGTTTGGAACTTTCTGAGTGACAATGAGTGGGATTCGCAAGTTCAACCTTTAGTAAGGCTCATTTGAAAGTGTTGTAGTAACAATTAATACAGGAAAAATATTTGCTGCCAATGGCTCAGCATGTGCATCAGGAGAGCGACAGAAAACAAGTGTCCGGGAGGTGCAGAGATCAACCTTCAATGGGTTGTATGCAATACATTTCACAAAATGGAAATCGTCAACATTCAAGAAATGTTCAAAACAAATCATTAACTCGCACTACGAACACCGAATGAAAAGTATCGCGTCACAGTGATCACAAAGGTTCGCACCATCGAGATCGAAGGCGAACTCCTTGGGTATTACAAACTGTGCACGACGTTCAGCTTCGTATCCACTTTTAAAGAATACGTATAGAATCATATTGGTGTAACGGAATGGTGAGAATTGATGGAATGTGATGGCATGCCACTGAATGCGAAGCAATCTGACGTGGAGCTTATCATAAAACTAGCCGTCCTTTAAGGCGTATCTGCAGATAGTGCGATAATATGTTTTATAGGTACGGAAAAAAATCAACATCCAGAGGCTGAATCTGTCCAGTAGTTCCAGGTGGTATGAACTGCAATGTCACACACTTTTCAGGGGGGACAGCTTGCTCTAAAGGAGTATGATTTTTGTACACAGGCTAGGAATCAAGCAAAAGCAAGTTATTTTGACCAGCTATTGTCCAAAAGCAATGTCCATACCACAGTTGCAGATCTCATACACCCACTTTCCCACTACTGCTTGCTGTGACGTAAGTATCCCCTTCTGTCTTTGCAAGATCATCCACACGAGAAAAAATCGTAGGGACCAGCGCACCTCCATCTTCTCGCAGCACAATAAATAATATTCCAGCCAATTTACCAACCAGACTAACAATCGGCATACTAGTTTAAGAATGCATTAAGGCAATGATGTTAGTTGATATTCATACAACTCTCTTGTTGCCTCTAATTTCCAGTGTTCTTTTCATAGGCATTTCCTCTTCAAATTCAGATTGGGCAGATTTGAAAACAAATTCCTTACTGAACGATGGGATAAGTTTGTTTAGTTGATCTGCAAATTTTCTGGCCGATTCGGCAGTTTGCTGTGCATCGTCAAGTTCACGCTTTGTTTGAAATTTCGTTATCTTACGCCTTCCAACTCAGTAGCACTCCTTAAAGTTATGCAACCGTCCACTGCTTGAAATGACTGTAATCTATGTCACGCATAGTTTGATGTGAATAACGTAGTAGATCACTATCATGCACATCCTGAATGTTATATCGAGCATCCTTGAAACGCGAAAACACCAGTTTTTTGTAACAAGTGCGGCTCGTCCTCTCTCGAATATCCATAGTTTTTTTCTGCACTAGACGTTCATATTGTAGTAGTAGTAGTAGTAGCAGTAGCTTTATTCATCCGTAGATCTCTTTTTACAAGGATATAGGACATGTTAAAGTATTTAGACCAATTTAAAATAAGCTAATTCGTATACGCATGTATTTACAGGCTTCGAGTTAGAGACAATCATTAGATTTACTCCTGGTATATAAAACTTTTTTACAAATAACTTATTTAATAATGTAATGCCACACTGTTCACTCATATCTCACTATCAGTCACTGCGTACACTATACACACATTGTTTCATAACGCCTAACTCACGACGCACACACACACACACACACACACACACACACACACACAGTGGTGATCTCTGGGCCATTTTCTGTTCCGCAACTTCCCATTTGCTAAACTGAACCACTGAGTCAGCATCCCTCCATAATGAGTGAGATGTTGAACTCAGAAAAGGAAGAGGTGTTAGTATTGTGCCATGCATAGCTTGGGGGTACGTATTTCTAGAAAGGAAAAAAGAAGGGAAAAAAAACAAAGTGAAGATGTTATGTGGAATGTTGGATGTTTTATAATTATCATTATTATTTATTTGTATTGCATTTTTTTGTCAAACCTCTACTCTATTTTATCTACGTAATCCTTCAATGTATAAAATGTATTGCATTACAGGTACTTTGTAACTGCCTTTTAAATACGTGTATTTTTGCAATTCCTTTAATCTCTTTTGGTAATTTATTATACAGTTTTATTCCTTGGTAGAAAATGCTGTTTGAGTTTTATGTTTATTTTTTCTTGGTAAATGTAAGTTGAGTCTATCTCTTGTTGCATGGTCATGGACAGAGCTGTTTGTGCAGTAATTATCAATGTTATTTTTTATGTGTACAACTGACTCCTAAATGTATTCATATGGAGCAGTTAAAATCCCGTGTTTTGAACGGATCTTTACAATGAGCTCGACTAGTATTTTTGGTTATTATTCTTATGGTTCTTTTCTGGAGTTTGAAAATTGTGTTCATATTTTGTTCGTTTGTTCTCCCAAAAACAATGCCACAGCTAAGAATTGAGTGTACATACGAATAATATGTAACTAAAAGACACTGCATGTTACACACTGATGATAAGATTCTAAGGGCATAACATGCTGATGACATTCTGTTTGCAAGTACCTTTGTGTGTTCACACCACTTCAACTGAGAATCAATATTCATTCCATGAAATTTTGCATTTGCTACACAGTCTATAGAGGTACCATCCACATTTAATTTAACATTGTAATTTTTCCTCTTCAAACTGAAATTCATGACATTAGTTTTCTTTATGTTCAATGTCACTTTATTGCTTATTGGCCAATCATAAACTTCCTTGAGAGTTTCATTTGCTTTCTCGGCAAGGAGTTCTCTTGTTTTCTTAGTGACTATAATATTGCTGTCATCAGCAAAGAGAATTTCTTCACCATGAATAACACTACTGGGAAAATCATAGATGTATATCAGGAATAGTACTGGTCCTAATATGTTACTTTGAAGTATGTGTCATCTCTACTCCTTGTACCCTATCTGCTAGGTATGATCGAAACCAATCACTAGCTTCCTCTCTTATTCCTAATGCTTCTAATTTATTTAAGAGATTCTTGTGGTCGACTGTATCAAACACCTTAGAAAGATCCAAAAATATGCCTGTGACACACCCTCTTTATCAAGAGCATCAAGTACAACTTTTGTGAATTCTACTATGGCTGAATCCGTATTTTTGCCACTTCGGAAACCAAACTGTGATTCGCTTAAAAGATTGTATTTTTTCAGGTAATTCATTAATCTGTCTTTCATAATTGCTTCTATTATTTTTGAGAATGCTGACAGCAGGGAAATGGGCCGGTAATTGTCTATGTCTTCTGCGTTACTTTTCTTAAGCAAAGGTACACCTCTTGCCTGTTTTAACTCCTCTGGAAATGTCCCTGATATGAAGGATTCATTTATTATATTTGTTAAGGGGCCTTGTATAATCCCTATGCACTGTTTCAGTACACACATTGGTACTTCATCTAAGCCTACGGCGTATTCGAAATCGGTTCATAATTGTTTTTTTACTATGCTGCGGATGATCCTCCGTGAGTTTAATTATGTTTATTACCCGCTCCTTGGACAACTATTGTCCTTTATTACGTTTCACTGCATATGGGGCCTGTGGCTCCCTGTTCGACAAGGACGATGAACTGCATGGCTCGACACATGCCTCAGTATCACAGTCACTTGTTAACCGCGTTTCGTCATCGTTGTACTCCTCGTGTGCCTTGTCCGCATAGTCGATCATATACGGCACCACACTTTCCATTAACTCATCGTGCAGAAACGCTAATATTTCATCTGCGACTTCTTTCTGACTCTGCGAAATTCCTTGGGCTCCTTCATGACGAAATTTTAACTTCGGCAAATGTTGCTGAAGATATAATGCAATGTATGCTTTGTTTATCGTTGCCATTGCTCTGGTTTGTATCAACACCACTAGCACAGTAGAACTGTTGTGAGTTACTCATCGACTAAGCATCTCAGCTGCGTTCCATAGCCCCATACTGTATTCACCATTGGATAGCTTCAGTCCCGCCCTCTGTTGCCATTAGCAGCCAATTTTGTGGTTGCATGGTAGACAATACGTGGGGCGTCGAATGGCGTAAACGTCATTGGCATTTTGCGACCTCGCACGCAAGGGGCTCCTTGTGATAAATTTATTTTCATTAGTGTAAGCCAAGTTTCCTGTTGCTACTTATGTCTAATACTACAAAGCTCAACAAAAATTTCTCCAAAGTGCTGAATCCGACGATACAATGCTGCAAGTAAAGCTAGAGTGGACTAGAACCCACAAACACACAAAGAAAATATATATTAATGATTGTACCAGCAACTTAGGTTCAATTCACTTCCTTTTTTTTATTTGCTGTCAACTAAGAAACCTCATAGTAATTGTATCAGTGTTGGCCTGAAGTAAATTTTCTTCAGTAATCAAAAATTTCTTTAATCAATTAACATGAATTGTGCTTGCTTAGCAGAAGAAAAGACAGATGAAAGCCATTTTAATGCGAGATAACAAGCGAGCTCCGGACCATATTTCGGTAAAAGAGTCCACTCCACTGCGTGAAACAGACAGTTCGCGTGAACCCAACTGTCAAAATAGCCCTAAGTAACTGGGTTATGGTGTCGGTACCTCTACATTATCATTAAATGGTTAGAATTTCTAAGTAATTTAATTTAATACTAGGGCCAGTTGCATTATAACATTGATTTTCTCCATATGTGCTCATATGAGATCAACAAGGTACAGCATTTTGATATCATGAGGTCTGATGGAATAATGAAATCATACCACACACAATTATTGACACAGTTAATTAGTATGATATAATGGGGATGAGACTGTTTTGGTAATGGATGAGCAAATTTGTAATACCGTGCTGGATTTGTAACACAACCACAGAATTTGTCGTTAGTAATAGGTTGAATCTTGACACGATATTACACATAGTCCCAGGCACCATGCTTTGCCCAATAAATCGCTGGTGGGTTACACGTACTTCTATGGAATGATGCTTATAAATTGAATACAACCCATGGTCTGATCATGCCTAAAGTCTCGAAACCCCGTGCCAAAGATACCAGTTATGGGCTGGGAACTACATCTGTAAGACAAACATTACCACAATAGGATGAGCCCAAAATATCAATTATAGGATGGCCAGATCATCCTCATATCCAATGTTCTTCCACCTCCGCAGTTCATCAGTATCCACAGGCACCACTCCCTTGTACAGACAGGGTACCCCGCTGCTGGACTCATCCCAGCACCTGCTTATGTAGCGCTCAACCATTGGTGCTGATTCTAAGCTGGCGAAATCCTACTGCGTCAAATATCTCCCCGCCAGGTAAGTAGTGACTAACTTCCTCTGCCACTTTTTCCCACAGCTCACTCAGAATCACGAAACAATCATGCAGCTGCTATAGCTACAACTGTGCACTAAATGCGCATGAATCTAAAATAAACTAGAAGAAAGAGGTGAAGTGAAATTCTCGATGTTTTGAATACCAGTGTTCCACACAAAACGCACTTGCATGAAAGAATGAAGAAACTAGGGCAGGACTGTTCCGAAACTTGGCACATGACGTCACTGTCCATCGGTGTGTATCAACCATGGTGTGGCTGACACTCTCTGGAGTCAGGATCCACCTATTTACTTACAAGGGAACCTCCCCATCGCACCCCCCTCAGATTTAGTTATAAGTTGGCACGGTGGATAGGCCTTGATAAACTGAACACAGATCAATTGAGAAAACAGGAAGAAGTTGTGTGGAACTGTGAAAAAATAAGCAAAATATACAAACTGAGTAGTCCATGGGCGACATAGGCAACGTCATGGAGCCCGTCAGCTTAGGAGCGCCGTGGTCCCGTGGTAGCGTGAGCAGCTGCAGAAAGAGAGGTCCTTGGATCAATTCTTCCCTCGAGTGAAAATTTTACTTTCTTAATTTTTGCATAGTTATTATCTGTCCGTTCGTTCATTGACGTCTCTGTTCACTGTAATAAGTTTAGTGTCTGTGTTTTGCGACCGCATCACAAAACCGTGCGATTAGTAGACGAAAGGACGTGCCTCTCCAATGGGAACCGAAAACGTTTGATCGCAAGGTCATAGGTCAACCGATTCCTCCACAGGAAAACACATCTGATATATTCTGTACGACACTGGTGCCGGCATGTGCGTCACATGACAGGAATATGTTGTCGATCCACCTAACTTGTACACTTGGCGAATGGGTAAAAAGATTCTTCTACCTTGCCCGATTTAGATTTTCTTGTGAATGTGATAATCACTCCCAAAAAAGTGATGAAAACATAAGAGTTTGTCACATAAACTGAAAATAAAAAATTAAACTTTTCGCTCGATGGAAGATTAGAACCAAGGACCTTTCGTTGCATAGCTGCTCACGTTACCACGAGACCACGGCGCTCCTTCTTTTCCATTCTCCTTGATGTTGCCTATCTTACCATGAACTACTCAGTTTGTATATTTTGCTTATTTTTTCGCGGTTCCACACAACTTCTTCCTGTTTTCTCAATTGATCTGTGTTCAGTTTTTCAAGGCCTATCCACTGTGCGAACTTATAACTAAATCTGAGGAGGGTGCGATGGGGAGGTTCCCTTGTTAGAGTGTAAGAGGAGCCAGGAAAGTAGAGAGACTAAGTGTGTACGTTATAGCAAAGTGACAAAGACACATAATACATAAAACATATATAAAGCATAAATGTCGCCCACCCCTTCAATACAATCCACTGCTATTGTGAAGGAACTGGAGCGGGAATGAGCATGCTGATTAAGACTGATGTAAGCGAAAAGACCTACACTGGCAAGTACACTCACAAAGCAAATGACCTACAGCAACCAGCGAACAAAACCTACATTTATCACAAGTATATGTAACAGCCAAAGGCAGATCCATTAGCATATCTGTTATGGTTAAAAACAAAATACCTAATAAGCTGATAGATGTCTCAATCTTAGTTTTATTTGACGAATTTTCAAACACTATTGACTTGGAACCATGGAGCCCCTCATGCAGTTTCTCCATCTGTTATACATCACCCAAGTTGATAACAGGATTACGGGGAATTAAAAAGAAAATCGTCATCACACATATTACTTCCTTATTGTAGTATACCATTAAGTGTTTAAGGACACAGGACGATTCCAGTGCTTTTGTTTACAAGAAACACATTCTAAATTCGCAGATGTCCTTTTGCAGTTAGGACATTCTCTATCACATAGTTGATCTTAAGTCTGGTCTGGGCCCATCATCCCATTAATGATGCCTTAGAACAAGAAAAAGGTGAAACGCGCCTGGGAAAAGAAGTGGCAGCAGGACTAGGTGGATTTATTTACAAAACAAGTATTTCTGAACTTGCTGCGGAAGATGGCTACGCAAACAAACTTATTGTCTTACTGTGCTTACGAAAACGTATAACACTCCAATGAGAAGCTCAGGCAGGCAGGTGCTAAAGAGGTCCAAAACTCACAAAATTCCAACAACAGGAAACTAAATAATAATGTTACCATATTTAACCAACATATTGGTGGATTAAAGAAAAAAGTATATTCTTACAAAAGTAAAGTAAAAAATAATGTTGCCATTTTTCACCAAAATATTCCGGGATTGAAGAATAAAGTAGATGAGCTCCTGGTTTGTTTAGATGGCATTGAATCTGATAATTTAATGGATATACTATGCCTGTCTGAGCATCACATTGTGTCTGACATGGAAAAGGAAAATATCAGTGGATATAAACTAGCTGAACATATGAGTAGAGAGAATAGGGTGGGAGGAGGAGTTGCCACATATGTCGAAAGTTATCACTGTGTAGAAAGCTTAGATGCAAAAAAGTTTTGTCTAGAGCAACATACATGTGCCTGTCAACTTAAACTGAAGGAGGGCTCTTTTATAATTGTAACAGTATATAGGTCCCCTTCAGGAAACTATCATTTATTCCTGGAAAACTTGGATGCCTTGTTGTGCTATCTGTCAGATAGGGAAAAGCAAATTATTATTTGTGGGGACTTTAATGTTGATTCACTGAAAGAGTGTAATAGGAAGAATGACCTGGAAGTCTTGCTCGGTTCTTTCAATTTGACATCTGTCATTAATTTTCCTACTCGAGTAGTAAAGGACAGCAGCACATTGATAGATAACACTTCTATAGACCAAGATAGGTTTAAAAACATAAATTCTTGTCCTCTTGAGAATGGGCTTTCTGATCATGATGCTCAGCTAGTTACAGTATATGGCATAGCTCCATTCAATAATTCAAAACTATCCTCCAAAGGTGTGCGTTCAATTAATGACTCAACAATTAGAAATTTCAGAGAAAATTTTCAGCAGTTAGACTGGGATGAGATGTACAAGGAACCCAATGCTAATTTAATATATAACTTATTTCATGATACACGTGTAAGAGAATTTGAAAACTGTTTCCCCAAGAAAGTAGTTAAATCTAATTATAAGAAACCATGCAAAAAACCTTGGCTTACTAAAGGAATAAAAATATCTTGTAACCACAAAAGGGAACTGTATCTAACAACAAGAAAGGGTAATGACCCAGAAACAGCCAAATATTATAAAAACTACTGTGCTACATTAAGAAAGGTTATTAAAAAGTCCAGAAGCATGTGCATCATATTCTGAGATTAATACTTCTGATAACAAAATCAAAACAATTTGGAATATTATTACAAGGGAGACAGGACAACCAAGAGTACAGGATGACAGCATCATGACCAAAGCGAATGGAAACTTGATAAACAACAAGCTGGAAGTCGAAAACATTTTGAATAATCATTTTTAAATGTCATAGAGAAAATAGGATCTAAATGTTCATTAGAAGAAGCAAGGCAGTTAATGGAAGACCATTTGATGCAATTGAAATTCCACCCACCTCTCCTTCTGAAATTAGGAAGATAATAAACTCTCTCAAGAATAAAAGCTCACATGGAATTGATGGCATTTCCAGCAAGATAATAAAAGCTTGTTCCCAAGAAATAAATGGGATTCTTAGCCACATATGTAATAGCTCTCTGAAGCAGGATATTTTCCCAGATAGACTGAAGTATGCCATTGTTAAACCACTGCATAAAAAAGGGATACATCTGATGTCAACAACTACCGCCCAATCTCTCTTCTGACTGCCTTATCCAAAATTCTTGAAAAAGTAATGTATTGTAGAGTAGCTTCACACCTTTGTAAAAATAAAGTTTTAACAAAATGTCAGTTTGGTTTCCAGAAGGGTTTTTCAACGTAAAATGCTATATATACTTTCACTAATGAAATATTAAATGCTCTGAGTAACCAGCAGACACCCGTTGGGGTTTTTTGTGATCTATCAAAGGCTTTTGATTGTGTAAATCATGGAATACTTCTAGATAAGCTCAAGTACTGTGGTATGAATGGGACAGTGCTCAAATGGTTTAAATCATTCCTAACTGGAAGAGTGAAAAAGTTGTAATAAACAGTTCACATAATATGCAAAAAACTGGTGATTTCTCAAACTGGGGAACAATCAAGAATGGTGTGCCGCAAGGTTCGGTCTTGGGTCCTCTGCTGTTCTTAATATATGTTAATGACTTGCCATTCTATATTCACGAAGATGCAAAGCTGGTACTTTTTGCCGATGATACAAGTATAGCTATCACACCCAACAGACAAGAATTAACTGGTGAAATTGTAAATGATGTTCTTCAGAAAATCATTAAGTGGTTCTCTGCAAATGGGCTCTCATTAAACTTTGACAAAACACAGTATATACAGTTCCACACAGTAAATGGAATGACCCCATTAATAAATATAGACTTCGATCAGAAATCGGTAGCAAAGGTAGAATATTCAAAATTTCTAGGTGTGTGCATTGATGAGGGGTTTAACTGGAAAAAAAACACACTGAGGATCTGCTGAAATGATTGAGTTCAGTAACTTATGCTATTAGGGTCATTGCAAATTTTGGCGATATACATCTGAGTAAATTAGCTTACCACGCCTATTTTCATTCTCTGCTTTCGTATGGCATCATATTCTGGGGTAACTCATCACTGAGTGAAAGAGTGTTCATTGCACAAAAGCGTGTAATCAGAATAATTGCTGGAGCTCATCCAAGATCATCCTGCAGGCACTTATTTAAAGAGCTACAGATCTTCACTGTAGCCTCACAATATATATATATATTCACTTATGAAATTTGTTATTAACAATCCGAACGAATCCAAAAGTAATAGCAGTGTACATAGCTACAACACTAGGAGAAAGGATGATCTTCACTACTCAAGGTTAAATCTAACTTTGGCTCAGAAGGGGGTAAATTATGCTGCCACAAAAGTCTTTGATCACTTACCTAATAGCATCAAAAGTCTGACAGATAGCCATATAGCATTTAAAAGGAAATTAAAAGAATTTCTTAATGGCAACTCCTTCTACTCATTAGATGAATTTTTGGATATAATAAGTGGGTAATTTCCTCAAACCCCACAAAAAGTAAAAATATTGAGTGTCATGTAATATTTTGTCTAATGTAATATCTTGTATAGACACCTTTTATTAACCTGACACTTTCCACATCATTACGAAGTGTCGTATTCATGATCTATGGAACAAGTACTAATCTAATCTAATCTAATCTGGTGTCGACCTGGTTCAAAACATTCAAGTAATTGCTTCTGCAGTTCACATGCAATACAGTACAATAATATGATCACTTTACCTACTGCCGTAAGAGGCTTTGGTCTCACTTATGGTGCATCACAACTCACCCACCACCTCCTGCTATTGGATCGTTCCAGTGCCACAAAAGTGTTCCAGGTATGGAGTAGAGAGCTTTGTGGTTTCTCAGGCGCTATATATACATAACAGTGACAACAACACCCACTTAAGCAGTGCTATATTGTCATCCTCAACCAGAGACATCTTTCTCTGCTCTCCAGCTGTCACAAACTCTATTCAGTGGGAAGTGACTTATTATCCCCACGCCATTAATCGATTCCCAGCCTGGGTCCACTAACAAACAGAACAACTCACTGACAAACAGGGTAGTCGCCAAAATGACGCCCCCAAGTCGGATTATCAGCTGAGAAAGTTGTACAGCTCGTTGGTTACTTTTAAACATCAGGAAAGCGTTCAGCACCAAATGAATCTCTCCCCCGTGGTATCCTACACTCCTTAGTCCACACAAGGAGGCAGCCTGTGTAGTTTAGGTTAGGTGTGTGGAAGTGCGACCATTCATATGGCGACAAAACGCAGCCAAGGCCCAACTAAAAATTAAAGACAGACAAAAGTTTTTTGTTATATGTTTCTTTTTCATGCCACTTAAATGGTATGCTTACAGATTTTGACTCCTTATCATGATTAAGTCATTAAGAATTATGTCTAAAAAACAGAAAACAGGGCATAGTAAAATGCTAGGTAACTAAATTATAAACCAAACAAGCTTTTATACAAAACTACACGTATTTGAATCGTTACGTAGTAACTCGTTAGAGAAAAGTGCTGTACTCTCATTATAAGCATTCTGCGTATCGAAATCCAAGGGAACGAATTAGCACTTGTGCACCTTGTAGCGAGTACCGACAGTCCGGTGGCTGTATGTTCTCTCTTTCCTGTCACTTGAGGTGCTTGCGTCAGTGGGAAGAAGAGTGGCTGGAAATGATGGATGATAAGCTATGGCAAGTAAAGACGTCAATGAGCACGAATTTCTGCTCAAGAAAGACCTACCAATGCCTGTTTCTTGCAGCACACACATATCTGTACGTCAATTGTAACTGAATGTATCTTATATTTAGTCCGGAAAACAGAATAGCTTGTCATTTGATCTTGTCTTTATGTTATCAGACGAAGAGATTACGGTATTTTAACAGAAACCATCGAAACAATTGTATAACATGTATGGCTGAACTTATGTGAATGAGATAATATGAGTGAAAACGGGATAGAGAGAACGAAATATTGCCAGAATGTTATGTTAAATGTTCTTAGTTTTAACATTTTACCCCACATTTGTCTTGGAGTATGTTGAGTATTTTAGCATAGACACGATACTGAGGCTTGCACACACACACACACACACACACACACACACACACACACACACAGCACAGCACACACTTGCACATGCATGCACACACCATACACACTCTGTATGCAGACAGATGCTTCTTCAGTACACGCTTTACCCACTAAAGACAAAATTCCACTGTGTGCACCACAAATGCAAACACACCAAATGACCTGAAGTTCAGTAACATATGCCATTATTAACTGAGGTTTGTTCTCAAACAATATGCTCTGTAGTTTACTAGCTGAGTACCCAGTGTTCCCCATGTGTGTATTTATTCCAATCTTCTGTTAGCCCATCTACCCTTTCCCTCCTTGCCTCCATCTCCTCCAGCCTCCTCTCTCTGTTCATCTCCTCTGACCCCCTTCTCTGTCCTACACCTACAGCCCCCCCCCCCCACTTTCTGTCCATCTCCACCTGCCTCCCTCTCTGTCCATCTCCTCCTCGCCCTGTCTCTATCCATCTCCCCTAACCCCCTCTCTCTGTCCTTCACCTCCTCCCCACCTGCCACTTCCCCACCCAGTTTCTGTCCATCTCCTCCTGGCTCCCTCTCTGTCCTTCTCCTTCTCCCCCTCTCTCTGTCCATCTCCTCTGACCCCCTTCTCTGTCCTACACCTCCACCCCACCCCACACCAACCCCCCAGTTTCTGTCCATCTCCTCCTGGCTCCCTCTCTATCCATCTCCTTCTCTCCCTCTCTCTGTCCATCTCCTCTGATGCTCTTCTCTGTCCTACACCTACACTCACCCCCCCCCACCACTTTCTGTCCATCTCCACCTGTGTCCCTCTCTGTCCATCTCCTCCACCCCCTCTCTCTGTCCATCTACTCTTCCCTCCCCCACTGTTCATCTCCTGCTCCTTCATCTTTTTGCCCATTCCTTCTCTATCATCTCTCTGTCCAGCTCCTCCTCTTCCTTTTCTCTGTCCATTTCAGCCTCCCCTTTCCCTGTCCCTCTCTTACTCCACCTACCTGTCTCCATGTCCTCCTTTCCCCTCTCCATCTCCTCCATCCCTTTCTCTCTCCATGTTATAAACCCCAAACCAGTAGGAGGCTGCTGCCCACAGTATTTCCTTCCAGATTGTAACAATATATTTATCAAATCTGATTGAAATTGACTCATGGATTCAGAAAGAGCTTTATAGCCACGAATTTCCCCATGTACGCACATACACTATGTGATCAAAAATATCTGGACACCTGGCTGAAAATGACTTACAAGTTCGTGGCGCCCTCTATCGGTAATGCTGGAATTCAGCATGGTGCTGGCCCACCCTTAGTCTTGATGACAGCTTCCACTCTCGCAGGCATACGTGCTGGAAGGTTTCTTGCTGCACTGAGGAGAGGTATCGATGTCAGTCGGTGAGGCCTGGCATGAAGTCGGCGTTCCAAAACATACCAAAGGTGTTCTATATGATTCAGGTCAGGACTCTGTGCAAGCCAGTCCATTACAGGGATATTATTGTCGTGTAACCACTCCTCCACAGAGCGTGCATTACGAACAGGTGCTCGATCGTGATGAAAGATGCAATCGACATCCCCGCATTGCTCTTCAACAGTGGGAAGCAAGAAGGTGCTTAAAATATCAATGTAGGCCTGTGTTATGATAGAGCCACGCAAAACAACAAGGGGGAAAGCCCCTCCCATGAAAAACACGACTACACCATAACACCACCGCCTCAGAACTTTACTGTTGGCACTACACACGCTGGCAGATGACGTTCATGGGCATTCGTCATACCCCCACAATGCCATCGGATCGCCACATTGTGTACCGTGATTCGTCACTTCACACAACGTTTTCCCACTGTTCAATCATCCAATGTTTACGCTCCTTACAACAAGCGCGGCGTCGTTTGGCATTTACCGACATGGTGTGTGGCTTATGAGCACCCGCTCGACCATAAAATCCAGGTTTTCTCACCTCGCGACTAACTGTCATAGTACTTGAAGTGGATCCTGATACAGTTTAGAATTCCTGTGAGATGGTCTGAATAGATGTCTGCTTATTACACATTACGACCCTCTTCAACAGTCGGCGGTCTCTGTCAGTTAACAGACGAGGTCGGGCTGTACGCTTTTTTGCTGTACGTGTCCCTTCACGTTTCCGCTTCACCTGCACATCGGAAACAGTGGACCTAGAGATGTTTAGGAGTGTGGGAATCTCGCGTACAGACATGTGACACAAGTGACACCCATTCACCTGACCCCGTTCGAAGTACGTGAGTTCCGCGGAACGCCCCATTCTGCTGTCTCACGATGTCTGATGACTACAGAGGTCGCTGATATGTAGTACCAATGCAGCTAATACAAGAAACGTATGTTTTTGGGGGTGTCCAATTATTTTTGATCATATAGTGTATCACAAATATTTCACCCATTTCACCAACATTTGTTGAGATATTTGACTTCTATTTCTAGCTAACATGTATAAGTTGAAGGAACCGTACGTTGTTGAGATTTCCAAAGGGATAATTAGGCAACAGGGGAAAGGAATACGGTAAAAGGTGGATGGGTATTTTTAAGAGATGAAATAGCGAAGGCAGCGGAGGATCAAACACGTAGAAAGACAAGGCCTATTAGAAATTCAATGAATTTAATTGATGGTACGAGAAAATATAAAAATGCACCAAAAGAAGCAGGCAAAAGGAAATACAAACGTCTAAAAAATAAGATTGACAGGAAGTGCAAAATGGCTACACAGAAGTGACTAGTAGACAAATGTAAGGATTTAGAAGAATATTTCATTAGGGGAAAGGTAAATAGCGCCTACAGGGAAATTAAAGAGTCATTTGGAGAAACGAGAAGCACCTGCTTGAATATCAAGAGCTCAGACGGAAAGCCTGTCGTAAGCAAAGAAGGGAAAGCTGAAAGTTGGGAGGAGTATATAGAGGGTCTATACAAGTGAAATGAACTTGAAGGCAATGTTACAGAAATCGAAGAGGACGTAGATGAAAATGAAGTGGAAGACATGATACCGTGAGATGAATTTGACAAAGCACTGGAAGACCTAAGTCACAACAAGGCCACAGGGGTAGACGACATTTCATGAGAATTACTGACAGTGATGGGAGAGCCAGCCATGACAAAACTCTTCCATCTGGTGATCGAGATGTATGAGCCATGTCCTCAGACGTCAAGAAGAATTCAGTAACTCCAATTCCAAAGAAAGTAATTCCTGACAAGTATGAAAATTACCAAACAATCAGTTTAATAAGTCACAGTTGCAAAATACTAACACGAATTCTTCACAGAAGAATGTAAAAACTGGTAGAAGCAGACCTCGGAGATCAGTTTGGATTTCGGAGAAATACTGATCCTATGACTTATCTTAGAAGATAGGTTAAGGAAACGGAAACCTACGTTTGTAACATTTTTATAGTTAGAGAAAGCTTTTGACAATGTTTGACTGGAATAGTATCTTTGAAATTCTGAAGGTATCAGAGGTAAAATACAGGGAGCAAAAGGATATGTACAACTTGTACAGAAACCAGACAGCAGTTTTATGAGTCGAGAGGCATGAAAGGGAAGCAGTGGTTAGGAAGTGAATGAGACGGAGTTGTAGCCTATCCCCGATGTTATTCAAACTTTATATTGAGCAAGCAGTAAAGGAAACCAAAGAAGAATTTGGAGTAGGAATTAAAGTTCAGGGAGAAGAAATAAATACTTACAGATTTGCCGATGATACTGTAATTCTCTCATAGACAGCAAAGAACTTGGAGGATCAGTTAAAAGGAATGGACATTGTCTTGAAAGGAGGATATGGGAATGTAGTCGAATTAAATCAGGCGGTGCTGAGGAAATTAGATTAGGAAACGAGACAGTTAAAGTGGCGGCGAGTTTTGTTATCTGGGCAGCAAAATACCTGAGGACTGCCAAAGTAGAGAGGCTATAAAATGTAGGCTGGCAATGGCAAGAAAAATGTTTTTGAAGAGGAGAAATTTGTTATCATCAAATGTAATTTTAAGTGTTAGGAAGCCTTTTCTGAAGGTATTTGTCTGGAGTGTAGCCACGTACGGAAATGAAGCATGGATGATAAATAGTTTAGACGAGAAGAGAATAGAAGCTTTTGAAATGCGGTGCTACAGAAGAATACTGAAGATTAGATGGGTAGATCACGTAACTAATGAGGAGGTACTGAATAGAAATAGGGCGAATGGAAATTGGCGGCACAGCTTGACTGAAAGAAGGGATCGGCTGATAGAACACATCTGAGACATCAAGGGATCACCAAATTAGTATTGCAGGGAAGTGGGGGGGGGGGGGGGTGGAGGGGAGGGTAAAAATCTAGAGGTAGACGAAGAGAAGAATACAGTAAGTAGATTCAAAGGATGTAGGTTGCAGTAGTTATGTTGAGATGATAGGCTCGCACAGGATAGAATAGCTTGGAGAGCTGCATCAAACCAGTGTTTGTACTGAAGACCTTAATAACAAAATGGATACCTTACTGCTGCTATTTGCTATACAGAGTGAATGATTCAAGTTTATTTTCGAAATCTCTGAACTGTATTTAAAAAAAAAACCAAATTATTAAATCCTCCTTCCTGTTAGATACTCTTTACATACTGAGGTTTTACTAATTCATACTAAGAAGCATTCCATGAAAATTAAAGACGTAAGGTATTCATATGGGCATATAATAATGGTAACTGTAATGTTTTGTTTCAGCTATGTGCTGGCATCAGCTCTAAAAGCAATGAATCAAACGGAGAACATAACGCAAGCTCCAAACGACTGCGACACGTCTGGCTCTATCTGGGAAACTGGGAAAATATTATTCGAGTAAGTGCAAACACAATCGCACTTACAATAATTTTTTGTGTAGTTTTAAGACAGTGTTCCAGAGTAGATGGCTATTTTTGTCTGATTTTATTTTGCAATGAGTATTGCTATAAATCAGTATATTCAGTGTGATACAGCAACATCTCATTTAAGGAAGGCGTGCTGAAAAGTAACACCCTCAATTTTTTTATGTTAAAACTCTTAAAGCTTTTTAAATAAAATAAACCTTGTCGACATCCTACATTTTTATTCTTCATATTTACATATTCATGTCTCTACATTGTCACTCTGGCGACGAACAAAATTTTGCCAACGAGAGACCGTTTTGTTGATACTTTCATTGTAAAATGTATCACTTTGTTGATCCATCCACGCTTTGTCACAATCAAAGTGAAGTCCTTGAAGGTATTCTTTAACATTTAAGCAGATGAAAATCGGATGGAATTACATCGGGACTGTATAGAGGATGAACGATGACAATGAACTGAAGTCATGGGTTATTGCAGATGTCGCAGCGCTCATCTATGGACTGGCATTGTCATGCTGAACGAGAGAGTGCTCCATGGGTGGACGAACTCTTTGAATTAGAAACTTGATTTCAGCACGATGTGCCTCACGCCTCGACGTGTGCGGGCCGATCAAATTAAAATCGAACAGCCGTCATAGGGAGCGGGTTCATACACTTCTGGCCATTAAAATTGCTACACCAAGAAGAAATGCAGTTGATAAACGGGTATTCGTTGGACATATATATTATATTACAACTGACATGTGATTACATTTTCACGCAATTTGGGTGCATAGATCCTGAGAAATCAGTACCCAGAACAACCACCCCTGGCCGTAATAACGGCTTTGATACTCCTGGGCATTCAGTCAAACAGAGCTTGGATGGCGTGTACAGGCACAGCTGCCCATGCAACTTAAACACTATACCACAGTTCATCAAGGGTAAACTGGCGTATTGTGACGAGCCAGTTGCTCGGCCACCATTGACCAGAAGTTTTCAGTTGGTGAGAGATCTGGAGAATGTGCTGGCCAGGGCAGCAGTCGAACATTTTCTGTATCCAGAAAGGCCCGTACAGGACCTGCAACATGCGGTAGTGCATTATTCTGCTGAAATGTAGGGTTTCGCAGGGATCGAATAAAGGGTAGAGCCACGGGTCGTAACACATCTGAAATGTAACGTCCACTGTTCAAAGTGCCGTCAGTGTGAACAAGAGGTGACCGAGATGTGTAACCAATGGCACCCTATTACCATCACGCCGGGTGATACGCCAGTATGGCGATGAATACACGCTTCCAATGTGCGTTCACCGCGATGTCGCCAAACACGGACGCGACCATCGTGATGCTGTAAAAAGAACCTGGATTCATCCGAAAAAAGACGTTTTGCCATTCGTGCTCCCAGGTTCGTCGTTGAGTACACCATCACATCCTATCTGTGATGCAGCGTCAAGGGTAACCGTAGCCATAGTCTCCGAGCTGATAGTCCATGCTGCTGCTGCAAACGTTGTCGAACTGTTCGTGCAGATTGCAAACGTCCCCATCTGTTGACTCAGGGATCGAGACGTGGCTGCACGATCCGTTACAGGCATGCGGATAAGATGTGTGCCATCTCAACTGCTAGTGATGCGAGGCCGTTGGGATCCAGCACGGCGTTCCGTATTACCCTCCTGAACCCACCGATTCCATATTAAGCTAAATGTCATTGGATCTCGACCAACGCGAGCAGCAATGTCGCGATACGATAAACCGCAATCGCGATAGGCTACTATCCGACCTTTATCAAAGTCGGAAACGTGATGGCACGCATTTCTCCTCCTTACACTAGGCATCACAACAACATTTCACCAGGCAACGCCGTTCAACTGCTGTTTGTGTATGAGAAATCGGTTGGAAACTTTCCTCATGTCAGCAGGTTGTAGGTGTCGCCACCGGCGCCAACCTTGTGTGAATGCTCTGAAAAGCTAATCATTTGCATATCACAGCATCTTCTTCCTGTCGGTTAAATTTCGCGTCTGTAGCACGTCATCTTCGTGGTGTAGCAATTTTAATGGCCAGTAGTGTAGAATGGTTCCATTCAAAAGTAATAACTACACGCGCTAAGACTTTCATCTCACTTGGAGATGAGACGATCAATTCCTGTTTCTTTGAAAGCAGTCCGCCGCTGACGGATCCAAAACCGCATCCACTCTTTCCTCGTCCGACTGAAACCGACTTCCACACATGTCTTTCTTCAGGTCGCCAAATATGTGAAAATCACACCGTGAAAGATCGGGGCTATGCGGAGGATGTTACAGGGTTTCCCAGTCAAATCCCTGAAGCGTAGCTTTCGTCCAATTGGCAGTGTGGGGTCGAGCGTTATCGTTCAACTGGTTGATTCCATCCGACAGCATTCCAACAGCCCGAGGGCAAAGGCAAAGGTAGCAGCAGAAACATCCGCACATCCCCCGCCAATGAAATCTAGAGCTGTTCACACAAGGTTCGTCAAGTTCCTCGAATGTGAACCACAGCCAATGCGCAGCGTGTGAAGACAATTTGCAGAAACTGCGACACGCCATAATATCAAAACGCTCAGGATTGCTGTCGGACCGAATCATCTTGTAGCACGATGACGCCCTCCCCCACACTGCCAATCAGAAGAAGGCCACACTTCGGCGATTTGGTTGGGAAACACAGCAACATCCTCCTTACAGTCCGGAACCTTCACCATATGACTTTTACATTTTTGGCGACCTGAAGAAAGACATCTGTTGACGTCGGCTTTACTCAGACGAGGAAGTGCAAGACAGCGCGGTTGTCGATCTGTCAGCGGTCGATCCCTTTCTACGAAACACTTATTGATCGCCTTGTCTCCCAGTGTCTTAATGGATTTGGGGATTGTTGTGACAGACAATTTGAAATTTTTCACAAACACAACTTTTATTGGTGTAAGTTCGCAAGGTTGATGACTGAACATACAAACGAAAGGTAACAATAACGAAGCCAGTAAGAGTCTCCTAATTGAGGCAAACAAAAGTTCACTTCTAATTTTCCACAAAGGTTCGTGGTAACACACTCGCACACTAGTAACAGTCCAATACCGAGACGAAGACGTAATCTTTAACGGTCGTAGTACATGAGGTCGGCATCTGGCGTGAACTGAACTTTGGGACTGGTTCTCAGCCCTAAATAGCTGTCTCCAGCCAATCAGGTTTTGGCGTAGTGATACTTCCTGCAGGCCGTGACTCAACCTCCCGCTGCAGGAAGTAGTGCTCGGATTGTCTGTTTCCATTATCATGTATGTACACTCCTGGAAATGGAAAAAAGAACACATTGACACCGGTGTGTCCAACCCACCATACTTGCTCCGGACACTGCGAGAGGGCTGTACAAGCAATGATCACACGCACGGCACAGCGGACACACCAGGAACCGCGGTGTTGGCCGTCGAATGGCGCTAGCTGCGCAGCATTTGTGCACCGCCGCCATCAGTGTCAGCCAGTTTGCCGTGGCATACGGAGCTCCATCGCAGTCTTTAACACTGGTAGCATGCCGCGACAGCGTGGACGTGAACCGTATGTGCAGTTGACGGACTTTGAGCGAGGGCGTATAGTGGGCATGCGGGAGGCCGGGTGGACGTACCGCCGAATTGCTCAACACGTGGGGCGTGAGGTCTCCACAGTACATCGATGTTGTCGCCAGTGGTTGGCGGAAGGTGCACGTGCCCGTCGACCTGGGACCGGACCGCAGCGACGCACGGATGCACGCCAAGACCGTAGGATCCTACGCAGTGCCGTAGGGGACCGCACCGCCACTTCCCAGCAAATTAGGGACACTGTTGCTCCTGGGGTATCGGCGAGGACCATTCGCAACCGTCTCCATGAAGCTGGGCTACGGTCCCGCACACCGTTAGGCCGTCTTCCGCTCACGCCCCAACATCGTGCAGCCCGCTTCCAGTGGTGTCGCGACAGGCGTGAATGGAGGGACGAATGGAGACGTGTTGTCTTCAGCGATGAGAGTCGCTTCTGCCTTGGTGCCAATGATGGTCGTATGCGTGTTTGGCGCCGTGCAGGTGAGCGCCACAATCAGGACTGCATACGACCTAGGCACACAGGGCCAACACCCGGCATCATGGTGTGGGGAGCGATCTCCTACACTGACCGTACACCACTGGTGATCGTCGAGGGGACACTGAATAGTGCACGGTACATCCAAACCGTCATCGAACGCATCGTTCTACCATTCCCAGACCGGCAAGGGAACTTGCTGTTCCAACAGGACAATGCACGTCCGCATGTATCCCGTGCCACCCAACGTGCTCTAGAAGGTGTAAGTCAACTACCCTGGCCAGCAAGATCTCCGGATCTGTCCCCCATTGAGCATGTTTGGGACTGGATGAAGCGTCGTCTCACGCGGTCTGCACGTCCAGCACGAACGCTGGTCCAACTGAGGCGCCAGGTGGAAATGACATGGCAAGCCGTTCCACAGGACTACATCCAGCATCTCTACGATCGTCTCCATGGGAGAATAGCAGCCTGCATTGCTGCGAAAGGTGGATATACACTGTACTAGTGCCGACATTGTATGCTCTGTTGCCTGTGTCTATGTGCCTGTGGTTCTGTCAGTGTGATCATGTGATGTATCTGACCCCAGGAATGTGTCAATAAAGTTTCCCCTTCCTGGGACAATGAATTCACGGTGTTCTTATTTCAATTTCCAGGAGTGTAAATAGCCTGTGTTTACCATGGTGCGTTTGGTACGCCTTGGGCGTAGGCAACCTCGTCCTCTGTAGTGTAATGTGGGTTGCCGGCCCTCAGGGGCTACCTTGGCTCCGGTATAACAGGGATTATTTTTGAATGGAACCATTCCATGGTCGCCTTGTGGTGGGCGTTCGGTTTTCATTTGGCTGACCCATATAGTTACGTTACACACAGCCATGTTACATCCGACAATTCGGAGCTCTCTAACGGCAGAGGGCCGAAAATAAGTAGACGTGAAGGATAAAGGTGTGGAATGTTAATAACGTTTATTTTATTTAAAAAGCTTTTAAGAGTTTTAATACAAAAAAATTCGGAGGCGTTACTTGTCAGCATGCCCTCGTATGAAATATATTACTTCTAAATCATTTCAGTCGGCTCTCAGATACATATGACCTTCTGCAATAAAATGACTGAGTGAAGCTTTCAACTATGAACTTGAACAGATGAAACGATGAAGAAACAGATACCGGTAAGTTGCCTTATTACAAATTCAAAGGTCTGAGGTTCGATCCCCAGACAGTGCTAGGATTTTTATCTGTCAATTATCACTTCTTTCACCTCTCGGAGCTGCACCATGGTTCCGAAAAGACATTAAGTTCTACGTGCCCCTATAATTGGTTGTGAAAGTCAGTTCAAAGGTCAGAGGAACGCAACGGCATACCACTTCCAACTGGACCACGTCTATTAAAGCACTGCGTTGTTCAAAACAATATTTGAATTGGTAACAACTTTCTATACAAACATTAAAAAGGTGCTCGGCTATTCCTATAGATAAGAAGGAAAAAGAATACTGTCGTGAGTCAGATGTGACATACTTAAAAAAACAATCTCTCTGATAACATGTTTTTAATATTTGCAAGCTACAGAACACCACATGTTCAAGACATTCTTATCGAAAATGTGTTAAAATAATGGGTAAGTTACATAATCCTAAATCAAAGCAAAGACTTTAATCAACATAGAGGAATGACAATAAGGAATACACTGAGGTGACAAGTGTCATGAGATACCTCTTAATATTGTGTCGGATCTCCTTTTTCTCGGCGTAGTGCAGCAACTCGATGTGGCATCGACTCAAAAAATCGTTGGAAGTCGCCATGCTGCTTCGATAGCCGTTCATAATTGCGAAAGTGTTGCCGGTGGAGGATTTTGTGCACGAACTGATCTCTCGGTTATGTCCTATAAATGTTCGATGGGAGTCATGTTAGGCGATCTGGGTGGCCAAGTCATTCGCTAGAATTGTCCAGAATATTCTCACATGGCGCGTTGTCACCCGTAAAAAATCTCATCTTGTTTGGGAACATAAAGGTCATGACTGAATGCGGATGGCCTCCGAGTAGACAAACGTAATAGTTTCCAGTCAATGATCGGTTCGGCTGGACCGAAGGACCCAGTCCATTCCACGTAAACACAGCCCACACCATTATGGAGCCAACACCAGCTAGCACAGTGCCTTGTCGAAACCTTGGGTCCATGGCTTCTTGCGGTCTGCACAACACTCGAACCCTAAAATCAGCTCTTACCAACTGAAATCTGGACTCATGTGACCACGCTACGGTTCTTCGGTCGTTTAGGGTTCAGCTGATGTGGTCACGAGCCCAGCAGAGGCGCTGTAGGCGATATCGTGCTGTCAGCGCCGGTCGTCTGCTGCCATAGCTCTTTAACGACAAATTCCACCGCACTGACCTAACCGGATACGTTCGTCGTACGTCCCACATTGATTTCTGCGGTTATTTCATGCTGTGTTGTTTGTCTTTTAGCACTGACAACTCTACGCAAACGACACTACTTTCGGTCGTTAAGTGGGGGCCGTCGGCCACTGCTTTGGCCGTGGTCAGAGGTAATGCCTGAAATTTGGTATTTTCGGCACACTCCTGACACTGTGGATCTCGGAATACTGAATACCCTAACGATTTCTCAAATGGCATGTCCCATGCGTCTGGCTACAACTACCATTCCGCGTTCAATGTCTGTTAAATTTTTACAAAAGTTCGTAGTATTAGAATAAAAATTTCCGGAGCGTATTTGACGAGCACCGTGTTTATAGTATCAGTTCCAGATGTCTTGTTCCATTCGTAGTTTAATTACTTACCTCTAAAGATTCGTCTTTTGTGATAGGGTCAAACGGAAGCTTGTTTCCATGAAAGCTGTATCTAATAGGACGAAGAAGACAATAAGGAAACGATTCTATAGATTCAGTAGGAATGACTGTACAGCGGTAAAATACATAGTGCTTAAGCTGTTATAAGTTGTGCATACCGCGACATGAGAAGAGGCAGCATTGTCTCTGTAGAGGGAGAAAACTTCTATGCAGCTCAGCTGCTTTACAAAGATGAGATGTTATCACAGAGTTTTCGTGGTAGTCCATTCTTATGCTCAACAGATAACTTCACGTCAGCTGAAACACATTTCGCAACGATATTTTCTTACGCCTAAGTTTCATATCCTGGAGTTAAAGTCAGAAATGGATAGAGAAAAGTCGGCTGGATCGGACACGCAAACCTTTTCGAAATTATATTTACATTATAATGTCTTATGAAGCTTATGTTGGAATGTTCTTCACACAAAAAAATACTATGATACGTTATTTAATATAATTATAAACCGATGTGTCATAAGAATATATGTTCGTGAATTTTTTAAATATTTTTGCCACCATTTACATTTTGGTTGATTAATCTTTAGAGGGTTGTATTGGACATGAAATTGTAACGTGTAAAGAAGTCATTTTCGTTGCAGCAAACATTTAATTGGATTGTAAATGGTTATAAATTTGAATTTGTCCATCAGCTCATCTAGATTCTAAAACAATCTGTCGACATGTTCCTTGCTGAAATCTGCTGCTCTCTACAGACATAGATTCAGCTGTCCTCATCTATAAGTTTCCACGCCTTTTCATGAAATCATAGCAATAGCCTTTACCCCCTTCACTTATGTGTTTACGACAGATGCTTCATTTTCAGTTGCTCTGCATGTTTCTGCACTAAATTTAAGAATTCATCGTTAATAACAGGCACAAACTATCTAAATTTTTGACAGAATCGTTCAATATTGATTCCTGTTCATCACTGCATGTTCTAAGAGAAAAACCTTATTATTTTCTAAAACAGTTTTCATGACCACCTATTTGTTTTTCCGTAGAGTCTATTACATAATGTACTTCTTGGAACTGAATATTCCCTGCTTGATTCCCTGATTGTCATTTCGAGAAGTGTGACCTTTTCTACAGGTTCCATCATGTGATTTTCATCCCAGTTATGTGCTGACTTCTCAGTCTTTGGCTGCTGAAGAAACAAACCGTAAACATTTAGGTTTGTGTGCTGTCTGTTTTGTCCAATACAACCCGATATTGTTTTGTCCGTTACAAACTACTGAGGTAGTTTAACATTCCGGTTATTATTACTTGTGGCAGACATTGTAATTCTTCCCCAACAGGCCATGAAGGCCCAACGGTACTGACCGGCCGCCGTGTCACCCTCAGCTTATAAGTGTCACTGGATGCGGATATGGAGGAGCATGTGGTCAGCACACAGCTCTCCCGGCCGTATGTCAGTTTCCGAGACCGGAAGACATTGTAACAGCCTACAATATAAAGCTTAATATCATGTTCCTCTATATTCTTAATTCAAACTGCACGTGGATGGACGCCGATATTCTATAAGGTTGAGAAGCTTACGTACTGCATTTCATACCAAGAGGGTCGGAGATCTTAAAGTCCCCGTCCCACGAATGTGTCACCATCAACAAAGTCGGAGGGTGTCACTTCAAGGGACGCACTTTCGTTAACAGAAACTACAATCTTTAAGGCACTGGACAAGCTATGGAACGGAGCGGGAATCAAACCCCAGAGAGTCAGCCACGTTCAAGTTTTCCGCGGTTGCCCTAAATAGATTAAGGCAACTGACAGCCTGCTTTGTTTGAAAAAAAACTCGGCCGACTATCTTCTCAAAGTTCGTCCAAGCCGAGCATTTGCTCCGTCTCTAACTATCTCGTCACCTGCGGGGCTTTAAACTCGAATTTTAATTTCCTATTTTCCAGCCTTTGCCAACCAGATACGGATTGTGAAAATCCTCCAGTTGTTTGCATTCTGTCCATCTCTACTACATAAACTCGTCATTTGGGAATTTGTTTAGCATTTCCTCCCTTCAGAAAATTTCAGATATCTGCTGTCTCTCTTTGCCACTGTCCAGCCGTAACTATATCTACTGTTGGATACATTTCCGCTGTGCAAAGAACATTATCTCTGTTTACCGAAATACTTGTTTTTCCTACGTATATACTGTGCTAGAGATAAACGGAAATCAATCTCAAATTTGTGTAGCACCAAGTACGTGTAATTATACTGAGTTGTGCAGCACTACAAAAAAATACTGACCTTTCTCAAAGTTTGCACTGAAAGTTCAGCTGGGGCATCAGTAAGCGATTCTTTTAGTTAACATTTATTTCTGCAACAATTTTAACATTTACAATATTCCTTAAAAAGTATAGAAATATACTTATGCAAAACTTTCCAACTAAAGAATCAAACATTTTGCAGGTACATACGAAAGCAGGAATTACTTGATGGAGCTACAGGAAAGGTGGCATTTGATGACAATGGTGATCGTATTAATGCTGAATATGATATTGTTAATGTCCAAGAGAACCAACGCAAAGTCTCAGTTGGAAAATATTTTTACTCGCACGTAAGTAGTCACTTGCTCTAACACAGACAACTGACTCTATCATTTATTCTCTCGTTTTCAGTCAATTGTGTCAAAAGAGCTTTTAGTCACCTAATAACTTGCACTAACAGCTAAAAGCTGATTTTCTAAAAAAATTGTGCTACAAATAATTAGTTGTCACTTTATAGCCATAAGAAATGAGTGTCCATTTGTTTAATTATACGATCTTCTTGTCGCTTCCTCAAATAACTACATCTGTTATTTATCTTATGTCATGATTTTACTGCATAGTATTCGAAGCGGGTAATATTTTATCTAAAATCGTTCCTTGTAAAAAATAATAAGAAAAATTGTTCGCCCCCACGGACCATAGATCTTGCAGAGGTGGGGTGGCTTGCGTGCCTCTACCATACGGATAGCCCTACCGTAGGTGAAACCACATTGCAGGGCTGGCAATGGAGATGCCAGTCGAACATATAATTCCTGAAGAGCAGCAGCAGCTTCTCAGTAGTTACAGAGCCAACAATCTGCATAATTGACTGGTCTGTCCTCGCAACATTAGCCACCGTGCCCTTGCTATGTTGGCACTGTCAAAGACATAAACCAATCGAAAACTACAGTCGTTACATTTCCCGAGGACATGCAGCTTTACTGTATGGCTCAATGATTATGGCATCCTTTTGGGTAAAATATTCCGGGGGTAAAATAGACTCGAAATGGATCTCTGGGAGGGCACTACGAAAGAGGAAATCGTCATCAGGCAAAACGAAGTGGTATTCTACGGGTCGGAGAAGGTCGATTAGGTAGGTTAGAGAATAGAAAAAGACAGAGAGACAGGCTTAATTCAAATATAATGGCAATTAGTCAAGTGCAGTGATAGGATGAACAGCACCTTTGGTCAGTTCAGTACAACGTTATCAACACACAATCCGATAGGGGTAGTGCAGGACAAGGTCTAATAATAAATAAGAAAATAGGAATGCGGGTAATCTAGTATGAAAAGCATAGTGAACGGATTATCGTAACCAAAACAGAAACAAAGCTAACACCACTATAGTAGTACAAGTTTATATGACGACTACCTCCGCAGATGATGAAGAGATTGAAAGAATGCGTGATGAGATAAAAGAAATTATTCAAACAGCTGGAGAAGATAAAATTTAATTTTGATGAGGAACTAGAATTTCATGGTACGTAAAGGACGAGAACGAAAAATAGTAGAAGGACAAAGAGTGGAAGAAAGGAATGAAAGAGAAAGTCGCCTGATATGGTTTCGTGCAGATCATAATTTATTAGAATTGCGAATACTTGGTTTAAGATCCATGAAAGAAGGTTGTATAAAATACCTGGAGACACTGGAAGGTTTGAGACCGATTACATACTGCCCAATCACACTAGTCTGACCACCTGTCACCCGGGTTCGATTCCCGGCGGGGTCAGGGATTTTCTCTGCCTCGTGATGACTGGGTGTTGTATGATGTCCTTAGGTTAGTTAGGTTTAAGTGGTTCTAAGTTCTAGGGGACTGATGACCATAGATGTTAAGTCCCATAGTGCTCAGAGCCATTCGGACCATTTGAACCACCTGTCAAAAGCTCAAGACCCACCTTTTGCAGCACAGACCAATGCGAGATGTGCAGAAAGAGAGTCAGTGAGGTTCTGGAAGGTACCGACAGAGATGTTGAGCTATGCTCACTCAAGTGCTACGGTCAGCTAGGCTAGGTTTCTCAGCTGAGGATCCATGGTGCGAATAGCCCTATCGAGGCCATCCCACAGATTCTCGATGGATTTTAAATCCGGAGAGTTTGGTGGCCAGGGAAGTACAGTAAACTCATCCCAGTGCTCTTCAAACCACGCATGTAGACTGCGAGCTGTGAGACACGTTGCGTTGTTCTGCTGATAAATACCGTCGTGCAGAGGAAAGCCAAAAAGCATGTAGGGATTGACACGGTCCTCAAGGATAGACGCATACTTGCATTGATCCATTGTGTATTCCAGAGTGACGAAATCACCCAGGGAATGCCACGAAAACCTTCCCTGGACTATGACGTGTGCAGGGTGTCTGCCTTCAGACGTTTCACGCCGTTCACGCCAACGGCCATTTGTCCAATGGAGCACAAAACGTAATTCATCAGAAAAAGCCACCTGTCGCCATTCAGTGCACGTCCAGCTCCAGTACTGGTGTGTAAATTCCAGCCTCTGTCGCTGATGAACAGCTGTCAGCATGGATGCATGAACCAGGTGCTTACTTCACTGGCCCATACGCAGCAACGTTGGTGGAATGGCTCTTGAGGAGACACTGTTGGTATCCCCTTGGTTCGTCTGGGCCGTCAGTTACTCAACAGTTGCACGTCTATTTGCTCATACAGATCTCTGTGGCAGTCATGCACCCCGGTCATCTATGTCCCATGGTGCACTACAGTTGCCTCAGCACTGGTTTTGGATAGTGCAATGTTGTCACGCATGGTATACTTCAGTCACGCCGGCACACAAACAGTTTAAAAATGTAGCCGATTCGGAAATGCTTCCACCCTTGACCCTCATGCCCATTTGGACGTCAGATACACTGATGAGCCAAAACATTATGACCACCTGCTTAATAGCTTGTTTGTCCACAATATATCATTGATTCTGCATATCAGGGATCCGACAGTTTGTTGGTGGGTTTGTAGAGGTATGTGGCATTAGATGCCTACGCACAGGTCAGGTAATTCGCATGAATAACGGGCCACTGATATGCATATACAGTGATGGCCCTTGACAGCGACCCAGATGGGTTCCATAGAATTTACATCAGTCGAATTTGGGACATCGACGTGAGTTTACTGTAACGCTCCTCAAGCCGCTGTAACACGGTTATGGCTCCGAGACACGCACAATAATACTGCTGAAAGATGACAGCGCCACTAGGAAAGACATCAAGCATAAAACATGTGTCTGAGTAGATAATATATCGCTCACAGAAATCCAACCTGGTAAGGGTACCAGGGTGACAAGCAATACCTGAAGATCGTTTCAATAAGTCTTATTTGTAATCCATATCATCTTCTGCGGATGAATTAGACTTCCACATGCAGTCATTCTATATATTATCTCAGTCTGAACGACTCTCCCATAGGTAGTGTAGCCGAAAAGTAATGGACATTGTCACCCATTTATGTCCAATAGCTGCATTTACAAGCATTTTTCGAAGGAACAAGTAGCATTATGTGTTTAATTCCATCCTGCAAATTATTATTATGCATCTTTGGGAGTAGATGAGACTTAACAGAACATAACACCATACTCTTTAGTCAGGAAGATGTGTATCAGGGTACTTTTTTTGTTTTATAAGGTGACTATTTAATCTTAAGTCTCCCCCATGTCCAAAGTACCATGTAGGCTAGTATGTCTATTGTGGTATGTCAAAATACCATCAGAACACTAAGAATAAGATGTAGGCAATCTGCTAAAGATAGCGTCCAAACACTATACTTGCCATTTTATGCATACTGTGACTCGCTACCCCAGCAGTGCTACATGTATCTTTGTTTATTTTTTCCTACTGGTATAAAAAAATTGAGCTACAGCTTCAGCGTTACATGTATTTGGTTTCTTTCTTACTCAACATTTTTAACAGAGAGTGGTTTAAGTCTGTTCCATACAGTGGTTCTTTTTCTTAAGGCCTATGAAATAACATTGCTTCTGTCATAATTCAGTAATATCTACAACACATACAGAATAACACTGCTTAATAACAATCCGGCAATATCTCTACTTGATAGTTTTGTGCTGAAGAAATATGTTTCTCCCGCCTTAATATAACATTTCTGTATCACTACGATAACCCTCCGCAATGTCAAATTCGAACTGTCTATTCCATAGTAACAAATGAGAGATTAAAAAATCATGTTCTTTTTAGCGAAGGAAAATGTAAACGTTTCCGAATCCATAAGCTAGTAGTCATCTACATAAAGCCATTGCAATAGTCCAGGTTGGTGATTCATTTTAAGTTCAAATGGTTCAAATGGCTCTGAGCACTATGGGACTTAACAGCTGAGGTCATCAGTCCCCTAGAACTTAGAACTACTTAAACCTAACTAACCTAAGGACATCACACACATCCATGCCCTAGGCAGGATTCGAACCTGCGACCGTAGCGGTCTCGCGGTTCCAGACTGACGCGCCTAGAACCGCACGGCCACACTGGCCGGCATTCATTTTAAAGTCAGCTGATTCTGCTTTATATGGATTTCTTATATTCCACCTGCTTCCATCCTGATTTCTCCTAATATTCCTCAGGTCTGTTCCCTTGTAAGGAGAATGGTACACTTCTGGCCACCGTAAATGCAACACCCTGAAGAAAGCATCGGAATCGAGTGAAATTTGCACCATGAGTTCGCAGCGATGAGATATGCAACTGATTAGAATTTCAGCGCAGACGCACATCACGCGCGCCTGTGGCGCCACCTCATAGCGCCATTTAAGGCTTGGCGATTTCGACGAGTGTACGTTCGGCACGTGTGTTTACCTTGTGGTTGTTTCACAAGACGATCAGTTATGCCTCGTAGACAACAGCGAACATCTTTTGATCAAGTATCCGAGTTCGACAGAGGAAGGATAGTGGCTTACCGAGATTGTGGATTATCATACAGAGAAATCGCTAGTCGTGTTGGACGAAACCAAACAACTGTAATGCGGATATGTGACCGTTGAATGCAGGAGGGTACGACGGACCGACGTGGTCGATCGCATTCACCTCGGTGCACCACTGCACGTGCTGACAGGCAAATTGTGCGCATGGCAGTGACGGATCGCTCAGTGACATCCCGAACCATAGCACAGCACATTGCGTCTGTAACGCATCATCCAGTGTCTGCGCGTACCATTCAATGCCGTTTACAGCAGCGTGGTCTGTCCGCAAGACGTCCATTGCTTCGTCTACCATTGACGCAGAACCACAGACGTCTCCGTCGCCAATGGTGTGATGACAGACGGATGTGGACGGCAGAATGGAATGACGTTGTCTTTACTGACGAGGCACGCTTCTGTCTGCAGCACCACGATGGTCGGATTCGAGTGTGGAGACACCGTGGAGAGAGGATGCTGGACAGCTGCATTATGCACCGCCACACTGGTCTTGCACCGGGTATTATGGTATGGGGCGGTATTGGATATTACTCTCGCACGCCTCTAGTACGCATTGCCGGTACTTTAAATAGCCGGCGCTACATATCCGAGGTGCTGGAGCCAGTTGTCCTTCCTTACCTTCAGGGCTCGGCCACAGCCATATTTCAACAGGACAATGCGCGACCACACGTGGCACGCATTGTCGAAAGGTTCTTCGTCAATAACCAGATTGAATTGCTTCCCTGGCCGGCTCGCTCTCCGGATCTTTCGCCGATAGAAAACATGTGGCCCATGGTTGCTCAACGAGTGACCCAGATTACATCCCCAGCTGCCACACCAGATGATCTTTGGCAACGTGTGGAAGCTGCTTGGGCTGCTGTACCCCAGGAACACATCCAACGTCTCTTTGACCCAATGCCGAGACGTGTGGCAGCGGTGATCTCCAACAATGGCGGCTACTCTGGCTACTGATTCTGGCAGGAACCACATGTCACAGACGTCTGTAAACGTAATCATTTGATACTTGGTCAACATGTTATCTACAAAATAAATTGTGTTGTGCTGCCTCTTGTCTTTCTTGGTGTTGCATGTACGGTGGCCAGCAGTGTACACTGTCTCTAGAATATCTCCACTTCCCCCATTAAAGTATTGATGTGTGACGTCATACTTCTGTCCTACACCGACTGCTTACATTAAAAAAGTCTGGCTCTTCTACTGCCAGTTCCGATTACATCCATTGTGTAATGGTTTTTACTAAAGCAATATGTCGTATGGCTGTAGGCAGCACTCTATAATTTATATGTTACGGATGATTTTTTGTGGTGGCAGAATCAGATTTTATTTCTTCTACATGAAATATACCCCAATACTGAATCTAGTCACTACTAACTGAGTGAAATGTACATGACACAAAGCTCTTGTTACCAGATCACATAGAGCTGTGCAAAATAGGTCTTAACAGTAGTATTTTCCTGGGCACAAAATGATGTTTTTAAGCCCGTGTAAGACTGCATACATTGACAGGACAATGGTATTGTCTGTCACTTCTATACTTCGACACTAAAAACTCGCGATTCCTTAATGCATATCAGAAGGAGTTAAGATCACAGTGTAATCACAGCTATGACATTAAGAACAGATCTACACTACTGGCCATTAAAATTGCTACACCACGAAGATGACGTGCTACAGACGCGAAATTTAACCGACAGGAAGAAGATGCTGTGATATGCAAATGATTAGCTTTTCACAGCATTCACACACGGTTGGCGACGGTGGCACCACCTACAACGTGCTGACATGAGGAAAGTTTCCAACCGATTTCGCATACACAAACAGCAGTTGACCGGCGTTGCCTGGTGAAACGTTGTTGTGACTCCTTGTGTAGGGAGGAGAAATGCGTACCATCACGTTTCCGACTTTAATAAAGGTCGGTTGTAGCCTATCGCGATTACGGTTTATCGTATCGCGAAATTGCTGCTCGCGTTGGTCGAAATCCAATGACTGTTAGCAGAATATGGAATCGGTGGGTTCAGGAGGGTAATACGGAACGCCGTGCTGGATCCCAACGGCCTCGTATCACTAGCAGTCGAAATGACAGGCATCTTATCCGCATGGCAGTAACGGATCGTGCAGCCACGTCTCGATCCCTGAGTCAACAAATGGGGACGTTTGCAAGACAACAACCATCTGCTGCAGTTACCCTTGACGATGCATCACAGATAGGAGTGCCTGCGATGGTGTACTCATCGACGAACCTGGGTGCACGAATGGCAAAACGTCAGTTTTTCGGATGAATCCAGGTTCTGTTTATAGCATCATGATGGTCGCATACGTGTTTGGCGATATCGCGGTAAACGTACATTGGAAGCATGTATTCGTCATCGCCATACTGGCGTATCACCCGGCGTGATGGTATGATGTGCCATTGGTTACAGGTCTCGGTCACCTCTTGTTCGCATTGACGGCACTTTCAACAGTGGACATTACATTTCAGATGTGTTACGACCCGTAGGTCTACCCTTCATTCGATCCCTGCGAAACCCTACATTTCAGCAGCATAAAGCACGACCGCATGTTGCAGGTCCTGTACGGGCCTTTCTGGATACAGAAAATGTTCGACTGCTGCCCTGGCCAGCACATTCTCCAGATCTCTCACCAACTGAAAATGTCTGGTCAATTGTGGCCGAGCAACTGGCTCGTCACAATACGCCAGTCACTACTGTTGATGAACTGTGGTATCGTGTTGAATCTGCATGGGCAGCTGTGCCTGTACACACCATCCAAGCTCTGTTTGACTCAATGCCCAGGCGTATCAAGGCCGTTATTACGGCCAGAGGTGGTTGTTCTGGGTACTGATTTCTCAGGATCTATGCACCCAAATTGCGTGCAAATGTAATCACATGTCAGTTGTAGTATAATATATTTGTCCAATGAATACCAGTTTATCATCTGCGTTTATTCTTGGTGTAGCAATTTTAATGGCCAGTAATGTATGTTACAACGTATTCTCCCTTGCGGTAGGTCGTAACCAAGTATTTGGCAGCCGGGCAAAAGGCCCTCGTTCGCGGCCCGCCACGTGACCAGCTACAGTGGTGGCACAACGCGAAGTGACCACATCTCTGTTGGTCCAGTGAGCTTGACATACAAGAACAATAACCAGTTGTTCATTTGTTCCAGTACCGGCGTGCCGTTCGATGACTGTGCCATGTGTCCGTGGGTGGGTGAGGAAGGCAGGGTGAGGGTGGGGGGGGGGGGGGGGGGTCCAGCCATGGTGCCAATAGGTCGCGTCTCGGCACCGGGGAAATGCGTTTTAATAAAGTGCATTTCCTCTACCATTCCCTATCCTACACAGTGTTTAGAGTGCGATTTATTGCCCGTGTGCTACGCAGTGATATACCGACTTCGGCAGGGCGGTAGGCGGCCATCCAATGGAGCAGTGCTGAGCAGTAGCAGCAGAGCATGAGCGATGGTGTAAAGGTAGTGCTGACTGGGCGGGGTCTGCAGATCACAGTCTGGCAGCGTCGGTCGTTGTTCAGTGACTGCTAATAAGTAGGGAGAATGCAGCAAGTGCATATTTGTTGCATTGCTTATATTCTTTTATTAATATATGGTGCTGTGCTAATGTGATGCAGTGCTGGTTAAACGTGTTTCCTTAGAATGGAGGCTTAGGTATTTGGGGACATTATAGCAACGTGCTGTTCTCCACGCCCTCGTACTCTTACGGTTTTAGGGACAGCCCCGGAGGATTCATGGTGTCCATGTAATTCGCTCCGCGAAAGGTAACATGGAGGCGAAAGTGGATATCAATGCTCTAAGGAATTGTAATGTTTAATTAAGGACTATTTATCGTGAATATTTACGAACGTACTTCCTCTTCGTTGGAGTTCCTCCTTGACAATTTTTAAAGCCTGGTTATTATCCTTTAGTCATCGAACTATCATCACGATGATTTCAAATCGAGGCAATCAGGATACTGCAGGTATTACCGTCTGTAACGTCACTACTGCAGATAATCCAGATGGTGTTGTCTTGCACGAAGCGTCATTGGTTACAGGTGAGCAGCTCCTGGTTGCTGTGGATGAGTGATACAGGGGAAAGTACAGAGAGAGTTTAGGGATGTTACGAGGGAGCTGTGCACTGCAGTTGGTGGATGTTCAGTGTATTAGCCTCGGATTAATGGAATATGAGGTTATGTAGGTAATGATTGGGATGACGCGGAGGTGATGAGCTGAAATAAGTGTAGTGAGGAAGGAACTAGCTAAACTTATGTGTCGAGTCGGCTGAAAATAAAGTACAATTGGCTGTGGAAGAAGGTAGTTTTTCATTTAAGTGGAAAATTGTGTGCACAGCAAGGTTTGTTTGGGACAGGATATAAGGACGTTAGAAAGGGTGGATTTTCTGGAGAACAAGGGGTATGAAACTTCTGATGTCTTCAGTTGTAAGTGGAGGGCGGAGGGAACAGTTTCTTTGCAGTAGAGTGTTAACTGACTAGATTGGTATGTCAGCTCTGGTTCTGTTCAGGGAACTGACATCTGGACATTGCTTGAGGAAGTGAGGTTCTTTGTAGTGGGTACAGGCAGGAAGTTTTCTACATTTATGTTAAGTAATAATTATATGTAAAGCATCATTGGCAACAACATGATTGGGGAACTGATCTAGATGGTTCCAACCTATACCGGTGATGATATATGAATGGACCATGTTGAATGAGGTTGTCAATAATGATGAAAGGTTCAGCTAAAATCTTATCAAGAATTTTTGTTAATTCGCAGGGCTTTTCTGATTCTGAGACCTGGGTGTGTCATAGGTTCTAACTGCATTTCTTCGTTTCCGATATCCGGTGTAATCCTTTGGATAACAGCAGTGAATGTAGGAGCCCGTTGAGGAACTTGGGGTTGTCTGTTAGGAAGATTTGTTAATGGTGTGAGGATTGCTTCTGAACCAAAGGCAATAAAAGGTAGGACTGCAGAATGGAAGTCGCGGAGTAACGATTTGATAATGAAATCTTTGCAAGGAATAATTTGGGCTATGTGAATATTGGGCATATATTATCAGATTTCAAGGGTAAGAAATTTTGATTGTATGAGTCTTGTATCAGGGGGAGAGGGGAGGGCACAAGGAAGATGTGGATTTGTGATATTATGAGCTGGTCTGATGTAGTAGGGCGACGTTCCATATATTCAATTTTGTCAATTTGGAGTTAGATTATTTTAGGATCAGGGATTCTGGCTGTTTTAGTGCTGAGGCGTTTCTGCTTCTTCTTCCTGGTGGATAGAATGGAGTATGTTAACTTAGGATTAGCAGGATGTAGCAAATGATAGGTTCAAATGGCTCTGAGCACTATGCGACTTAACTTCTGAGGTCATCAGTCGCTTAGAATTTAGAACTAATTAAACCTAACTAACCTAAGGACATCACACACATCCATGCCCGAGGCAGGATTCGAACCTGCGACCGTAGCCGTCGCTCGGCTCCAGACTGTAGCGCCTAGAACCGCAAGGCCACTCCGGCCGGCGCAAATGATAGGTCTATGAGCTACTGCCATTCGTGATATCACTTTATTAGATGCTACAGAGTCGAAAATTGAGTGTCATGAGCCCATAGGCTCTCCCCCTGTAGGGACTGTAGTGGATGATGGTCCTATCAATGGGCCTGAAATGTTGTCCGTCTAATATGATTATGATTGTAAAGTTGATATCAGTGCTAACGGTGTAGGTGCTGGTGAAGCTGGTGCTAATGTTGCTGGTGAAGATGAGAGTGGCACTGTTGTTGATAACTGTAGTCCGGAACACAGCAATGCAGTTGCCAGGTACTCTCGTGTAGCAGATGCTGTGAATGGAAAAGTTGATAGGTTTAGTAGTTCTGAGATTGTGTGACGAAATGAAGGAACTGCCACAGCTGTAAGCTAAGTGGATTATGTTGGAAGAACTACATCTACATCCATACGCCACAAGACACCTGACGGTGTGTAGCGGAGGGTACCTTGAGTAACTCTATCGGTTCTCCCTTCTAGTCCGGTCTCGTATTGTTCGTGGAAAGGAAGATTGTCGGCATGCCTCTGTGTGGGCTCTAATCTCTCTGATTTTATCCTCATGGTCTCTTCGCGAGATATACGTAGGAGGGAGCAATATAATGCTTGACTTCTCGGTGAAGGTATGTTCTCGAAACTTCAACAAAAGCCCGTACCGAGCTACTGAGCGTCTCTCTTGCAGAGTCTTCCACTGAAGTTTATCTAGCATCTCCGTAATGCTTTCGCAACACAGCAATGCAGTTGCCAGGTACTCTCGTGTAGCAGCTACTGTGAATGATCCTGTAACGAAGCGCGCTGCTCTCTGTTGGATCTTCTCTATCTCTTCCATCAACCCTATCTGGTACAGATCCCACACCGGTGAGTAGTATTCAAGCAGTGGACTAACAAGTGTACTGTCAACTGCTTCCTTTGTTTTCGGACTGTATTTCTTTAGAATTCTTCCAATGAATCTCAGTCTGGCATCTGCTTTACCGACGATTAATTTTATAGGGTCATTCGATTTTAAATCACTCCTAATGCCTACTCCCTGATAATTTATGGAATTAACTGCTTCCTGTTGCTGACCTGCTATACTGTAGCTAAATAATAAAGGATCTTTCTTTCTATGTATTCGCAGCACATTACACTTGTCTACATTGAGATTCAATTGCTATTCCGTGCTTCATGCGTCAATTCGTTGCAGATCCTCCTGCATTTCAGTACAATTTTCCATTGTTACAACCTCTCGATATACTACAGCATCATCCGCAAAAAGCCTCAGTGAACTTCCTATGGTATCCAGAAGGTCATTTATACATACTGTGAATAGCAACTGTCGCCGCGCGGGATTAGCCGTGCGGTCTAGGGCGCTGAAGTCATGGACTGTGCGACTGGTCCTGACGGCGGTTCGAGTCCTCCTTCGAGCATGGGTGTGTGTGTTTGTCCTTAGGATAATTTAGGTTAAGTAGTGTGTAAGCTTGGGGACTGATGACCTTAGCAGTTAAGTCCCATAAGATTTCACACACATTTCAACAATAGCAACTGTCATACGACACTCCCCTGCGGCACACCTGAAATCACTCTTACTTCGGAAGATTTCTCTCCATTGAGAATGACATGCTGCGTTCTGTTATCTAGGAACTCTTCAATCCAATCACCCAATTGGTCTGATAGTCCATATGCTCTTACTTTGTTCATTAAATGACTGTTGGGAACTGTATCGAACGCCTTGCGAAAGTCAAACACGGCATCTACCTGGGAACCCGTGTCTATGGCCCTCTGAGTCTCGTGGACAAATAGCATGAGCTGGGTTTCACACGATCGTCTATTTCGAAACCCATGCTGATTCCTACAGAGTAGATTTCTAGTCTCCAGAAAAGTCATTATACTCGAACAAATTACGTGTTCCAAAATTCTACAACTGATCGACGTTAGAGATATAGGTCTATAGTTCTGCACATCTGTTCGACGTCCCTTCTTGAAAACGGGGATGACCTGTGCCCTTTTCCAATCTTTTGGAACGCTACGCTCTTCTAGAGACCTACGGTACACTGCTACAAGAAGGGGGGCAAGTTCCTTCGCGTACTCTGTATAAAATCGAACTGGTATACCATCAGATCCAGCCACCTTTCCTCTTTTGAGCGATTTTAATTGTTTTTCTATCCCTTTGTCATCTATTTCGATATCTACCATTTTGTCACCTATGCGACAATCTAGAGAAGGAACTACAGTGCAGTCTTCCTCTGTGAAACAGCTTTGCAAAAAGACATTTAGTATTTCGGCCTTTAGTCTGTCATCCTCTGTTTCAGTACCATTTTGGTCACAGAGTGTCTGGACATTTTGTTTTGATCCACCTATCACTCTGACGTAAGACCAAAATTTCTTACGATTTTCTGCCAAGCCAGTACATCGAACTTTACTTTCGAATTCGTTGAACGCCTCTCGCATAGCCCTCCTCACACTACATTTCGCTTCGTGTAATTTCTGTTTGTCTGTAAGGCTTTGGCTATGTTTACGTTTGCTGTGAAGTTCCCTTTGCTTCCCTAGCAGTTTTCTAACTCGGTTGTTGTACCACGGTGGCGCTTTTCCATCTCTTACGATATTGCTTGGCACATACTCATCTAATGCATATTGTACGATGGTTTTGAACTTTGTCCACTGATCCTCAACACTATCCGTACTTGAGATAAAACTTTTGTGTTGAGCCGTCAAGTGCTCTGAAATTTGCTTCTTGTCCCTTTTGCTAAACAGAAAAATCTTTCTACCTTCTTTAATATTTCTATTTACGGCTGAAATCACCAATGCTGTAACCGCTTTATGATCGCTGATTCCCTGTTCCGCGTTAACTGTTTCAAATAGTTCGGGTCTGTTTGTCACCAGAAGGTCTAATAATATGTTATCACCACGAGTCGGTTCTCTATTTAACTGCTCAAGGTAGTTTTCAGATAATGCACTTAAAAAAATTTCAATGGATTCTTTGTCCCTGCCACCCGTTATAAACGTTTGAGTCTCCCAGTCTGTATCTGGTAAATTAAAATCTCCAGCCAGAACTATAACATGGTCGGGAAATCTACTCGAAACATTTTCCCAATTTTCCTTCAGATGTACTGCCACAACAGCTTGTGAGCCAGGGGGCCTATAGAGACATCCAATTACCATGATTGAGCCTGCTTTAACCGTGACCTTCACCCAAATTATTTCACATTTCAGATCTCCGTCAATTTCCTTCGATACTATTGCACTTTTTATCGCTATGAACACGCCTCCCCCTTCACTGTCCATCCTGTCTCTGCGGTATACATTCCAATCAGACTTTAGAATTTCATTACTGTTTACATCTGGTTTCAACCAACTTTCCGTCCGTAGTACTATGTGGGCATAGTGACCGTTTATTAATGAGAGCAGTTCTGAGACCTTTCTATAGACGCTCCTGCAGTTTACTATTACCACATTAATATTGTCATTCCTTGTTGCGTTTTGCCTACTGCTACCTTGTCGCGTCTCAGGAGGCGTCTTGTCGGGCCTAGGGAGGTAATTCTCTAACCTAAAAGAGCCACATGTGCACTCCACACATACTCCGCGACCCTTGTAGCCGCTTCCTACGTGTAGTGCACGCCTGACATATTCAGGGGGACCCTACATTTCTCCACCCAATAGCGGAGGTCGAGAAATTTGCACCTCAGATCTCCTCAGAATCGTCTGAGCCTCTGGTTTAAGCCTTCCACTCGGCTCCAGACCAGAGGACCGCGATCGACTGTGGGAACGACACTACAAATAGTTAGCTCAGATTCCACCCCGCGAGCTAGGCTTTCCGCTTTCACCAACTCCGCCAACCGCCTGTATGAACTGAGGATGTCCTCTGAACCCAGGCGCCAGACAGAAGTCATCGGTGCCGACATGAGCCGTCCGGGGTGGCCGAGCGGTTCTAGGCGCTACAGTCTGGAACCGCGCGACCGCTACGGTCGTAGGTTCGAATCCTGCCTCGGGAATGGATGTGTGTGATGTCCTTAGGTTAGTTAGGTTTAAGTAGTTCTAAGTTCTAGGGGACTGATGACCTCAGAAGTTAAGTCCCATAGTGCTCAGAGCCATTTGAATCATATTTTTGCCGACATGAGCAACAATTTGCAGTCGGGTGCACCCAGTGCTTTCTATCGCCGCCGGCAGGGCCGCCTCCACATCTCGGATGAGACCCCCCGGCAAGCAGACAGAGGAAAAGTGGCCTTCTACCCCGACCTTTCCGCTATTTCCCTAAGGGGCTCCATCACCCGCCTAACATTGGAGCTCCCAATCACTAATAAATCCCTCCCCCCTTGTGCCTGCTCGGACCTAGCTGAAGGAGCAGCCTCACGTCCACTCACAGGCAGAGCGGGCGATGCCACACGGCCAGCCTCCACATTGACCCTCTGCCTCGTGGCGACGCGTACGCCGCTGAACCCGTAGCATTTATAACAATTGCCTCCCAAAATGTATCATCTTGTCCCAAACTGTGATTACTTACCCTGCACCTGTAACAGCTTGCCCTACAACTATGAGAATTTGCCATGTAACTGCAGCAATTTGCCACCCAAAACTACAACAGTTTGCCCTAAAACTAACTATCAATGCCCCCCCCCCCCCCCCCCAATGGTTTCTGAGGAATGCTTTGTGCAACTTGTTATAGTTTCAGCTCAATTTGGTACAGTTTTGGGGCCAGGTTGATTCAGCTTCTGGATGCAAGTTGATACAGATTTGGGGGAAAAGTTGATACAGCTTGTGGGGGGGGGGGGGGGGGGGGGGAGTTGTTACACTTTCAGAGGGCAAGTTGATACAGTTTCAGGATAACTTGATACAGTTGTGGGGCAAGTTGACACAGTTTTGGGTCAAGTTTCTATAATTTTTGGAGTAAGCTGATATACTTTTGGGGACACATGTATACAGTTTTGGGGCACTTTGTTACAGTTGCAGAGCACGATGTTACAGCTGGGGGGCATGTTGATACAGTTTCAAGGCATATTGATACAGTTTTGGGACTTGTTACAGTTTTGGAGCATGCTGCTACAGTTATGGGGCAAGTTGATACATTTTAGGAGCAAGTTGATGCATTTTTAAGGAAAAGTTGATATAGGTTCCAAGGCAAGTTTTAAAGTTGTGGGGCAAGTTGTCACAGATGCTGACTTTGGCTAATTTAGACGTGAAAATAACATTGTTTACTTTGGTAATTCTCACTGACAAGTGCACTTTAAGTTGTAAGTCAGATCAACAGTAGTGCCAATGTGTGTTGACTGCCCCGTTATCCTTCCCTCTACGGATAACTACTCCATCATTGCTCACTCTGTAATCGAACTCCCCTCTCTCTCAACTTCCTTTTCCTCCGTCACTTCTGGCATGTTTTCCGCTTGCCTTCTGGCGTGTTTTTCCCTCAGGGGTTTATTGTTCCACAAGCACACAGGCCATTGGACTTTAAATTCTTGAACAGATCATATGAAGTAAAATAATGGTCCATAGAAATAATATAATTCTTTCTATGAAGATGTTGTTGTTGTGGTCTTCAGTCCTGAGACTGGTTTGATGCAGCTCTCCATGCTACTCTATCCTGTCCAAGCTTCTTCATCTCCCAGTACCTACTGCAACCTACATCCTTCTGAATCTGCTTAGTGTATTCATCTCTTGGTCTCCCTCTACGATTTTTACCCTCCACGCTGCCCTCCAGTACTAAATTGGCGATCCCTTGATGCCTCAGAACATGACCTACCAATCGATCCCTTCTTCTAGTCAAGTTGTGCCACAAACTCCTCTTCTCCCCAAATCTATTCAATACCTCCTCATTAGTTATGTGATCTACCAATCTAATCTTCAGCATTCTGCTGTAGCACCACATTTCTAAAGCTTCTATTCTCTTCTTGTCCAAACTATTTATCGTCCATGTTTCACTACACTCCATACAAATACTTTCAGAAACGACTTTCAGACACTTAAATCAATACTCGATGTTAACAAATTTCTCTTCTTCAGAAACGCTTTCCTTGCCATTGCCAGTCTACATTTTATATCCTCTCTACTTCGACCATCATTAGTTATTTTGCTCCCCAAATAGCAAAACTCCTTTACTACTTTAAGTGTCTCATTTCCTAATCTAATTCACTCAGCATCACCCTACTTAATTCGACCACATTCGATTATCCTTGTTTTGCTTTTGTTGATGTTCATCTTATACTCTCCTTTCAAGACACTGTCCATTCCGTTCAACTGCTCTTCCATGAAGGTAACTATTTAAATTTAGTACCACTTTCGATCCGAATCCTGCTATTATAGATGGTGAAACTTTTTCTGTATAAATATCAAAATTCAAGTTGTATGCCGATTTATCACATGATAACAACACTTTGTACACTTTGATATAGGTTTGTCTATCGTGTACTGCCTTGGAAATTAACCTTTGCTTAATCAATAGCGAGATTCTAACGTGGAGTAAAGCAGTCTTGGAATTTTCTGGTGAAATGATACGGCAACGGACGTAGTTTGTATAGTTTTTCATAATTCTGACTGTTTCTGTCAGAAGCCACAGAATTTTCATTGTGGCGCAAGTTACTCAGTAACCAACTAAACCTTTTTACTGGCATTAATTTCGATATACACACATTAAAAACAGTTTTGCATCACCCCGGTTTCATGAAATCCTGAAGATAGACGTTGACTGTGGATATTGTATCACAGACACAGTCTCTTTGACTGTTCGGAAATGTCACTAAACCCACCCAACGATGTAAACAACCATGCATGAGCAGCACCTATTAGACGGAGGGCATCCGACATCCGATCTGTTCCAGCTATTCCACCAGGAGGAGGTACACGGCTCGTGTTGTTTGTAGTTCAATCATGCCGAGACGGTCAATACCGCTGTTCGATCGCGTCCGCATTATTACTTTGTGCCAGGAAGGGCTCTCAAAAAGGGAAGTGTCGAAGCGTCTCGGAGTGCACCAAAGCGATGTTGTTCCGATATGGAGTAGGTACAGAGAGACAGGAACTGTCGATGACATACCTCGCCCGGACCGCCCAAGGGCTACTCCTGCAATGAATGACCGCTACCTACGGATTGTGGCTCGGAGGAATCCTGACAGAAACTCCACCATGTTGAATAATGGTTTTCGTGCAGCCACAGGATGTCGTGTTACGATTCAAACTGTGCGCAATAGGTTGCATGATGCACAACTTCACTCCCGACGTCCATGGCGAGGTCCATCTTTACAACCGCGACACCATGCAGTGCGGTACAGATGGACCCAACAACATGCCGAATGACCCGCTCAGGATAGGCATCACGTTCTCTTCACCAATGAGTGTAGCATATGCCTTCAACGAGACAATCATCAGAGACGTGTTTGGAGGCAACCCGGCCAAGAATTAGACACACTGTCCAGCGAGTGCTGCAAGGGGAGGTTCCCTGCTGTTTTGGGGTGGCGTTATACGGGGCCGACGTACGCCGTAACGCCTGTACGATACGTGAATGTCATCTTCCGACCGATAGTGCAACCATATCGGCAGCGTATTGGTGAGTGAAGCATTCGTCTTCATGGACGACAATTCGAGCCTCCTCGTGCACATCTTGTGAATGACTTCCTTCGGGATAACGCCATCGCTCGACTAGAGTGGCCAGCATGTTCTCCAGACATGAACCCTATCGACAATGCCTGGGATAGATTGAAAAGGGCTGTTTATGGACGACGTGATCCACCAACCACTCTGAGGAATCTACGCCGAATCGCCGTTGAGGAGTGAGACAATCTGGACCAACAGTGACTTTAATGAACTTGTGAATAGCATGCCATGACGAATACAGGCATGCATCAACGCAAGAGGACGTGCTGCTGGGTATTAGAGGTACCGGATAGTACAGCAGTCTGAACCACCATTTCTGAAGGTCTCGCTGTATGGTGGTACAACATGCAAAGTGTGATTTTCATGAGTAATAAAAAGGGCGGAAATGATGTTTATGTTGATCTCTGTTCTAATTTTCTGTACTGCTCCCAGAACTCCCGGAACCGAGGTGATGCAAAACTTTTTTTTTGTGTGTGTGTCTAACTTTCACCAAGATCTGGATCAGTGCATCAGTATTCTCTGTAGCTAGGATTTTTTAGTGATTTCTATGTAAAAATTTATTTCGATAATTTTTTATTTCATGTTCGTTGTTGGAGAAGAAAGATTTGCCTGTCTGTGTTGCATACAAATTCGTTTGAAACACTATATGCTTTATAAGTGGTTCATCAAGAAACTCTCAAAATAAGTTAGCTGGTTTTAGATTCAGTTTGTCCTTTATTTCTGCAACCACACCGCTTTGTTCAATAAATAATGGCACTTGATCAACACTTGTTGCAGGGCTCCAGTTCATCGTGGCTGCTGATGGAACACCGAGTGGTACCGCTTTGTTTTCACTTGTCTCATGACTTTCACTGTTATCCTCAGAATCATCGCTGTTTGACACACGACTATAAACACCACTAGAACTTGTACAATCTGTACGAATGTTGAGTCATTGTCATCATTTTCATCACCGTCAATACTGTTGTCACTATAAGGAACTTCATCAAATAATATTCCGTAATATTCTCCCTCTGTTGTTCTTTTTTGGCGAGGCATACTGGATGGAGAAGAAAATATACTGGATGGGGAAGAAGGGTGGTGGTAAGCGCCCTCAACCACACAGAAATCCGTCTGTTAAGTATAGAAAATTCTATTCGAATACAAAATAACATTACTTGTATATTTATGGAAGGCCAACACAAAAAATTTTACTTACCAAAAACAGTCGTATAAAGAAGAGCTATAGAGAGAAATAGGCGACACTTTCATGAACAACACCAACAATATATACGAAGACAGTAACTTGTTCTCGAAAGAACAGTTACTGTTGATGACCGTGCAGCTTTTCCCTGTTCTAATTTTCTGTACTGCTCCCGGAACTCTCGGAACCGAGGTGATGCAAATTTTTTTTTTTTTTTTTGTGTGTGTCTAACTTTCACCAAGGTCTGGTTCAGTGCATCAGTAGTCTCTGTAGCTAGGATTTTTAGTTCAAATGGTTCAATTGGCTCTGAACGCTATGGGACTCAACATCTATGCTCATCAGTCCCCTAGAACTTAGAACTACTTAAACCTAACTAACCTAAGGACGTCACACAACACCCAGTCATCACCAGGCAGAGAAAGATTTTTTAGTGATTTCTATGTAAAGATTTATTTCGATAATTTTTTTTATTTTATGTTCGTTGTTGGAGAAGAAAGATTTGCCTGTCAAGTGTGTGCGAATGCGCACAGGTTTCCCAAACTCTTACGGGAATCGCCACAGCGTGCGCGAGTAATGAGTGGGTGGGCAAATGTCTATAAGGTACAATACTTATGTAGAATTGTGGACAGTTGGGAATGTGAGTCTCACGGGAGGCGTGCAAGGGATATGTCCCTGCAGTCGCGCTATGCATCTGTGTCCTCGGTGGCTCAGATGGATAGAGCATCTGCCATGTAAGCAGGAGATCCCGGGTTCGAGTCCCGGTCGGGGCACACATATTCAGCTGTCCACATCGAGGTATATCAACAACACCTGTCGGCAGCTGTGGTTGTCAGTTAGTCACCATTTAACACCAACAATGATTGAAAAATCAGCATGTGTCGTAAATAAGCAGCAAAGATACTGCACTGTGATTCGCCTGCCATCTAGTGAAATTTTAGTCGAGAATTAGATTATTAGTTGAGGGAACGGCAGACTGAGAAAAATATGTGGTTATGCACAGTGACCACCGCCCTTTCAAAGCGTCCACATATTTGGTAGGTTACAATGATGCCCGCCCTTCGAAGAGTTGCAGGATAGCCAGTTTCACGATAAGCTCCACGACAAACTGCTTCACACTTGTCTTCATCCCATCACATTCCATCAGTTCTCATCACCATGCTGCATCAACATGATTCTATATGCATACTTTAAGAGTGGATATCTAGCTGTACGTCCTGTATGATTTGTAACTCCCAAAGAGTGCCATTCGATCTTGATGGTGCGCGCCAGTTTTCATTCGGTGTTCGTGGTGCAAGTTATTGGTTTCTTTCGAACATGTCTTGAATACCGGCGATGTCCATTTTGTAAGGTGCACCTCCCGGACATTCATTTTCTGTTGCCCTCCTGAAACACATGATAGTTATTAGCAGCTAATATTTTTCCTGTCATAACTGTTAACACAACACTCACAAATGAACCTTACTGAAGATTGAACTTGTGACCTCGCAACAAGAGGTCCCTTGTTAGTCAGTAAAGAAATACACTACGTCCACAACCAGAACATGTGCATCCACTTTCTGAACTGAGTTAATTTAATTTCCACGTTATTTTCGTAAATTACGAGGGTCAAGTAGCGGGATGATTCCATAATGTAAAGTTCTGACGATCCTCAGCCACAAAAAGTTTTCATGAAACTTTTGTACCTCTTGTGCGAGAGTTATATCAAAGTTCCTATTACAGGCTTTTACAGGCTATTAGATGAAGTTTTAATAAGGAACCAAAGTCCAGAACTGTACCGTTTGAATGTAAAAAACACACACGACGGAGACAATGAGTTGTGACCTGTGTGCTGTAGGAGCAAATGGCACGGGCAGTGTTACGAGTGCTTGTCCTCAGGTTCTCTTCTACGTGACGAAAGACGTCGTCTTCAAAGTCGAGAAACCTAGCGCGTCCCTGAAGCACCACAGCCAACCTCCTAGCTTCGAACGTACCGATTTCTCGCAGCCGTTGTTTGTTGTCAACGGACGAAGGTGTAATATAATGTTATAATTACAACAGGGGCTGCCGAAGACGCCCTCTTCTCAGCTTGTGTGCTCACCGCTAAGTGGAAGATTTGAAACTGAACCGATCTTCAAAAATTTTTTATATTCAAGTGGCACATTTCTAGACGTAGGTCCCTTATAACACTTCATCTATTATGTCCCTCGTACAACCTCTAGAACCCTCTAACAGGAGTTCTGAATCGCCCTCTATGATTAAAGTCAAACCCACAACTAGATAGTCCTATTTTAAACACTTTTAGCGTCATATGAAAGATGATACTGATATAAGATAATAATTACTGGGGTCTGTGCAGCTCACGTTATCGTCGGGTAACAAAAAGAAAGATTTCTGTTTATACTGCAGGAGCAGAATCGAATGAAGCTGAAAGTGAACGATAGCAACATACTGTGGCCAGGAGCGACCCATGCAAAACCAGAAGGCTTCATGATCCCCACTAACCTAAAAGTGCTTACCATAGAGGAGAAGCCTTTTGTGTACGTGCGAGAGCTTGTGCACGAAGGAGACACCTGTACACCCGAAGAAATACCTTGTCCGCATTTCAACTCTACGGAGGAAGGTAAGACTGAACATGCGTCAGCTAATCAAAAACCTACAGTTTCACTAGCAGTCTTGCTGTTTGCTTGTTTTAGGGAAGAGGCGTGTAACAAGGCCACCTCAAGGAGATTAATGCCCAAAAATTTAAATAATTGTAAGAATGAGCTACATTGTGACAGTGCAGATTGTTAATACAATAGCTTTGCGAAAAATACAGAAAATATGGGATTCATCAAGAAAAGAACAGTTTGTAATGCTTCTAAATTACCACTATTTACTTGCTGATTTTGTTCTGATTTCTGTAGTGGTCCACAGTAAAAGCACTAATACATTAAATGAAAAACGTTTCCTTTCCATATACAATACAATTTAATTTTGCAGTAGCATTCGTTACATTGTTCAGTGTTTTTAATAAATTTTGCCTGCATTGTTGGTTCTTAAATTTGCTATAATTCCGATAACAATAAATCAAAAATCTGGAATGGTAAAAGGAAATCGCCTGTAGATAACTGAATCAAAATTCCATCAACCACAGGCTTGTTAAAAACTACAGAGCGTATTAAACTGGTTGAATGCGGCTTCCTGTAGTTTAATTCGTGATGCTTTCTCATTAATATTATGTAATAATCTTTTCCCTGCTGAAACTTTGTAATAATCTGTATCTTTCTGCAAGGCTCTGGCAAGGTTATTTCTTGGTACACTCTACCTTTCTGTTCAAACTTCAACAAATATTTTGTGCTCTAACACACATGGAATTTCTAATTTCATGCACTCTTCAGTCCAATCCTCATCGGCTGCTCCTGCTGATTTTTTCTAAAATCGACTCTGAAAAAATCTCTATTCATATTTAGGGGTTGGAGAAAAATATGGAAAAACAGCGAGAAACACTTGCTTGAACATGAACGCAGACGCTAGCCGAATTAGCAGATTGTGCTGCCGTATTTGAAAATGAACGACACCTATACAACTGCCTCAAGTGGCAGTCGTGGTCAGAACTGCTGTGGCCGCCCACTTCATACATCGTAGCGCCTACTGCGTCGGTATCCCGCTTCACGTCCAGCCAACACGGGATGCCTCCATCACAGGGCGTATATTCACCAGGAAACCCTATGTCGTTTGTGTTGTCAAAACAAATACTTACCGGCGGTCACAACACAACACAACACCAACGGCCGCCACGAACCGCTACCCGTTCACGGAGCCTGCAGAACAGCTTCACCAGAGGTCGCAATTACCCCAAGAACTGCTTTGATACGCCAGGCACGTGATCCCAAATAGTTCCGGCATCCGCCAACGGGCTTTATAAGGCGGCTCACTGCCGGCAAAAGGCAGTTCGGCACACCGCTTGGAAGGATACAGAGCTGCCGTCCTGGCAACCATGGCCAGACGCCTCTTCTAGCAGCCCGATCTGTTGTAGATCGTCTTGGTATAGTCGACGAACCTCTTCACATTGTACAATTGCTCATTGTGTTCGCTCCCCATGAAGAGTCTGGTCTTTCCTATTATTATTGGTTATTTTGTATTTGTGTCGATGCGCGCAGTTGAGGTTGAGTCGTTCGTTCTTTTGGTGATTGTATTATTGTTTCGTTTTGGTAAGTCCAGTACATTGTTTTCGGACTTGCTTTTTCCGCATTTCTATTCTGCTAGCGCAGATACTTCAAGAACAGTGTCCTGGATAGTTGTGAGTGCAAGTCAGTTCAAACGTGGACAAATTGTTGGTGCTCAAAGGCATCATATCGAAGATTTATAGCGCAGACAGGGAAAGCGGAAAAACATCATCCGCTAAGTCACAACGTGGACGAAAGTATGTGTTGAGTGATCGTGACAGGCGGTCATTGAAGAGGACTGTGACAAAAAATAATGGGACGGTAGCTGTAAAAGTCACTTCAGAACTGAATGTCGCTTTCTCGAACCCTTTCAGTTCCGAAAAAACACGAAGGGAGCACCATAAGTGGGGAATTGAAGAGCGTACTGGAATTCAAAAACCATTAATCAGTGATATAAATGCTCATAACAGGAAAACGTGGTGTTGAAGCAATAAAACCTGGACTATGGAGCAATGGAAGAAATTCATTTGATCGGATGAGTCTTGTTTCACATTGTTTCCAACTTCTGGCCGAGTTTACGTCCCAAGAGTGAAACATGGCGGGGGTTCAGTGATGATTTGGGTAGCCATATTGTTGCATTCGATGTGCCCCATGATACTCTGCAAGGTCGCGTTATCCCAAGGATGTAGCAATTTAGGCTCATTAGGTACTTCCCATGGTACAATGTTTGTTCCCCAATGATGGTGCTATGTTCCAAGAAGACAGGGCCTTTGTTCACACAGCTCTTATCATCCAGGACCAGTTTATGAGCACGATCTCTCCAGACCACCACAGGCACCAGATCTCAGTATTACTGGACCTTTGTTGTCTGCTTTGGAGAGAAGGGTGCGTAATCGCTATCCACTTCCACCATCGTTATCTGATCTTGCTATTATTTTGCGATAAGAAAATCATACAGGATCTGTAACCATTCCGATACGACTGGAAGCTGTTTTGAATGTCAATAGTTTTCCTACACTGTGTTAGACATGGTTATGTGTTGTGTTTTTCAGTGGTTCCATATTTTTGTCTAACCCCTGTAGATTCTATCTGAATCAATCGCGGGCCATACTACCCAACCGAGTCTGTAAAGATAAACGTTGAGTAGTCTCAAGGCAAAGTGAGACATTTGTTTAAAATTTTGACAATCTAGTTTACACTTAACTACTTTAGCTTTTCGTGGTACCCGACTCCATAGACTCGGTCAAAAATGTAAACTGAGATAACGAGTTGCAGGAACAAAAGCAAACACGTACAGCCTGGTCCACAACACTGAATACAGCCTATCTTTCGTACGAACAGATCTAATCCACCCTCATAATTGGCACTTCGTGCACAGCACTGTAACGTTCTACCGCCTCCTGTGAGATGCTAGAAATTCTCAGTGGGCTGTACTATCCAACCAGCTGTACCAACAGCCTCTCCCCTATACATCTATTAAAGTAAATGTGTGAGATGACTTACACATTCTTTCAATGTGCGTAAATATTCTGATGAATCGAAACATTATCGCCACCGCCGACCATGAGATTAAATGCCACCTGCTGGCTTTTCTAGTACGTAAAGCGGCAAGAAACGTTTATAAGCAGGGGAGATATCAAGCAGAAATCATTCTAGGGATGATATAGGACGCAAATGGAGAAATCCACAGAAACAAGTGACTTTAATAAAGGGCAGACTGTTAAATCCCGATGCCTGGGAATGAACATTTCAGAAACGATAATAATGGTCAGGTGTTCACTTGCTACTGTCGTGAGCATCTACGAAAAGTGGTTGAAGAGCAATGAAACCACGAGTAGACGGCAAGGTGCTGGACGTCCACTCCCGATCATATAACGTGGAGATTGGAAGGATTCCCACCCTCTCAAGCAGGACAGACATATATCTGTGGCAGCTCTAACGACAGAGTACAATGCTGGTGCTGGTACAGGTATTTCAGAGCACACCGTTCAGTACACATTGTTGAACATGGAGCTCTCCAGTAGTCAACCCCTACATGTTCCCACGCATTATCAATACAGTTGCATCGGGAGTGTACTCATCGAGATAGAACAGCGAATCAAAGGAAACGTGTCAACTTTCTTGTTAGAGCAAGTTGATGATTGTGTCTGGACAAGCCATCATCCACAGACGCAGGACGGTGCGGGCAGTATTATGCCACAGAGTTAATTCACCTGAACTTTAATGGTACCTGTGGTAGTAACTGAATGTACCATGACAGCTGTAGACTACTTGACTATCGCAGATCACCTGCAGCTCTCCATGCTCCATGTCTTTCCTGTCTGTGATGGAATCTTCCAGTAGGATAACTGTCCATGTCTCAAGGCCAGAAGCGTGCTACAGTGTTTTGAGAAACTTGACAGTGGAGTCACGTTGATATCTTGACCGCCAAATTGGTCTGATCTGAAACCGATCGAAAACATCTGGGACATTATAGGGGGGTCAGCTCCTCGCACAAAAGTTATTATTTTTGTTTGTTTTTGTATTAACACTCCGTCTTCAGACCACGAGTGGCCTACCGGGACCATCCGACCGCCTTGTCATCCTCAGTGGAGGATGCGGATAGGAGGGGCGTGGGGTCAGCACACCGCTCTCCCGGCCGTTATGATGGTATTCTTGGCCGAGGCCGCTACTATTCGGTCGAGTAGCTCCTCAATTGGCATCACGAGGCTGAGTGCACTCCGAAAAATGGCAACAGCGCATGGAGGCCTGGATGGTCACCCATCCAAGTGCCCACCACGCCCGACAGCGCTTAACTTAGGTGATCTCACGGGAACCGGTGTATCCACTGCTGCAAGGCCGTTGCACCCCCCACAAACCACCAGCCAATTAATTTCGGATGTTGCGTGACCTGTGCATCGGTATCTAGTGCCATATACCGAGAACTTGTGCAACTTGTGCTACACAGAATCGTTACTGTGTCACATTCCAAAGATGGACCAACACGCTATCAAGCAGGTGGTTGTAATGTTTTCGCTAATCAATGTATTTCAGTACAATGACAAATTTATAGTAAATATTGATTACAGTAGCATGTAAAATCTGTCTTAAGCATTTTGATCAATTCTCTAATATGAAATATTCGTTTTATTTTAGTCTTCTGCTGTAAAGGATTCTGCATGGATCTCTTAAGGGAGCTAGCACGCAACATAAATTTTACATACAATCTGACATTGTCACCAGACGGCCAGTTTGGTAGTTACATCATCAAGAACAGCTCAGGTAATTCATCGACATACTAGAGTAAAAATTTTCTCAATCTTTCATTAATGAAGACGGAAAACAAATTCAGTTCAATTGTTTTTATAATGTTTACTTTAAGCGTATTAGTAGCGTTATATGAATGTGGACTGTAGCATTTATGGCTTTGTTTTGCAATATGTGGAATTTGTCTGTCCCTGTATCCCAGCAGATGTTCACACAACTTTTCCGCTGAGTGGACGTCTGCATCTACAATCACAGCCATACTGTGAAACTACTGTAACGAGCGTGAGAGAGGGTATCCCTCATTAGGATTTCTTCCCATTCCACTCTCAAATGGGGTTTGAGAAGAATAAATTCCCAAATTTCGTTTGGTATTCCATAAAATCGTATTTTCGTTGATTAGCATTGGTATGGTACTGAGTCAAACACTTTTCGGAAATCAAGAAATACTTCATCTGCCGGTCTTCTTCGATGTCTGGATTTCAAATTGTCATTTAAGAATAGCACGAGATGGGTTCTTCATGACCATTGCTATTGGAATCGAGGCTAAATGGCATGGAAAAGGTTATTCTGTTCAAGATACCTCATTCTGTTTGAGCTCAGAACACGTTCTCAGATTCTACAACAGATCGACGTCAGTGATATTGGAATATGGCATGCACAAACCATAACTAGAGGCATTTTGTAGAGCACCTAGACTTAGGCAGATAGTACCAGTTCTGGAACAATAATGAATGCCAGCCCCCTTCCCCCATGATTTCATTGACGACGTAATCGATTAATCCTCAGATTCCACCACCCCTCCCCCATGACATCACACAGTTGTCAGATTTCCCCCACCCTCTATGCCATAGGCCAACTTCTCTCTGTGTAAAATGGGCGCAAATTCAAAATCCGTGGGAAATTCAAAGTTTGGTCCAAAAGGCTGGTTCAAATGGCTCTGAGCACTATGCGACTTAACTTCTGAGGTCATCAGTCGCCTAGAACTAATTACACCTAACTAACCTAAGGATATCACACACATCCATCCCCGAGGCAGGATTCAAACCTGCGACCGTAGCGGTCGCTCGGCTCCAGACTGTAGCACCTAGAACCGAACGGCCACTCCGGCCGGCAAAGTTTGGTGCAAATTTCAAAATGGCTCAATTGTACTAGAGGGTTTTCAACCTACTCCTATTCCGTCACTGGGGAAGTGGGGCTGTTGTACAAAGTACAAATTGGTGAAAAATTTTTAAAAATCCAAGATGGAGTATTCTCATGTTGATGGTAGTAGGTCAATTGTACTAAATATAAAATTTAATATGGCCACTGGCTGACATTACTGTGGAAGTAGGTCACTTGTGCAAAGTATAAAATCCAATGTGGCTGATATGGGATACTGGTAACATCTTTATGAGACCAGAATTCAAGATGCTATGACAAAGGGAAATAACCTGTCTGTTGTCCTAGTTAACATGTTTTCCCCAAGCTATTTCTCACTCAGACTATTTACAGGAATCGTATCACTTATAGAATTTCTGGGTTTTCCCCTCTGATGTCAGCATTTAAACAGTTGTCACCCAAAGTCTTTAAGTTCGGTGTAAAATTCAAAATGGTCAATACATACGTCATACAGCCTGTTACTATGGAAGTAGGGCTGTTCTTCTAAGTATAAAATGCTGGGATATCCAAGATTAGGTGTTGTCATGTTGATGTAAGTAGGTCACTTGAGTTAAATGTAGAATTCAAAATGACCACTAAGGTTTCTCCCCCAGCATCACTCGCCTGATGCAAAGAATGTTTGTCCCCCCCCCCTCCCCACGTCCAACCCTGTCCGTTAGACAAAAGATGCCAGTCTGGGTAGGGCAGGGGAAATTAACCTGTCTTCTGCCCTACCTAATACGTTTTCCCCAAGCTGTTAATCACTCAGACCTGCAAGGCTATTTATAAAAAGCAGATCACTTACAGGATTCCCTCCTACATCGCCTGCAAACTCAACGTTGGCCACCATTACCACTGTGCTGCCATCTGTTTGTCAGTGTACGAGGCAGTGCTGGGCCAATGCCGCCACCACCACTGCCACCGTCACCACCACCACCACCACCACCACCACCACAAGAGACTGGACCCCTGTGTGACACTCCATAGCTATCGTCCAAGTGCTGACAAAACCCTGGAAACTGAATGACACAGAGAGCACGATGTACTATTATAGAGACGCCACTTCTGCCTACAATTTCAGGGCACCTGGCGCCCCATGATACAGTTAGGAATGCAGACAGATGCTAGCCTGTTGTCCACTACGACAGTACATCCCCAGCAGAGCCAGAGCAGTCTACGAGATGACACAGCTTTCAGATGTATTCCAAAGGGTACACAATTTTACACCTAAACATACTCGAATTTTATGACAGGACTGCGTCCTATTGTGGTAGAGGAAGGTGCTGTAACAGTTCTGACATTCCATAATTCGAGCAGCCTACATGACTCTCTGAAAACTGCTATTCAGTTTTCAACTGATACACGTTTGGTGCGAGCTAACTACAGTTACTTGATTGTTTCTCCATACCTATGGCTATATGACAGATTAATGAATTACCTGAATAAATACAATCTTGAAAGCGAATCACAGTTTAGTTTCCAAAGAGGCAAAAATACAGATTCAGCCATAGTAGAATTCACAAAAGTTGTACTTGATGCTCTTGATAAAGATGAATGTGTCACAGGCATATTTTTGGATCCTTCTAAGGCGTTTGATGCAGTCGACCACAAGATTCTATTAAATCAGTTAGAAGCATTAGGAATAAGAGGGGTAGCTAATGACTGGTTTCGATCATACCTAGCAGATAGGGTACAAAGAGTAGAGGTAATACATACTTCAAATACACTCCTGGAAATTGAAATAAGAACACCGTGAATTCATTGTCCCAGGAAGGGGAAACTTTATTGACACATTCCTGGGGTCAGATACATCACATGATCACACTGACAGAACCACAGGCACATAGACACAGGCAACAGAGCATGCACAATGTCGGCACTAGTACAGTGTATATCCACCTTTCGCAGCAATGCAGGCTGCTATTCTCCCATGGAGACGATCGTAGAGATGCTGGATGTAGTCCTGTGGAACGGCTTGCCATGTCATTTCCACCTGGCGCCTCAGTTGGACCAGCGTTCGTGCTGGACGTGCAGACCGCGTGAGACGACGCTTCATCCAGTCCCAAACATGCTCAATGGGGGACAGATCCGGAGATCTTGCTGGCCAGGGTAGTTGACTTACACCTTCTAGAGCACGTTGGGTGGCACGGGATACATGCGGACGTGCATTGTCCTGTTGGAACAGCAAGTTCCCTTGCCGGTCTGGGAATGGTAGAACGATGCGTTCGATGACGGTTTGGATGTACCGTGCACTATTCAGTGTCCCCTCGACGATCACCAGTGGTGTACGGTCAGTGTAGGAGATCGCTCCCCACACCATGATGCCGGGTGTTGGCCCTGTGTGCCTAGGTCGTATGCAGTCCTGATTGTGGCGCTCACCTGCACGGCGCCAAACACGCATACGACCATCATTGGCACCAAGGCAGAAGCGACTCTCATCGCTGAAGACAACACGTCTCCATTCGTCCCTCCATTCACGCCTGTCGCGACACCACTGGAGGCGGGCTGCACGATGTTGGGGCGTGAGCGGAAGACGGCCTAACGGTGTGCGGGACCGTAGCCCAGCTTCATGGAGACGGTTGCGAATGGTCCTCGCCGATACCCCAGGAGCAACAGTGTCCCTAATTTGCTGGGAAGTGGCGGTGCGTTCCCCTACGGCACTGCGTAGGATCCTACGGTCTTGGCGTGCATCCGTGCGTCGCTGCAGTCCGGTCCCTGGTCGACGGGCACGTGCACCTTCCGCCGACCACTGGCGACAACATCGATGTACTGTGGAGACCTCACGCCCCACGTGTTGAGCAATTCGGCGGTACGTCCACCCGGCCTCCCGCATGCCCACTATACGCCCTCGCTCAAAGTCCGTCAACTGCACATACGGTTCACGTCCACGCTGTCGCGGCATGCTACCAGTGTTAAAGACTGCGATGGAGCTCCGTATGCCACGGCAAACTGGCTGACACTGACGGCGGCGGTGCACAAATGCTGCGCAGCTAGCGCCATTCGACGGCCAACACCGCGGTTCCTGGTGTGTCCGCTGTGCCGTGCGTGTGATCATTGCTTGTACAGCCCTCTCGCAGTGTCCGGAGCAAGTATGGTGGGTCTGACACACCGGTGTCAATGTGTTCTTTTTTCCATTTCCAGGAGTGTAGATCTAAACATTTAGTAAGATACTTAACAGAACCAAAATACGTTAGTATAGGGGTTCCCGAAGGTAAAATATTAGGACCAATACTGTTCATGATATACATCAATGACTTCCACAATAGTGTTACTCATGGTGAAAAAATTCTCTTCGCTGATGACAGCAATATTATAGTCACTGAGAAAACAAGAGAACTCCTTGCCGAGAAAGCAAATGAAACTCTCAAGGAAGTTTATGATTGGTCAATAAGGAATAAAGTGACATTGAACATAAAGAAAACTAATGCCATGAATTTCAGTTTGAAGAGGAAAAATGACAATGTCAAACTAAATGTAGATGACACCTCTATAGACTGTGTAACAAATGCAAAATTTCTAGGAATGAGTATTGATTCTCAGTTGAAGTGGTGTGAACACACAAAGGTGCTTGCAAACAGAATGTCATCAGCATGTTGTGCCCTTAGAATCCTGTCATCAATGTGTAACATGCAGTGTCTTTTAGTTACATATTATTCATATGTACACTCAATTCTTAGCTATGGCATTCTTTTTTGGGGAACAAACGCACAAAACACGAACACAATTTTCAAACTCCAGACAGAGCCATAAGAATAGTAACCAAAAATACTAGTCGAGCTCATTGTAAAGATCTGTTCAAAACACTGGGGATTTTAACTGCTCCATGTGAATACATTTACCAGTCAGTTGTACACATCAAAAATAACATTGGTAATTACTGCACAAACAGATCCGTCCATGACCATGCAACAAGAGATAGACTCAATTTACATTTACCAAGGAAAAAATAAACATAAAACTCAGATACCATTTTCTACCAGAGAATATAACTGTACAATAAATTACCAAAAGAGGTTAAACAAATTGCAAAAATACACTTATTTAAAAAGGCAGTTAGAAAGTACTTGTTATGCTATACATTTTATACATTGAAGGATTACGTAGATAAAACAGAGTAGGGGTTTGACAAAAAAATGTTATACAAATAAATAATAATAATGATTATAAAACATCAAACATTCCACATAACACCTTCACTTTATGTTTTTTCCCTTCTTTTCTCCTTTCTACAAATACTTACCCCTAAGCTATGCATAGCACAATACTAACACCTCTTCCTCTTTCTGAGCTCAGCATCTCACTCATTATGGAGGGATGCTGACTCAGTTTTTCAGGATAGCAAATGGGAAGTTGCGGTACAGAAAATAGCCCAGAGATCACCACTGTGTGTGTGTGTGTGTGTGTGTGTGTGTGTGTGTGTGTAGTGAGTGAAGTGTTATGAAACAATGTGTGTATAGTGTGTGCAGTGAATGATAGTGAGATATGAGTAAACAGTGTGGCATTACATTATTTAATAAGTTTTTTGTAAGAAAAGTATTATATACCAGGAGTAAATCTAATGATTGTCTCTAACTAGAAGCCTGTAAATATATGTGTATACGAATTAGCCTATTTTACATTGCTCTAAACTTGTAAATACTTTGACATATCCTATATCCTTGTAAAAAGAGATCTACGGATGAATAAAGCTACTATTACCACTACGACATACTCTAGCGCCATTTGTGGTCTTTGTTGGAGATTGGTTAATCTTTTTTAACAGATGCAGCCTGATTCCGATTCAATGAACCAATGCTTTATTATTGTACTATTCTTAAACTATAACTGCATTTTATTATATGTGGACAGGATGGACAGCATGAGTAAAGACATCGTTGATACACATTTTACATAGGATACCATAATGATTGTGCGTAGTACAAGCCATTGGTAGATTTCGGTGTCTGGAGACATAAGGCATCAATTTATTCACGAAACTCGCGTAAACTGCGTGCGCAGAGCGGTTTCTCAGCAGAATGGACGGTAACCGCGAAGGGATGGGGAATTCTCGTCAGACACTTGTCAGAGTATTGCGAGCAAAGTGAAATCCTTTGTACAGAAATCCAACGACACAGTTTTACACTTAACACACTATTAATATGATTTTAGAACTGCAAGGTTTCTGGACTCTTACTCATCCGAAATGCAACGCTGTTCACATTCCGATGTAGGAAATCTATTCCCATAACACGACATACGTTCACATAACGAAGTTGTCTTCTACAAAGCTCCATACGTTATGGTCGTAAACTTAAAGAGGGCGAGAGTAATACCTTGCACACCAAATAGAACATTAATTCTTCAAACTGTTTGCAGGTTTCTGGAGGTGTATGACAAAATTCACATCCAGGTGTGGTTCAGACATTATGTTATGTTCACATCACATCAGAAAGGGGTAAAATACGCTGCTATAAAAATTTTCGACAAATTACCGGATGCAATTAAATGTCTGACAGACAGCAGTAATAGCTTGAAAATAAATTGAAATTATATCTGCTTGACAACTCCTTCTATCTATACCATAGATGAATTCTTGAATAGGAATAAATAAATCTATAAATATAGTATATGCATTGTGTGCCATTTAAGGGAATGGAGTAAATAATAGAAATATTAATCTTTAACTCTGTATTGTAATATATATATATATATGAAATCTTGTTTCATAAGTGCATTTCCTGTGCACTTGACACGTTCCACATCATAACGGCTACCATACCGTGCGATTGATGAATGGAACACACAACCAACCAACCAACCAACCGACTTCTCTAAAATGATCGTCAGCGAATATTTCAACTTAATTATAGACATCTGGCTTTCGCATATACGAAGGTACAAAATGACGTATGCGTTTTCAGCTACTTTCAGCGTCATTTCAGTTACCCAATTTCAACTACTTTTGAATGTCTTGAGGAATTTCTAAATAATTTCTGTCCAATGCGAATGTGCTTCCCTCAACAACAGCGCTTGTGTAGAGTATGTAGTACCTACAACCCCAGAAAAATTTGAAAGGAGTGCAGTGAGATAATGCTTGTTAATGTTTTTGCAGTTCAGATGATAACACTTCCCACTCCATACGATGTATGCACACAAGATGAAAGTGCAGAACATACAGAGATGTTTATTTAACGCCATCCAACAGCCCTTATATCCATGTGTTAAAGTAAAATCAATAGAGCAATTCTACAGTGGCTCCAGGACACACAGAACTGCAGTCATCCCTCCTATAAACAGAAAGCGATATAGTATTCAGTCGATATTAAGCTATTACTCACATAAATTATAACTGTTTTATGTTGTACATAGGACATCCAATTTCTCCATGAGAGTTCGTATGGTACTGTCATCTGGGGTTTAACATCAGGTGGACCTGTTAACCACTAACCTCAGTATCACTGTAAGGAAGATGAAAATAGGTACTTTAAGGAGAGACCTCATGATAGTAGATCTAGAATATTGTCTTGATTAAGACAGTGGAAGCGGAGACGGATATGTGCTGTTTGTGATTTTGGTCACTCAGTGTTTCTAAGAGCAGTCTGATGACAAGTGTCACAGGTCTGCGACTGAAGATGCATGATAGCACAGGATATCCATTCGGAAGTGTTGCAGAAGATGTGCAGTGAGTTAACTGTGAGACATATGCAGTGCATGTTTCTACAGGATTTCTTAATCATTCCTGATGGATCCAGGTGTGATTCCTTCAACAACATGCTTGTGTTGGCATTCTTTTGCTGATCAAGGTTGCAAGATATACTAGATGTGATGCAGAAGATTCATCGAGAAGTTTGTTACAGCATTTCACAGTAGGGCATTCCCTGCAGTTTGTCTACATTACTGCATCACCTTCCAGCCAATAGCACACACTTAACGCTGCTGAAGTACTGAGACTACCATCTCAGTAAACTATTTATATTCTTCCTCAAACCAAAGTAGACCAATGCAACCCTCATACCTTAAGACACTTATCCTGCTGGAAAACAGAACTCAGTATGTAATAATAGACTACAAATGTCAGACATCTCAGAACACATAACCAACAAACACAGACATCAAGTGGTTCCAAGGGATTTCTGTATCACTTGTGATGAACAGCGGAGTTTGTTGTATTGCTCTACTCTATCATGATTGAGTTTTATATCAATTATAAGGATGTTTTTGCAGTAAAATGTTCTATATCAGTTCTTAAGAGATGTGTGGCCATTGTGGCTCGGTGGGTGGTGTACTTGTACGAGTACAGGGTGCGGCAGTCAAACCTGCATTTATTATTAGTGCGCCGAAGTGTTGGAAGTAGTGAGGGGCGAGTATCCAAGGTCACCACTGCGTTCCCAACACAAAGCATTTCAGTAGCCATGGAGCAGTGGACCAAGCAACAACGGTCGTTTGCAGTGAAAGCGTTCTACCAAAGCGGTAGCTATGTAGCCGCTCAGCGTCTTTTCCAGGCGCATTTTCAAATTAATCGTAATAGGCCAGTGCCTTCAGTTAACTCAATAAGAACTTGGCTCGAAAACTTTGAAAACGTCGGTGAAACAACAAAGAAAAGAGGTGGGACAGCAAAGACAGTGCATGCTCCCGAGAATGTGAAACGTGTAAGAATTGCTGTGGGAAGAAGCCCCTGGAGATCATCGCGTAGACAGAGTGCTGCGCTTGGAATTTCTGACAGGACTGTCAGAAGGATCCTGAGGTTAGACTTGCATCACCACCCATACAAAACCCAAGTGGTTAACGCTTTGAATAATAACGACTTCGTGGTCCGACATCATTTCTGTGAAAGTCTTTAGCAAATGGTTGAAGAAAACGAGGAGCTTGTTCACAACCTCTGGATGAGTGACGAGGCACATTGTCACCTCAATGGATATGTGAACAAACAGAACTTTAGGTACTGGTGTGATCAGAACCCTCACCAACTCCATGAAAAGCCCCTGCACTCAACCAAGGTAGCAGTTTGGTGCCTCATCGGGAATAATAGACACTTTTTTTTTTCAGAACGAAGGAGAGAAATCTGTTGCTGTGAATGCTGAGCGCTATTCAGCAATGTTAAGGACATTCTTCATACCTCAACTTCGTCAATATGCAGCGAATGATGAAACATTATTTCAACAAAATGGAGCAACAAATCACACAGCCTGCGTGAACACTAATGTTCTCAATGAAATTTTTCCCAACCGAGTGATTTACAAGAATGGAGCGATTGCTTGCTTGCCCCCATCCGGTCACCTGACCTTACACAGCTTGTGATTTTTTTCTTATGGGGTTACGTTAAGAGCAAAGTGTAGACCTCATAACGCTGGTGATCTCAAAGCAAGAATCCGGTGCGAGAATGCCGAGATCGAGAAGTACGCCATCCTGCTGATGTTTTTTCCAAACACTGCAAAAATGTTTTGATGTTTCTTAAATCCTTTTTAACGTAGCAGAAGGCTGTATGAATAAAATTTTGATATCTGCATCCGTGTTTATTTTACATTCATTTTAAAAATGCAGGTTTGACTGCTGCAACATGTAGTTGTAGTAGTATTACACTACTGGCCATTAAAATTGGTACACCACGAAGATGACGTGCAACAGACGCGAAATTTAACAGACAGAAAGAAGACGCTGTGATATGCAAATGATTAGCTTTTCAGAGCATTCACACAAGGTTGACGACGGTGGCGACACCTGCAACGTGCTGACATGAGGAAACTTTCCAACCGATTTCTCATACACAAACAGCAGTTGACCGGCGTTGCCTGGTGAAACGTTGTTGTGATGCCTTGCGTAAGGAGGAGAAATGCGTACCATCACGTTTCTGACTTTGATAAAGGTCGAATTGTAGCGATTGCGGTTTATCGTATCGCGACATTGCTGTTCGCGTTGGTCGAGATCCCATCACTGTTAGCAGAATATGGAATCGGTGGGTTCAGGAGGGTAATACGGAACGCCGTGCTGGATCGCAATGGCCTCGTATAACTAGCAGTCAAGATGACAGGCATCTTATCTGCATGGCTGTAACGGATCGTGCAGCCACGTCTCGATCCCTGAGTCAACAAATGGGGACGTTTGCAAGACAACAACCATCTGCACGAACAGTACTGTCATGTACGGGCCTTTCTGGATACAGAAAATGTTCGACTGCTGCCCTGGCCAGCACATTCTCCAGATCTCTCACCAACTGAAAACGTGTGTCAATGGTGGCCGAGCAACTGGCTCGTCACAACACGCCATTCACTACTCTTTATGAACTGTGGTATCGTGTTGAAGGTGCATGGACAGCTGTACCTGTACACGCCATCCAAGCTCTGTTTGACTCAATGCCCTGGCGTATCAAGGGCGTTATTACGGCCAGAGGTGGTTGTTCTGGGCACTGATTTCTCAGGATCTATGCACCCAAATTGCGTGAAAATGTAATCACATGTCAGTTCTAGTATAATATATTTGTCCAATGAATACCCGTTTATCATCTGCATTTCTTCTTGGTGTAGCAATTTTAATGGCCAGTAGTGTAACTATAACAGCCCAGTACATACGCCCTCAAATCAAAGTCGAACAATCCAGCCCTTATACCATAGACACTAGTCATATAACACAGTCAGTTATAAGGGTGTTTGTGCAAGAAAATGCGCTATATTAGTTCTTAAAAGACGTGTGCTCTTTGTAGCCCAGTTGGTTGAGTACTAGTGGCTGTAGTAGTGCTTGTACATTTATTTCATAGATTCAGACAGGGAGTCCAGTGGCAAGGTCAGTAAGCTAGATTCATAATATAAATTTAAATAGGTTTTTAGAGGGATGTAGTAGATTCATACTGTAGATTCTCAACTAGCTGTACCACAGCGACAACACAGTCTTTTGATAGGTGACAGTATTATTTTTACCTAACACTCATTTTCGCTGTAGGCATGCCTTGGTGTGAGGGAAATGTGATTGCAACACTGACAAATCGTTGAACTCTATCCATCCTTTCTATAAACAGAATACGACGTAATTTGCAGGTCAGCACTGCATTTTTAAATGTTTTTCACATACATTGTAAATGTTCTACGTTATAAATGGGCCTCCTAACAGTTCCAGCAGATTTCTAACCACCTGTCACCCCCAGCATCCAGGCTTACTAGCCATCAAGAATATACTGCAGCAGTAAACAGAACTGTTTCCAGACATGGTCAATGAAACACACAGTTGTTTCCAGGCTTACCATTATCTTAAGCATCTATGCCACAAGCATCGCATAGTGCATCAAAGAATGTGGTGTTAGTCTCTGCAATGCTAAATGAATTGTTACAGGATTCTAATCAGATCGAGATTTCAATGTAATGTTAATTAATAAACACTGATGCCACCATCATGATGCTGTAAACAGAACCTGGATTCATCCGAAAAAATGACGTTTTGCCATTCTTGCACCCAGGGTCGTCGTTGAGTACACCATCGTACGCGCTCCTGTCTGTGATGCAGCGTCAAAGGTAACCGCAGCCATGCTCTCCGAGCTGATAGTCCATGCTGATGCAAACGTCGTCGAACTGTTCGTGCAGATGGTTGTTGTCTTGCAAAGGTCCCCATCTGTTGACTCAGGGATCGAGACATGGCTGCACGATCTGTTACATCCATGCGGATAAGATCCATGTCATCTCGACTGCTATTGATACGAGGCCTTTGGGATCCAGCACGGCTTTCCGTACTACCCTCCTGAACCCACCGATTCCATATTCTGCTAACAGTCATTGGATATCGACCAACGCGAGCAGCAATGTCGCGATACGGTAAGCCGCAATCGCGATAGGCTACAATCCGACCTTTATCAAAGTCGGAAACGTGATGGTACGCATTTCTCCTCCTTACACGAGGCATCACAACAACGGTTCACCAGGCAACGCCGGTCAACTGCTGTTTGTGTATGAGAAATCGGTTGGAAACTTTCCTCGTGTCAGCACGTTGTAGGTGTCGCCACCGGCGCCAACCTTGTGTAAATGTTCTGAAAAGCTGATCATTTGCATACCACAGTATCTTCTTCCTGTTGGTTAAATTTCGCGTCTGTAGCACGTCATCTTCGTGGTGTAGCAATTTTAATGGCCAGTAGTGTATATTGCAGCTACTCATGGAGATTCAGTGTGGGCTATAACTATTGTACAGCAGCGAAACGTGGTAGACATGCTGCAGTAACGAGAAACCGATTTATGTAGGAAAAAATTAGTTCCAGTTTTGGCCATCAGCTATATATCTGGCGTTGTACACTGTTTGTAGTGAAAGTCCTTTATGTGAATGGCAGCAGTTACAAAATCGTTCAACTGGCTCTGAGCACTATGGGACTCAACTTCTGAGGTCATTACTCCCCTAGAACTCAGAACTAGTTAAACCTAACTAACCTAAGGACATCACACACATCCATGCCCGAGGCAGGATTCGAACCTGCGACCGTATCGGTCTCGCGGTTCCAGACTGCAGCGCCTAGAACCGCACGGCCACTTCGGCCGGCTGGCAGCAGTTACAGTGATACATTGAGTGATTATCGCCGCCGACGCGAGCCACGCGGTTCTAGGCGCTGCAGTCCGGAATCGCGCGACTGCTACGGTCGCAGGTTCGAATCCTGCCTCGGGCATGGATGTGTGTGATGTCCTTAGGTTAGTTAGGCTTACGTAGTTCTAAGTTCTAGGGGACTGATGACCTCAGATGTTAAGTCCCATAGTACTCAGAGCCATTTGAACCATTTTTTGATTATCGCCGACTGACAGGTCTGAGCAGAGGCTTAGTGTCATTAAATGGTATAAAGAAGATTATAATAAAATTCAAAAACACAAGTGAGCTTGGTGTTGTACCTGGAGGAGGAAGGCATCCTATCCCGATGTAGGCTATTGGCGAGATTGGTTTTGCTGTCATTGACCTTGTAGCACATGCCCCATGTAGTGGTAGTACTCATGCAGTGTCACAAGAATTGTCCATCCCATGGTCAACGATACACAAAGTTTTGCAGCCTATTTTACACTGGTACCCATACAAGATCCTGATGGTGCAGCAACCCACATCCTATTCCTAATCCATTACACATGGAAACATTGCTATAGCTCTTTCTTGCATTCAGAGCACCCGATTTGCACTTGGTTTCCAAAATTGTAACTAACATTTTCCAGTACAAATCGGTTCCACATAAATGCATTAGAATGTCTACCAAGTTTTGCTGCCATACGATAATTTCAGAACACACTGGACCTCTTTGAACAGGTACGCTATAATTACAATCACGAGGTAGTTTACTGTGATAGTCATGGTACTTCTGCTACGATAGGTTTGTGCTATTGGCTGGAGAGTGATGCAGTTATGTACAGACATGGCAGGGAATGCCTGACTGTGGAACATTGTATAAAACTTCTAGAAGGGTCTTCTCTGCCATATCCCGTATACGTCCCAGCCTTGACCAGCAAAAGAATGCCAGCACAAGTGTCATGTTGAAGGAATAAATGATTAAGAAATCCTGTGGAAATATGTGCTGCATATGTCTGAAAGTTAACTCACTACGCATCTTTTGCGACATTTTTGAATCGTGTCCTGTGCTACCATGTATCTCTGACTGCAATTCTGTAGCACTTATCATCAAACTTTGATCTTAGAAACTTTGGGTGCCCAAAATCACAAACAGTACATCTCCATCTCAGTGCTTCCACTGTCCTGTGCTAGACAGTTCTATAGATCTGCTATCACAATGTCTATTCTTAAAGATCTACGTTCATCTTCTTACAATGACATTGAGCTCATTGGTTCACAGGTCCACCTGATGTTAAACCCCAGATGACAATAGCATACGAACTCCCACTGGAGAAATTGGATGTCCTATGTACAAAGTAAACAGTTATAATTTATGTGATTAGTCGCTTAACCCCGACTGAATACTATATCTTACTGACTTAGTTCCTGTCGTTCCCTTTGAACACAGGGCCGTGACGAAATTCCTCCACCGCGCACGATTTGTAGCAAGTCTCTTCACTTCATTCCAGGTTTCTCCCTCCTCTGCAGCTTCTCTCTCGACGGTCCTTTTCCAGGTTTTGGGACGACCGCTTTTTCTAACCTCTTGAGGGTTCCAATCCAACGCCACCGTTTCAACAGCTCCATCTGGTTTCCTCAATGTATGCCCAATCCAGTTCCATTTTATTTCCTTGATTTGTATATTGATTGGTTGCTGATTTGTCTCCTTCCAAAGATCTTCATTTGTCATTATATCTGGCCATCTCACATTTAAAATACGCTGGAGGCAGCGATTGATAAAAACTTGGAGCTGGTTTTTGATGTGGTTAGTCGCCTTACAAGTTTCGCAACCTTACAACAGAACAGCCTTCACATTGCTATTCAAAAGCCGGAGTTTGATCTTCTTTGAGATGTTCCTATTTCTCCAAACAGGGTACTGTTGCACAAACGAACCATTTGCTTTGCAGATGCGACTACGGACGTCCTCCTCAGCGCCTCGGGGTAGTCATGACTATACTTCCGAGATCCATTAATGGACAGCCTATTCGTGATGGTCGAATTTATCTGCATTTCTTTGATTTTGCAAACATTTATCTTCCTTACAGTGACATTGAGCTCAGTTGTTCACAGGCACATCTGATTTTAAACCCCAGATGACAGTACCATATGAACTCTCATTGGAGAAATTGGGATGGCCTATGTACAACATAAAACAATTATAATTTATCTGAGTAATCACTTAATATCGACTGAATACTAATCGCTTTCTTTTTATAGGAGGGATGACTGGAGTTTTGTGAGTCCTGCAGGTCAGGGAAGAATTGCTCTACTGATTTTACTTTAACGTAGGGACCTAAGGCTCTTTGAATGACGTTAAATAATCATCAGCCTGTTCGCACTGAGTGTTCTGCACTGTCACCTTGTGTACATAGCTCTTATTCAGTAGGACGCCTTTTCATCTGAATTGCTGAAACATTAACAAACCATTATACGACTGTGCTCTTTTCAGATTTTACTGGGCTTATAGCTACTATGTTCTCCACACAAGCGCCCTTGTTGAGACAAACACAGCCACATTCGAAGGAAATTACTTAGAAATTCCTCAATATATGCAAAAGTAATTGAAATTGGGAAACTGAGTGACGCTGAAAGTAGTCCAAACTGCATGCTTCGTTTCTTACCTATATATATGAAACCCAGATGTCTGTGCTTAGGTGAAACATTCGCCGACGATCATTTTATAGCAGTGATGTAAACATACCATCATTTTTCAACAATAACTGGAAGTGAATTTCGTCAAGCACCTCGAGAAACCTATAAAGTGTTTGTGCCATTTAGAGTTGATGTTGTATTTGCTGTACATCTTAGTCGTCTCACCCTGTTAATGTGTGGAACTCTGAACAAGAGAACCTTGCTAGGTGAATGTATGCCAGGTGCTGGAAATAGATTTTCTATATTGAAATGTCGCATTCCAGACGGCAAAGAGGCCAGAAACTGTGCAGTTCTAAAATTATATTAATAGTGTGTTTAAGTGTAAAACCTTGTAGTTGGATTTCTGTACGAACGGTTCCACTTTTCTCGCAATACTACGGCAACTGTCTGAGGAGCGTCCTCCGTCCCTAAGTGAATTTCTTGATTCCATTGATGACTCATATCTCCAGAAACCAACCTATGGCTTGTGTCACGCGAAGTCATCACGGTATTCTATGTGAAACGTATACCAGTCAGAACTCATGCTATCCATCCAGTCCACATGCAATAAAACGCCTTAATAACTAAAGAACACTGCAATAATAAAGTTCACTTTCATCGAATCGGAATCAGGCTTCATCTGTAAAAAATTTAACACGTGCGAGTAGGACTGACGCACTGGGGCTACCGTACAAATGCAATATTCATGCAGTCCGGCAACCGATAATCTTGACGACTTTTGCCTGTTATCGACATTGATACTGGCAAGATATCTATCTATCCCTCGGATTCCAAGACTTGTGAGAATATTTTAATTTCATGTTTGACGATGTAAAACGAATGTCAAAAGAAACATTTTGTTCGTGTGATATAGTCACAAATCAACAATTTTCTGATTTTTTTTTCCTTTACTTGTACTTTGAAACTTCGCTTCTTGCCAAATTTCACGATTCTACGTCAACAGGAATCATTCTATAGGTTTTAATGAGTGAGATTTCGAATATCGAAATTTATGACATAAATACCCGCATCTTTAGATGGCACCAACTTAGAAGGTTAACTTTTTCACGCTACTAAAGCACCTGAGACGTCAGTATGGACATAAATTTCAACCTGATACACCTACACGTTCCTCACAAAAAAGGGGGTTGTTGTTGTTTTTGGGGAAGGAGACCAGACAGCGAGGTCATCGGTCTCATCGGATTAGGGAACGACGGGGAAGGAAGTAGGCCGTGCCCCTTTGAAAGGAACCATCCCGGCGTTTGCCTGGATCGATTTAGGGAAATCACGGAAAACCTAAATCAGGATGGCCGGACTCGGGATTGAACCGTCGTCCTTCCGAATGCGAGTCCAGTACAAAAAGGGGGCTTAACCGACGCACACACAATCAGATAACAAACAACAAAAATTTTTCGTGTGATATAGTTACAAATTAATAATTTTCGGATATTTTTCTTTTAATTGTACACTACTGGCCATTAAAACTGCTACACCACGAAGATGTGTTACAGACGCGAAATTTAACCGACAGGAAGAAGATGCTGTGATATCCAAATGATTAGCTTTACAGAGCATTCACACAAGGTTGGCGCCTGTGGCGATACCTACAACGTGCTGACATGAGGAAACTTTCCAACCGATTTCTCATACACAAACAGCAGTTGACCGGCGTTGCCTGGTGAAACGTTGTCGTGATGCCTCGTGTAAGGAGGAGAAATGCGTACCATCACGTTTCTGACTTTGATAAAGGTCGGATTGTAGCCTATCGCGATTGCCGTTTATCGTATCGCGACATTGCTGTTCGCGTTGGTCGATATCCCATCACTGTTAGCAGAATATGGAATCGGTGGGTTCAGGAGGGTAATACGGAACGCTGGATCGCAACGGCCTCGTATTACTAGCAGTCGAGATGACAGGCATCTTTTCCGCATGGCTGTAACGGATCGTGCAGCCACGTCTCGATTTCTGAGTCAACAGATGGGGACGTTTGCAAGACAACAACCATCTGCACGAACAGTTCGACGACGTTTGCAGCAGCATGGACTATCAGCTCGGAGACCGTGGCTGCGGTTACCCTTGACGCTGCAGACAGGAGCGCCTGCGATGTTGTACTCAACGACGAACCTGGGTGCAGGAATGGCAAAACGTCATTTTTCGGATAAATCCAGGTTCTGTTTACAGCATCACGATGGTCGCATCCGTGTTTGGTGACAACGTGGTGAACGCACATTGGAAGCGTGTATTCGTCATCGCCATACTGGCGTATCACCCGGCGTGACGGTATGGGGTGCCATTGGTTACACGTCTCGGTCACCTCTTGTTCACATTGACAGACTTTGATCAGTGGGCGTTACATTTCAGGTGTGTTACGACCGGTGGCTCTACCATTCATTCGATCTTAGCAAAACCCTACATTTCAGCAAGATAATGCACGACCGCATATTGCAAGTTCTGTACGGGCCTTTCTAGATACAGAAAACGTTCGACTTCTGGCCCGCCCAGTACATTCTCCAGATCTCTCACCAATTGAAAACGTGTGTCAATGGTGGCCGAGCAACTGGTTCGTCACAATACGCCAGTCACTACTCTTTATGAACTGTGGTATCGTGTTGAAGCAGCATGGGCAGCTGTACCTGTACACACCACCCATGCTCTGTTTGACTCAATGCCCAGGCGTATCAAGGCAGTTATTATGGCCAGAGGTGGTTGGTCTGGGTACTGATTTCTCAGGATCTATGCACCCAAATTGCGTGAAAATGTAATCACATGTCAGTTCTAGTATAATATATTTGTCCAATGAATACCCGTTTATCATCTGCATTTCTTCTTGGTGTAGCAATTTTAATGGCCAGTAGTGTATTATGAAACCTTGCTTCCTGCCAAATTCCATGATTCTAGGTCAACGGGAAGTTCTCTGCATGTATTAATGAATGAGTTTTCGAATATCAAAATTTGTGACATAAACGGCCGTATGTTTTCATTGCATTGACTTGGAAGCCTCAATATTTTACGCCACCAAGAGACTGTAGACCTTGGTATGTGGCATAAATTTAACTTGATACGTCTACTCGTTCCTGATAAACAGGGTTTTTAACAGTTGGACAGACAGAGAGACGGACAAAAATGTGATCCTATAAAGGTTCCGTTTTTACGAGCTGACGCACGGAACCCTAAACATTGTTAATCAGACTCCAACGAAGATCCAAAATTGCGCTAGTGTTTGTCATCACTCAGTTAGGATCGATGCTGAAACCATCAAGTAACTACATTTAGCTCACGCCAAATGTGAATCAGTTTAGCCGGCCGGAGTGGCCGAGCGGTTCTAGGCACTACAGTCTGGAACCGCGCGACCGCTACGGTCGCAGGTTCGAATCCTGCCTCGGGCATGGGTGTGTGTGATGTCCTTAGGTTAGTTAGGTTTAAGTAGTTCCAAGTTCTAGGGGACTGATGACCTCAGAAGTGAAGTCCCATAGTGCTCAGAGCCATTTGAACCATTTGAATCTGTTTAAAACTGAGTAGCAGTCTTCACAGAGCTATGTAAGCTGGTCTAGCTATGGAATGTCAGAATTCTCACACGGCCTTCTCCTAGTACAATAGGACGCATTAGATTATGTTTAGGTGTAAAGTCGTTTAGTGTTAAGAATACGTCTGAAAACTGCGTCGTCACGTAAAGCATGCCGGCTGTGTTTGGAATGCACTGTCATAGCGCACAACAGGTGAGCACCTGCCTGCATTTCTAACTGTATGGCGTGGCGCCGACTGCTCAACACTTACACGTGAAAGCGGCTTCTCTATAGAGGTGCATCAGGCGCCACGTTTTGTCAGGAGTTGGACGATAGCTGTAGAGTGTCACACAATGTGGCGCAGTTTCTGGCGGTAATGGTGGCGGCGAAGGCGAAGCGGTCCAGCCCTGCTTGCCACGTTGGCAGCCTGACGGCAATGCAGCGGTGGTTGTGCCTGACGCTAACAAGGGAAACTACCCATCATACCGCCTTCAGATTTTGTCATAAGATGGCTCAGTGGATAGCCCGTCAAAAACTGAACCGTGAACAAAGAAATAAAATAGAAAGAGTGAAAGGTCCAAGCTGACAATGTGCAGCGTCGAGCACAGAGGTGCTGCAGTTTTGTAATATCGCAGACAATTATTTCTAGAAATGCGTAAGAATTCTGTAATTAATTGAAGATCTGCAGCCCAGGGGTAAGTTCCCCTTCTTGCAGACGGCTATATATCCTGCCGAACAGCATTTCCCGGGATGTCTTGTGTCGACAGTGAAACACTATGACAGCTGTTTGTCTGGGGATGTTATTCTAGATTTGGATCATTCGTTTCAGTGAATGGAAAAATTTGCATAAGGTTTCAGGAAATTATTAACGTCTTGTAATGTGCGTGCACAATCACTATAAATTACTCAAATGACGTCATTTCCGTTTTTGACTAAGTATTTCTCTTGTGTTATTGCAATTTTACCTTATGTGCCATTCTCAGGCACTATAAAAACAGTTACATCCAAACGCAAAAATGATATCGTTTAAAATATTTTAGAAAATCATTTTACATAATAGCCTGTCTATGCATTATGCCAACAGCTTCAGTGATTGCATTATTTGGCTCAAGGCTGATGTACAGTTGTGGAACTCCTAGATGAGTGTAGGAAGGTTGCACTAGACACTTCTTCATGGCTTGAAGAAATGAAACCCCACCACCACAAAAATAATAATAATAATAATAATTTTCGTAAAATCACTTACACTTTTATATACTGGCATATCATTTTTCCAATTTCCCAACTAGATTATGGAGGATAAAATAGGTCTAAAACTAAGAGTTTCAAAATTGGTATAGCATTTTAGAAATGACTTTTCACACATGATACTTTTCTGTTGCTTGGGTGAGGGCCTATCTGTGTGGATAGGACTGAGACCTGACTGCCTGCAGAGAACATTTCAGCTAGGAAAGGCACCCATTCACAATGTCGCTGCAGCTACTTACAGAGTTTGTGAGTCCACATAACAACTGGCAAGCTATGAGAAGTTAAGTAACACAGGGCAGAAATGGAAAAACTGTTCACTAAGAGCATGATATTGCCAACAGATATTCAGACTTACCGAATGTTGGCCAAAATGACTAGGGGCTTGATAACAAGTTGGATTACAGAACACCACAAGAAAAAATGAAAACTTGCCATGCAAGGCAGTCTAGGGGGAGCATAAAGTCCAAAACTGCATAGAGACATCCACATGGGTAAATACAACACACGAATGGTGTGGGTGGCTGATGACCGATCACACAGAAAGGGCACATGGCACTCGGCCCAATGATAAGGTGAGGTCCACGGTGGTTGAACTCAGCATTAGAACCATCCTGCCAAGCTTACTACTACCAGCAGGTAAAAACTTCTGTCAGCATGGTTGTAATACTGCACATTACGTACACTCCCAAAGGAAGTTCTCCACACTATTTCACAAAGATTACCACACTAACTCATCTGCCTCCATTGCGATGTCCTTTAGTGGAGATACTAAATGCCTCCCCCCTCAAATCAAATGGCTCTGAGCACTATGGGACTTAACATCTATGGTCATCAGTCCCCTAGAACTTAGAACTACTTAGACCTAACTAACCTAAGGACATCACACAACACCCAGTCATCACAAGGCAGAGAAAATCCCTGACCCCGCCGGGAATCGAACCCGGGAACCCGGGCGCGGGAAGCGAGAATGCTACCGCTCGACCACGAGCTGTGGACGCCTCCCCCCTCACTAGGCCATGTAGAGCTGAAAATGGCCAGACTTGGGCTACGACCTCTGGCAGAGAACCAGAGAAAGTGTTGGGATCCAGGCAGTGGACTGATCTCCAGAGGAGATAATGACAATACTACTGGCTCCATTAGAGGGGCAAAAGGATGCAGAGGCAGAGGCAATAATCAGTCCACCAGCTGTAGTGAAGGTGATGCCAAAGCCACTGGCAGGGTGGTAGGGGGAGAGGAGGAGGAGGAGGAGGAGGAAGAGGAGGAGGAGGGCAGGTCAAGTCCATGGGCTCCAGATCAGTAGGCATGGGAATGTGTCTCACTTTGGTCCAAGGTAGCAGGCAAAAGGGGGAGAGGGGCATGAAGTGGTCAACAACATGGTAGGAAACTGCTGCAAGTGGGAGTCCGCACCTGGAACAACTTCACAACAAACCCTGCTGCTGGCTGACTGGAAGACTGTGGTGGTAATGACCCAACAGGGTAACTGATTTGGATGATGGGTCAGCTGCCCCCAGCTGACATCCACCAGAGACAACTGACCACCTTTGCAGCCCACCATGTCTGCCCTGTTGCTGGCCAAAAGACTGGGGCCAAACTGCAGTTCCAGGGCGAAAATGGTGGTCTGGGGCAGGTGACTTGGGGACGCAACAAATGAAGAAGACTCCACGACTAGCGCCCATGCCAATGTTCCACTCAACTGCACCCAATGACTGGCGTTGCCCAACATACAGCCAGAAATTTTGACAATGCATCATAGTGTGAACAAGGAGACATGGACTTCTTCATATGGATCTTGAACATAAGCATGAAGTGCTCCAACTCTGAGCTACGCCAGGTAAAACTGCATGGTAGCCACATGTTGGATAACATTGTAAATGCAAAAGTCTTCAAACTCCCATGATACGGATTGCCAACTGTTATCAGACACAAGGGTCCTGGGTGTCCCTCAATGGCAAAAATGACTCACAATGCCCACAGTGGCTGTCAATGACGTGGAAGTCAGCTTGGCTATATACAGGAAGTTTGACAAGGCGTTGACCACCAATAACATCGTGCTCCCCAAAACTGGACCCATGAAATCAATGTGCACCCTGCAAGGGGAAAACAGCGTGGTTCTGTTTTGTGAGGACACAATACTGAGGGATGACCACTCAACAGTTGGCAAGCATGAGGACCCCCTGGACAACATATAGGAGAAAAATCATACACTATGCCAGATCTGCACCCAAAAAAGATGCACTCCACTCAATCCACATAGATCACTGAAACAATTTTCTGGAAAAGCGGGTTGGCGGCCATGGTGGTTATAACTTCCTACATCATCAATGGAAAATCCAACAAGGTTTTCTGCAAGGTATCAACCAATATGAACAGGAGAGCCTCCTGCCAATAAACCTCTGGATCAGGCTCCACAGGCAGTCACAATAATGCATCAGCGTTTGCATGCTGGGTGGGAGAGTGGAAATGAAAGTCAGCAATAATTACTGAGAAATATGGTCCATCTCCAAAATTAGTGGGCTGTCTATCTGGGAGCTTGGAATGAGGGCTAGATTAGGAAACCAGCAGCTTTTGAGGAGGAATCTTGCCCATACAAGAAGACATTAAACTTTTGAATTACGAAAACAATAGCCAGCACATGCTTTTCCACCTGTGAATAATTATGCTCCACAGAAAGCGTCATTGATATGTAAGTGATAGGATGTTCAATGTCATCTGGGATCTGATGGAACAGAACTGTACCATTGCCATACTTCGACTTGCCACAGGCCAGGTTTAAAGGTTTCCTGGCATAAAAGAAGCCATACCGGAAGCAAGGGACAAACACTACTTGAGGGACTGAAAAGCCCATGGAAAATCCGCTGACCAGACAAACTTAAGACCCTTTTGGTGAAGCTGGTTAAGAGGATGGCAAATGTGTGGGGAATGAACATAGCATAATATGAAATCTTGCCCAAAAAGACCAGATCTCTTTCAGGTTCCTGGGTGCTGGCTAGTAGATGATGACTTTTATGTGTTCACCTGTAGCAATGAGGCCATCTTTGCCAAATAAATATGCCAAAAATGCACCTTTTGGAAGGAAAAGAGTGTACTTTTCCAGTCTGAAATGAAGGCCATTTTCCAGAAGGCATTGAAAACCATCTGTAGGTTCTGAAAATGGTCCTCTTGTGTAGAACCCATAACCAGTTATGTAGTTTATGCAACAGGGAATGCCCTGAATCAACTGATCCAAATGTCACTGACAAATTCCTGGCGCAGATGAGATTCCAAAAGCCAAGTAATCAAATTCGTAAAGCTCAAAAGGGGTGTTGAGTACAAAGAAAGTCTGAGAAGCTGCATCCAGTGTCAACTGTCGGTATGCATCACACAAATTGATGTGTGAAAAATACTGAGCCCCTAAAAACTTCACCAACGACTCCTATGGCCATCGAATGGAACACCAATCCCCAACACACTGTGCACTGACCATATGTTTAAAATTGCCGCAAATGTGCATGGTGCCATCAGATGCTGAATCATCACCAAAGCATCGCTCAGTGACATGCTAAAATAGGAGAAATGACTCCCTGATCATGCCAATTCTGCAACTCAGACTCTACCTTGTCATCCATGGAGAAAGGAATGCAATGTGGGCAACAAAATTTAGGTGCCACTGATGGCTTATGAGAAACAAGTTCCTTGAAACTTTCTGTTCAGCCCAAGTTATTCTCAAAGAGCTGGTTGTATGACCATAGTAAGGAGTCCAAATCTAGAAAATGGACTGACTGAGATACTAAATGGACTATGTCAACTATCTGGAAGCCCAAAACAGAAAAAGCATTGAGCCCAAAAACTTTTTTCCACCATTGAGGAATTGAGCACTAACAATGTAAGTTGTTGTTCCACTTTCATATAACAGCCAGAAATGGAGAATGCCCCCTCAATTGACTACACTGTTTACTTTAAGAAACAACTTGATGTAGCAGCCATACCATTGGCTGGATGCTCAAGACCCTGTATGTATGTATGTATCTAGGTTAATGAGGATGACCATTGCTCACATGTCTACTTGAAATACAACCAGTCACATAACCAGTACCAACATAAGCAAATATGCAACGTATGCAGGATGTCAAAGAAGGCTGGTAGACAAGTCAAAATGTGAGCTACCGACCACCAATCCCCTGCTCACTGAGTGTCACAAACAGCATAACATCATACCTCACGTGTGGCCTCCACATGACAATGGTTCAAATGGCTCTGAGCATTATGGGACTTAACATCTGAGGTCATCAGTCCCCTAGAACTTAGAACTTCTTAAACCTAACTAACTTAAGGACATCACACACATCCATGCCCAAGGCAGGATTCAAACCTGCAACCGTAGTAGTCATGCGGTTCCAGACTGAAGTGCCTAGAGCCCCTCGGTCACATCGGCCGGCCCTCCACATGTGGAAAGGCAAACATGGCAGGATAACTGGCTTTCCCAATGACAGCAATGGAAAGCAACACCAAGGAGACAAAAAATGCTACAAGTGAGAATTATGATGCAGTGATCAATGCAAACCTGCCAAACATGATGAGGGGAAAAATGGGCAGTGCCTTAACATGACTGTTCCGGATGACTTGGTAGAAGGGAAGACCACTTAGGGAACACCACAGGGCACTGGGAGCTGTTTACCATGTACACCTAATTGCACCACCAGTCAATTTTCAGGAAAAAGTCCCTCACTGCTGCTGTAAGCTGACATGATTCTTCAATCTGGGCAACGTGGTCCAAAAAAGGGTCAGGCAAGGTTAACACTCCACTTTGAACGTCAGGATGAGGTGTTTACAGGATAAACATGTCCTGAATTGGAGAATCTACATAGGAGGTAACACATTTGGGACACTCAAAATGACGTTTTTGTGAAGTCCCCTGCAAATCAGCCATCCAGGCCATGTATAAATGTGAAACTGGTTAAACTGCAGCTGTGCTGCCACCACATGGATTTGATATCTGAAATACTGCCTAAGCTACCAACAAAGTTCATCAAAAGGGATTTTCTCAGGCACTGTGAAGGGCTTAGAATTTTCCACAACTTCATATAACCTTACAGTGCTGAGCAATAACAAGGTGGCTTTATTGCCTGGATCGACGAAACACCTTACTTGGCAGTGCAGCAAGAACCAGAGTAGGTAACTTTCCCTGCTGTCCATAGGCTCACTGAAACCAACAAATGACATGGGGAATGGCAGCAGTTGGAAAGAAACTGCACAGTGGGAGCCTCATCTACCACCTGCCATCTGCATGGCACAGGTGCAAAGCAGTTCCACATTCTCGTTTGGCAGTGTCTACATCTGCTCATGCTACTGCTACTGCTCCTTCTTCAGTCACAACTGTTCCTTTCAGCAATGCAGAAATACTGGGTGCATGGTGGCCCTAATTAATACTATTAAAATGGAAGGAAAAAAATGGAAGTGTCACACCTGCATGGCATAGGAGCAAACAGTTCCACATTCTGGTTTAGCAGTGTCTGGATCTGCTCAAGGTGCTCCTGTTGCTGCTTCTTCTGCAGTCAAACTTTTTCTTTCAGCATTGCAGAAATACTGGGTGCATAGTGACCCTAAATTAATACTATGAAAAGGAAAGAAAAAATGGAAGTATCACATGCATAAGAACATCCTTAATGCCAATAAACCACACTGTTGGCACAAGGTAATGTGTGGGCTGATGGTGACTAGAGAGCAAGACAGGGAACAGAAACTCACAAGAAGAAATGAAACCTCACAATGTGAGTCAATCTGCAGGGAAGCAGAAAGGCCGAAACTGTGTAGAGATATGCACAGGAATAAACACAACACATAGCCAGTGTGAGTGGCTGATGACTGAGCACATGGAAACAGCGTATGGCACAAGATACAAGATTAGATCAGCAGTGGTTGAACTCAGTGTTAGACTTACCCCACCCAGCTTAGTGGTACCAGCTGGTATGGACTTCCCATCAGTGGGTCTGCACGTACCACATGTTGGGTGCATCCTCCATGGCAGTTGTCCTCACTCTTCCACTGTGATAACCACTCCAACTCATCTGCATTCATTGCAATACCTACTGGTGGGTGTACTAAAATTGTAAACTGACTGCTAAAAGCAGGCCACCAGTGATGTGTCCACTCTGGAGTTTACCATTGTTCTCAGTTCATGACTGTTTGCCAAAGATGGAGTACTGCTCATTGCAGGAACTTGACAGATGTGCACTCATTGCATTGTGCAACAGGATTCAGTGCCTGGAAAGCCTCATGAATGTAGAGAGAAAAGTTACACTACAGGTCTCATCCCCAATGGAACAAATTTATCATCACAAAGAGAAAATGGGTTGTGCTGAGGACACAGTTTCTCAACAATGAATTGTTTGCTCAGTAGAACTCAATTAGATAGTGTTACCTTGTGTGGTACATGATTCATCAATAAGCACTCTTCATTGAAAAGCACCCTTCAGTGAATACAGTGTGGAAGGTACTGCTGGAGCACGAATAACATCTCTACAATAAACAACATGTGCAAGCACGAACAAATGATTTTGTACTCTAAGTTCAATTCAATTGAAGGATTATCCATCACCGTGGTGCAGTGTGAAACTCTCTACAGTTCTTACCAAGATGATGTTTTAAACTGCTATAATATCCAGGTCTGGACTGATGAAAATCAATATGTTGTACTTGTCTCAGATTTTCAGCAATGATTCTCAAGCAACTTGTAAGCTGGCACTGAGCAAGATAAATTAATAGGACATTAGTTTTTGGTTGCTTGTTTGAATTGAGCAAGTTAGCTAGTGTTAATTTGTGATATTCTGCCCACAATTGTTAGGACTAATGGTTACCACTTTGAACAGCTGCTATGAACTTAATTTGTTGATTTAAGCTGTAAGTCATTTATGTCAATAAAAACCTACCAGTAAGTATTCATTCCTTGTAATAGTTCTTTATTGCAAAATACTCAGTTTGAAATCCTGTTCTGTTTTGTATAATTTTGACCGTAAACATTAAGGACACCCTCTAAAAGGCATTACTGAGTTGTTCAGATCTTTTGAAAGTTGTCTTTTGGGAGGGTCTGATGTGTGTGCCCAGATGAAAATTTTATACACATGGAATTATGGACTTGTAGTACTTTACAGGAGTGACTAGATTCAAAACACGGAATTTTTTTATCATTTATTATATGCGAACATAAAATAACTGCTGAATAGTGCCATCACAGATTTAGTAAATTTTCGTGTGAGCATTGCAGTTTGTAGACAGTTGATGTTGAATGGAAATTAAAAACTGCTAATATCTCAGGGATGGTCTTGTCTACAGACACATTCAGTTGACAATACTAATCATTTCAGCAATATGAGGCTGAAATTTCTTTAAAGTACTGCTAGGGAAGTGTTCCATTTCATAAATCTAATAAATTAAGTGAACTCACCAAACAGTGGAGATTCTGAGTCACAGATAGGCATGGTCATGTGTGTGTGGTGTGTGTGTGTGTGTGTGTGTGTGTGTGTGTGTGTGTGTGTGTGTGTGTTTTGCCTATTTCTGATGAAGACCTTGTTGGCCAAAAGCTTACTTTCAAAAAATGGCTCTAAGCACTTCTGAGGTCATCAGTCCCCAAAGCTTACTTTCTGACAGTCTTTTTGTTGTGCCTATCTGCAACTCAGCATCTCCACTATATGGTGAGTAGCAACTATCCTTTTCATAATATTGTCATATTCCACCATGATTTTCCATTGTTTAAATTAAGTGAACACACTTTATGAAATACACTGAAGTGCCAAAGAAACTAGTGTAGCCACGTGTATTCAAATACAGAGCTATGTAAATAAGCAGAATATGGCACTGTGGTTGGCAATGCCTATACAAGACAACAAGTGTCTGGCACAGCTGTTAGATTGGTTACTGCTGTTACAATGGCAAGTTATCAAGATTTAAATGAGTTTTAACATGGTGTTGTAGTCAGCGCATGAGCGATGGGACACAGCATCTCCGAGGTAGTGATGAAATGGGAACTTTCTCATATGACTATTTGACGAGTGTACCATGAATATGAGGAATCCAGTAAAATATCAAACCTCTGACATCGCTGTGGCCAAAAAAGGATCCTGTAAGATTGGGACCAATGACATCTGAAGGGAATCATTCAATGTGACAGAAGTGCAGCCCTTCCGCAAATTGCTGCAGATTTCAGTGCTAGTCCATCAACAAGTATCAGTGTGTGAACCATTCAATGAAACATCATCAATATGGGCTTTCAGAGCCAAAGGCCCACTCGCATACCCTTCATGACTGCACAACATGAACTTTTTCGCCTCACCTGGGCCCATCATTGCTGACATTGGATTGTTGGTGACTGGAAACATGTTGCCTGGTTGATAAGTCTTATTTCATATAGTGTTGATCAGATGGATGTGTACAGGTATTGAGACACTCTCATGAATCTGTGGACCCTGCATGTCAGCAGGGGACTGTTCAAGCCAGTGGAGGCTCTGTGATGGTGTGGGGCACGTGCAGTTGGAGTGATATGGGACCCCTGATACATCTAGGTGACTGGTGACACATACATAAGTATCCTGTCTGATCACCTGGATCCATTCATAACCATTGTGCATTCTGACGGACTAGGGCAATTTCTGCAGGACAATGTGACACCCCACATGTCCAAAACTGCTACAGAGTGGCTCAAGGAACACTCCTATGAGTTTAAACACTTCCGCTGGTCACAAAACTCCCCAAACCTAAACATTATTGAGAATATCTGGGATGCCTTACAATATGCTGTTCAGAAGAGATCTCCAACCCCTTGTACTCTTATGGATTTATGGTCAACCCTGCAGGAGTCATGGTGTGAATTCCCTCCAGGACTACCTGAGACATTAGTGGAGTCCACGCCACATCATGTTGCAGCACTTCTTTGTGCTTGCGGGGGCCCTACATGATATTGGGCAGGTATACCAGTTTCTTTGGCTCTTCAGTATAGTTTCACTTACTGTAACTTAATTTCAATCTGTCTTCATTCTACTTAACTTGAACAAACTACACTTATTGGCTGATAGTGATTTACATGGAGTGTATCACCACATTATGCAGTTTCCTTTAGACACATTCCAATCAATAGGTTACACATTAGCCCTAAATAGACAGCAGTGGAAAACTTGCTTTCCCTATTAGCTTCAGAATTTTGTGCATGGTCCCCACAAAACAATGGAAATGAGAGGAAGTCATGGTGGTATATGACACTGAGTGAGATGGCACAGGCAGTTAGCACAGTGGAGTTGCATTCAAGTGGACGATGGTTCAAATCTGCATCCGGGCCATCCAGATTCAGGTTTTCGATGATTTCCCTAAATCACTTCAGACAAATACTAAAAACTGTTCAAAGATGTGTGAATTCCTAAGGGACCAAACTGCTGAGGTCATTGGTACCTAGACTTACACACTACTTAAGCCAACTTAAACTAACTTTTGCTAAGAACAACACACACACCCATGCCCAAGAGAAGACTCGAACCTCTGGTGGGAGGGGCTGCGCAATTCGTGACATGGCGCCTCAAACCATGCGGCCTCTCTGCACAGCCCAGGATAGTTCCTTTGAGAGGGCATGACTGATTTTCCTCCCCACCCTTGAAACAATCTGAGCTTGTGTTCCATCTCTAATGACCTACATGACAACGGGATGTCTTCCTTTCTTACTTTTCATGATCTATGGCCACTCAACAGCTGCCCATCACTCACAGACACTGTGAGTGTCTATGGGGTATCCTTAAACTACTCTGACACAGCTGAGGAACACCTGAATGAGTGCTCTGTGTAAGGAGAATGTATAGATCTCCAGTGGTATTGTACAGCTAAACAAACAGATTCATATGCCATTCTGGCAGACCATTGTAACATTTGTCTGTGGCGTACAATGACAGATGCACCCAGTGGCCCAATTCCTCATACATAAATCTTCCATCAATATGTAACAACATGTACTTCAAAACATCAGGAGTTGCATTCCAAGTTTCAAGTGTCCAGTCATGGTGGTGCTGCAGCATGCTAATTTATGTGCCTTGTAAGATGAAGTTAGCAGAGGTACTAGGTAGGGCTGTGGTGTCTGTACCTCACAGTGGTATCATCCTGAATGGTACAGCTATTGTCTAGCTTTGGATTGCCGAGTGACCTTTTTCAACTCAGCCTGCTGTACCTTGGACTTGCTGTCTGTTGTTACAGTCTTGGTGGCCGTTGGCAAGAACCCTTGTCTGCATATTGTTGACTGCAGGAGACTCACTGTAAATCCTCAGTGTCCTGTGAAATGCCCAAACACCCTAATGATGTCACAGACAGTGTGTGTGTGTGTGTGTGTGTGTGTGTGTGTGTGTGTGTGTGTGTGTGTGTGTGGTGGGTGGGTCTGTTGGTGGATGGGTGGATGTGTAATGTCTTTTCCTGGTACTGTCAAACAGCCCTATTCTCTCATCTCGTCCATCTCATGTGTGCTTGTCACAGATACATGCTGTGTGACATCTCTCACTGACAAGGCTGCCAGTTGAAATACTCATATGGTATTTATTTGTGACTGATATTCACCAATCCGATGAACCGCTCTCTCATTGTCAATGCCAAGAATTCCTATTTTCTTACCATACAAGTACAACATGGGTATTACTTTGACAATTGCTTACACAGATATACTAAGAGATAATTAAAGTCTATGTTTATCATTACTACTAAACAAGTGTCATTTGTCAATGGAACCTTTGAGTTATTTATATTTTAGTTACAAAAATTCCAAGAACCCAAAGTTCAGAAAACAGGCAAGAAGCAGTTCTCTTCATCCAACACACATCTCATATAATTAACACAATGCTAAAACCAAGCAAATTTGGGCTGATACATATTGGTATTGATTGTCATTTTTCCTGCATACCATCTGCATAAGGAATAAATGGGAAGAGGGGGGGGGGGGCGAATTACACTGATACAATTTGTACCTTATGCCATACACCATACAGTGACTTGCAGAGTTCAGATTTAAATGATGCAGGTGAACATGTAGATTTGCAATTTCCACCCATAAAAACATTCTAACATAACTAATTGTGGGCTATAACTAGGGCTCTGGTACCAAAAGTCAGAGCTAAATAATTTTCTGCTCACAAAATGCAGAAGTAATATGATGTCCTCTGTACCTCATTTTTTTCTCTTGTCACTGCAGTCTAACTTACAGTTTCATCTTCTCCAAGGTACTCACTGAACATAGTTACACTCTATTAATAGCTATTGTTGGGAAAAATAAGTATCTTCAATTCTCTGTAGAAAGTTAGAAGCTAAACATTCTAAAAGTAAAAACTTCCTGGCACATTAAAACTGTGTGCCGGACCGAGACTCGAACTCAGAACCTTTGCCTTTCGCGGGCAAGTACTCTACTGACTGAGCTACCCAAGCATGACTCATGCCCCATCCTCACAGCTTTAATTCCGCCAGTTCCTGCTGTGAGGACAGGGCATGAGTCGTGCTTGGGTAGCTCAGTCGGTAGAGCACTTGCCCGCGAAAGGCAAAGGTCCCGAGTTCGAGTCTCGGTCCAGCACGCAGTTTTAATCTGCCAGGAACTTTCATATCAGCACACACTCCGCTGTAGAGTGAAAATTTCATTCTAGATTCTGAAAGTAGTTACAAAATGTTAATTCTTTCTTGTCACGACTGAAGGTTATGTCTTTTCTTAAATTGATATTCTTAACACCCCTACCACAAAAAAATTGTTTTCACAAATTTTTTTCCTTCTGCAGCTGGGGGAAAGAAAGAATGGACAGGACTTATTGGAGAATTGGTAAATGACAGGGCAGACATGATTGTTGCACCACTCACCATAAATCCAGAGAGAGCAGAATTCATTGAATTCAGCAAGCCTTTCAAATACCAAGGAATAACAATTCTTGAAAAAAAGGTAGAAAATATCATTAAATGAGTGAATTATGTACTACACTAGTTAAAATAAATACTATTCTACCTATATATCTCAACTTTGCAGCCTTCCCGCTCCTCAACACTTGTTTCATTTCTACAACCATTCAGTAATACCTTGTGGATCTTAGTTATGGTATCAGTGCATGTAGTTGCTTTGGTACTCTATCTCCTGGATCGTTTCTCACCTTTTGGCCGCTTCAAGCTAGCTAACAATGATGGAACTGAGGAGGATGCTCTAAACTTGTCCAGTGCAATATGGTTTGCCTGGGGAGTGTTGCTGAATAGTGGAATTGGTGAAGGTAAGAGGCTGCACTTTTCTTTATTTGCTAATTAACTAAATTATTCCAGTTAAACTAAGTGACCAACAACATGAAAAAATTGAATATGTCAGTACCACTTCGCAATAATTCCACTTCCTGCACAGTTTACTTACCACTAAGATGCAATGTATCTGTTCATCAGTCATACGTTGCCCAGCTGGCAGCTGGATAAATGACTTCATGCAGTTCTACAGTGCTGCTTATTGCAAATCCTTCCTCCTGACTGAACATGAGCTAGTCAGTTACCAACTTCACCACCAGTGTCCATACACACACACATGCACATATATACAGCCTCTGTAAAATTTTAGAAAATTAATGAAATATTGCATAGCCGCGATACATCTGATGTGAAGCTTTTAAAAATTCTGGTAGGACATGATATGTCTCCTGAAGATCCACCATCACCTGCTATCAAGTTTATATGTTATTATTATATCAGACACAACCACTCTAAATGGACACTGGTTCTGCCTACATTTGTTAAAGGTACAGCATTTCCATAAAAACGTGATGTTAAGTAGTCACTTGTCAAAAGTGATCATGGCAAAAAAATTGTCATGTGACTGGAATGCTATTTAATTGCTATATACTTCTACAGTTGCATAATGGCCTTGTGTATTACATTAGTTGTGGACAAAACAATTACTGTTATAAGTAAAATAGTAATAAAACCATTGACATACAAGACTACACATAAGAATAATAATGTATTCAGTAATGGCTCATTTCATAATAGAAGAGAGTAATGGAGAGTCAGTGTTATGAAACATTAGGAGAAGACTGCATATTGCACATTTGGAAACAAAAATAACATTCACAAGTTATTTCCAACTGATATTCCTCAGAAGGTTCCCATAGCTACTGTGACTAATAAAACACATGAAAAATTGAAACCTAATACAACTACACTTTTTGTTTTCTGTTAATACTAGGTACACCCAGAAGTTTCTCAGCACGTGTCCTTGGCATGGTATGGGCTGGTTTTGCTATGATAATTGTTGCCTCGTACACTGCCAATCTGGCTGCCTTCCTAGTGTTAGAAAGACCTAAAACAAAGCTTACAGGAATAAATGATGCAAGGGTATGTATGACATTCTCTGACTGCACAGAGTTTCTATAATTTACTCTCTTATGTAGTATTTTTATTTTATCATTGTGTTACTCATCCATTTGCATATCATGTTTCATATATGAAGGCAAATTAGAAAGTGTTTGCACCTATTTTTTTAGCCAAATTATGACTATAAATGTGAAGTCAACATATCCATTCCCAGTGTTGGACATTTCTTGGTTCACACTGGCCTTATGTGCAAGTAGCTCTAGCACACGGCACTGGTGTCAGTTGTTAAAGGTGGTCTTTGTGCTTCACACATCCATGGCATTAGAGCCACAAAGTGTGATTCATTTTCTATAGAGCAATGGACAAACACCAATTGAGATCTACAGGAAAATGCAGCCCACATAAGGGGAAAACTGTCTCATTTTGAGAACTGTGAGGTATTGGTCATGTGAGTTTGACATAATCCATGAAGTCTTGCATGACAATGAGTAGTCGTGGAGGCTGTGTTTGTCACTTACTAATGACAACATTTCCCACATAGATCCAATGGTGAAATCATATTGGCTTAGGAACATCATGGCCATTTTGTAGGAGCTTGTCATATCAAATGGGAGTACTTATGACATTGCTGATGAGTCGTTATGGTACCAGAAGTTTTCATGTTGGTGGGTGCCTAAGCAGTTGGATGACATAATGAAAGGTAAGAAAATTATGTCTTCACAGAATCATCTGGATCAGTACTCCAAGGAGGATGAAGGTTTCCTGGACTGCATTGCTACTGGCGACGAAACATGGATATTGCATTTCACACCAGAATCCAAGCAGCAGAAACATCAGCAGAGTATAGTGTGGAAGCATTCAGGTTCACCTGTGACAAAAAGGTCCATTCAGTGCCACCTGTTGGGAAAGTGGGATAGCCATGGACCACTCCTACTGGATTTCATGCCACAAGGTGCAACCATCAATGCCGACAGCTACTGTTCCACACTGTCGTGTCTGAGGGCTGTCATCAGGCAAAAGCATCAAGGGTGTCTTGATGTGGACAACTGATTTTGCTCTATGATAATGTGAGACCACATGTAGCAATCAGAATTCCTGAAAAGCTCTGGGCATTTCACTGGGAGATTCTGGACCACCAACCATACAGTTCAGACCTCTTCCCTAGTGATTTCCACGTTTTTGGACTGCTGAAGAAGTTCCTGGCAAGACAGCAATTCACAAGTAACAATGAAGGTAAGACAGCAGTCCAACGGTGCTTCTATAGTCAGCCGGATGAATTCTACGACATAGGAATCTCAAATTTAGTGCTGCAATGTGACGAACGTGTGTACTGGTGTGGGGACTATGTGGAAAAATAGTGTAAGATATGCAGAATGGGATGTATATTTGTCATTACCTGTGTGTACCTTACTGTGGCTAGTAAAAAATAGGGGCAAAGACTTTCTGATTTGCCCTCATATCTTACCATATCTGAAAACTTCCAGGGATGCTGAGTGAGTCAAAAGTGTGAAGCAAACATTTACTAGATATTGTAATACTAAAGGTGATACATTATAATCTTCCAAAAAATATGATATAATTGTATGGATAAAAAAATGTACTCACCAAACGGTGGCAGAAGAAAACATAAAAATTAAGGACATGTACAAGCTTTTGGAGCTAGTGGCTCCTTCTTCTGGAAGAAGGGTTGAAGGGGAAGGAAGGGGGATAAATAAAAAGGACTGGTGGGGCTTAGGAAGTGGGGAGAGTTATGGGAAAATTAGGAAGAACCCCAGGTCAGGAGAGACTTACCAGACATATTCCTATTACATATGGACCAACTAGCAGCCATGAGTGACCTACAAGTTAACATGAAATCTGGATTATGGTGACACTTAGCATTTTCTGTACAACTTTGACAGAAGTTAAAATTGTGCTATGTGCCAGAAAAAAATCTGGCATGATATCCTTTAGACAAATTGTCTTTCATTTACCCATCAGTTACTTAACAGAGTGAGTGCCTTAGAAAATATTGTTGCTCTGCTGGTTATACGTCTCATTTGTGCAGTTTCCATTAGTTTTGAGGATATTATTACTTATTCATGGGAACACTTATCTGTGTGCCACATGAGGTGGTGTACTAGTAAGTCAGTGGACTCACATTTGGAAGGTTGAGAGAACAGGGTTTCAGTTCACCATCCAACCACCCAAGTATAGGTTTTACATGTTTTCCCTTAGTTGGTCATGACAAATGCCGAGATGATTGGTTTGAAGAGAGCATAGCTGATTTTCTTTCCTATCCCTCTCTAACTGAAGCTTGTGCTCTATCTCTAATGACCACATCACTGATGGCACATTAAAGTCAGATCTTCCTTCTTCTCTTACTGCTCTATGTACTGTAAGCGTGGAGGCTTGCTGAGTTACTACTGCATTAGCTGCCATGTGTAGACCCAGGATCTTCATATTCATGAAGTTTGTAGGACACTAATGAGGTAAATATTAAGTTTAATTTTTGCAAATTCTGAATTAACATCTTTTGCATATGGGTAATTTGTATTGATTTTTGTACCAGAACACACAATACTACCCAGAACATCAGACAAGTATTAGTTTTGTAGGTTGCCTATACCACACTTCATGTGACACTCTGATTATTAGCCCATAATATTACTGGGCATACAAATCAAACATACTTGGATGTACTGGTCTTAGGGGTGCAAGGACTCTTAAGTGCCTTGCAGAAGCTACAGAAAAATATTAAGTTACAAGCTATCAACAGCATTCTTACTGTTTCCTTTCAGAGAATAAATAGTTATTTATTTCTTTGTTTCCTCAGAAAACTACACTGTGTGACAGGGAGTAAAAGTACATAAAATTTGTATAGATTCTGCTGCAAATCCAGCCAAGACAGGTTTTTTGATCACCTGACCAACATGTTGATTTCACTTCTGCATCTACATACATTCACTGTGCAGTGTATAGCAGAGGGTACTTTGTAAAATTGCTAAGCATTTCCTTCCCTATCCCACTCACAAATGCAGTGAGGTGTGTGACTGCAAGGAATTTTACTGAGGAAGATTCATTTTAATTGTGAAGATTAATATTTATTTCTTGACCAATTTGGTTTTTGTTAGATAAAGAGTTAAACTGTTTGTCAGAAACCAGTTAGAAACTGCTTCAGCTAAAGTCTTCACTAAGTATGACAATGATATCTGCACTTGCAAATGTTACATCTTTGGAGAAGCCAATTAAGTGAATTTGGTAGATAATACTTATATGTTTAAAACATGATCCCTTAAGGGATATGATTATGTACATCAGAACAGGAACAAATTGTAGTTTTGTCTGGGAAGAATGGTGGGAACATGGCAGAGGTGTGTGAAACATGTAGGTTAATATGGGGAAGCTGGCTTGCACCTACACAGGGATCAAGGTAGGGGCCTGCTATTAGAACTGGTGAGAAGGCAGTATAGGGGGAAAGAGAAGGATACAGAATAAGAGATGTTGGTAAGATAAGGAAGAACATATGGTTAATAATATGATACTGGAATGTACTGGTTGATATATAAATAATGGAAGGAGTAGTGGTAACGACTCACTGTATGGTCGAGACATTGAGCATTTGACAGATCCATAAACAAAACAGAAAATGTTGCTGAGCTTTAAGACAAGCTTTTCCAAGCTAATTAACACAAAACACACCTACACATATTGGTGTATCTAACTACATGTCTCCACAAAGCAGCTCCACACAGCAGCTATTCAGCATGGGCAAGAGGAGAAAGGCGGCAGGGAAGGGGTGATAGAGGTGGAGGAAAGGATGGCTGTTTATTGGGAGGAAGAGGCACCAATGGAACAGAATAGGAATGTGACACTGGTGACTTTACCCTGGCACAGACAGGGGGACTTTCATGTGGTTTACAATGATGTGGAAGAGTCGGTTAGGAGGAGATAAGTGACACGATACAGAAAGAAGGAAACTGTGAAGGAGAAAGTGTGCTACTGGGTATTAGAGTGTGCTACTGGGTATTAGAGGTACCAGTGTGTACAGCAATCTGGGCCACAACCTCTGAAGGTCTTGCTGTACGGTGGTACAACATGCAATGTGTGGTTTTCATGAGCAATACAGAGGGTGGAAATGATGTTTATGTTGATCTCTGTTCCAATTTTCTGTACAGGTTCCGGACCTCTTGGAACCAAGGTGATGCAAAACTTTCTTTGGTGTGTGTATTTTGGCATTCAGAAAACAGGTTTCTGATTGAAATTTTGTGAAATGATTTTCCATGACAAAAAACATCTCTGTTTTAATGATTAGAAACCAACTTGCATATCATATTTACAACAATCTCTCCCATATTTCATGATAATACAAAAGAAACTGCCCTTTTTTTTAAATTTTTTGATATTTTCCATCAGTTCTGTATGGTAAAGAGCCCATACCACCCAGCAATACTCAAGAAGAGGACCAAAATGTGTAATGTAGGCAGTCTCTTTAGCAGATATGTTGCACATTCGAAGTATTTTGCCAATACAATGAAATCTTTTGTTTGCTTCCTCACAACACTTTGTACCTGATGGTTTCAATTTAAGTTACTAACAATTGTAGTCCCTATGCATTTAGTTGTATTGTCACCCTTTAAATTTGTGTGATTTATTGCGTAAGCAAAAGTTAATGGTAATTTTTTTAGCAATCATCTGGAGGACCCCATGCTTTTCTCGTTTAGGGTTAATTTCCACTTTTCACAGCATACAGATATCTTGTCTAAATAATTTAGCAATCAGTTTTGATCTTCTGATGACTTAAATAGATGGTAAATGATAGCATCATCTGCAAACAGAGTAAGAGAGCTGCTCATACTGCCTGCTAAATCATATTTAAAGATTAGGAAGAGCAGAAGACCTATAACACTTCTTTGGACAACCCCAAATATCACTTCTGTTTCATTTCATGGCTTTCTACCAATTACCCTATGAACTGTGGCCTTTCTGACAGGAAATCACATATCCAGTCACACAATTGAGACAATACTTCCATAGGCACACAATTTGGTTAGAAGTTTTTTTTTTGAGGACTGGTGTCAAAAAACCTTCTTGAAATCTAGAAATATGGAATAAATTTGAGGTCCCCTGTGGCAGTATTCATTACTTTGTGTGAATAAAGAGCTAGTTGTGTTTCACAAGAATGATATTTTATGAATCTATGTTGCTTATGTGTCGGTAGATTATTCACTTTCAAGTGTTTGATAATGTTTGAACATATCACTCCTTCTACTCATTAGATGAATTTTTGGATATAGTAAGTGGGTAATTTCCCCAAACCCCACCAAAACAATATTAAAAATAGTAAGTGACATGAAATATTTTGTGTAGTATAATATCTTGTATAGACATCTTTTATTAACCTGACACGTTCCACATCATTACGAAGTGTCGTATTCATGGTCTATGGAACAAGTGTTTATCTAATCTAATCTAATCATATATTCCAAAATACTACTCCAAAAATTATTTCAGTGATATGGGTCTATAATTCAGTGGATTTCTTATACTTCCTTTTTTGTGTATTGGTGTGACCTGTGCAACTTTCTAGTCCTAGGTATGGATCTTTAATTGAGCAAGTCATTGGACTAAAAAATAGAGCTATTTCATCAGCATACACAAAAAGGAACCTAACTGGTGTGCAATCTGGTTCAGAAGACTTGCCTTTATTAAGTTGCTTGAGTTGGTTTGCTACACAAAGGGAACCTACATCTAAATTACTCATAGCAGCAGCTGTTCTTGATTCAAATTATACAATATTTATAGCATCATCTTTGGTGAACGAATGTCAGAAAAACATGTTTAGTTTCACATCTAAATTAATGTAAGTCCAAGCATGGCTACTTCATTGTGCATGGTTATTACAGTTATAACATTAAGCACAGTTCCAAAGAAATGGAAACTCACCGACTCATTAAGTACATGGTGCAGTCACATTAATGTGACCACCACTAATGTCTTACACCAACATGCAATAATCAGTTACAAACAGCAGGTGGCAGCACTAGCAGTGGAGGGTATATTAAACATGTTGGGAGGAAGCAGAAACAATGCAGTCATTGTCATGATACAGAAATTGAGTGATTTATCTGATGCACAAAACAGTATTATTATTGACTTTTGGGACAAGATTGGAAATATTTCCAAAATGGTTAAGTTTGTAAACTGTTCGCATGTTATCATGGTTGAAGTATACCATGCCTGGCAAAATGGCACTATCCAAAATCAGTGCCAACGATACTGTGGTACATCATGGGCTATAGATGAATGGGGTGAACAACATCTGTGGAACATGTATGGGCAAAAGGACATGGAACTGTAGAGCAACTGACCACCCAGGTGAACCAAGAGGCTACTAACAGTGTCTGCTCAACATCTGATCAGCAAAAGTTGTTGTGTATGGGCCTCCTCAGTAGGAACCTGGTTCATGTATCCATGCTGGCTACCATTCATTGATTACAAAGGCTGGAATTTGCATGCCAACTCTGTAACTGGATGTTCACTGAATGGTAACAGGTGGACTTTGGCATGTATGGGCCTGCAACAACAGTTGGAAGGGTCCAGGCTGAAGGAGGGAGCATTGTGATCTGAGGAATGTTTTCATGGCATTATCTGGGTGATCTCATGACGCTTGAAGGCACAAAGGATCAACACAAGTATGCATTTATTCTTGGAGCCCATGTCCCCCCTTTATACAGTTTGTTTCTTCCTTAGCACTATGGCATCTACCAGCAGGTCAATTCAAAGTGTCATACAACTCTCAGTATACACGTGTGGTTCAAAGAGCACCAGGATGAGTTTACTGAAGTCCCCTGGCCACCAAATCATCTGGATTTAAACCCAGTCAAGAATCTGTGTGACAACCTCAATCGGGCCGTTCGTTCCACTGATCCTCAACCAAGAAACTTAGCATAGATGACCACAGCACCTGAGTTTTCATGGCTCCACATCCCTTTTGGCACCTTCCACTACCTCATTGACTCTCTTCCTGCATACCCATGATGCCAAAGGTGGTTATTCAGGCTTCTGACAAGTGGTCACATTAATGTGACTGGACCATGTAGAAACACTATACAAAAATTTTATACCAGTTCACTGAGTGCAGGTAACAGGCCCATCACTAGTCATGAAACAAATGCAAAGCACAGAAGACACTATCCACACAATAATCCAATCCAGTCAAAGTAAGCAGCAGCAGTAGTTGTAGTTCACTTCATAGAGGTGGTCAGATAACAGCAGCTAGCAAAGGAAAACTGAAAGTGAATCATCTTCCACACAGCCTTATATTGCCCCATATTTCACATGGCCAGCCTTAAATATTGGAAGCTTCTTCACTAGGACTTTCTTCACTGGTCACAGATGATGTTGTGCATATCAGTAGTCCATATCTTCCATTTGCATGTCCTGCAGAGCTACTAAATCACTCCCCCTCCCCCCATGAACAAGTGTGTAGGACTGGAACCTACTTGGCTGGGAGGCAGGGGAGGATCATGTGGCAGAAGTGGCCAGGAGCTGAGCTATCATAGCCATCAAGACAACCTGGCACCCCTGCACTTCCATCAGGGACCCCTGGATCCACCCTGAATTCTGTTCAAAGGTGCATGCCCATACAACTACACCCAAACAGAACTATGGCTGTATCAGCATCATGTTCCATAGGTGAAATGGGAGATCCAACAGCGTCCTGTGAGGGTGCCCATGTAAGAGGGCCACCAAACCTCAACAACTGATGGGTGTACATCTGTAAGAAGGCAGGAATACACTGAACACAGAAGCCATTGAGCACAGAAACCAATTTCTTATTGTATGAAGAAACTGTTCTGCCAGCCCATGCGAGCCTGAAAAGTGTCATGACATGGTAAGATGTTTAAAACATTTTGAAATTGTTAGTTGTGAACTGGGGACCATTCTTAGCCACCAGCATGTGGGGTGCACCCTCTATTATAAAAATACATCCCAAGGTTAACATAATGGACAGTAACAAAGTCTGCTGGAGGCAGATAACATAGGAGAAATGCGGCAAGGGCTCCACAATGATTAACCACATGGAAACCAAGAAAGCACCTCCAAAGTAAGTGTTAATTTGGACTTGAGACTGCATCAGTGCTGGCTATGAAGAGAATGACAGGGGTGGGGCCATCTGGTGTGCCTGGCAACTGACACACTGTTGATCCACCCATGCAACATTATCATCAAGACAAAACCAGTAGATGTTGTGACATGCTAGCTATTTCATCCTGGAAATCCCCCACTAGAATTAATCCAGGAGTTGGAGCACCCAGCATTGCAGACAGGATGGTACCACCAGCTGGAAGCATTTAATCATCTTCTGTAATGAACACCACACCTTGGCAGACCTGAAGTTGGTGCCACAGAGGGAAAAAAAACAACAAAAGCCAGGCAGTTCCACACAAGAGAGATTGATAGGTCAACACAACTCAACATACAGCACACCCATTGAAGAAGCTGGTTGTGCCTAATCACTGTACCAATGTCCTGGGAATTTATAGGGAACTCATCAAGTAATTGCTCCACCTCCATAGTGGAATGGGCAACACAGTTGACTGCCATACAGAAGATCTATGTTTGATTTCTGGTCCAGCTAGGGATTTTTCCTTGGTAGGAGGACTGGTACAGGGTACACTCTGCCACATAGGGCCAACTGAGGAGATACTTGACCAGTTAGTAGCAGTTCCAAGGTGAAGAAGCTCAACAATGACAGGGAGAGCGGCATGCTGACTTCATGCCCCTCCATACCACATCCAATGACACCACTGGCAGAGGATGACACAACAGTCAGTTGGGCCCAGTTGGTGCAACTAGGGCCATAATGCAGAACATCAAGTGATTGCTCCAGTTGATTGTCTAACTGAAAGCAAACTATCTCCTGATTACCAAATTCAGGATCCCAAGGCAACAGAATGCATCTGCACTAGAATGTTGAGTGCAAGTGTGAAAGTGGTCATAATATTGGAAATCTGTGAAATTCAGAGCCCATCCATGAATGTGATGTGCTATACACAGTGGAAATGTTTCCTTAGGTCCAACCAATGATGAGAACAGTCTGTGATCAATAATAAGATGAAGTTTTTGACCATGGAAAAAAATATGAAACTTATGAACTGTAAATATTAAGGCCAACAGTTCCTTTTCAATCTGTGAATAATGTACTTGTGTTGGAGTAAGCATCTTTGACATAAATGCTATTGGCCTTAAGAACAACCCTGATACTGTTTTTGGACACATCTCTTGCCAACACTAGTGGTAAGTGAGGCAATAAGTCATAAGAGAAGGTCATGACTAGAGGGCCAGTTTCAGTTTCTGAAATGTAAGAGGGGAAACTCCTTTTATGGAGTTTAGTGGGTGATATATGGAGAGTACCTATGGAATAAACTGAGCATAGTAATTCATTTTTACTGTGAATGCTTATTTAGGTACAGTCATGTTGTGAATAGCCACTACATATCCTTTTGTGAACCAAAGGTCCTCTTAATTGAAGATATTGAGTAAATAAGGGGCCACTAGTTGAAAGAAGGCATATTTTTAAAAAATAGCTCTTTTTTCTTTCTGTTCAAGGGCTGCAAAATCCAGACGTAGATTGTGCAATTTTCTTCTGTCATGTGCCCAGTGACCAAAATATCATGAAGATAATTCCTGAAGCAGTCTGTTCAAGAAACCTCTTCAATATGGTGAGGTGCTGGTCACTACAAAAAGCAACCTATTTTATTAACACAGTCCAAATGATGTGTTGAACATTAAAATCTTCCTTAAGTCTTCATCAAGAAGCAACTAAAAATGCACCTCTTATAGATCAATTTTACAAAATAGTTTTCCTCCTGAAAGTATAGAAAAAAGTTCATTTGGACTAGATGAGAAAGAAGTATCAGCTTGTGCATTAATGATTTGCTCGAAGTCTTCACACAGCCAAAGAGAGACCCCAGACTTCCTAACCACAACTAAAGATGAAGCCTACTGACTGCAGGAAATGGGGAACAAAACCTGTACTTCTAACTTAAGCTCATCATTAATGGGCAACAAAACCAGGCAAACTTCACAAAACCATGGACTTGTTGTTGTCTTTAATTCATTTGCCTGAAAGTCAACAACCTTCCCCAAGAATGGTTCAAACAGTGACAAATTGCATACAAAGTGTATCAATGGTTTCACAGAGTACTGACAATCCAATGGAGGGAACTTTATAATGTTATGAAGATTCAAAGGCTGAATATGCATCAAGACCTAAATGTTTCCAGCCAACAGATCCACCACAATGAAACATAACAATATCTGAGAAATCTGATATTAAGTGACCATCAGTTGCACATGACCTGAAAGTGGCACCTCATTGTGACCATATGTCCACAGCATTGATTAATGATTGACACTGATATCCCATTATGAAAAATAAAAAGTCACTGGAATATCTTGAAACATTGAATGTAATAAAATTTTATAAAGTGTCAACATGCCTGCCTGAAATGTTATTAATTTGAATCTGCTGGGGCCATTACAAGGTGCTCAATAAGCTACAGCCTACTTCTGGACTGTGACCTGTACATAAACACTAATAAAACTTGTCCTTATAATGTGTACAATCCTATATGGGACACAAGGAAAAACAGGCCAGGCAACTTGCAAACAAAGTGTATCAATGTGAACAGTGCTTAGTATTGGTGAGGGTTTGTGGAGAATGAGGTCAGTTGGCCGCATTGAATCCAACATGTTGTTTATAGTCTGTTACAGAAACCTGACACACTGTATCACTATGACTTTGAGATTCCTGTAAAATGTCAAAGTCTTCTGGAAAAGTTTATTGTGCAGCTTGTACTACTTCAAATGCATATGCAACTAGCAACATTTCAGCCAGGGAGAGATCAGCATGTTGTTAGGCTTGCATGCAGACATCCTTATTCAAGGCTAAGTGAATGACAACATTACATATTAAACTTTCTGTGTATGACTGACCACACACACACACACACAGATCTGCAGTCCAGGATGCATAGCTTTCAACACCTGACTTTTGGTGTAAGAATTCTGGCCTTGCCACTACTGCACACATTTGGTTGGAAAATTAGGAGAATATGTCAAACAATGGTAACACAGATGGATCAAGCAATTTGCAACCATATAATATAATTGGGAATTTGTAGGAAACAAAAAGACCTATAGCCAATTCTGACATTTGACATCACTTACCTGAAAGTGCTGCATGAGGCATTTTTGACATACTTTAGTCTTCTCAATCCTCATTAAGTGACTTAAATGCTGATATGATGCAGCAAATGTGACTGCTGTAGCATAGAGCTATTTAAGAACTTGACCAGTTCCTGATGCTGGTTAGCTGTAGATGTGAATGTCCAAAAAATTTCATATCCATAGTAGCGCTTAGTGACCCAAACCTGGGACCTCCTTTTCACCAAATTTGTAACCTTCACTTTAGGGCCAACAAACATTAATTGAACACAACATTAATGTTCTGTAACAATAGATAATATTACTCATTAGTTTACAACACCAAACAATAGTAGTTCCTGACAAATTAATATAAGCACAAGCATGACTACTTTGTTGTGTGTGCTTATTGCAATTCTAATACTAAGCACAGTTTGACAGAACTCTTATGATGGTGAAAACCACACATTCAACAATTTGAAGCACTATACAGAATTGTTACATCAGTTCTTGGAGTGCAGATAACAGGCCCATCATTCTAGTCTTGCAGTAATTGGAAAGCATGACAGTCATTATTCAAACATAAGTCCAGGTAAACAACATTACCAGTTGTAATTTACTTCATAGAGAAAGAGTCAGATAACAGCAGCTAACAAAGGAAAACTGACAGTGAGTCATCTACCAGGTGACTTTATATTGGCCCACCACTGAATTTCACAGGATCAGTCTGCAAGATTGGTGGCTTCCCCATTAGAGGTGCCCTCGTCAGCTGTGGACAATGTTATACATATCATTACACCCAAACCTTCCATTTGCAAGTCCTATGGTGTCACTAAAGAATGATTAAAAATTTATAAGCTTGAAGTTTAATTTTAACAAGAGATCATATTTGCTCACACTCATTAATAACTGAAGACTTTCTTCTGAAACATGAACTCTGTTGTTAGATGAAGATCACAAACAGCAGGATCATTGTTGACTTTCTACAAATACTTAGAAAAAAATACAGAGGCAAACAACTGTGACTCATTGCTTCAGTTTCACAATTTACAAATATGATCTATTTTCCAAAACCTTATTAGTGCTGTTCTTTTTGCCTAAGGCCAAAAACAACACTACTCATAAAAAATAAAGCACCTCATATCTAGCTCTGATCTGAAGTGTGTGAACTCATGGGAAAGTTCGTTTATTTTCAGATTAGTGACTCTCATCATATCCTTTCAGTGTCAATGCAAAAGTGCCACAGTAATAAGTACAAGTTATTATCAAATTTAAAAATACTATTTCTGAAAACCTGCCCATTATGTCTGACAACAGATGCTCTGTAAAAGGAACTCAATTGCACTACAGTATTGGCTTCATTCAACACTGTTGTATTTATGGCATTGTTTGAATGCTATCTTTATTTTACATGAACCTTCATTTTTCATCTATATATTCACTATATCTGTAATGCTTGATCAAACAATATGTTCATATGGTAAATACAGCACTGAAATTTTCTCTTCACAACCACATAATTTGTTTTTTTAAATGCACCTCATTACTGAACTATCAACAACTGTGAAACTTCCTGGCAGATTAAAACAGTGTGCCCGACCGAGACTTGAACTCGGGACCTTTGCCTTTCGCGGACAAGTGCTCTACCATCTGAGCTACCAAAGCACGACTCACGCCCGGTCCTCACAGCTTTACTTCTGCCAGTATCTGTGGCTAAGCCATGTCTCCGCAGTATCCTTTCTTTCAGGAGTGCTAGTTCTGCAAGTTTCGCAGGAGAGCTTCTGTAAAGCTTGGAAGGTAGGAGACGAGATACTGGCAGAAGTAAAGCTGTGAGGACTGGGCGTGAGTCGTGCTTTGGTAGCTCAGATGGTAGAGCACTTGCCCGCAAAAGGCAAAGGTCCCGAGTTCGAGTCTCGGTCGGGCACACAGTTTTAATCTGCCAGGAAGTTTCATATCAGCGCACACTCCGCTGCAGAGTGAAAATCTCATTCTGGTACCAACAACTGTCATAGCACCACCTCTCCTTTATTAATGGATAGAGAGACAAAATATAGATTGGGACTCTTTTTCATCATAAAGGAACCCAATTCTCATTTATGTTTAAATTGTATGAGAGGGCGACTGAGTTCCTTCATGGAGAAAAGAGTTCAGAACTGTATTTTGTCTCTCTGTCCATAAATACAGGAGAGGTTTTTAGTATTTTTTCTGAATCCTGAGGGATCAAAAATTTTGTTTGGACATAACTCAGGTTATTTATGTCACTAGTAGGTAGCCCCAACTTAGATTACAGACACTATCACACTAAAAGTAGTTCCTTTAGCAATAGCAGCTGCTCTCAAGGGTACAATTCTCATTATTGCCCTCCCTTTCTTTACTTTATCAAAAGCAGAGTGTTTAATTCTGCTTCTTAGTGGTTTAAATTTGATAATTACAAAATTTTCTCGACTGACTGTTCACTGCAAATTTAGATTTTCTCAACAAATCTCGATGATGAAGTCTTCTTGGACTATCAGCCAAGTCAAAGCATCATTCTGTGGCAGTGTTTCAACAAGTAGGAAACTTGTGACTCTAAGCTTTCCTGGCGTATGTGTTGTAAATAGTCTTCACAGGTTTGCTGGTGGCAAACCCGTGAAAACTGTTTACAAGTAGGAAACTTGTTGAAATGTTGGTGCAGAATGACACCTTGACTCAGCTGATAACCTGAGAAGATTTAACAATCAGATTGTTCACTCTTCTGAAAACTTTTGTGTGTTATTTGAACATCATATGTCACTAATCCACTTCAATCATTGAATCATTCAATATCCTAAATATTTTCCTTACACACACACACACACTTATGTTGTTGTTCAGTGATTTATTAATAGAATACTTACCAAAAATGTCTCTCTAGTGATGTTAGTGGTATGTATTTATGTAACAGTGTACACCAGCTTTGTATGATTATGTGACAAAAATCCTTTAGCAAAAGGATGGAAAGCAAATTTGATAACCCAGGGCGATAATAGGAATAGATTTTGGTTGGTTTGTGGGGATTGAAGGGACCAGACTACAAAGGCCATTGGTCCCAATAGATTTTAATGATCATAAAAACTTATATAACCACATTTCAGAATAAGATTTATTTGATGACTCAATTTTTGTAAATTATGACTCTCGATAGACTTATACTAAAATATTCTGTAGGAACTATAGAGTAACATAAAACAGATTATTTCTTTGTAGATAGCAGGTTAGATCATGCATTAAAAATGCACATGTAAAACATTATTCATCCATCCTTATAATGTGTATTATCATAAAAATACTAATTATTTTAAATGACATCACAGTAAAATAATTAACATTTGATTAAAAAGGACAATTTTGCCTCTTTACTTTCAAACTGACACATTTATTTTTGCACATGAACCTCATTTAAGCTTCTATTAATAGTTTTTTAAATTGATCGTTGGCATATATTTTCATATTTCTTGATTAATATACATATTGATGGTATCTGTCCAGCTTCATTTATTATTTTTACTTTTGTAGAATGTAGCAGGTAATATTCTTTAACCAAATGTGTGTTTTTTTCTTTTGAAATGAAACCCTCCATTTACTAAAAGGTATGTCTTTCAAAGACAGAAACGCTATATTTGTAGAAGGGACTACTGCAACAATTAAAAAATTCACACTTGTGCTCCATAATAAAGTTTCATTGATAGCATATTAAACACATGTTTTGTGGAATCACAGAGAATATTCTTTTTGTATAATTCAATTCTCTATGCACTATTAATTTTCAGTCTGAGTACCTATTGTTAACTTTACTTAAATTCTACAGTTAAGGAATACTATGGAGAACTTAACATGTGCGACTGTAAAGGGGTCAGCTGTAGATATGTACTTCAGAAGGCAAGTTGAACTGTCAAACATGTATCGTACTATGGAAGCAAATAACTATGATACTGCAGAAGAGGCAATAAGGGATGTTAAGCAAGGGTAAGTTCTTTGACCGAATGAAAAGGCACATCTAGATAATTAGATGCAACTTAATTTTTTAGTGTCCAGGATACCACACTGAATGATTTCTTATGCTATTGTACAATGTGCAGTTCCATCCTCAAATAAATATATGATCAGTGCAACATAATAAATTTGTTACAAAAAATTTTACATGTTGTGGAAACTATCTCCCATATCTGGTGGTTTTCAATTCATACACCATTCTTCACCAGTGAGAGGAATCTGTATGTATAAGTTTATTGATTACTTTAAAATAGGTATCACAGAGTGTACTAGGCAGCTCAAAATAATAATAATCTAGTTATGTTAAAACTCAGCCAATGGCCACATCAGCAAATGGCAAATTCGAGATGAAAAATGAACAAGCATAAAAAAGGCAGAATGTCAGTCACCATAATGTCAAACTTTTAAGAGATGTCTAGATATATGTAAAAATTGATATATTTCAGTTTTGGAACATCATCATCAGAAGGAGGTAACTCAAATAAATAATACACATTTCCTTCCTGTGCCACAGAGAAACTACTGAAGCCTGAAACTGGTTGTACAGAGAAGAATGATGGCATTAAGGGAAAAGAGGAGTGGTAGGGGCTGGAAGTAGAACAGAAAAAACTGAGGCATAAAAAGGCAGCAGTAAGGGTTGAAGAGAGGGGACAGAGGGAGAAGATGTTGAACCCTACTTATATACTGTACCACTCCTATCCCATTAGCTGAAGAATTAATTTAAAATAGAGAGCCTCCCCTACTTAAGGTATTTCATCAGCTTGTCAGTAAAATCACTCCACATTTTGCTCCCAGCCAAGCGAAAAGACAGATCCAATTTAGTCCACAGTAGATATAATGGTAAGAAAAAGTGAGACAGTCACAAACAGTGAATGAGAAAAATAGGTCTTTTAAGAAAGTAATTGATCCAAAAAAGAGAGAATGACAGAAAGAGAAGTAAACAATGTAATGAAATTTCAAATTTAATTATAAAATGCCTATCTACACAGTTTAAAGGTACTGGTGTTGTGGAACAAGAAGGGGGTTGAGACTCTAAATTCACAGATTGCTGGAGCTCCTGGACATAATCTTCTGGTGGTTGTTCATGCATGTTAATAGCTGATTGGTAATTTTTATTGTGTGCACTATTTCTATCCTCTATCCTATTTTCTGACTCAACCGAAGAGCATTTTTGAACTACACTTTTTTTCCACTACTTCCCCACTTCATTTAATCATTATCCCCACTCTTTTCTTCAGGCATGTGTATACTTCTTGGCCTTTATGTACACAATTATTCACTTGAATCTCACTGCATTCTCAGAATATTTTGTACATTGGTCTTAGTAATTTTAATTCTCTAAAGAAGAACAAAACTCTACACAGTTCAAGAAGAAGTAACTCACTTTTCTACTTGAGTATATGGGTGGTGTTTTGCCCTGGTGTCATTCTATTTCTGTTGTTAGTTGTGATAGGAATCTTTCAGATCACACAAAACTATTATTTTTTAGTCTTCATAGTTTTCAAGCAGCTCACATTTTTTTCTCCATGGGTTCTTTTTAATTCTTCAGTCCACTGTGTTCCTGGCTGATGGCAACTTCCCTCTCTGGCAGTACTTCTCCTTTGTTATTTTTTGTCTGTATATGTTTCTGTTGAAAATGTCTGATGAACTTATATGAGCCTTTTCTAAATACTTTTTCACCTGCTGGATGCATGGTATGGTTTTGAGTTGAGTTATTGATGTTGCGGTTTTGTGAATGATGCTGTCTGTGAATAAGCCCATAAAATTTCTATCCCCATTTTCGTAAATCTGCCATGGGATTTGACAATTTTGCAGTTCTTATTTGGCATTATAATCTGTGTTCATCATCTGTTGTTTTGGAGCTGAGTATTCTGTGTTTTCAATCTACTAATTTTCGTTACTTTAAAGGGATGTGGACTCAGATTTTCAACGAAAATAACGAATTTTTTACTATCTTATAATATTTTATAAGACCAACTCTTTGAAATTATGTATTGAACATGGTTGTACTCCAGATGTAATCATATTAATTTATCAGTTTTCTGATTTGGTGCATACAGTTTTTTTCACTGAAAACTTTTGTGACTGGCTGGAAATCTGTCAGTCTTATTTCCCATTGATTATTTTGTGTAGTATATGACATACATGAAGTTCCATTGTTTGCCAAAATAGAAAATAGGCTTTTCTCATTTTCATTTTATATCTTTGAATGTAGTATTCTTTGTAATTTGGTGAACATGGTTATTATTTCAACAACATTCTTGCTCACTGTTGCACTGCTTGTGTTTCAGACACTGGGTGTGAAATTAGAACACTTTCAGAAACATTTTTAATTTTATGAAAGAGTATAATGAGATTATGGACATACCAAACCATAGTAGCTAAAGGAAAATTGAGTAACACAGTCAAACGATGAGTATTTTTGGAATGTGAAATCAGGGGTAGAATTTTTTTTATACATGTTTTGAGTGCAGGCATAATTTTGCAGATGGATTGGTTAAGCTTGTAAAGCAAAAAAATTGTCGATAAAATTTGATGATGTAATAGTAGATGGGAGCTATTAGTGGGTATTACAATACTTTATTTTCATGTATATGATGCAGTGGTACCATTTAAACAAGACAAAATTACAAAATGCTAGGTTCTTGAGATATTGGGATTTCCTCTTGGCTCCAAGATGGTGAGTGCCATGTTGGCCTTAGATTATGCTAGGTTACAAAATACAAACTACTCTCTCAAATGTTTACTAAGGAGTACAAGATAGTTGAAATATCAACAATATTAGAAAAGAGCAGTTTGCTGCTCACCATAAACGTGACATGTTGAGTTTGTAGACAGGTACAATGAAAAGAATGCTACATATTAGCTCTTGGCCAAAGCCTTCTTCAGTAAAGAGAAGTGCTCACACATTCACATAGGCAAGCACACATTACATACACAGAATCGTTACCTGTGGGTATCTGACCAGGAGTCTGGCCAGAGTGGCCAGGGGAAGTGGTAATGTGTGTGTGTGAGGTGTGACTGCTTGTGTAAATGTGTCTGCACGTCTCTTTTCTGAAGAACATTTTGGCTGAAAGCTAATATGTAATATTCTTCTCATCACACCTGTCTGCAGTTCAGTGTGTCATCTTTACAGTGAGGGGCTGCCTCTTCTTTTCTAATATCACTGATGTTCCAACCTGGAGTTTCCATTGTTTCAAACAGGACAGTTGATAAGAGGTGCTGTGAGAAGACTCCAGCATGCATTTGAAGATGAAAACTGTAGCTATGCAGTAGGATTGCTTTATCTTTGAAGTTGCCTTTTTCCATATGTAATGTATCATTTTTCAGCTTTCACTAAAGGGTGAATCATCAGCTTTTCTGTGTATGAATGGACAGCTAATGTGTATGCACTGAAAAAGTATTATGTCCATTACTTGCACAATAAAAAATTTACAGAAATCAAAGGAAGAATCTTTGTAAATCTAGCTCATATAGAAAAAAAATTTGAGTCATCTAACAAGATTTTACAATCCCATAGTTCAATGTTGACAGGATACATGTGAGCATACATAATATGTAAAAAATTAGCTCACTAGCTAACACAGAGACTGAGAAGTTTTACATTACTTCAAAAACAATTTTATATTGCAAAGGTGTCAGTTCCACTTTCCCCTTAATAATATTACTCAATACATGCTCAGATGTTTGTAACAATTACAGCACTTGGGAAAAAGTACTCTAGAAGAATTCACACTCAAAGAATGTGTAGAGTATACCAGCAGTAAGTGTTGCAGATTGCATACGAATGCCAACAGGGTAGCCCTCTCATATATTAGTGAAAAAGATCTGTGCTGTGCCAAGCTAAAGAGCCGATGTGTAAATATGGAAGTGAGTGTCAGTATGTCTTGGCAACATCAAATGGTGAAACATGAGCATATGAGTGATTTCAGACAAAGCAGAATGAGTTGAGTGGTCTTGTGAAATGCCTTTTAAGAGTGGGTAGTGAGGAATGGGTATTGAACCATGAATTATGACCACTATTTTGTCTGCAGCATCAAAACACATTTTTCAGCTTTCTGTTAGTCAGCAAGAAGCTGAACAATCTGATTTGCTGGTGCAGACAAAATGGGACACTAGGACCATCTGTGGACATGTCTCCTTCAATGGTCTGACTCTACTTGCTGCAGACTAGATTATTAATAGGCATTCCATTGAATCAGTATTGTTATTAAGAAACCAGAAGCCTATCAGACTACAATAGGAACATAAACACTGTCACTTGCATGCTGGTTGACAAAATGTAGTGCTTTCGGGTGAATCCCACTATATCCAGCCCTGCAGTGAAGTACTATGTTGGCCATTTACATATAGTATTTCTGGATAACAAAGTGGGCAAATGTCAAGTGTAATAAGTCACTGGATATGACTTGCAATTTCAGCAACAACATAATTTGTACAATATGGACAGTAGTTAATATATCAGGGAGATATTATAGTCAAAAGTATTGATTATTTGTGGTTATTAAGTTGATGGGATGGGAAATAAGTGACTTATAGGATTTGGTTTGCTGAGGAGGTGGGACAGATGGCATTTTGATCAACAGCATGAGGAATGTGCTGGTTTAAGGGTTTATGAATGCAGTGGGCAAATATAAATACAAAGACTTTTCTAAACACTTAAGGTGTGAATCCACTGTATAGGCTGTGGCGATTCAAGCTGTATGGCAATATGGCAACATCTGTGTTCCTCTCCAGTGGGTTTCCTTTAATGTAACTGAATACAAACCCTTTCAAAGGACACACATGCACAATTAAAGATGTGACATTGGGAAGGGTTGTACTCGATCATATTAAAGGAGTGACACTGAACAGGCGCGCAGCTACTGCTTCGCTGCATGTATCAGCACAGCCACTGCATTGACATCATGTTAGGCTAATTGTTCAGTAAGAGGAGACTTCTCTATCAATGAAAGGTAGAATTTCAGAGGTTTCTCATGGTTCAGGTTAATAACCAATACAGAGGTGTCATCCAGGGTGGCAAAGATTACCAGGAAAATATGTGAATGCTTTTTAAGACATCATCTGGTAGTGCAGTCATAAATAAGGGCAGTAATGGCAGTGTAGTGGTCCTTTTTCTAAAGTGTGCCTGTAATACCATGTGTTTGGATTAATGTGTTAAGTATATTGTCTAAGTATTGGAAGTTGAAATGCGAGTCATTGTGAAACACTGGAGAATCAGAGAGTTGTAATGCAATGTGGTTTGCTTCAGTCAGGTTATCAGCTACATGTTTCTTATTGAGGAAGCAGATATAGTGCCAGTGAAATGATGGAAAGCTCTCCAGTACTTTGGGACATAATAGAAAATGTAGTACTACACTTGTTAAATATTTGGTGTAAGTCCAGAAATAATTTCCAAAATGTCTTTGTATTTTACAGTGGAATGTTGCTACTTCCCAACTCTAAGTTCCTCATGAGGAACAACATAACTGCTGAGTTTCATGCAAATGGAGTAGATATCATGAAAGGAGTTTGGGATGCTTATGACCAATAAACACAATTGGGATGCGGGTGGATATGGAGTAATTGTAATTGTAATTGTAATATTATTAATCCTGTAGATCATACATTGTGTGCAGAGAAGCACATGATGATATAGGACAAGTCAAAAATGGAGATGAGATGATACATGGTTAAAATTATTATGAAAGTGATCTTATAATGATACAAGTGCTCATATAATACATGTGTAATGCCAAGAAACAGAAAAGTGTATAGGTGGATGTTTTGTGAAAAATTCAGAATTGCACACTATTTCTAAATAAGTTCATGTTATTAAGGGAAAGAAACATATAAGCAAGTAGCATGGAAATTCAAAAGTATCAAATTCATTACTAAATTAAAACAGTAAAGGTGACACACTTCAGTATTAAGCTGTTCGGATTTGCATACGAAGTACAGCACATGAACGGAATACATTTTTATGTTTCAATAAATTCATCTATACTATGAGGGTAATCCCAAAAGTAAGGTCTCCTATTTTTTTATAAGTACATAGACCTGTTTATTTCTACAATAGTTTACAGCCTGAACATTTAGCTATTTTTTGACATAATCACCATTTCTGTCGATGCATTTTTGTAGACACTGTGGCAGTTTTTGTATGCCCATGTCATACCAGCTCACCGCCATGCTGTTCAGAATGTTATGAACCTATTCTTTCACCTCTTTTAACCTAGGGAACAAGTGATAGTCACTGGGCGCCAAGTCAGGACTATAGGGTGGGTGGGTGATTATGTTCCACTGAAACTGTTGCAGGAGAGCAATGGTTTGCCGAGCAATGTGTGGGCAAGCATTGTCATTGAGAATGTGTATGTCTTTGCTCAACAATCCTCTTCTCCAGTTCTGAATTGCCCGTTTGAGTTTTTTCAGAGTCTCACAGTACCTGTCAGTGTTAACTGTGGTCCCAGTGATTCAGCTCCAACAACGAGGTGAAAGAAGAGGTTCATAACTTCTGAACAGCATGGCAGCAAGCTGGTATGACATGGGCATACAAAAACTGCCACAGTGTCTACAAAAATGCATCAACAGAAATGGTGATTATGTCGAAAAATAGATAAATGTTCAAGCAGTAAACTGATGTAAACTATTGTAGAAATAAACAGGTCTATATACTTATAAAAAAATAGGAGACCTTACTTTTGGGATTACCCTCATGTAACAACACTCTTGTAATAAATATTTATGGAGAGCACTTTTAAATTTTGAAGTGCCTTTAGTGTTTTAATGTTATTAGGTAGCTTATTGTACAATCTGTTTCCTGTTTGCAGTGGTCCATTCTGTTTTATTGTTGTGTATGCATGTTGAACATGTATATCCTGCTTTCTCCTTGTGTTATACAGATGGATTTTCTGGTTAGTTGATACAAGATTGTTGCTATTTTCTAAGACTGTTGCTATTTTCTAAGATCTTCCTAACAAATATTATTACTTGTAAGATATATAGACATGGTAGTGGAAAGACGTGAAGTTTCATAAATAAGGTCTTGCATGAGCTTCTTGTGGCAGCATTTTCTATGGCTCTTGCAATTCTTTTTTGGCAAATAAAACAACTTTTGCTGGCAGATGCATTTCCCCAAAAGATTATGCCATATCGCAATAACGGTTCTGCATCAGCAAAGTATACATTTTTTAGTGTCTCTTTCAGTGTGCAACCAGAAAGAATTTTGATAGTGTAACAAATGGCATTCAATTTATTTGTAATGTATTTTGCATGTTGGATCATCTTAGATCCATATTCCAAGAAGTTTTGTGGAGCTTACGTTTTCAAGAGTTCTGGTAAACAACTCTATGTCTGTTGTTAGTGGGCATTTATTTTGCACTGTGTGTAAGTGCACTGTAACTGTTTTTTCTGTGTTTATTACTAAATTGTTTCCAGAAAAGTAGTCTGTAATGTGGGTGTACACTTTTTAATATCATACAGTAATTCTTCTCTGGTCCTTCCTTTTATTATCACATTTGTGTCATCTGTGGATTTTATATAATTAAGGTGTGGATTGGTTGGTTCCAAGTCATTTACAAACAGTAGAAACAGAATTGGTCCTAGAATGGAGCCTTGTGGTACACCGTAATTAATGCTCTGCTTTTCTGAGCAGTAGGACTTTATCTTGTTTCCTTCTTGGATAGCAAGCTCAACTACTTGCTCTCTATTTTGGATATATGATTTGATCCATTCATAGGCTGGGCTCCTAATACCTACAGATTCAAGTTTCTTAAGCAAGATGTTGTGACTGATGACATTGAATACCTTAGAGAGGTCTAGAAATACGGCTGATATATGCTCTTTGTTGTCTACTGCATTTAAGGCTTCATTTAGGAATGCAAAAAAGAGACATCTCAGTAGATGTAAATTTTTGGAATCCGTGATATGTGTTTGAGAAGTAATTATTTTTTTCTATGAAACTGATTAATCTTTTATAATAAAGTTTTCAATTATTTTGGAAAAACCAGATATTAGTGAAATAGACCTATAGTTTGATACTTCCGTTTTTATCCCTTTCTTGAACAGAGGTTTTACTTTTGCCTCTTCAATTTTTCTGGGAATACCCCTTCTGATAGAGAACAGTTACAGATGGCAACAAGTGGCCTGGCTATGGGGGGAGCACATTTCTTCAAGATGTAGTCAGGCATAATGTCGGCACCAACTGAGGATTTGGGCTTCAGTTCTTTGATTATAGCAAGTATTTCCTTTTCATTGGTGGGGTAGTCTGCCCCCGGTAGCTGAGTGGTCAGTGTGACAGAGTGTCAATCCTAAGGGCCCAGGTTCGATTCCCACCTGGGTCGGAGATTTTCCCCGCTCAGGGACTGGGTGTTGTGTTGTCCTAATCATCATCATTCCATCCCCATCGACGCACAAGTCGCCAAAGTGGCGTCAAATCGAAAGACTTGCACCAGGCGAACGGTCTACCCGACGGGAGGCCCTCATCACACAACATTATCATTGAAACTTCCTGGCAGATTAAAACTGTGTGCCAGACCGAGACTCGAACTCGGGACCCTTGCCTTTTGCGGGCAAGTGCTCTACCAACTGAGTTACGCAAGCACGCCTCACGCCCTGTCCTCACAGCTCCACTTCTGCCAGTACCTCATCTCCTACCTTCCAAACTTAACAGAAGCTCTCCTGTGAACCTTGCAGAACTAGCACTCCTGAAAGAAAGGATATTGCGGAGACATGGCTTAGCCACAGGCTGGGGGATGTTTCTAGAATGAAATTTTCACTCTACAGCGGAGTGTGCACTGATATGAAACTTCTGTTAAGTTTGGAATGTAGGAGACGAGGTACTGGCAGAAGTGGAGCTATGAGGACAGGGCGTGAGGCGTGCTTGGGTAACTCAGTTGGTAGAGCACTTGCCCGCGAAAGGCAAAGGTCCCGAGTTCGGGTCTCGGTCCGGCACACAGTTTTAATCTGCCAGGAAGTTCCATATCAGTGCACACTCTGCTGTAGAGTGAAAATTTCATTCTCGAAACGTCCCCCAGGCTATGGCTAAGCCATGTCTCTGCAATATCCTTTCTTTCAGGAGTGCTAGTTCTGCAAGGAAAGCGTTTCTGAAGAAGAGAAATTTGTTAACATCCAGTATTGATTTAAGAGTCAGGAAGTCATTTCTGAAAGTATTCGTATGGAGTGTAGCCATGTATGGAAGTGAAACATGGACGATAAATAGTTTGGACAAGAAGAGAATAGAAGCTTTCGAAATGTGGTGCTACAGAAGAATGCTGAAGATTAGATGGGTAGATCACATAACTAATGAGGAAGTATTGAATAGGATTGGGGAGAAGAGAAGTTTGTGGCACAACTTGACTAGAAGAAGGGATCGGTTGGTAGGACATGTTCTGAGGCATCAAGGGATCACCAATTTAGTATTGGAGGGCAGCGTGGAGGGTAAAAATCGTAGAGGGAAACCAAGAGATGAATACACTAAGCAGATTCAGAAGGATGTAGGTTGCAGTAGGTACTGGGAGATGAAAAAGCTTGCACAGGATAGAGTAGCATGGAGAGCTGCATCAAACCAGTCTCAGGACTGAAGACCACAACAACAACAACAACAGTTCTGCAAGGTTCACAGGAGAGCTTCTGTTAAGTTTGGAAGGTAGGAGACGGGGTACTGGCAGAAGTGGAGCTGTGAGGATGGGGCGTGAGGCGTGCTTGGGTAGCTCAGTTGGTAGAGCACTTGCCCACACAAGGCAAAGGTCCCGAGTTCGAGTCTCGGTCGGGCACACAGTTTTAATCTGCCAGGAAGTTTCATTTCAGCACACACTCTGCTGTAGAGTGAAAATTTTCTAGAGACATGATTATTATATTATTGGTGGAATATAGAAAAATTTATTTATTATTTATATCACATCTGGACTGATTTCTGGGAGTACACTGTAAATTTTAATTTGCAAGATGTTCAGCTATCTGTGTAAAATAGGAATTAAATTTATTTGCAATTTTTGTAGGTTCAGTTATCGCAGCTGACTTCTCCATTATGCAGTTAAAATTATGGAAATCTGTCTGTTCTGTTGTAGTTTCCTTCCTTACAATATTCCATATGGCTTTCATCTTATTGGTGGAATTTTTTTATGTATGTGTCATTTTTACTTGTTTGACAACATTTTTGAAGATCTTTGTATAGGTTTTGTAATAAGTATCAAATTCAGGTGACGTGAGATGTTTGGATAATCTGTGTGGTAATCTATTTTTGTTTGATGGTACCATAATTCCAGAAGTGATCCATTTATTTTTTTATTTTCCATGTGTATATTTTCCTCTGTGTTGGAGGAAGTAGAATTCAAAATAGTAGGAAAAATTACTGATGAAATTATATTTTCCATCTGTGTGTCTGCAGTTATAAATCTCTTTCCAGTTTTGTTTGATCAAGTAATGTAGAAAGTCATTTATATTTTCATTACTGTATTTTCTACTGGTGGTAGTTAAGCTGTGTTTAAATTGCAGTTTAGTTTCTGTACTCAGTGAGAGTTTTTGAGCTGTGTGATCCTCAAAGCCCATGTTTAGTGTTTCTATTTTATGGTACACTTCTACATTTACAAATATCTGATCAGTGGTGGTAGATAAAGTCTTTGTGATATGAGTTGCTGTTTCTGCAGTAGATTTTATGTTAAACGTTTGCAAGAGATTCAGTAATTCATTCTTTTCTTTGATGTACTTTGCAAAGTCAATATTAAAATCACCACATAGAATAGCTCTTCTGTTTCTTTGTGTTAGTCTATTAAGTGAATATTCTAAACTTTTTAGGAAAGTATTTATGTCACCAGTTAGAGCTCTCTGTAAACAAATAATGGCTAGAGTCCACTATCTCAACTCCTGAGAGCTCGACATCTTTTTCCATCATTATTTCAACACAAAATTTTATATTTACAAAGCTTATATTATTTCTTATGAATATATAGCTGCCACCATGTTTAAAAATTTTTCTACAGAAATAACCACCTGGCACAATGTTAGGTAGGGATATAATATGTAACTTGTCCTCATCAAGCCAGTGTTCTGTTAGACACTATAATGAGGTGGTTTTTAAGTTGTTTTCTAAGAGGATTTGGATTTCACTTATTTTACTAGTTAGTGACTGCACATTTTGATGAAAAAGAACCAAGTTCATATTTTTCTGTTTTATTTGTGAGACTAGATACAAGATGTTACTGTGACGTATCTGTGAGTTGTCAGGCTGATTTTTCACATTTTTATTTTTCCCTGGCTTGATACCATAAAAAATTTTCATTGAGTGACACAGATGTATTTTGCCTTTAGCTCTTCCTTAAGCTGTTCTGTACTGCTGCTCCAGTTGTTGTCAGTTCTGCTGCTGCTACTGTTGTTGTTGTTGTTGTTACTGCTGCTGCTGTCACTGCTACTGCTTCTGGTGATGCTGTTGCTGGTATTACACTTATTGCTGGTGTTTGCTCTTCCACAACTACTGCGCTATTCTGTGAGCTGCTTGCATTTGGGCTGTTTGTGTTAACAGAATCTCACATGGAAGGTTCTAGCTTCACTGACACTAACACACACTTCTTGTCCTTGAGAGGTATGACTCCTGTATTATCACACTGCATGTTTGAGATTTTATTTACTACATCTAAAATTTTTGTTTCTATAACGTTTCTGCCCCCCTCCCCCCCCCCCCCCCCCCCAGAACCATGGACCTTGCCATTGGTGGGGAGGCTTGCGTGCCTCAGCGATACAGATAGCCGTACCGTAGGTGCAACCACAACGGAGGGGTATCTGTTGAGAGGCCAGACAAACGTGTGGTTCCTGAAGAGGGGCAGCAGCCTTTTCAGTAGTTGCAGGGGCAACAGTCTGGATGATTGACTGATCTGGCCTTGTAACACTAACCAAAACGGCCTTGCTGTGCTGGTACTGCGAACGGCTGAAAGTAAGGGGAAACTACAGCCGTAATTTTTCCTGTGGGCATGCAGCTTTACTGTATGATTAAATGATGATGGCATCCTCTTGGATAAAATATTCCGGAGGTAAAATAGTCCCCCATTCGGATCTCTGGGCAAGGACTACTCAGGACGACGTCGTTATCGGGAGAAAGAAAACTGGCGTTCTACGGATCGGAGCGTCGAATGTCAGATTCCTTAATCGGACAGGTAGGTTAGAAAATTTAAAAATGGAAATGGATAGGTTAAAGTTAGATATAGTAGGAATTAGTGAAGTTCGGTGGCAGGAGGAACAAGACTTTTGGTCAGGTGATTACAGGGTTATAAATACAAAATCAAATAGGGGTAATGCAGGAGTAGGTTTAATAATGAATAAAAAAATAGGAGTGCGCGTTAGCTACTACAAACAGCATAGTGAACGCATTATTGTGGCCAAGATAGACACAAAGCCCATGATTACTACAGTAGTACAAGTTTATATGCCAAATAGCTCTGCAGATGATGAAGAAATTGATGAAATGTATGATGAGACAAAAGAAGTTATTCAGATTGTGAAGGGAGACGAAAATTTAATAGTCATGGGTGACTGGAATTCGGTAGTAGGAAAAGGGAGAGAAGGAAACGTAGTAGGTGAATATGGACTGGGGCTAAGAAATGAAAGAGGAAGCCGCCTGATAGAATTTTGCACAGAGCACAACTTAATCATAGCTAACACTTGGTTCAAGAATCATAAAAGAAGATTGTATACATGGAAGAAGCCTGAAGATACTGACAGGTTTCAGATAGATTATATAATGGTAAGACAGAGATTTAGGAACCAGGTTTTAAATTGTAAGACATTTCCAGGGGCAGATGTGGACTCTGACCACAATCTACTGGTTATGAACTGCAGATTAAAACTGAAGAAACTGCAAAAAGGTGGCAATTTAAGGAGATGGGACTTGGATAAACTGAAAGAACCAGAGGTTGTACAGAGTTTCAGGGAGAGCACAAGGGAACAATTGACAGGAATTGGGGAAAGAAATACAGTAGAAGAAGAATGGGTAGCTTTTAGAGATGAAGTAATGAAGGCAGCAGAGGATCTAGTAGGTAAAAAGACGAGGGCTAGTAGAAATCCTTGGGTAACAGAAGAAATATTGAATTTAATTGATGAAAGGAGAAAATATAAAAATGCAGTAAATGAAGTAGGCAAAAAGGAATACAAACTCCTCAAAAATGAGATTGACAGGAAGTGCAAAATGGCTAAGCAGGGATGGCTAGAGGACAAATGTAATGATGTAGAGGCTTATCTCACTAGGGGTAAGATAGATACTGCCTACAGGAAAATTAGAGAGACCTTTGGAGAAAAGAGGACCACTTGTATGAATATCAAGAGCTCAGATGGAAACCCAGTTCTAAGCAAAGAAGAGAAAGCAGAAAGGTGGAAGGAGTATATAGAGGGTCTATACAGGGGTGATGTTCTTGAGGACAATATTATGGAAATGGAAGAGGATGTAGATGAAGATGAAATGGGAGATACGATATGCGTGAAGAGTTTGACAGAGCACTGAAAGACCTGAGTTGAAACAAGGCCCCAGGGGTAGACAACATTCCATTAGAACTACTGACGGCCTTGGGAGAGCCAGTCCTGACAAAACTCTACCATCTGGTGAGCAAGATGTATGAGACAGGCGAAATACCCTCAGACTTCAAGAAGAATATAATAATTCCAATCCCAAAGAAAGCAGCTGCTGACAGATGTGAAAATTACCGAACAATCAGTTTAATAAGTCACGGCTGCAAAATACTAACGCGAATTCTTTACAGACGAATGGAAAAACTGGTAGAAACTGACCTCGGGGAAGATCAGTTTGGATTCCGTAGGAATATTGGAACACGTGAGGCAATACTGACCCTACGACTTATCTTAGAAGCTAGATTAAGGAAAGGCAAACCTACATTTCTAGCATTTGTAGACTTAGAGAAAGCTATTGACAATGTTGACAGGAATACTCTCTTTGAAATTCTGTAGGTGGCAGGGGTAAAATACAGGAAGCGAAAGGCTATTTACAATTTGTACAGAAACCAGATGGCAGTTATAAGAGTTGAGGGACATGAAAGGCAAGCAGTGATTGGGAAGGGAGTGAGACAGGGTTGTAGCCTCTCCCTGATGTTATTCAATCTGTATATTGAGCAAGCAGTAACGGAAACAAAACAAAATTTGGAGTAGGTATTAAAATCCATGGAGAAGAAGTAAAAACTTTGAGGTTCACCGATGACATTGTAATTCTGTCAGAGACAGCAAAGGACTTGGAAGAGCAGTTGAATGGAATGGACAGTGTCTTGAAAGGAGGATATAAGATGAACGTCAACAAAAGCAAAACGAGGATAATGGAATGTAGTCGAATTAAGTCAGGTGATGCTGAGGGAATTAGATTAGGAAATGAGACACTTAAAGTAGTAAAGGAGTTTTGCTATTTGGGGAGCAAAATAACTGATGATGGTCAAAGTAGAGAGGTGATAAAATGTAGACTGGCAATGGCAAGGAAAGTGTTTCTGAAGAAGAGAAATTTGTTAACATCGAGTATAGATTTAAGTGTCAGGAAGTCGTTTCTGAAAGTATGTGTTTGGAGCGTAGCCATGTATGGAAGTGAAACATGGATGCTAACTAGTTTGGACAAGAAGAGAATAGAAACTTTCGAAGTGTGGTGCTACAGAAGAATGCTGAAGATTAGATGGGTAGATCACATAACCAATGAGGAAGTGTTGAATAGGATTGCGGTGAAGAGAAGTTTGTGGCACAACTTGACCAGAAGAAGGGATCGGTTGGTAGGACATGTTCTGAGGCATCAAGGGATCACCAATTTAGTATTGGAGGGCAGCGTGGAGGGTAAAAATCGTAGAGGGAGACCAAGAGATGAATACACTAAGCAGATTCAGAAGGATGTAGGTTGCAGTAGGTACTGGGAGATGAAAAAGCTTGCACAGGATAGAGTAGCATGGAGAGCTGCAACAAACCAGTCTCAGGACTGAAGACCACAACAACAACAACAACAACAATAAGTTGTTGAAGTAGTTCACATTATGCTGATTATAGCTTCGATATGCTGTTCTAAAAGACATGTTGTTAATAATACTGCCTTGTACTTTTATGCTTAATATTTGAGCAACATGATCACTAAAACCTGCATTGAAAATTTTTATTGAGGTGTTGTGTAAACTCTTCTTTACTAGAAACTGATCAAGAGCTGTTTGACAAGTTTCTGATACTCGGGTAGCTGCTTTTACTTCAGCCTTTAAATTGTAGGACGTTGCAAGGTTCAAAATGGTCTCCCTATTTCCACTATTCATGAGGAAGTCAATTTTGAAGTCACCACAGATTATCAATTCACAATCCATTTTATTTACTTTATTTAGCAATGACTCCATTTTGTTTAAGAAAAGTTCAAAATTCCCGGACGTTGATCGGTAAACTGTAGCAATAACCAGGTTGAACTGAGTAATTTTTATAGCTGCAATTTCATAATCCTTTTCGACATTTGCCCTAGTTAAGTCAGGTAGTGTAATAAAATCTACACTATCCTTTGTGTAAATTGCTACCCCACCCTGTTTGCTGTTTTTCCTGCAGTAGTAAGCAGCCAAGACAAATTTGTTTATTTTCGTATTCTGGATTAATTCTGGGTTAAGCCAGTGCTCTGAAATGCATAACACTGAGATATCATTAAGTTCATGTGTTAATAGAACGTTAATTTCATCGATCTTATTACGCAGGGATTGCACATTATGGTGATAAATTTTTAGTTCGGGCGTATTCACGATTTGGTAATTGGGAATCATATTTACAGCATCACATACCTCTAGTTTAAATTAGGAACGTCAGCAGCGTTGTATTTTCGTTCTTCTTTCTTGTTTATTTTGTTTTCCTCGCTGTTGGAAGGATGTTCAGGAAGATGATAAATCGTTCTATCCCTTACAAGTCTTTCTTTGATTATTTCACTAACACGATCACAAACAAATCTATTCCCATCATAGTTCAAATGCATTCCATGCTTCATGTGCAGATTTCCATGTAGCTTGCTTATATCCAGTACATCGCACTTAGTGTATTGAGAACACAGTTTCCTTATTTTAATGTTTGTTTTCCGAATTTCTTTGTTTACACACGAATTATAAATTATAAATCAGATCATGCCTATGAGGAAGTGTGGCAACTACTGTGTTTCTGCATTTATTGGCTTTTAAAAAATTCTGTAGCGTTTTCACGCAAACCTCTGCTTCATTTTTTGCCACATCGTTTGAACCCATTATACAGACAATAAAGTCATTTTCTTGCATTAATATGGATACTATCTCAGCAACACGACTATATACAGAAACAAAGGCTGTGTATGATAATTCAGTTGTTTTCCATCTAGAAATGCATACTTATACAGACATGCAGCCATGTTTCCATTACTGTTCATGCAACAGTTCTTAAAAGTTGTACATACCCAGGGTAGATAGAACTTTAACAGTAGGACCACTCCCAGCTAATATGCTGCTGCTAGCCAGCACCATCTGACATCACCAGGGAGACAGCAATGCTGTGAGCATTAGTTCTTTGTTATGCTAAGCAGAGACCATGATATTTTTTCCACAGTGTATTTTTCATACTGATAATAAACAGTTTTACCTTTTAGCTCTGCTAGATTTTAAAACAGCTACTGTTCTACTTATTAGTCAATCTATAAGAGTTGTACAATATCAGGGTTAAAAACAGAATTCTGCTGCACAAAGTAGCAGAACATTGCACACCTGGCTTTAATGGCTCTCAGAGGTATGTGTGTTTACCATGTATAATAATTATTAGTTCAGTGTGAACTCCAAATTAAACATAGTCCCATTTCACATCAGTTATTTTACACAATTTAATTAGTAATGGTGATGCTACTTTAAATGATATTTTCAAAAATATTCTCAGATTCTACAAGTGTAGTCAGCCATTCAGGTAATGGAGATGTGAGACCCACTTCAGAAAATCACAGTATTTTCAGCCATGATCCTTGATCTCATTTGTAGTGGGATGAAAAATTTTGACCTCCTAGTGAGATACTTGAATGTACTGAATGCCACATCTTCACTGAGACATGTTGAACAATTGAACAGAATGTTTAGAAGCAAGTGGTCTTTGCTTCTGTTTTGGCATTAATGTAATATGAATTACCAATTAAATTGGCACCTAGTTTTGATGTGTAACTGACTAGAAAGACAGGTTTTCTGATCTCCATTGGTTTATTCCAAAGCACACAGTTATTTGAAGAGACAAAATTATCCTTTGTTCTGCCATTCAAAGCTTCAAATATAGATGAGGTAGCTTAATTAGAGCTGAAGTAACACTGTTGGAAACCTTCAAAGAGGTAGCCTTTTTGTCAATAAAATGAAAACTGATAGTTGAATAAATTACATCTGCTAATATGACACTGCAGCTGATGGTGGCCCACAGCTTATTTGCAACATGCAAGCAACCAGTATACAATGACTAGTGAGCTCTTGGAAAGAATAATAAAATATCCGGAAGGAGGTCAGCAACATGTTGTAAATATTGCTTGTGACATGAGATCCAAAAATTTTAAAGTATGCAAGCAGCTTTGGTTATCAACTAATGAAATGTATTCCACCAACCATACAGATCATGACAGAACAATATGGATATTCTGTAATGTGCTCCTTTTTTAAATTGTAAAGAAATCACTGATTACATGAAGGACTCTTTTTTTTCCAGACATCATGAGTGTAATAAATACATTAATACAAGGGTGGTCTTTCACTTGTATTTCATATTTCAGATGTGTGCCTGAGTATTACTAGACATGCTTGACAGAGTGTGAGAATAATCAAACAATGGAATCTCTGGGTAGGAATATCAACAATGTAGGAAAAGGTAGTTTGCTACTTACCATAAAGAAGACACATTAAGTTGTAGACAGGCACAATTAAAGATACTTACATTAAGCTTTTGACCACAGCCATCATCAACAAAAGAAAAAGTCACACCATTCACACACGTAAGCATTGACGAAAAATTTTTGGCATACAGTCACTTTACTATAGCATACCATTTCTTCCATCCTAATAACTGTTTGTGTTGTGACACAGCAATATTAATACCCTATTGCAGAACAACCACTTTCTATCCATTAATACTAGTATTTGCATGCATTTTGGGAAAGTGACAAGTGCAGTGTGAAAAACGAACTGGAAAGTAAGCTAGGAGCAAGATCATGCTACTATTTACACAGTCTAATTTCAGTTCTTTAACCTCTTTGGTTTCCATTCACAAAAATAATTCAGAGTTGGTTTGCAACTAATTTGCTGCAAAATTTTATCCTACTGAAACTGTTGTAATGACACCTCATTAACATTAAAGCATTGTAACAAGTTGTAATTGGAGGTGGTGGAGATGATCACATTTTCATTCAATAAATTCCACTCATTCCTAACAATTTTTCCTTCTACTTTCCACATGGACAGTTTGTTGTCAAGGACTATCTTGAGACCATCAGCTGCTTCTAATCAAACTAGCTCTATATGGTTCTTTCCCCTGCCAGTGTGAAAATACTGCAGTTGTCTTTATCCGAAGCATTGAAATACCAAACATTGTTTGAATTTTATAATAAATTCAAAACTGCCTGATGAAGATGCAGTCCGAATTTTGCTTGAAGCAAAATATGTTTGTCTGCATGACAATTGTACAAATACAAATTTTTGAATGTATGAAACTGTAGGTACTGCTAGTAGTCAAATATTTCTGGAAGAAAATGAAAAATTCTGAATTTTAAACAGGAATTCAAGGTTGTGTGAAAGTTTTGTTTTGTTTTGTCATTTTCATGTCAGAGTTTATCTGAAATTCTTTTTGCTCTTGAAATGAGTAGTTTGCTGAACTATGGTACAGAAAGCTTCTCAAATATAATACTATCTAATACATTAAATTAAATGTAAAATTAGATAAAGTTGATTTAGTTTGTTCACCCAGTTGATATGTCAGTCCAAAATCACAGATAAAGTGTTTGGAGCAATATTATATTTCCTTCCCATCCTACTAAAACCTAGTCTATACTGTCAAATTTTCGTACTTCAAAAATACACATAGCCTGAAATCTTGCATACATGTAGTGCTCATGAAATAAGTCCATTCTAATCTTATATCTGCCTATTGTACATGTTACTGGTTTATATATAGAATTGTTTAATGACACACTACTTCAGATTAAACACTGAATTTGCAGCAGGACAGAATGTGTCTGTCATATTATGTTATTTTCCTAATGATATTAATACATAATGATGATGAAAGTTCCTTTAACATCCTCAAATCACAAATTAGAACTTAATGTTTTATATAACTGTAAAATTAGTTTGCCCTACTACCTTAATGTCTATGCAACTAAAGTATGTAATAGACGCAATACTTACATAAACCTTGTATTATAGTAGTATTACTGATCTAATATGGAGAAATATTGCATATGTTTTTTTGCTATGACTAGCATCTGTCAGCCTGTAGGAAATTTATGAAATAGCCAAAAATATATTTATGCATCTGTGATTGGAAAGAGCGCAATTAAACAACAGCAACCTAAAGTAGCTTTTAAACTATTTTTAAATTTTCACTGGACTCATTATTGACTTACTTTCAAATACTGACTGTAAAACAGATAGAGACAAATCTGGATAGAAAAAGATGTAAACTTATATCAGTCCCAAAAACTAACATGTGCCTGTTAGAAAATGCAACACAATAATGCAGAAGAAATAAAAGAGAAGCAGAAGGATGAAGAGTAGTTGGAGGGGAAATGTATATTCAGAGCTGTAAGTACCAGATTGAAAGTTACATAACTTAATTATAATTATTATGATTGTTGCAGAAAACTAATGGCTTTTATATGGGACAGCTCACGCTTAGAATTTGAAGCAGCTCAAGACTGCGAACTTGTGACTGCTGGAGAGCTCTTTGGTCGATCTGGATATGGAATTGGACTTAAGAAAGGCTCACCCTGGGCTGACTCAGTCACTCTTGCCATTTTAGACTTTCATGAAAGTAAGTAAACATTGTTTAGAAAAGAAGCATACAGTTTGACAATGGGCAACTTTTAATTACTTGTGAAACCTATTTCAGTGACCAGTGAAACCTATTTGTTTTAATTAAATGTCAGAAACCTACTTACCACATTCCAGACAATGGAATTAACAATTGGCAAGCTGTTCCATTCCACATAACTTTGAAAGATGCTAAGTATCCATCAGAAGTAATAAAAACCATCAAAAGGCTCAGGATGCATCCATTCATTCATTTATTCATTGTGTTCCGTTGACTCCACCAAGAAAAATAACCTTCATGGGTGTGGACTGAGTTAAGATATGCATTAACAAAAGACAAGGAAACTATAGAAACTTAATACACACACTGTATAAAAATGAACTCCCATTATAGGCCTTCTGGTTAATGATATTAACGCTTACACCGTCCAAATTTAAACATGTAAATGGGAAAGAACACTTGTTTCTGCCACTGTCTGGCTACTGTGTAAAGTAAATATGGTTTTCAGAAAGGGATTAACACATGTTTTTGCATGCTAAGCCCACTGTGTAACAAAAGTGGTGTATTGTCAGAAGAGAGTACATGTTCCAGGTTCCCTGTAGTCCCAGCTCTGCTGTGGTATGGATAACTGGTGCATCACAGTGTACAAATGAAATGCATGGCAACCGTAAATGTACTGCAGAATTGAGATACATGGGGCAGTATGATTCTTTTGCGGAAAAAATCTAAATTGCATACTGATTAACCATGAAATTCTGGTGGTATAAATAGCAAATGCAATATCACATCCGGCCACAGTGAAATGGTGTCAACAGTTTGACCAGGGCCACACAGATGTGGATGAAGCTGATCAGGAAGGAAAGCCATAAACATCAACCATAAAGGACAATGTCCAGGCAACTGAAAAAGAACATCTGGGGGGAGGGAGTGATTTTCTAATGATGAAGATATAACATGGAGGCTTGTAATGGCTCCATGACCCATGGAGTGGATTTCTATCATTGAGAAGCTGAACAACTGGTAGAATGCTCCAACCATTGTTTACAGAGACTTGATGACTATGTTGAAAAATAGTCAAGTATCTGTGTCACTTTGAAGTGTAGCACAGCAATCAAACAAAAGCTACTTCACCTGCCATAATAATGAGTAATGAACTTTTTAGCATCCTCTCATGCTAATGTGGCACAGTTGGAACACTTATCTCACTATAATTCCACCTGTAGATGTCAAAGCTTTACATATTATTGTATTCACCTACTTTAAGTGATAGCTTGACTTGGCTGTCTGCAGTTGTGCTTCAATTGTGGGAACACAGAGGTCACAATGAAAGTTGGGCAACACAGCATTAACTTTCACTATATTTTAACATAATTTCCATCACACATATAAGGATGTGCCAGGAGGAATAGTCAATATTCAAGGATATGACAAAAATGCTCATCTGAAGCAAAAAACTTCAAGTGGACATACACCCTATTCCAAATGGTCTCCAAGATAGAACATGTTTAATGTACATTTCCGTTTGGGCTAATGGCACACATGCATGTCTTGCTCACCCAACCCCTTTTACATTTCATTCAAGCCCAACATACCTCATTGCTTTCAACCTCTTTGAAGTTGACAACGGGGTACTTGAACATTTGATGTGAACTCTTCAACAGCAGTAATGTGATATGTGCAATAATTCTTAGAGGTAAATGTGTTAAAAATATATATTTTTGATGCTTTGTAAACTGTATGTTGTAATGCTTACTAATTGTTATGCATGTGTACATGTATGAACCAGACAATGTGTTGATTACTGCTCACCACATAGCAGAGATGCTGAGTTGCAGATAGGCACAACAAAAAGAATGCCAAACAAGTAAGCTTTTGGCCAAAAAGGTGTTTATTGGAATTAGACAACATATACATACACATACGTACTCATGCAAACAAAACTCACACACATATGAGTAACCAAAATGTACAACACACAACAGAGTAATACTACAATCCTCAGACAGATGCAAAAGTACTGTAATGTGGCTACAGTCAGTGAAGGAACAGCTCAGCATAGCATTATTCTGCTGCTCTTCCACTGCACTCAGTATACTCATTCACAAGGTGCATATTGGCCAACTCTTCATCATTAAGCCTATCCATAGCACTGCTGTGTGTCACTGCTAATGCACAACTAACACTGCCAAATAAACAAAACCCTAGACAGAACCTACACGGCAGGATGCAGACTCGAGGCTACCAAGTTAAAGAAGGCATCACTGCTTCCAACGTTACTACTGTCAATGGAAGCAAGACACACAGTGCATATCATTGATATCTGGGCTGTTGTGCACTGTTTTCTGTACAACATAGATCCAAAGCTAATTTGGGGCAAGAAACTAAATGAAATGCGATAACTCCATAATGGACTGCTGGAGACTATGTGTCCCTTGTACCTATCAATAACTATAGGCAAGCACTGTTACAATGTGTTTGGCTTGGTATGAACTTAGGACTTCTTGCTAATGTCACAGTCTAATGCTATAATGAGAACTCCTGAGAGAATCTATACGTTTTCTCTTTCTTAGATCTGATATCCAATTCAGCTGTGTACATAATTTTAACAAACAACAAATGTTTGTCTTCCATGTCCGTATACACAGGATGTATAAAAACATGTTAGAAGCTTTATCAATTTTTTCTTGATGTCATTACATTAAAAAGTTCATATGAACATGGCTGTGAAAATCCTCTATTAAGGAGGTGTGAAATGATTTATCATTCACCCATAAAAATGATGCATTTACCAAACAAATTTACAGGTATGAAAGGATTTATTACTCATAGTAAAAAATGGTACATTTAATGAACATATATAGATTTAGAAGAATTGCTCAAAGTGACCACCTCTTGCTTCCATGAATCCCTTGAGCCTGCATTCCATACTTGGCTGTAAATTGTGGAAAATTCTTGCTGTGTTCTATATTTGGTCAAATCCATTTTGGACTGACTCCCGCAGAAACACAAAGGATTTTAAACACCCCCAAAGGAATAAAAATCCACTGGATTCAAATCAAGTGATCAGGCAGACCATGCAAGTGATCCCTTCAACCAATCCACCTGTTTGGAAACTAGTTGTTGACATTTTGGTGAATAATCCATGTAATGTTATGCTGAGCACCATAATGTATAAACCACTTTCGTTAGATGATGACCAGAGGCACATCATCAAGTAAACAAAGCAACTCATGTTCGTGATACTGCAGATACATTTGCCCAATAAGATGTTATGCCACACCACATGTTGAGGCTGAACTGCTGCTAATGTCTGATTTGCTGCACTTCTTGAAAGCTTCCATGATCCTAAATATGAGTGTTATGGTAACTGAAGATACCATCACATGAAAAGTCATTCTTATCAGTGAATAGTGAAAGTCTGCCTCATTTAATCTATGCACCCATTGAAGGTGGTAAGGATACAGAATATTTTCATGCAGAATGTTCCAGCTTGTCATGTGATTAATGCTTTCCCTTGTCACAACTTTCCTTGTACTAGTTGATGCATTTTCAGCCACAGTTTGAAGAACCCATTGTTTAAAGTTGGATTTTCAAACACTGTGTGGTCCCCCACCATCCACAGCTCTCTTCTCAAATCAGACTGTCTCTAGCAAGCATTACTGGAGTCATTCAAATGTTCTTGCACAAACTAATTGTCTCCCAGGATAATGTTCAGCATAATGTTGATGTGCCATTTTGCGAACTGTCATTTCAGTCACCAAATGTGTCATTGTGATTTGTTGTGATGGAAGTTACTATAAAACAGAACACACAACATTCAGACAAAAAGAAGCAAATACCATGAACAACTGTCAACAAGAAAGTGATTAAATGTAACAATTAAATGGCCGAAAGCTTTAAGTGTGAAAATAATTTTGTTGTGCCTATCTGCAACTCAGCATCTCCACTATATGGTGAGAATCAAATTTCATTCTCATAAATTGTTACATTCCGTTCTGGATTTTCCATTGTCTGAGAAAGTGATTAAAAATGCACAGTTGAAGTTAATTATACAACCAGGAGTCACTACAGGGAATTCATTTCATACCTTTCTTACAAAGGATTTTTGGAACCATGTCCATATGAACTTTTTGTAATGTTTTGATGTCAATAATAGAGTCTTAAGATTTCTAACATGTTTTTACATGACTTGTATTTTCAAAATATTTCACCATGTAACTATAAAATACTGAAGGATATTATTGCATTAACGCTAACAAATAGCAGGGATAATAAACATTTACTGAACACAAAATTAGCATTCTATAGCAACATATTAAACTGTCCATTAGTCTACAAAGGAAAACAGTAATAGTTCCTGATTGAAATTAATTCAAGTCCACACATAACTTTTTTGTGTCTGTATACTGCAGTTTTATTAAGCACTGTCTCAGAGAAATCTTTCTTATTTATTTATTTATTTAACCTGATCAGATTAGGACCTTCAGGCCCACTTTCACATGGGAGTGGGGTTTCACACATGTAGTATCTATTTTATATCATAATTGGAAATAACAATAGTTGTAATACGACAAATAGTAATAAAATGATTTGTGTGTCTGTAGAGGCAATGTAAATAGTACTTATTAAGAGCCAATAAAATTAATAATGGCAGTACTTCTACTGCTGTTCCAATAATAATAATAATAATAACAATAATAATAATTATTATTACTATTATAGTGGCAGATATAAAAAGAATTTATAGGTGTACAAAATATATATTTTCTGATGTGGCAAGTTCTGAAGAAGGGAATTTAAGGAGACTGCACCAGCTAAGAATACTGGGAAATGAGGAAGACCTTGAAACTTCCTGGCAGATTAAAACTGTGTGCCAGACTGAGACTTGAACTCAGGACCTTTACCTTTGGTGGCCAAGTGCTCTACCATCTGAGCTACCCAAGCATGACTCATGCCCTATCCTCACAGCTTTACTTCCACCAGTGCCTAATCTCCTACCTTCCAAACTTCACGGAAGTTCTGGAGGAAGACTTGTTGGAAGAAAGAATATAAAGGGTTAATGAGTGTATACACGGAAAATAGTAGTTATTATTGTTGCTTCAGTAGATATGTCATTACCTTTCTTTTGGAACTGGATATATCATTCAGTTCTCTGATGCAATGAGGCAGGTTATTCTAGTGTCAGGCACCTGCTACTGAAAATGAATTTGAGAAAGTGTCTGAACAATGATGTGGGACAGAAAGGATTTTGCTCTGATGGCAATGAGTGTTTCTGCCATGTTGTTCAGGCAAGAGCATTAAGGTTAAGGAGAGGTATGTGGGGCAGTGTACATTGATAAAACAGTAGAGGAGATAGAGTGTACAGAAACCACTGTGCTTGTCCGCATGCAGCCATGATAGATGTGCATATGATGGTGATATATGGTCAAAGAGTTGAAAGTCACAGATAAATCAGACACTGGCATTTGTAACCTGTTCCATGTCCCATGAGCTTTCCTGGGAAAATCCTTACAGGATAACATAGCTGTAATCACTAATCTGAAGTGTAAGTATTTGTACAAGTTTCTTTTTCAGGTCAAAGATGCTGATGCCTTTTTCCACATTGCAGCTATGTGGTTAGACCAATTTAGATTTTCATCTATTATTATTCCCAAACTCTTTGCTGATGGAGAGAGGTTGATATTTGTCCCATTTAGGATTAAAAGATGGTAGGGAGTCCCAATATTTTGAACTAATGAGCCTAGAATGACAAACCAGTATCACTTGGATTTTGAAAGGGTTGAGCTTAAACCCTATGCTCTGTGCCCATTTTGACAGTGCCCACAGGTCAGTACTGAAATTCTTGATAATTCTCTTCAGGTTTATTGGTTTTGTACTTAGATACAACTGGACACCATCAGCATATGTGTGATATTTGCAATAGGACAAAGGTGGTGGAAACAACACGATCATTAAATAGAAGCACTGTACATAAATCTTACACCAGCCACATAACAGACCCATCACTCTTAAGTCACAAAGCAATCAGCGAGTCTGGCAATCCCTGTCTAAATCTGTTCAAGGTAAACAGCAACTGCAGTCATAGTTCACTTTATAGAGGCAGAGGCAGAGGCAGATAGCAGCAGCTAATGAAAGAAGACAGAGTGAACCAGCTGCTGGGTGATATTATATTGGAAAGCTACAGAATACTATGTGACTGGCCTGTGATATAAGTGGCTTCCATGTCAGGAGGGCCCTTGGTGGACGTTGCTGATGTCATGCATACTAAAATACCCCTATCTTCCATTTTCATGTCTAGCGGGAGTTCCTGAAACCTTCCTTCAATGAAATGGGTGATATCATGATGTAACATTCCTGAGAGGCATCTAGGTATGCCAGTGATCATGGTGCCTGATCTAGAATATCCTCCATGGGCCCAGAGTCCTCCAGGATCAGAGGCATACCTGCAGGATGTGGCGGATCAATTTGCCAATCAATATCCATGGACGTGCCCCTCAGTTTGTAGTAAATGGGAACCAGGCAGACAACCTCTGTAACCAAGGAGAGAAGAGCGCCATGAAGTGGTTGTGACAGAAATGATGGTGGACTCAGTGACAAGGAAGATTGCTCACCAGGGTTCCACAACCAGAGCTAATTATGATGTTGGTAAAGTATCCCAAGTACCGTAGCCAGCAACTCAACCTGGAAACTGCGCTATTCTGCCACAAACCCCAGATCCACTCCAGATTCTGCCCAAATATGCATGCTCACACTGGGGCACCCACACAGAATGGTGTGTTTTGCATATATTTCATGTTCCAGTCCTGTGAGGGCACACATATAAGAGCTCCATCAGGATTCAACCCTTGATGGGTATGTACTTAATAGAGGCTATAAAGGTATTTGGTGCAGAAGCTGATTTGGAAGGTCTTAAAATTTTCAAATTTGAATTTTTGAATGTATGAACGAAATGTTCTGTCAGCCAATTTGAGGCTGGATGGAATAGCAGCTTGGCAAGATGTTAATTCCATTGCGAGTGTAAAACTTTTCAAAATCTGTAACTGTGAATTGTGGACCATTGTTGGTTGTGAAATCCATTGCAAGGCTCACACCATGACCAATGCTGTTGCCTGCTGGATGTAGCTGACATATTGGAAGTGAGAGAAGGAGCCCATGATGATTAACCCCATGGACCTCAACAAAGACAGCCACAAAGTTAGCATGAACTCAGACCCACGGCTGTGTCCATGCTGGTGACATAGAAAAATACTGGGGTTGGGAAGGCTGGTGTGTCTGGAAAACTGCACACTGTCAAACCACCCCTGCAACATCATTATCCAGACAATGCCAGTAGATGTAGTTGTGTGCCAGTTATTTCACACTGGAAATCCACCAGTGCAGTTACTGTAGGAACTGGAGCATGTGACATAGCATGGAGGATGACACCATCACCTGGTACTGTTTGCTGTCTTTTGTAAGGAACATAACACCTTCTGAACCTGAAGTTGGTGCCACCAATGAAAAACTAGTGAAACCTATGTGATTCCCCACCAGGGAGCTTCATAGGCCAACCCAACCAGATATACTGCAGGCCCACTGAAGAAGCAGGTCACAAATAGACGTGTCAGCAACATCCCGGGAATTAACAGGGAACTTGTTGAGCGAATGCTCCAGTTGGCTGTCTAACTGAAAGCAAATTGTCTCCTGACAGTCAGATACAGGCTACAGACCTGCTGGAAGGCAGGAGAATGCATATGTGTCAGCAAGTTGTGCACAAGTTTATGTTATTGTTGTAGTCTTCAGTCCAAAGACTGGTTTGATGCAGTCCTCCATGTTACTCTATCCCATGCAAGTCTCTTCACCTCTGAATAACTACTACAACTTATATCCTTCTGAATCTGCTTATTGTATTCATCTCTTGGTCTCCCTCTACAATTTTTAACCCCCACACTACCCTTGGCATCTCAAAATGTGTCCTATCTACCAATCGCTTCTTCTTGTTGGGTTGTACCACACTTTAGTTACATGATCTACCCATTTAATCTTCAGCAGTCTTCTCTAGCACCACATGTCAAAAGTTTCTATTCTCTTCCTCTCTAAACTGTTTATCTTCCATGTTTCACTTCCATGCATGGAAACCCTCCATACAAATATATCATGTTATTTTGCTGCTCAAAATACAAACCTCATCTACTCCTTTAAGTGACTTGTTCCCTAATTTAATTCCCTCAGCATCACCTGATTTAATTTGACTACATTCCATTTTGCGTTTGTTGATGTACATATATATCCTCCTTTCAAGACACTGTACATTCCATTCAACTGCTGTTCCAACTCCTTTACTGTCTATGACAGAATTGCAATGTCATCAGCAAACCTCAAAGTTTTTATTTCTTCTCCCTTAACTTTAATGCCTTCTCCTTATTTTTCTGTGGTTTCTTTCACTGCTTGCTCAATGTGCATATTGAATAACATCAGTGATAGGCTACAAACCTGTCTCATTCCCTTCTCAACTGCTGCTTCCCTTTCATGCCTTTTGACTCTTATAATTGCTGCCTAGTTTCTGTACAAATTGTATATAGCCTTTTGCTCACTGAATTTTATTCCTGTTGCCATTAGAATTTCAAATAGAGTATTCCCCTCAACACTGTCAAAAGCATTCTCTAGGTCTACCAATGCTAGAAATATAGGTCTGCCTTTCTTTAACCTGTCTTCATAGGGACAGTATTGCCTCATGTGCTCCTACATTTCTCTGGAATCTAAACTGATATTCTTGTGCAAAGAATTCATGTTAGTATTTTGCAACCATGAAATATTAAACTGATAGTTCAGCAATATTCGCACCTTTCAGCACTTGCTTTCTTTGGAATTGGAATTATTACAATCTTTTTGAAGTCTGAGGGTATTTCATCTGCCATATACATCTTGCACGCCAGGTGGAAGTGTTCTGTCAAGGATGGCTGTCCAAGGCTTTCAGTTGGGTTGACCTATGAAGCTCTCATGGAGTATTGTTTTGACTTACATCTTTCAGTGCTCTCTCAAATTCTTCTCACAGTATCATCCCTCCCATCTTATCTCCATCTATGTCCTCTTCCATTTCTATAACATTGCCTTCAAGTTAATTCGTCTTGTATGGGCCCTCTACACATTCCTTCCACTTTCCAGCTTTCCCTTCTTTGCTTAGGACTGGTTTTCCATCCGAGTCCTTAATATTCATACAGCTGCTTCTCTTTTCTCCAAATGCCTCTTTAATTTTCTGTAGCGAGTATCTAGCTTCCCCCTAATGAAATATGCTTCTAAATCTGTACATTTGTTTTCTAGCCATTCCTTCTTAGCCATTTTAGACTCCCTGTTTGTCTCATTTTTTGGAAATTTGTATTCCCCTTGGCATACTTAACTTGCTGCATTTTTATGTTTTCTCCTTTCATCAGTTAATTTGAATATCTCCTGTACGTCCCCGTTAGCAGAGTGGTCAGCACGGCAGAATGCCACGCCAAGGGGCCCGAGTTTGATTCCCGGCTGGGGCAGGAGATTTTTTTCTGCTCAGGGACTGGGTGTTGTGTTGTCCTCACCATCATTTCATCCCCATCTCCAATGCACAAGTTGCCCAATGTGGTGTCGAATGCAATAAATACTTGCCCTCGGTGGCTGAACTTCCCCGAATGGGAGACTCCCAGCCCACAATGCTGTACACTCATTTTCATTTTGAATATCTCCTGTGTTATCCAAGGACTTCTACTAGGCCCTGTCTTTTTACCTATTTGATCATATGCTGCCTTCACTATTTCATCTCTCAAAGCTACCTGTTCATCTTTTACAGTATTCTTTTCCCTTGTTCTAGTCAATTGTTGTCTAATGTTCTGTCTGAAACTCTCAACAACACCTTCTTCTTTCAACTTATTCAGGTCTCATCTTCTTAATTTCCTGCCTTTTTGCAGTTTCTTTAGTTTTAATCTACAGTTCATAACAAATACATTGTGGTTAGAGTCCATGTCTGTCCTTGGAAATGTCTTGCGATTTAAAATATGGTTCCAAAAGCCCTTTCTCACCATTATATAATCAGTCTGAAACCTTTCACTGTCTCCAGGTCTCTTCCATGTATACAACATTCTTTCATGATTCTTAGCAATTATTAAATTATGTTCTGTGCAGAATTCTGCCAGGCAGCTTCTTCTTTCATCCTCTTCCCTCAGTCCATATTCACCTACACTTTTTCCTTCTCTTCCTTTTCCTGTTTGCAAATTCCAGTTCCCAATCACAATTAAATTTTCATTTCCCTTAATTATCAGAATAATTCCTTTTATCTCATCATATATTCCTTTAATCTCTTCATACATCTTCAGAGCTAGTTATCATATAAACTTATACTACTGTGGTGGGTGTTGAGTTTGTGTCCGTCTTGGTTATGATAATGCATTCACTATGCTGTGCATAGTAGCTTACTCACATTACTGTTTTCTTATTCGTTATTAAACCTGCTTCTTGTTTACCTCTGTTGGATTTTGTATTTATAGTCTTGTACACATTTGACCGCACCTGCCACTGAACTTCACTGATTCCCACCGTATCTAACTTCAACCCATCCATTTCTCATTTTAAATTTTCTAACCTACCTGCATGATGAAGGGATCTGACAGTCTGTGCTCCAGTCCATAGAATGCCATTATTAATTCTCCTGATGATGACATTCTACTGAGTAGTTTTTACCTGGAGATGTGAGGGACTATTTTACCTTCGAAATATTTTACCCAAGAGAATTCCATCATACACTAGAGTTGCATGTCAGTGGGAAAAATTACAGGTGCAGGACGTAGATTCCACACACAACACAGACTTCACCTGGATGGCTTGAAGAAAGAATATCTGGCAAACCTGATAACCAAGGAAATAAAAAACCACCAAAATAAATTAAAACCCAAAATGATAATTACATCACCACCACCAGACTCCAGAACGAAAACACTTCAAGAAAAGGTAAAAGCATTAGAACCTCATCAGCACCAGCAAAGCCTGTAAAAAAAGATGAAGTTTAATAGAGAGAACAGTAGACAGTGATTTCAACGAAAAGAGAACTATAGTTCTTCATCATCCAAATATTATTTTAGACAAAAATGAGAAGACTTAAAGTTCACAAGAAAACACAGCAGTAGTGGCAGAACCAACATTTGAAGTGTCAGAAACAGCATCGACATCATCATCAGCAACAACAACAACAACAGAAATAGTGGTATTAAGTACATTAGCAGCAGGACCAATTGCAGCAACAAGCAACTCACCACAGCCCAATGTACAGGTACGTCCTCGGAGGTGCAGGAAACCTGTCTTTCTTAGGGATTTTTGGTATCTCACCAGACACGGGAACAAATATGACAGCACAAAATGTAAATAAAACTGTAACCAGTTCTCACCCTAGTCATCTACAGATTTTAAGTCTAAATACTCAGTGCCTTAGAAATAAATCACTACAACTTGAGGTAGCAATGAATGATGCAAACATTGACTGCATGTGCATCATGGAGCATTGGTGCAGAGATTTTGAACTACGTATCATTAATATTCATCCATATAATTGGCAAGTCAGTATTTTAGGGAAAAAATGTCAAAAATGGAGGTGTATGCATCACTAAATCAAGTATCAGGTACAAAAGAAGATGTGAAGCTGAATTATTGAGTGTGGAAAATCGTTTTGAAGCAGCAGCTATACACTTGTATGAAATACAGGGAAAGGTCATAGTAATAGCTATATACAAACCACCTACTGGGTACACAGACATATTCATTGATAAATTAGAAACACTACTTAATATTCTTTTTAATGAAAGAGCCACTGTAGTTGTCTGTGAGGATTTCAACATATATCTTATGAATGAAAGTAGGCTAAAAAATCAATTCCAATATCTATCATGTAGTTTCAATCTGTTTCAACACATACACAAACCCACAAGAATAATGTAAAATACAAACAGTCTTATTGATAATATATTTTAAAATGTACAACCCATAGAAGTAGAAGTAACAAATACTGATTTGGGATTATCAGACCATATTGCTCTTGTCCTCAAAATTCCTTCAGTGTCACTGCAAGAAAAAAAAGAGAACTTCATGTATAAAAGAAAATTTTCCACTGAAAACTGTGTAGAATTTACAAATATCCTAACTAGTGAGTCCTGGGCATAAGTACGGTCCCTACAAATATGAATGATGCATATAACACTTTTTCTTCAGTTTTCATGGGATATCTTGAAATCTGCTTTCCAAAGAAACTGTCAAGAATCACATCACATCACAATACAAAGCCAAGTTCTTGAATAACAGTTGACATCAAAACTTCTTGTGGAACTCTAAAGAGACTAAATTCAAACTTGAAGACATCTACAGATCCACAATTCATAGAATATGTTAAGAATTACAAGAGGGTATATCAAAAAGAAATTGCCAAGGCAAAATTTATGAGTTATGACAACTTCTTTCTAGCCACACCGAAAGGTAACCTGTTATCTTGATATAGTTCATTTAAACTTTTCAAAAGTAAAATCTTCCTTAAGTCTTCATCAAAAGGCAACTGAAAATATGCCTCTGCAAGATTGATTTTAGAAAATAGTTTTTGTCCTGAAAATATAGAAAGAAGTTCATCTGGATGAGGTAAAGGATAATAATTAATGTCTGCTTGCATTTCAATCATTTCCTTGCAGTCTCTGCACAACCTAAGGGAGCTCCCAGACTTCCTAACCACCACTAGACATGAAGTTGACTGACTGTAGGAAATGAGGAAGAAAACCTGTTGTTGTTATACTGTGCCTAGTTCAATCTTAACCTCATCCTTGATGGCCAATAGAATTGGGACCACTTGGCAAGATCACGGACTTGCTGTTGGCTTTAAGACAATGTGTGACTGACAGTCAACTCTGGCCCCCAAACCAGATTCAAAGAGTGGCACAAACTGCATATCAATTGTAGTGATGAGCCAATGGACTACACTTCATGATGTAATGAGTATCTAAAGGCAGAATATGCACTGAGGCAAAAATGATCTCAACCATCTGAAATGTTACTAATTTCAATCAGCTGGGGCCATTCCTAGTGCCCATTGTGATACTGCATACTTCTGCAAAATGACCTCTTCAGAAAGACTAATAACACAGGTCTGCAAAAAAATATTTTTTGAAAGTTGTTTGAAATTTGATAACTGACTTTTATGTACTTTTCAAAAATGTAATCCATTTTTTCTATCATGTCAGGTTTTCTCACAATAAGGGGAGTAATTTTGGGTGTAATAACAAAATTTAAGCAATTTATCGCACTTTTTCCAACGTTATAAAATTTTATTTTATTTATAAATCATGTTCTAAACTACATTTCCAGTACACTTCCAATTCTCTTTAAGCTCATAAGTCCTTATAATAACACTTTCGCTTTCTGTCAAAGCTTCTTTTATTGCTTTTCCGGCTGTGGATTCATTGAGGATCATCTCTTTTTATCATCCAGCAGTAGTCCACTATCATGTTGATGTTCCATCTTCCTTGATATCTTTTTTCCATTTATTTGATATCTCAGTGGAATCTTTTGCCCTGTTCTTCACTTACATCACCAAGGTTTGCATGGAAGTAGTCAAGATGTGAGTGGAGAAAATGAACTTTAATGCTCATGTTACAGCTGAGCTTCTTAAAGTTGTTGAGCATGTCTACGATGATTCTCTTGTAGTTTGGATTGTCCATGCTGCCTTTTCTTTTTGTTTCCATGAAAAGGATGTACCCGGAGCCAACGTATGTGTGTCTTTCAATCTAGATCCTAAAACTTCTGCCAATTCTTTAGAAAGGCCTAGGTCTTTAACTAAATTGTTCAGTTCAGATTGTGAGAATAAAATGGGATCAGTTGTGCCAGGATCATAGCAATCTCTGTCTTCTTCGCTATCACCTTGCTGAGCCAATGGCTCGTGATCGTCTATATTATCCAAAGAATCTGGAGGAGAAGGTATTGGTACTTCAGGTCCATGAGGAACAGAGTAAATGGTTGATTGAATGTTAGGTTAAGAAATATCCTTTTTGTTTTTCAAATTGAAACCTCGCACATTGCAAGAACAAAATTAGCAGTTGTCACTATGATTTTTGGGCTCCCTCCAAACCACTGGTATTCCAAAATGTAAGGACTGCTTTTTACATTGAAACCATTGTCTCAATTCTTCAACACACACTAAACAAACTTTGTGTGGGGCCCAAGGCTTATCTTGATTGCATAACTTTATACCAAGATAGGCAAAATATACTTTTTCAACAAAATCGGAAATGTTTCTTTGTTACTTTTTAACGGTATATTTACCACAAATGTAGCAGAAGCAATTTGGTGAGTTTATATGCCCTCTTGTAGCCATTGTCCACTGTCCATAAAAAAACTTCACAACACAAGAAAACAGTCACTACTTTAAAGCACTAGTAACAACAACACATGAACAGCACAGAGTGAAGAAGTACTGTGAACTCAAGGAGAATAGCAGAAGCTCACTGCTTGGTGATGGCGGGGGAAGGCGAGCATGACAGATAGGCACTGACATGAAAATACTGCTATTTTCTCCTAATTACTCTTTATTTTACGTATATCTAGCATAAAAAATGGCTATATAACAGTTTATGGAGATCCTAAAACCAAAATTCAAACTCACAAGAGTGCTGAAATATTGAAAAAAGCTAAAACTAGACACGCTGTTTGTGGAATAACTGTATGTGATGAAATTTTTTCACCTTCCATTGACCTACGGGTACTCGAGACAAAGCTCATTGACTTTATCCGGAACACCACCCCGGGAATAGACAACATTCCATTGGAACTACTGATGGCCTTGGGAGAGCCAGTCATGACAAAACTCTACCATCTGGTGAGCAAAATGTATGAGACAGGCGAAATACCCTCAGACTTCAAGAAGAATATAATAATTCCAATCCCAAAGAAAGCAGGTGTTGACAGATGTGAAAATTACCGAACTATCAGTTTAATAAGTCACAGCTGCAAAATACTAATACGAATTCTTTACAGACAAATGGAAAAGCTGGTAGAAGCGGACCTCGGGGAAGATCAGTTTGGATTCCGTAGAAATGTTGGAACACGTGAGGCAATACTAACCTTATGACTTATCTTAGAAGAAAGATTAAGAAAAGGCAAACCTACATTTCTAGCATTTGTAGACTTAGAGAAAGCTTTTGACAATGTTAACTGGAATACTCTCTTTCAAATTCTGAAGATGGCAGGGGTAAAATACAGGGAGCGAAAGGCTATTTACAATTTGTACAGAAACCAGATGGCAGTTATAAGAGTTGAGGGGCATGAAAGGGAAGCAGTGGTTGGGAAAGGAGTGAGACAGGGTTGTAGCCTCTCCCCGATGTTATTCAATCTGTATATTGAGCAAGCAGTAAAGGAAACAAAAGAAAAATTCGGAGTAGGTATTAAAATTCATGGAGAAGAAATAAAAACTTTGAGGTTCGCCGATGACATTGTAATTCTGTCAGAGACAGCAAAGGACTTGAAAGAGCATTTGAATGGAATGGACAGTGTCTTGAAAGGAGGATATAAGATGAACATCAACAAAAGCAAAACAAGGATAATGGAATGTAGTCTAATTAAGTCGGGTGATGCTGAGGGAATTAGATTAGGAAATGAGGCACTTAAAGTAGTAAAGGAGTTTTGCTATTTAGGGAGTAAAATAACTGATGATGGTCGAAGTACAGAGGATATAAAATGTAGACTGGCAATGGCAAGGAAATCGTTTCTGAAGAAGAGAAATTTGTTAACATCGAGTATAGACTTAAGTGTCAGGAAGTCGTTTCTGAAAGTATTTGTATGGAGTGTAGCCATGTATGGAAGTGAAACATGGACTCTAACTAGTTTGGACAAGAAGAGAATAGAAGCTTTCGAAATGTGGTGCTACAGAAGAATGTTGAAGATAAGGTGGGTAGATCACGTAACTAATGAGGAGGTATTGAATAGGATTGGGGAGAAGAGAAGTTTGTGGTACAACTTGACTAGAAGAAGGGATCGGTTGGTAGGACATGTTTTGAGGCATCAAGGGATCACAAATTTAGCATTGGAGGGCAGCGTGGAGGTTAAAAATCGTAGAGGGAGACCAAGAGATGAATACACTAAGCAGATTCAGAAGGATGTAGGTTGCAGTAGGTACTGGGAGATGAAGAAGCTTGCACAGGATAGAGTAGCATGGACAGCTGCATCAAACCAGTCTCAGGACTGAAGACCACAACAACAATACAACTGTGGATTTGTCAAATGCAAAAACATCTATTGACAATCTAGACATTTGATTTCACTTGCCTGTAAAAGCAGCACAAGGCATTTTCAACATACTTCTAAGTTTTCAAACACAAAATTAATGTCCTGTAACAACAATTCAGTGATATTCCAGACCATGGCTTGTATCTTGTTAGTGGAAGATCTCTTTCACAAATGAGTTACACTTATCCAGTATTTTACCAATGGACATAAACATGAAACTTTTTAACAAAGAATTTAGTTCCCTCAAATTAAAGTAATTTTTAATTTTAAATCTCAGCTATTTATATATACTATTAATTCTAGATGTGGTTGTGAGCACTGCAGAGGTTGTTATATTTTTCCATCAAATGTAGTGTAATTTTTGTTTCTGTGTAGTTATCCTGTTGAGGTGACATTTTATCTGGAATTATGCATGTTTTCCTCATATCACTCTAAAGTAATTGCATTGTCTACAAAATTTCTGATTTAGAACAAACACTATTTTTCGCACAGCTCATAGACACTTTCAGAAGTATACGCAGTTTAGGTGTCACTCCATCATTGATCTAATGCCCTCAGATAGTAATTACACTAGTAACAGAAACTTTCCTGGCAGATTAAAACTGTGTGCCGGACTGAGACTTGAACTCGGGACCTTTTGTGGGCAAGTGCTCTACAATAAAGCTATGAGGATGGGGTGTGAGTCGTGCTTGAGTGGCTCAGCCTTGCCTGCGAAAGGCAAAGGTCCCGAGTTCGAGTCTCGGTCCGGCACGCAGTTTTAATTTGCCATGAAAGTTTCATAACAGCGCACACTCCTCAGATGGTAGGGCACTTGCCTGCAAAAGGCAAAGATCCCGACTTCGAGTCTCAGTCTGGCACACATTTTTCATTTGCCAGGAAAGTTTCATAACAGCACACACTCCACTGCAGAGTGAAAATCTCATTCTGGCCTACACTAATAACATATATAACATTGTTTGTTAATGTGTGTATTTTGGCAGTAATATTACAGGGTTCTTAACACAATGTTTCCAACATATGAGGGCATGTTGAAAAGTAATGCCCTGGAATTTTTTATGTAAATACCCTTAAAGCTTTTTGAATAAAATAAATGTCATTAACATTCTACATCTTTGTTTTTCATGTCTACATATTTGCAGCTCTCTGATGCTAGAGGCCTCCGAGCTGTAGTGTGTAACATGGTGGTGTGTAATAAAATTACATAAATGCTTGAGAAACAGCATACTATAACTGAGTTTCAAATTCAGAGAGTTCATTCACACCTGGAGCAACTTCTCCTTCAGCTTGACAATGCCAGACCACACACAATTTCTGTGACATCAGCAACAATACAATGCCTTGGGTTCCCTGTCATCAATCATCCTCCATACAGCCCCAACTTGACCCCGTCTGGCTGTCATCTGTTTTGAAAACTTAAAGAACACCCTCAAGGATTTCACTTAAATACTGATGATGGATTGCAAGCAAAGCTGAAGCTGTGGCTGCATCAGCAAAGTCAAATGTTCTATAGTGAGGGTGTCAACAAACTAGCCTCTCATTGGGAGAAATGAGTTAAGAGTTTTCACATAAAAATTTGGAGGCATTACTTTTCAGCATGCCCTTTTAATTTGTGGATTTATGGACAAAGTTTGCAATACCTAGGAGACATCAGAAACATATATAAAGCAGGAATGAGTTTGCTCCAACTAAATAAACAATCTAACAACATTTACCAGTTAAAATCACCGGTATACAAGGAAAACCACATGTTGAAGAAGAATATAATAAACTCACAATAAGAAGTGTATTAACATTTCCATGACAATTTCCTACTGGTGTTCTATGCATATTTTAATGCTTTGTTGAATACTACAAGAAAATTATTATATGTTTATCTTACAGGTGGCTTCATGGAAAGTTTGGATAATCGTTGGATCCTGCAAGGAAATTTACAACAGTGTGAACAGTTTGAAAAGACACCTAATACCTTAGGTTTGAAAAACATGGCAGGTGTTTTCATACTAGTTGCTGCTGGAATAGTTGGTGGTATTGGGCTTATAATAATTGAAATGGCCTATAAGAAACATCAGATACGGAAACAAAAGAGAATGGAACTAGCTCGCCATGCTGCAGACAAATGGAGAGGTGCCATTGAGGTAAAAAATTACAAATGCTCTATAAAGTGTTTCTGAAAGGTTCTGTATTTCTGTGACAGACTAATTTTGTTTACAATTAATAATTTTAACACACTTATGCTTTGGTTATACAGGCACATAAAATGTCTGGCAGTGAACACAAATTATTGCTGCAGCAAAGAAGATGAAACATAAAAATTATGTCAGTTTAGAATTTTCTCTGATGTACTTAAAAGTTTGACCATCATTACTGAAAAGAGTTCTGCACCACTTCACTGATGTGTTGTGCTTAATAATTAACTTAGGAGTTAGTACTACAGCACATTATGTTGTACTGGGACCACTGTTAGAATGTAAACTAAAGTTGCTATAATTGTTTTACCAATGTACTCTCGAAATTGTCAAAGAGACAAATGAAGTCAGGGTGTAGTCTCCTTGGTGTGTTTTACCTGTGATATGCAAGGGACATTGAGTGGAGAAGGTGTAGGACTGCAATACTGGCAGTAGTGAGCCACAGATTAGGCTGACTTCGTGATGAAACTTTGACGTGATTTGGATTTGGAGTCTGGTGCACTTATGGTATCAGCATTGTCTACTGGATTGAGACATGCCAAAGCAAAAGCAAGTTTCACAACAATGTTACATAATAGTGGTCAGCTAAAAGGATAACATCAGTTGTGGGCTGCGTCCATTGGTAGCCACAGAAAAACAGTGATGGCACTTGATGTAGGCTAAATAGTAATGGCACAATCTTTGAAAACATTACCCTGGTAGCGTGCTATCAAACAAATTGTCTCAGCTATCACTGTTTTACTGCTTCATCTGATGTTGAGGAAGAGTTGGCTCAGGGAAGGGGTGGGGAATGGAGGGAGGTGGGGAAGGGGAGGAGTAGAGAAAGATTTCATTGGCTTCTGCCCTCCTTGAATGCAACTGTCACTTCATGTAGAATGCTGGTTCCACACGGCCATCTGTCAGATGATATGGATGATATGCCCTCTCAAACATGGATTTAGAGTTCAGCATCACAATAACTTAGGAATCACACACTCTTGGCAATTTCACATACCTCTCACAGAAGAAAGCAAAAAATTGGGTTGCCCTCAGGGGATGTATCCTGGTATGTCTCTGCAATTCCCATTTCTGGGGACAGTTCTATATTTCGCCTGAGATGGGCCACGTTCTTCTTCTCTGTAACATGGGTTGAAACCAGGATTGGAAATGACTAGGAAGACACAGTACTTTGTGAAGATATTGCCTAAATAGAGTACATGCAATTAGGATGTCAATACTTGATGCTTTGCATGACCCAACACCAGTTTCCAGGATCCGCACCTTCCACGTCCAAGAATTTCAGGTTATCATTGGATAATTCAGCTGAAAATTAGGTTAATGCCATGTTGCCATACTGTGATCCCAAAGATGCATCAAAAACAATAAGGTTCATGATTGTTGGCAATGTAAAATTTCAACAGCGCCTCTTCCATTTAGCAGGGTTGTCCTATAGGTACTCTTTTGACTTTCTCTCTTGACTTAGCACAGATTATTTTAAACATTTGGTTTTCTAATGTCCTTAATAGTCTTTCTGTTTCTCCATTTGACTGGGAATAAAATGGAGTTGAGGTAATTGTGTGATTCCGTTTTGCACACAAAATTCTTAAAACATGGGGATGACACTGAAAAAAATTAAGAGAGCATCTACAACGAACAATCACAAGGGCCATAAAAATAGCTAATGAAGTTCACATGTATTCTTTCCTATGGTTCTGGTGAGATGGACAGTAGGGATCTGCTTGGATGCTGGTTGATGCTTCACACAAATTTCACACTACCGGGCTAGCCACTCGTCCTCAGTATTGTCACAAAGCTAATAACTGTTTCATATGAATGATGCCCCAGTATCCCAACATAAATAACCTCCTCTTCTCTCCTCCCCCTCCCCTCTACCCCCACATCATCAAACTCCTTTATTAACCTTCTGTCGGGCGCGGTGTTTGTCGCAGCGAGATCGGGTGCAGTGTATCAAGTTGATCACACTGTTTATTCACGTGATCATTTATTAAATTCTGTTCAAAAAACATATTATAACTGCCAGATATATTTAAAGAAAGACAAAGATGACATACGAGCACAACTGCAGTAGAAATATTCATCATTCAGATTTCTTATCGTCAATGTTGGACTGCAGTAACAAATGATAAAAACGTCGCTTTTTCATTTGCTTCTTTATTATATTTCACTAATAAAACACATTACAAATGACAATTATCTTTACAGAAAGGCTATTATGACACTGGAGCAGAACAACAATGATATTAAAACTCATTCATTTGTTTCATCGTCACTTTTTGACTGTGGTAACAAATGCGGAGTTTTTCCACATTCAGAGCAAAAAGGTTCAATGTGTATCAAACAGATAGGCTTCTGACACATTTTGCAACAATATTTTGTCAGTCTTTTTTTTCTGTGCAAGTATTACACCTTTTCCTCTTGATCCCAGTCCCATGTTCTTCGTTTCTGCTTGTGTCTTCTGCTTCTTCTTCACACCTTGGCCTATATTGTTGTAGCCGCAGTTGAAGGTCTCTGTGAATTCCTGAGGTGTCCAAGCATCTACGAACCAAGTGAGGTAGAACTAACGCATGTGAGAGTTGCTTCAGGAATCCTTTTCTTCAGGTACAATTCTCATTGTTTCCATAGTAAATTACTTGTGAATTGATTCCACTCATATTGATCACTGCAAAAAATATGACCATGGGCCAACGGCACACATTTCTTGCTACATTGTATGAAGCGGTCAACTTATCTGTAGTGTCAACTCCACCTTTGGTATAGCACAATGTTACAATGGATGGCTTCTGTTTATCTCCAGTGTCAGCATCTACTGAATTATCTTCATGCAAACTTGATGCCAAGATAAAACACTTCCCCTTTTTAGGAATGTAGGAAACTAGAGTACAGCCTTTCTTGAAGCCAAAAAGTGAACTATGGACAGCCCTGCCTTTACTGGTAGCAAACTCCAGAGGAATCTCACGCTTGTTTTTCTTCATCGTCCCAACAAAAGAAAGATTTTTTCTTCTTAGCTCTTCTATCAAACCAATACTAGTAAACCAATTGTCTGCTGTCACATTTCGACCTGACTGGTAAATTGGTTCACATAGTCAAAGAACAACATCTGAAGGTTTATTGCTAATTTGGTACAATCCTTCTGGCTGCAGCCCAGCATATATTTCCAGATTATAGAGATAAAATACTTGGGAATCCACAAGAGCATATATCTGAATTCCATATTTGTTTGGTTTGCTAGGTATGTATTGGCAAAAACTGCACCTTCCATGGAATACTTCAAGTTTCTTATCTACTGTAACGTTTTCTCTGAGGGTGTAGGATTTCTGGCAATTCTGTACAAACAGAGAAAATATTTCCCAAATTGCTGTTATCTTGTCTAATTTTCTCCTTTCATCGCAAGTCACATGATTGTCAAATCTAAGGCACCGCATGATGAATTTGAAACGTTTTATGTTCATAACGAGACAAAATTTTTCAATTCCATCCCCATCACTTCCCCACAGATCTTCTAAGCTTTGTCTGTTACTTTTGTTAACACCAGCCAAAAACAGAAGACCAATGAAAGCTTTTAATTCAATAATATCTATAGGTTTTACGTCTCTCTCTCTCTCTCGCTGAAAAGAAGCTTTGATGCTCTCAATATACTGATTAGTATACAGAACTATAATCAACAAAATGTCATTATCTATGAGGCAATTCCAACATTCCAAAGGCATTCTCAATGCTTTCACCGCACCTATAGAACCAGGTAACTTTCGAATAATATTGTGGGCACTGAAATGTACTCTCTGCGATGGTGGAACTTTATTCCATTTTGTCTCTTTGTCCCTACCAGTATAATAATGCTGGCTTTCTTCAAGTACTTCCTCATCATTTTCACTGTCGTTTTCCTCTGTTTCTGAATCTTCCTGCCGAACTTCAACTGCATCATCACAATCTGAATCTACTTCATCTTCAAAATCCTCTTGAACTTCATCATTATCCTCTTCGAACAACATTTTTTGTATTTCTGCAACATGATTTGGGTCAAGGAGGTTGTACGTCTTACTGTAGCCTGCCATGATCAAGTGTCTCACACCTAAAATGATAAAATTCCTATAAAATAATGCAGTCAGGCGCAGTGTATCAATTTGATGCCTGATACTCAAACATTCTTAACTGATGATTAAATGGTCCAAAAAGAAAATAAGTGCACTACACATTATATATTAACATTGTACTACTTACTAAGTTATGTTGATAACCAAAGAAACAAATTGTTGAAATGCAACACAAACGGGCGCAGTGTATCAAACTGATCAATCAGCACATATATCAACAACAGAGCAGTCGTATTGACACTGAAGCACACAACAATGACAAGCATTCGGAAAAGGCTAGCTGCTAGCGAGTAGGTGTCAGTGCTGCCACTCATTGACAAATAATTTACAGTAAACTTCGAGGTGTATCAATTTGAACAGCCACACCCGACGGAAGGTTAATAATGAGGTATTGCCACCTGGCACTCATGTGAGAATGACTGCAGTAGCAGAACATATCATTTTATCATCCGCTGGTGTTGTAAGTTACAATGGCTATTCCCAATGTAGGGCTTCCCACAAAGATGGATCGGCTCCATCTGTTGAACAATGTATGAGGTGTGATCAAACAATATGCAAATGAATTTTTTAGCAGCAACTGATGTTGCTGCAACAGCTTGAGGAAATTTGTCCAATAGCCTGATCTGGTGAGACAAGCAACATGTTCTCACTTATCAGTCAGCATTCAGAGAGGCTAGAGTGAGTTTGTGCTTACGTATCTGTCACACATCATGGATTTTGAACAATTCATGAGCATTAAGTTCTGTTTCAAGTCACAAAAAAGAGCCAGGGAAACTCGTTAAATGTTGAAATTGGTGTATGGCAATAATGCTTTAACTCTGAAGACTATTTGCAAGAGCCATGAGCAATTTAAAAGTGTAAATGAGTTGGTAGAAGATGAGCATTGTTTAGGACATACATTAACCTCAAAAACAGAAGAAAACATACAAAAATTGGAAAAAATTTTTGTTCAAACAGGTGAATAACTATTTAAGAGCATACCAAAGAACTTAGCATCTCATAAACGTCTGTGCAAAGCATTTTTATCAATAACTTGCAAATGGGATAAGTTAGTGTAAAATTTGTTCCCAGGGTTTTGAGTAATTAACAGAAGAAAAATGGTGTGTCAGTTTGCATATAGTTGAAGGATTGTCTTCTTTTAGATTCAGGCTTCATGTTCAAAAATTGTAACTGGAGATGAAACTTGAATCTATGTGTATGGCCCTGAGTCATGAATTCTAAGAGTTCCCAATGTAAAACCAGTGACTCTCTTCCCCATAAAAATGCATTGTCAGTCAAAATCTGATATTAAAGTCACGCTCTCCTTTTTCAGTATTCAGGGCATAGTGTGATGAGAGTTCATTTCAATGGGAACAACTGCAAATGCTGAATTTTACAAGGGTATACTGGAACTTTAGCAAAATGATGTATAGAGGAAGAGACCAGAACAAGTCTTTGGCTTACTTCTTCATCACAACAATGCACCTTGCCACACTTCATATTGATTTACAAGTTTTTGGCTGGAAAAAGTGTTCCTGTCTGTCCATATTTGCCCTACTCACCAGATTTAGCACCATGCAATTTCTGGCTCTTCCAAAAAATTAAAACTATGAGGGGCGTTTGAAAAGTCCATGAAAAGTCTGAGAGATGGCACCAACAGTGCATATTGAAATTTTTGTGGCAGTGTTCGTAGCGACAAGCACTTGGCTGTAGAAATGGCTTACGAAGTCACCGCCACACTTTTAATAGCGGGCCGACCGGTCCGCTGGAACAGTGAACAGAAAGATGAAAACCCAAACACTCATATTAAATAAAGGTCGGTACTTATCTTTTATTAATGAAGATACAGTAACACAGTAGTGAACTCGGTGTCTACAGAAATCTGTCTAGTTCGAGTCGGAGCGGCTAGGTCAGCGTCGGCTGACGACAAACAACAACTCTGCTGCGATGAACACACAACTGACTAGCAAGTACACAATTCGGTGGCGAGTATACAACTGAGCGGCGAATACAGAACTGTCCTAGCGCTCGCGACTCCAGCGCTTAAGAAGCCAGAAGCCAGCGGTGGCGCGCGCAGACTTGCGGCGATTTGCTGTCTCGCTGGCGCTGCTTATGCGGACGGCATCCGGACTTTGATGCTGCCAACCTTTTGGCAGCGGGCTCGGGTGGCATTACTGGCTAGGACATAACACTCCTCCCCCCCAAATCGCCGCACCGTCGTTGAGTAATGACGTGGCGAGCGTCGACGGCGGGGGAGGGGTCTGGCCGCAGGCGTAGCAGAAGAGACCGGGGCGGAGACTGTTGTCGGTGGCAGTCCCCGGTCCGCACCCCAGCATTGGCCGTGCGGGGCCTCGGGAAACACCGACTGAAAACCGAGGTCAGGGTGCACGCCTGTGACCACGGGTGCAGCTTCTGGTACTGGACGCGACGGGGCGTCGGGACCCACGAAGAGAGGCAGCGTCTCCTGACGCTGCGTCGACGGCTGCTGAGTGGGCGCCGGACAAGGCGCTGTGGTGTCAGACTCCTTGGGGTTGCCCAAGGAAAGCGGCTGCAGGACAGGCTGCACAGCCACCGCTTGGGAAGGCGGCCCGGCTGAGGGGTCGACGTCCATCAGCTCCGAAGGCGGTGGCGACTGAAGAGGGACCGCAGGCGCCCTAGCGACCACCTGGGGCGCTCCCGGATGAAGCTGCGCGGGAGGCATCAACGGGACGGGCAGTCGGCGTGGTAGCGGCGACAGCTGCTGCAGCTGCGCTGGGGGTGGCAGCGAAGTCGGAAGGCGCGGCTGGAACCCGCCGCGGACCAAATCTGTGGACAAAGAACGAGCGGCAGAATCCGGGCGGCCAGCGCGGCGCAACTGGTTCTGATGCCTCCTGTGCACCCCAGTAGCACCTTGAACAGTATCAAAACCGCGACCCTGGACACTTATCACGGTACCACGTTCCCAACGACGGCGACCGTGATAAACTCTGAAAAAAACGGCGGCGTCGCACTGAAAACTCGTGCGATGCTCAGAAGCGGCGGGTCGATCCGGGGGTTGCAACAACCGTAGTAGGGTGCGATGACGACGGCCGTGGAGAAGCTCCGCAGGCGAAGGGCCGTCGAGTGGCGTGGTCCGGTACGACGACAGGAACGTGATGAGGGCCTGCTGACGAGAGTGCGTAGCACGAAGGCGATCCATATGATCCTTGAATGTGCGTACAAAACGTTCCGCTGCACCATTCGATTGAGGGTGGAACGGCGGAGTAAGAACATGGCGAATGCCATTGGCAGAACAAAAACTTTCAAATTCAGCAGAGGTAAATTGTGGACCATTGTCAGACACTAAAACTTCTGGAAGACCCTCAATACAAAAAATTGAAGTCAACGCCTGTATAGTTTGTGCAGACGTCGTAGACTGCATGGGCACAACAAACGGAAAATTACTAAATGCATCTATCACGATGAGCCAACGAGAATTCCAATATGGACCAGCGAAATCAATATGTACTCGCTGCCAGGTACCGGCAGGGCGTGCCCACTCAAAATAGCGTTGAGGCGGAGCAGCTTGGTGTTCGGCACACGTCGAACAATCTGTAGACATCTGCGTAATCTGCTTATCAATGCCGATCCATGTACAATGACGGCGGGCAAGCTGCTTGGTGCGGACCACTCCCCAATGACCTTGATGCAACAAGGCGAGGACCTTGGATTGGAGCACTTGGGGAACCACTACACGAAGCTGGTCATTCTCGGTGCGTAACAGCAAAACTCCGTGCGAAACAGACAACAGATGACGTTGCGGATAATAGCGACGAACCACAGGATCCGATATGTCCTTTGCCTTGGACGGCCAACCACGTTGAACAAAACGTAATAGTAACCTCAGATGAGGATCCGTAGCTGTCTCACGTGCCACCTGACGATAATCAATCGGAAAATCCCGGAGGGATTGATGCTCATCGGCGTCAATCTGATGGCAAGAGTCGTCAGAGGAATCGAAGACATCATCCGCAGCAATCGGCAATCTAGAAAGCGCGTCAGCGTTTGCATGCTGAGCTGTAGGGCGATACAGTATCTCATACTGGTATTGTGATAACAAAAGAGCCCAACGTTGTAGTCTTTGAGCTGTCCGCTGAGGAACTGGTTTAGACGGATGAAACAGTGACGTCAGGGGCTTGTGATCTGTTACTAAGTAGAATGGTCTACCATAGAGGTAGTGATGGAATTTTGTGACACCGAACACAATAGCCAACGCTTCCTTGTCCAATTGGCTATAATTACACTGAGCTTTGTTTAGCAATTTAGATGCGAACGCAATAGGACGTTCAGTGTTACCGACTCGGTGAGACAACACAGCACCGAGGCCGTAAGAAGAGGCATCACAAGCTAACACCAGAGGCTTGTTAGGGTCGTAATGGACCAGACAACGATCATTCAATAAAGCCTCTTTAAGCTGCTGAAAGGCTGATTGGCAATCAGCTGACCACACAAACGGAACATTCTTACGGCGGAGACGATGCAACGGTGCAGCAATCTGTGATGCATTAGGTATAAACTTGATATAATACGTCAATTTGCCAAGAACTGCTTGCAATTCATGCAGATTGCGAGGGGCGGGCAAATCACGAATAGCTGCTAAATGTGACTGGGAGGGATGAATGCCTTGAGCATTAATAACATGTCCCAGATACTCCATCTCCGTAAGGAAAAATGAACATTTATCGATGTTGCAACGTAGGCCTGCCTGAGACAACACTTTAAACAAACACTCCAAATTACGGAAATGTTCAGCAGGCGTCCGACCGGACACAACAATATCGTCTAAATAGTTGCAACACGATGGCACATTAGCCAGAAGTTGTGACAAAAAACGCTGAAAAACAGCTGGAGCTGACGCACAACCAAAAGGCAAACGCAGAAAACGGAACAACCCCAACGACGTGTTTATGACAAAATACTGTTGTGATTGCTCGTCGAGGGGTAATTGCAAATATGCTTCACAGAGATCAATTTTGGAAAAGAAACGAGCTTCCCCTAACTTATCCATCAGCTCGTCCGGCCTAGGCAAAGGAAAAGAATCAATGACAGTCTGAGGATTAACTGTCGACTTAAAATCAGCACACAAACGTAACTTGCCAGACGGTTTCTTTATAATAACTAAGGGAGAAGCCCACTGGCTCGCTGAAACGGGTTGAATAACACCGTTGTTTTGCCAACGACGAAGTTCATCTTCTACAGGTGCCCGGAGGGCGTGAGGCACTGGACGAGCACGACAAAATCGAGGCTGAGCATTATCTTTTAACGTAATATGAGCGGCAAAGTTCGCAGCACAACCTAGTTCGTCTTTAAATATGTCACTGTATCGTTGACACAAATCGGTTATGCTGTCTTGAGGAACAACAACAGAATTAATTTGCAACACATTGTCTTGGATAGACAGGCCAAACAAGTCAAAACAGTCCATTCCGAAAATGTTTGCACTGTCTGTAGCGCGGAGCACTGTAAATGAAACTGTTTTTGTATTGCCACGGAATATGGCTGGCACGCTACATACACCTAACACAGGAATTCGTTCTCCACTATAAGTAGCCAAAGAATGTTTTGCCGCTGAAAGTTTAGGGCGGCCGATAGCCGCATACGTAGCACTATTTATGAGAGTCACAGGCGCACCAGTGTCTAATTGAAAACTGAAGGTCTTATCCTGGATGCGTAGCTTCACAAATAGTTTATTACACTGTCTCTGGATCGGTGCAGTGGAGGCGGAAGACACAAAATCAGCGCGTTTAGCGCGTGCTCGCTGCTTACATCTCGTGGGTTGGGCGGGTGGAACAACAACTCCCGCTTCACTTGCAGTCTGTACATTACTTTTTACAGCGTTTGAATTACGCTTGGGTCGCATAGCAGAGGGCTGGGTGGGTGGCTTATTGCGAACAAGTTTATTACCCACACGAACCGTGGAAGAGTCTTTAAACGCGACCTTCTGGGCGGGCTGGCTTTGAAGAACATGAATATCCATGGGCTGGGCAGCACTAGAATTGTTCTTGCGTTTACGCAAACAAACAGTCTGGATGTGTCCTTTCCTTTGACAAAAGTGACAAACCGCGTTTCTTAACGGACAACGGTCACGAGGATGAGCAAGAACACACTTAGGGCAAGACTTAACTCTATCATTTTGCACACGCGGCTGACGAATGTGTTTAACATGACGCGGCCGGCTAGTGTTTACAGTCTGACTCTGCCGGTGGGGCCGCTGGCGTGACATAACTTGCTTAGCACAGGCAATTTGAGAAATACATGGCTGATCTAACTCACACTCAGCATAGTCAAAAGTATCTTGGGCTTCAATGATGTTCATCACAGTCTCTAAGGACGGGTCAGGCAACTTTAAGATAGCAGCACGAATACGAGAATCTGCAATGTTTTGCGTAATAGCGTCTCGTAACATGACATCACTGTAGGAAGCTCCACACACACAATTAAATCGGCACTGATGGGTGAGGCCCCGTAAATCTGTTAACCACTGTTTATTAGATTGATCTGGCAGTTTCTTTAATCTGAAGAACTTGAATCTGGCTGCTGCCACATGAACTCGCGACTCGAAATACTCAGCAAGCTTGTTAACAACAACGTCATAGTCTAAAGCTTCTGGCTGGGATTCCGGGAACAACTTACAAAGTAGTCGATAGACTTCCACGCCTGCAGTGGAAATTAAATAAAGCTGCCGCTCAGTACCTGTGATTTTGTAGACTGTCATGTGCGCCTGCAACTGCGCGAAATATTCTCGCCATTCTTCTCTGGATTCATCAAAAGCCCGGAACGGTGGTGCTGCCTGTGCTTGTTCCTTTTGTGTTGGAGGATTAGCCGCTTGTTTGGCGATTGCTTCCACCAGACTTTGTATTTGCTGACTCTGTAACAAGATCAACTGTTGTAATTCGGCAGACATAGTGAACACAAATTAAACCAGCCCCCAAAAGTTTATCTCGACAATTAGTATAACAAGAACAAGTTGAACCAGCCCTGCACACGAGTTCGGAAGTCCTCGTCGCCAGTTTTGTGGCAGTGTTCGTAGCGACAAACACTTGGCTGTAGAAATGGCTTACGAAGTCACCGCCACACTTTTAATAGCGGGCCGACCGGTCCGCTGGAACAGTGAACAGAAAGATGAAAACCCAAACACTCATATTAAATAAAGGTCGGTACTTATCTTTTATTAATGAAGATACAGTAACACAGTAGTGAACTCGGTGTCTACAGAAATCTGTCTAGTTCGAGTCGGAGCGGCTAGGTCAGCGTCGGCTGACGACAAACAACAACTCTGCTGCGATGAACACACAACTGACTAGCAAGTACACAATTCGGTGGCCAGTATACAACTGAGCGGCGAATACAGAACTGTCCTAGCGCTCGCGACTCCAGCGCTTAAGAAGCCAGAAGCCAGCGGTGGCGCGCGCAGACTTGCGGCGATTTGCTGTCTCGCTGGCGCTGCTTATGCGGACGGCGTCCGGACTTTGATGCTGCCAACCTTTTGGCAGCGGGCTCGGGTGGCATTACTGGCTAGGACATAACAGAAATCATTTTTAGTTAGTAGCATCTTTGGAAAGAACGCACACCAAATTTTAGCCATATTGGTCCATTTCTTTGTGTTTGGAATTCGTGTGAATCAAGGAAGTCGAGTGGTTGTCAAAAAATGGACAAAAAAGAATGTTGTGTGGTGATTAAACATTACTTTATGAAAGGCAAAACGCCTCAGGAGACTAAAGAGAAGCTTGGTAAACATTACAGTGACTCTGCACCTTCGATTATAACAGTTTATAAGTGCTTTCAAAATTTTCGGAGTGGCCATATGGGCACAAGTAATGCTAAACGTTCTGGATGCCCTGTGGAAATAATTGATAAAATCCATTATATGGTGATGGATGACAGAAGAGTTAAGGTGTGTGAGATTGCTAGTGCTGTGGACATCTCAAATGAATGGGTACATAATATTTTACATAAACATTTGGACATGAGAAAGCTATCCGCAAGGTAGGTTCCACGATTGCTCAAGCTTGACCAAAAACAGAATCATGTGAAGTGACAGCCAAATCTAAGTATGGTACAGAACGGAGTCCATTTCAGTGGCTGTAAGATTTTTAATGCCCTCCCTTCAAGAATTAAGTGTTTGGTAGATGATGATCTCTTGTTTAAAAAAACCTTAAGGCAGTTCCTATTGCAAGGATCATTTTATACAATAGAAGAGTTCCTGAACTACAGTGTTTAACATTTCTTGTATTGTAAATTGCAAATGTATGCCCAAATTTGTATTTGTAATACTGAATATTTTTATTGTAAACATATGTTTTGCAATATTTATTTCTCTGTAACACTTATTACTTTGTAATCTTTCTCTATCTCTAAAATGTATTTTTTGTAGTGGGACCTAAGTTACTGTTTACTGTTTTTGTTTTGTAATCTCTATCTATTTCTAAAATGTATTTTTTGTAGTGGGACCTAAGTTACTGTTTACTGTTTTTGTTTTGTGTAATGTATTACCATAAATTCTGGCCAAAACTTGTAAAATTGACACATTCCATATCCTGTGATAGTGTCATAACATGGATCACCGGAAAAAGAGATAAATAAATAAAAAAATGAGCAAAATTTATGTAAATAGGTTGAAATTTTCACTAAGCTTATGGACTCTCTCCTTCCTTGGAGCTAACAGACTAACAAAAACATACATATAAGCAGAGGATGCAGTGCTGGGATAATGTTGCCAGTATAGCACTGCATGTGTATGTGTGTGTTTTGGTTAACCTTTAAATTGAGGAAGGATTTTGTTCAGAAACCTGGCTTCAGTTTCAATCTGGTTTACATGCCTGTTTGCCATTCAGAGTCTCAACTTTATGATGAGTGATTAACTATACACCTCTCATTATTTGTATTTCACCTGCTAGAGACTAAAGCTTGTGGATGTGACTTTGTCAGTTTGATGGTGATAGTCAGGTTTTTAAGATATTGAATGCTTCAGGAATGCAAACTTTGACAGAAAATGTAGGATGTTCTGATTTCAGAGAAAAAATATATGGAATACTACTAACAAACTCCATGGTTCAAACACCCTTGAGCTATGTGACTGGAGCAGCAGGAATGTAGATTTTTGCTCATTTATTCAACACCCTTATTTTTAAATGACATTACTGATAGATCACTTCTTTTTTTTTTCAGAGAAGAAAAACGCTAAGAGCAACTGTTGCAGCTCAAAGAAGGCTTAAAGCAAATGGAGTGAATGATCCAGCAACAGTAAGTTTATCAGTAGACGCTCTGCCACAACTGGAAGCCAGAAGTCCAGCAAGAGCATGGCCTGGGGGTTGTGATGTAAGGCAACGTGGATCAAGAACTGATGAAATAAGAGTTGCCACTACTGCCCAGAGCAATCCAGCTTATACCTCCAATCTCCCCGACATGATAGTATAGAAATACTGCAAGTGGAAGTGGAGAAACTATGTATCACACAATCACTCTTGTGCACAAAACTTATTTGAATTTACTGATTTTTATATATTTATTGTACGTTAAGTAGCTCTGAAATTCATACAATTGAATACAATTAAAACACCAAAGTTGTACATTATATCATGGATAAATACGAATTCATCATCCCTCCCTTCTTCCCCCCAACCCCTACCCCCTCTGCCCTGTCCTCTCCCCCTACTGCCTCCTCTCCTCCTCACCAGTCATCTTCATTTTTCAGTCATTAGATCATTTACCTACTACATCATATTCATAGCATTAATTCCTAGCTATAGCAATCCAGCAACAGAAAAAATTTTAGAAAATATATTGTAATTGGCAGGTTAAACTTACTATCAACTTTACATTAGAAATCCTTTGTATCAGTACTGATTAAGTGTGTTTAAGAAATCAGTTCATTTTTGTTTACTGTGATATTTTTTACAATTACTGATCATGAGCATTTAGTGCCAACTTAGGAGTAGACTATATTGCTGGAAGATACCACTGCCCATAAATATGTATAGATGCATATGCTTATATACATTTACAAAATGAACTGATGCTGGAGCTGGCTCTAGTATAATTTTCTCTGTTGCATAAAATAAAAATTACTGAGTGAGATTATTTTTCTTATGTCAATTTATATACAATGCATCATGTTGTGATTTATTAAATGAATGATACAACTACTGTTGACTTCCTTACTTTCGTATTGTATAACTGTGGTATTTAATATTAAACATTGAATTCTGTAACATATGTGAGTTATTATTTTAAAACTTGCAATGATACAAAACATAGCAGCAAAAATATAAGAAACTATTGCATCCCTCAGGAAGATAAATATACAGAGTGATTCAAAAAGAATACCACAAGTTTAAAAATGTGTATTTAATGAAAGAAACATAATATAACCTTCTGTTATACATCATTACAAAGAGTATTTAAAAAGGTTTTTTTCACTCAAAAACAAGTTCAGAGATGTTCAATATGGCCCCCTCCAGACACACGAGCAATATCAACCCGATACTCCAACTCGTTCCACACTCTCTGTAGCATATCAGGCGTAACAGTTTGGATAGCTGCTGTTATTTCTCGTTTCAAATCATCAATGGTGGCTGGGAGAGGTGGCCGAAACACCATATCCTTAACATACCCCCATAAAAAAAATCGCAGGGGGTAAGATCAGGGCTTCTTGGAGGCCAGTGATGAAGTGCTCTGTCACGGGCTGCCTGGCGACCGATCCATCGCCTCGGGTAGTTGGCGTTCAGGTAGTTACGGACAGATAAGTGCCAATGTGGTGGCGCTCCATCCTGCTGAAATTGTGGAATTTGCAGCTCTCTGCTAGCTCTGCGAGTCGATTTTCCTGGGCTGCGAACAAATGCTTGCTGGATGTGTGCTACATTTTCATCACTCGTTCTCAGCTGTCCAGAACTTTTCCCTATGCACAAACACCCATTCTCTGTAAACTGTTTATACCAACGTTTAATACACCACCTATCAGGAGGTTTAACACCATACTTCGTTCGAAATGCACGCTGAACAACTGTCGTCGATTCACTTCTGCCGTACTCAATAACACAAAAAGCTTTCTGTTGAGCGGTCGCCATCTTAGCATCAACTGACGCTGACGCCTAGTCAACAGCGCCTCAAGCAAACAAATGTACAACTAAATGAAACTTTATAGCTCCCTTAATTCGCCGACAGATAGTGCTTAGCTCTGCCTTTTGTCGTTGCAGAGTTTTAAATTCCTAAAGTTGTGCTATTCTTTTTGAATCACCCTGTATATTGTAAACGAGAATTGTCGACATTTTCTAATGTTATGACCACAGGAAAATTTTTATGTATGAAATTTCTTTATAGTTTAAAATGTCTTAAGTTTTATCAAGCAAAAGAGCTTATCTAGTAGAACACCTGCTAGGATGCAACAGAACTTAAAACATATTAGTGATTTAGGTGATACACTTCTTATTATTTCAAAAATGAAATGAGTGTAATGCAGATGTAAAATACCAGAAAAAGTATTTAAAATGGCATACACTATACATGTTGGAAACAGTCACTTTGGATCTACAGATTTGAAATAGAAAAATTTCAGTTAACTCATGTTGTTGCAAGTGGTAGAAAATTATAGTCTCATTTATCACATAGTCAAGACTTTTCTTGTGGTAAAAATAAATTACTCTGCACTAAAAGTATGGCTGCATAATGTTAGATGGCATTAAGTTTCCATTATATTGCCTTTCCACATATTTATTGCATCAGAGAGCACATCACTGACCAAAACACTGTCAACACTTTCATATGGTGCACCACTTTGTGGCATTGTTAGATCCAAGTATTTTTCTGATTTTCCACTATTAACACTTCAAGCAATTCATTTGGGAATGGAATGTGTGTATTTTAGAGTGAGGAAACGATCCATATGAGTTTTCCTTTGAAGATTTTAGTTCCAACTTTGAGAGATCACTTGTCACAGGTTTGGTAATAATGCGAGCTTGATGTAGACACACCTGTCCAAGACTAGTGAACTTTTTGTTTGCTGGGTCTCAGACAGTGCACTCTGAAGTGCTATATAATGATGATATTATGAGATTATCTGAAGTGCAATCACACTGATGCTGCAACAAAATAATTTCTGTTTCCTTTCCACAAAATCGTCCCTTCATAGATTCAGGCAACTGAAACAATTCTTGCACTATTGCAACACCAAGATGTATGATCTACACTAAATTAAACAATATGTGTACTGTATTTCATTATCTGAGAAAAGGATGTAGGTACACACATCAAAAAAAGTTTTGCATCACCTTGGTTCTGAGTGTGCCAGAACCTGTACAGAAACTTGGAATAGAGATCAACATAAACATCATTTCCGTCCTTTTTATATCACATGAAAAGCACACATTGCATGTTGTATCACCATACAGCAAGACCTTCGGAGGTGGTGGTCCAGATTACTGTACACACCAGTACTTCTAATACCCAGTAGCACATCCTCTTGCATTGATGGATGTCTGTATTCGTCGTGGCATACTATCCACATGTTCATCGAGGCACTGTTGGTCCACATTGTTCCACTCCTCAATGGCAATTTGATGTAGATCCCTCAGAATGGTTGGTGGGTCACATCGTCCATAAACAGCCCTTTTCAGTCTATCCCAGGCACGTTCGATATGGTTCATGTCTGGAGAACATGCTGGTCACTCTAGTCAAGTGATGTCATTTCACTGAAGGAAGTCATTCACAAGATGTGCACGATCGGAGCGCAGATTGTCATCCATGAAGACGAATCCCTTGCCAATATGCTGCCGATATAGTTGCACTATCGGTCAGAGGATGGCATTCATGTATCGTACAGCCATTACGGCGATTCCATGACCACCAACGGTGTACATTGACCCCACATAATGCCACCCCAAAACAGCAGCAAACCTACACCTTGCTGCACTCACTATACAGTGTGTCTAAAGCTTTCAGCCTGATCAGGTTGCCTCCAAACACGTCTCCGACGATTGTCTGGTTGAAGGCATATGTGACACTCATTGGTGAAGAGAACCTGATGCCAATCCTGAGCGGTCCATTTGGCATGTTGTTGGGCCCATCTGTACCGCACTGCATGGTGTAGTGGTTGCAAAGATGGACCTCACCATGGACGTTGGGAGTGAAGTAGCACACCCTGCAGCCTATTGCGCACAATTTGAGTCTTAACATGATATCCTGTGGCTGCACGAAAAGCATTATTCAACATGTTGGTGTTGCTGTCAGTGTTCCTCTGAGCCATAATCCATAGGTAGCGGTCATCCACTGCAGTAGTAGCCCTTGGGCGACCTGAGTGAGGCATTTCATCGACGGTTCCTGTCTCTCTGTATCTCCTCCATGTCAGAACAACATTGCTTTGGTTCACTCCGAGACGCCTGGACACTTCCCTTGTTAGGAGCCCTTTCTGACACAAAGTAACAATGCGGATGCAATTGAACTGCAGTACTGACCATCTAGGCCTGGTTGAACTACAGACAACACTAGCTGTGTACCTCCTTCCTAGTGGAATGATTGCAAATGATCAGCTGTCAGAGCCCCTCCGTCTCATAGGTGCTGCTCATGCATGGGTATTTACATCTTTTGGCAGGTTTAGTGACATCTCTGAACAGTCAAAGGGACTGTGTCTGTGATACAATATCCACAGTCAACGTCTATCTTCAGGAGTTCCGGGAACCGAGGTGATGCAAAACTTTTTTAATGAGTGTAGTTACACATTCCTGAAATATATCTTATGATAGATACATTTCTGTTACTATACAATGGCACACTTAACTGATACAATACATGCTACTAAAAACATCCTAATTTGCCATCACACCATCTGTACCTTGTGAATACAGAAATTGATATGTAAAATTTGTCACGATGTACACTGGAGGACAAAATGTTTGCTGAAGAAGATCTTACCACATTTTCTCATGTTGTAATGAGAATGATAAAACCTTTTTGATCAAGTTATTTTGCCTGAAACTCATAATAACTTTTGTACAGATGTGCTGCTAACAGATATGTTTTTGGTCAACAATATGGATTTTACATCACTGTTAAGCTGAACAGGGGAAACACGCTATCATGAATAAGGACCAAAAATTTGGGTATGAGAAATGTCATGACCCTCCAACAAAGCAAGTTCAGTCCTTAATATTGAAATGGTATAAGCAAAAAACTGTCAAGAGAAGACAAGATAGACTGCTACTCACAAAATAAAGGAGACAATGAATGGCAGACAGGTACATTGAAATATAATAGCTGCCAGACTAAGTCCTTTGTCAGATGTAGCTGGAACACACACACATTCACAAATGCATAATTCACACACATGGCCATTGTTATCTCCTGTTGCTAAAGATTGGCCTATTTCATTTTGGTAAGGTTGGTAGAGCAACAGCATTAGCATTATAGGGACTGTGAGAAGCAGATAAGGTGTGTATCAAGGCTAGCATGGTTGAATTTGATAGTGAGGCAAAAGATGAGGCCTTTGAAAAATATTCATACTTCTGTGGGACTGAGGCTTTTGTAGGACAGGTTCATGACTGTGCTGCAGGTTTGATTAGGCTCTGGATTTTGTAGCATGAGATAATGTATTTCCTTAGTGTCTGGAAATGTATGTTGTCTGTAAGGCAAGGTTTGGCAGCTATGAGGGGATGTGGGGGAGGTTTAATGGGGGCTCTTGTATTGGTGATGACTAGTGGTACAATAAGACAAGCTTGTGAGGTGAACAGATTGGACAGTTTTTTGATGTGGCATTTTGCACATTGATCTAGTTCCTAGCGGGCAAGTGTTTCAATCTGAGTGATGGGGTGCAGCATTCCATTGTTTGAGCTGTCAAAAGAGAATGATGAAAGTACAAGTAGCTCTGCACTATAACAATGCTATGTGTTGAGTAGGCTGTGTATTCCAACACCTGTTTTACTCTGCCCAGGAAATGTATTGTGTTGCCACTGGCCAACAGTTGCGATAAAGAAATGAACTCATTGACATCATAGATTTAACTGCTACTCTGACTAGTTCCAAACACAGATTGCATTGGGTTCACTGCAGCCACTACAAGTGTGAACCATGTGTGAAGCAGAGACTACCACATGCTGTTAAGTGCAGCCCTCAATACAGCCAAGTCAGTTCACTGCAGTTTACATTGTGTATTGTTGTGCACCACACACTTCTGTTTTCAACTTTAGCACCAGATCTGTTTGGACTGTACTCAAAAGCTCACAACATCTTTGGCTTACTTCACACTTCAGATGAAGTATGAAGTTTGGATGTTGGTGTTTCTCTCACTTTCTTTGAAAGTACAAGATTTGAACTTTGTACATCATATGCTTAGAACAGCATTTGTGTATCTGCAGAGATACTAAAAATGAGAAAGCAAATGGTATAAAAGTTGTTTTGAAAATGCTATTGTGTAATTTATATATTCTCTTTCATAAATCAGTGGTAAAGAGAAGCCCTTGCAGTTCATACTGAAATTAATAGAGGTAAACATCTCAAAGTATCGCACAAATTCATGTTCTTCAAAATCTGCATATCCAGGAAAATTACTGACATCTCTGTCTCTCTCAGGAAAATATTTTTTCCATGCTCATATAAAATTCATAAGGAAAACCACTCAACAAGGCACTATGCAGTGTATAACAATGCATATCATGCAGCTGCGAAGAAAACTGGTTGAGAGGGATAATACACTCCTGGAAATAGAAAAAAGAACACATTGACACCAGTGTGTCAGACCCACCATACTTGCTCCGGACACTGCGAGAGGGCTGTACAAGCAATGATCACACTCACGGCACAGCGGACACACCAGGAACCGCGGTGTTGGCCGTCGAATGGCGCTAGCTGCGCAGCATTTGTGCACCGCCGCCGTCAGTGTCAGCCAGTTTGCCGTGGCATACGGAGCTCCATCGCAGTCTTTAACACTGGTAGCATGCCGCGACAGCATGGACGTGAACCGTATGTGCAGTTGACGGACTTTGAGTGAGGGCGTATAGTGGGCATGCGTGAGGCAGGGTGGACGTACCGCCGAATTGCTCAACACGTGGGGCGTGAGGTCTCCACAGTACATCGATGTTGTCGCCAGTGGTCGGCGGAAGGTGCACGTGCCAGTCGACCAGGGACCGGACTGCAGCGACGCACGGATGCACGCCAAGACCGTAGGATCCTACGCAGTGCCGTAGGGGACCGCACCGCCACTTCCCAGCAAATTAGGGACACTGTTGGTCCTGGGGTATTGGCGAGGACCATTCGCAACTGTCTCCATGAAGCTGGGCTACGGTCCTGCACACCGTTAGGCCGTCTTCCGCTCACACCCCAACATCGTGCAGCCCGCCTCCAGCGGTGTCGCGACAGGCGTGAATGGAGGGACGAATGGAGACGTGTCGTCTTCAGCGATGAGAGTCGCTTCTGCCTTGGTGCCAATGATGGTCGTATGCGTGTTTGGCGCCGTGCAGGTGAGCGCCACAATCAGGACTGCATACGACCGAGGCACACAGGGCCAACACCCGGCATCATGGTGTGGGGAGCGATCTCCTACACTGGCCGTACACCACTGGTGATCGTCGAGGGGACACTGAATAGTGCACGGTACATCCAAACCGTCATAAAACCCATCGTTCTACCATTCCTAGACCGGCAAGGGAACTTGCTGTTCCAACAGGACAATGCACGTCCGCATGTATCCCGTGCCACCCAACGTGCTCTAGAAGGTGTATGTCAACTACCCTGGCCAGCAAGATCTCCGGATCTGTCCCCCATTGAGCATGTTTGGGACTGGATGAAGCGTCGTCTCACGCGGTCTGCACGTCCAGCACGAACGCTGGTCCAACTGAGGCGCCAGGTGGAAATGGCATGGCAAGCCGTTCCACAGGACTACATCCAGCATCTCTACGATCGTCTCCATGGGAGAATAGCAGCCTGCATTGCTGTGAAAGGTGGATATACACTGTACTAGTGCCGACATTGTGCATGCTCTGTTGCCTGTGTCTATGTGCCTGTGGTTCTGTCAGTGTGATCATGTGATGTATCTGACCCCAGGAATGTGTCAATAAAGTTTCCCCTTCCTGGGACAATGTATTCACGGTGTTCTTATTTCAATTTCCAGGAGTGTATTATTGCATTGATTGCAAAATTCCCTACTGTGTTACTCCGTCCCTTCATGTTCATACTATTGTGTTGTTTCCAATGTGTACTACAAGCTGCTTTTTACTGAGATGTGTATTACACTCCAAAAATTATTTTAATAAATATTTTCTACATATATATGATGTTTGCTCAAAACATATCAAACCTTTCTTAGACAAAATACATTTATTGATCTGGATGTGTAGAATCCTACTCCTCTTCAAAGTATTCACCTTGATAATGCAGACACTTGTCCCAGTAATCCAGCCACTGTTGGAACCACTTCTGGGACATGTCTTTTGGAATTGTGATCAGCTAGTCTGTCACATTCTCCATTATTTTTTCTCTTGACTGAAGTTGTGTTTCTTACAGGGGCATTTCAGCTTAGGAAACTGCCAAAAGTTAGATGTGGCTATGTCAGCAGGCTATATCTACATCTACATATGTACTCCCAGACCACCATATGATATGTGACAGAGATTATGCTGTACCACTACTAGTCATTTCCATTCCTGTTCCACTTGCATGTAGAGTGAGGATAATGACTGTTTATATGCCTCCATATGAACCCTAATTTCTTGTATCTCATCTTCATGGTCCTTACACTAAATGTATGTTGGCAACAGTAGAATTGTTCTGCAGTCAGCTTCAGATACCAATTTTCCAAATTTTCTCAATAGTTTTCCTTGAAAAGAATGTCCCATTCCCTCCAGGGACTCTCATTTGAGTTTCCAAAGAATCTCCATAACACTTGTGTGTTGCTCGAACCTACCAGTAACAAACATAGCAACCCGCCTCTGAATTGCTTCGATCTCTCTCTTTAATCTGACCTGGTGTGGATCCCCAACAGTTGAACAGTACTCAACAATGGGTCACACTAGTGTCCTATATATAGTCTCTTTTACAGATGAACCACACTTTTCCAAAATTCTCCTAGTGAATTGAAGTCAACCATTCATCTACAGCTGCATCTACATTTATGTAGATACTCCGCAAGTCACCGTACAGTGCATGATTGAGAGTACCCTGTACTCTGCTATATGCCTCCACATGAGCCCTAATTTCTTGAATCTTATCTTCATGGTCATAACGCACAATGTATGTTGTGGCATTAGAATCATTCAATAGTCAGCTTCAAATGCTGGTTTTTTTAATTGTCTCACCCGTGTTTCTCAAAAAGAACATCACCTTCCCCCCAGGGATTCCCATTTGAATTTCTGAAGCATCTCCATAACACTTACATGTTGTTTGAACATGTTGAATCATATGAGAAAGAATAGTTACAAACCGAGCAATCATATTTAGAGCTAATATAAGAATATCAACAGAATGATTACAAAATAATCCACCTGCAGAACATAGTTACTCAGAATTACCATTAATTTCTAGATTCTAATATGGCAGATTAGTGCAGTAGATTCAAACTCTACAAATAAATGTTTGACCTTTTATTAGAAACCCAAAATGGCAACATGATCAAATTTATCACTTCAAAATGGACCTTCACCATTAATGAAGCAATTATCATTCTTCGATGACCATACTATGGTCGTATTATTATTAATTACAGTAATTGTAGGCTACACCCTAAGATATATACTATTTATTGCCTACACAAACCGGAATGGACATCTAATTGAAAATATTTGAACAGCATTACCAGCAGTCACCTTAATTTTTATTGCACTCCCCTCACTACGACTATTATATTTACTTGATGATTCAGTAGACACAATAATCACAATCAAAACAATTGGATGACAATGATACTGAAGATATGAATATTCAGACTTTATTGATGTAGAATTTGATACCTACATACCACCAGAGCAGGATTTAGAAAACGATGGATTTCGGCTTCTAGACATAGGTAATCAGACAATTCTTCCAATAAATACAGAAGTGCGAGATTAACAAGTGCCTCAGATGTCCTTCACTCATGAACAGTACCTGCTCTAGGGGTTAAAATTGATGCCACACCAGGCCTACTACATCAAGGAACATTCACAATAAACTGGCCTGGACTATTCATCAGCCAGTGCTCAGAAATTTGTGGAGCAAACCACAGATTCATGCCAATTGTAATTGAAAGAACTTCAGTAAGTTTATTCATCAAGTGATTATCCAAGATAATTTAAGGAGTTAGTTAAAATATATAACAATAGAGTGTCAATCTAAAATAACTAAATAATCAGTACACCTTGAAACATCAGATGACTGAAAGGTCTTAAACCAAATAATAGTAAATTAATGATTACTTCTGATGGGGAAGATAATCCAAATTCCTCAAATATCTCCTCTCATATGATTCTCTCTATTCATTAGATTTTCAACCAATTTAATTCTATTTAATAAAATAAACTTTTTCTCATTTAAACCTAATCTTATTAAAAGAGCAGAAAAAAGAACAACTGAGATAAACAATCTAACCTGAAAACCTTATTCTCAACATTTGATCCATCAACTACTATCTTCAACTTATCATTAAATTTGACTAGAACATTTCTAGGATTACTATTAATCCCATCGATATTTTGACTTACACCATTACAAATTAATATTATCTGAAATAAAATGAACTTAACCCTACATAATGAATTTAAAACATTATTAGGACCAAAATCATTTAATGGAACAACATTCATCTTTACCTTAATTTTCATTATAATATTATTCAATAATTTCATAGAACTATTCCCTTACATTTATACTAGAACAAGCCACTTAGTATTAACATTTGCAATCGCTTTACCTAAGTGATTAAGATTTATACTACACTCCTGGGAATTGAAATAAGAACACCGTGAATTCATTGTCCCAGGAAGGGGAAACTTTATTGACACATTCCTGGGGTCAGATACATCACATGATCACACTGACAGAACCACAGGCACATAGACACAGGCAACAGAGCATGCACAATGTCGGCACTAGTACAGTGTATATCCACCTTTCGCAGCAATGCAGGCTGCTATTCTCCCATGGAGACGATCGTAGAGATGCTGGATGTAGTCCTGTGGAATGACTTGCCATGCCATTTCCACCTGGCACCTCAGTTGGACCAGCGTTCGTGCTGGACGTGCAGACCGCGTGAGACGACGCTTCATCCAGTCCCAAACATGCTCAATGGGGGACAGATCCGGAGATCTTGCTGGCCAGGGTAGTTGACTTACGCCTTCTAGAGCACGTTGGGTGGCACGGGATACATGCGGACGTGCATTGTCCTGTTGGAATAGCAAGTTCCCTTGCCGGTCTAGGAATGGTAGAACGATGGGTTCGATGATGGTTTGGATGTACCGTGCACTATTCAGTGTCCCCTCGATGATCACCAGTGGTGTACGGCCAGTGTAGGAGATCGCTCCCCACACCATGTTGCCGGGTGTTGGCCCTGTGTGCCTCGGTCGTATGCAGTCCTGATTGTGGCGCTCACCTGCACGGCGCCAAACACGCATACAACCATCATTGGCACCAAGGCAGAAGCGACTCTCATCGCTGAAGACGACACGTCTCCGTTCATCCCTCCATTCACGCCTGTCGTGACACCACTGGATGTTGGGGCGTGAGCAGAATACGGCCTAACGGTGTGCGGGACCGTAGCCCAGCTTCATGGAGATGGTTGCGAATGGTCCTCGCCGATACCCCAGGAGCAACAGTGTCCCTAATTTGCTGGGAAGTGGCGGTGCGGTCCCCTACGGCACTGCGTAGGATCCTACGGTCTTGGCGTGCATCCGTGCGTCACTGCGGTCCAGTCCCAGGTCGACGGGCACGTGCACCTTCCGCCGACCACTGGCGACAACATCGATATACTGTGGAGACCTCACGCCCCACGTGTTGAGCAATTCGGCGGTACGTCCACCCGGCCTCCCGCATGCCCACTATACGCCCTCTCTCAAAGTCCGTCAACTGCACATACGGTTCACGTCCACGCTGTCGCGGCATGCTACCAGTGTTAAAGACTGCGATGGAGCTCCGTATGCCACGGCAAACTGGCTGACACTGACGGCGGCGGTGCACAAATGCTGCGCAGCTAGCGCCATTCGACGGCCAACACCGCGGTTCCTGGTGTGTCCGCTGTGCCGTGCGTGTGATCATTGCTTGTACAGCCCTCTCGCAGTGTCCGGAGCAAGTATGGTGGGTCTGACACACCGGTGTCAATGTGTTCTTTTTTCCATTTCCAGGAGTGTATTTGGATGAATCAATCTCATCATATATTCACACCCCTTGTACCCCAAGGTACACCACCTGCATTAATATCATTTATTATATTAATTGAAACAATTAGAAATGTTATCCAACTAGGTACATTATCAGTATGACTAGCAGCAAATATAATCACTGGACACCTATTATTAACCTTATTAGGAAATACAGGACCATCAATAGCAATAAATTTAATTTCATTACTAATTATCGGACAAATACTCCTACTAATTCTAGAATCAGCAGTAGCTATAATTCAGGCTTATGTTTTCTTAGTTTTAAGAAGTTTATATTCTAGAGAAGTATACTAAACTTACATTAACAACTCACTCAAACCACCCATTCCACTTAGTAGACTATAGACCTTATTAACTATAACTCAATGATGTCGACATGTAGTCCGGGAAGGAACATATCAGGGATTACATACAGGATTGTATCAACTGGATTATGATGAAGTATTATTTTATTTATTGCCTCATTCTTTGTATCATTCTTTTGAGCCTTCTTTAGCAGAAGACTAGCACCAACGATTGAACTAGGAATTCTATGACCTCCAATAGGAATTCAAGCTTTCAATCCTATACAAATTCCATTACTTAATACAGCTACTCTTTTAGCCTCAGGAGTAACCGTACCATGAGCACACCACAGTCTTACAGAATCTAACCACACTTAAGCACTACAAGGCTTATTTTTCGCAGTACTATTAGGATTGTATTTCACAATACTTCAAGCATATGAATATTGAGAAGCACCTTTCACTATTGCAGATGCAGTAAACGGATCAATATTCTTTGTTGCAACAGAATTTCGTGGACTCCATGTAATAATAGGAACAATCTTCTTAACAATATGTTTACTTCAACACTCAGTAAAACAATTCTCACCAAGACACCACTTGGGATTTGAAGCAGCAGCATGATATTGACACTTCGTAGATGTAGTATGATTATTCCTATATATCTCAATTTATTGATGAGTTAGATAATTGTTTTTCTAGTATTTTCTAGTACTTTCTAGCAGCCCACCTCTGAAGTGCTTCAATGTCTTCCTTCAATCTGGCCTAGTATGGATCCCAAACACTTAAGCAGTACTCAAGAATATGTTGCTCCAGCATCCTACATGTGGTCTCCTTTACAGCTGAACCACTCTTTTTTACAGTTCTCCCAATAAACCGAAGTCAACCATTCATCTTCCCTACCACAGTTCTCACATGCTCTTTCCACCTCATATTGCTTTGCAACATACACCCAGATACTTAAGTGACCAGACTGTACCAAGCAGGACACTAGCAATTTTGATGAAGGTTTCTCGGGTCTCCAGCTGGGTGGTAGCATTGATATCTCGCGACGTTTCGGGAAGTGTCATACTACCCATCTTCTGGTGAAGTGTCGAGATTCGCGGAGAGCGGGCTATTTATATGCAAGGTCACCCCCCTCCACTAGACCTCGGGTGGCTGCGGTGGACCAGCGGCATGCACGTGGTGGTGGGGATGGCGGGCGCCCCCCGGCGGCCGTGTTCGGTTCTCGGTGTAAGCAACCTGTCTGCGTCCACGGCAGAGGACGTTGACGGGCGCGCTCCCGACGGATTGCTGCTATCGCAGGGTTCCATGCTGTGCTGAGTTGGTATCCCTCATCTCTGTTGACCAGATTCTCGTGAATCCTTATTTCTGTGGATTATGTTAAGGTTCAGTGCGTCTTTGGCAGAACCTAGGAGCTCCCTCGTCTTCGGTGGTGGTCGGAGAATGGTTTTGATCTTGTATTTTCCCAGAAGTCGTGCAATTTTGGCCGAGAGCGGACCCAAGCATGGAAGGAATGTGAGTCGTTTATATTCTTCTTCTCCTTCATTATAATGGACCTTAACACACCAGGAGTATACAGTATACCATGCAAATGTGGAAAGCAATACATTGGGCAAACACAGCCTGCATATCTAAACGCTGCAAAGAACATCTCAGATGTGTGCGACTAGGCCACACAGAAAAATCAGCCATAGCAGAACACAGCATCAATGAAGAACACACCTTCAACTTCGAAAACACAAAGGTACTGTGCCGAGCATCTGGCTTTTGGGAAAGCGTTATCAAAGAATCCATAGAAATAAGAATTCACGAGAATCTGGTCAACAGAGATGAGGGATACCAACTCAGCACAGCATACCAACTCAGCTGCAATAGCGGCAATCAGTCAGGAGCGGACCCGTCAACGTCCTCTGCTGCGGACACAGACAGAATGCTTACATCGAGAACCGAACGCGCCCACAGGGGGCGCCCGCCATCCCCACCACCACGTGCACACCGTTGGTCCACTGCAGCCACCCAAGGTCTAGTGGAGGGGGGTGACCCTGCATATAAATAGCCCGCTCTCTGCGAATCTCGACACTTTGCCAGAAGATGGGTAGTATGACACTTCCCGAAACGTCGCGAGATATCAATGCTACCACCCGGCTGGAGGCCTGAGAAACCTTCATCAATAGTTTATGCCAGTAAAGCCTACAGTCACATATACTAGCAATTTTGTAACTAAACATTATGGTTTTGTTCTTCCTACTCATCCACATTAACTTACATTTCCCCCCATTTAGAGCTAGCTGCCATTCATCACACTAAGTAGAAAATTTGTCTAACTCATATTGTATTTTCCTATAGTCACTCAATTTCAAAACCTTACCATACAGCACAGCATCATCAGCTAACAACTGTAGATTGCTGCCCACCCTGTCTGCCAAATCAGTTATGTATGTAGAGAACAACAGCTGTCCTATCACACTTCCCTGGGGGCACTCCTGATGATACCCTTGTCTCTGATGAATGTACCTTTGCTAACAGCCTGCAATCTATGTCAAATGTTTTCCGGAAATCTAGAAATATGGAATCTACCTGTTGCCCTTCATCCATAGCCCATAGTACAGGGTGAGGCAGTGAAACGGCACAATTTCGATAGTGGTTGTTGGGCGCAGAGGGGGGTTGCGAGAGTGGGGGAAGTGACCTTGGGCGTCTAGAGTGGTGGAAGTTTCAGTAGCCATGGAGCGTTGGTCGAGTGCGCAACGTGCATATGCCATAAAGGCATATTACAAAAACGCGGATAGTGTGGTTGGTGCTCAACGCGCCTTTTGTCGTGAATTCAACCTGCCGCCACGGGCTCCCGTGCCATCAAGGAAAGCCATTCTCCTTTGGGTTAAAACCTTTGAAGCTACTGCTAGCACAACAAAGAAAAGAGGCGGCAGCACAAAAACAATCCGGACACCCGAGAACATTAATCATGTGCGCGAATCGTTGGGACGAAGTCCGCGAAAATCCGCGAGACGGCACAGCGCAGAACTTGGTCTCAGCAATCGATCAGTAAGATGGATTTTGAAGAGTGACCTTCACTATCATCCATACAAAATTCAGGTAGTGCAAGCCCTTAAACCTAATGACTACAATAACCGTATACGCTTTTGCCAGTCAATGCTTAACGTTATTGAACGAAATGAAGAAAGAGTGCATAACTTATGGATGAGTGATGAAGCCCACTTTCATCTTAGTGGGTACGTGAATAAGCAAAACTTCAGATATTGGTCCTCAGATAACCTGCACGAACTTCATGAAAAACCTCTCCATTCTGAAAAAGTAACAGTCTGGTGCGCAATGTCATCGCGTGGAATCGTGGGGCCCTATTTTTTTGAAGATGAAGATGGCAACACAGTGACGGTAAACTCTGGACGTTATGCTGACATGTTGTCCATTTTTGGTCTGCCTGGAATTGTTCGACATGATCCAGATGCTGAAACACTCTTCCAGCAAGATGGTGCAACAAGCCGTACTGCTAATGTCTCAATAGAATTGCTCAGACTTGCATTTCCACGACGTCTAATCAGCAGGAATGGCGATTTCCCCTGGCCTGCCCGTTCACCAGATCTGACGGCACCAGACTTTTTTCTTTGGGGCTACCTCAAGTGCAAAGTCTTCCAGGAAAATCCACCAAGAACAAAAGAAGACCTGAAGGAGCGAATTCGACAGGAAATTAACAACATTCCAGTACAGATGCTACGAAACGTCATGGGACAATTTCATCTCAGGCTTAGACAATGTGTGCAAAACCAAGGACGACACCTCACTGACACCATATTTAAAAAATGATTGTTTTTAAGTTAAATCTTTAATTTCCACTCTTGTACTTGAGATCCATGTTCAACTATTATGATTTTACTTGTAAATAAATCTTTGGTGGTTTTACAAAATCGTGCCGTTTCACTGCCTCACCCTGTATATCTCATGAGAAAAGGGCTAGCTGAGGTTCTCATGAACAATGCTTTCTAAAACCATGCTGATTCATGAACATATGCTTCTGAATCTCAAGAAAGTTAACTATATCTGAACTGAGAATATGTTCAAGGAATCTGAAGAAAACTAAAGTTAGGGATATTGGTCTGTAATTATGTGGGCCTGTTCTTTTACCCTTCTTATATACTGGAGTCACCTGAACTTTTTTCCAGTTTCATGTGACTTTGTGCTGGATGAGAGATTCACAATAAATGAAAGCTAGGTAAGGGGCCAAAGTACTCTTTGCAAAACTGAATCCAGATTCTATTCAGACCTGATGATTTATTTGCTTTCATATCTTTCAGTTGTTTCTATGTGCCAGGGATGCTTATTACTGTGTCATCCATATGGGATTCTGTCAAATGATGGCATGTTTGTATGATTCTCCTGTGTGCACAATTTCTTGACTGTAAAATCAAAACTTTGGCTTTCATTTTGCTATCTTCAGCTGCCACACAGACTGGTCAACAAGGGACTGCTCTGACCTTCCCTTCTTAGCAATTTTACATAGGACCAGAATTTTCTTGGTTCTCAACCAGATAATTCACTAAGGTGGGATGATGGTAGTTGTTGTGTGCTTCATGCATAGATCCTTTCACAGATACAAGCATTCCTATTAAATTTTGCTTGTTGTCATTTGTGGATTTTCTTTTGAACCAAGAGTGCAACAGCCTCTGCTCCCTCAGCATCTTCTGAATTTTGTTATTAAACCATGGTGGGTCTTTTCCATCTTTTATCCACTTACTAGGCACATAACTCTCCACATCAAAATTTACAATCTGCTTAAACTTTGCCCATAATTCCTCTACATACATCTTACTGGAACTAAGTGATACCAGTTCACTGTCCAAGTGAACTGGTGTTCATAACTGCTTATCTATTCTAACTAGGAGAAACAATATCCTACCATTCTCAACTGATTTATTTACTTTTGAAACCATAGCTGCTATAATGACGTCATGATCACTAATCCCCATTTCTACACTGTCATTGTCAATAACGTCCAGCCTATCTGTAGCTACAAGATCTAAGATATTCCATTGTGTGTGGGCTGCTGAGCTAGCTGCTCAAGACAGTTTTCAGAAATCATGTTCAAAACATGTGACTATGTCTGTAGCCCCCTGCAATGAATCCATTGACATCCCAGTCTATACTCGGTAGGTTAACATCACCTGCAACTAGTATTGCATTATCTGGGTATTTCCATGCCACTGACTGTAGACTTTCTTTGAATGATCCTAAAGCTGTCACGGCAGAGTTGGGTAGCCGGTAGATAGGTCCAACAATTAAATAAGTTTCACCTAAACCTGTTACATGCAACTAGATAACTTCACTGTCACATTCAGTTTTGACCTCTATGGAGACAATATTTTTGTCAACTGCAATGAACGCTCCTCCTTCTATGGGCTCTAATTTGTCTTCCCAATATATGTTCCATGACTCACTAAATATCTTAGAAATTTACACTATCGGTTTCAGTCAGCTATCGGTCCCAAGAATAATTTAAGTGGATGGCAGTAAATTTGATAACTTTATTACAAATACTTTGACAGTTTACAGATGAAATTTTGACAGTCAAAGTGTCTTTACTCTGGATGGCACCAGACTTCCCTTACTGTGTAATGACTGGCAGGTGTTAATCAGGGCACCTCAAACTACCGTCTTGCCTATAAAATCCTCATGGGCATTCCACAAGTACTCTGCTACTCTAGTAGCTGCTTCCTTTCTGTAGAGTTCCCTGACTTGTCAAGGGGACTACTACAAACTCAACTTGATAATGTAGGTCTAGAAATCTGCAACCCAGACCATCACAGATTCAACAAAGCTCTTAGTTGAAACCCTCCACTTTGCTCCAAACCGAAGGACCCTGATCAAGTCTGGGAACATTGCTGCACATTGTGAGCTCTGCTTGCACTCTGTATGTGAGGCCAGCAGTCATCACCACCTCCACCAGCCGCCTATATATACTGAGGATGGCATCAGAACTCATGCGACAGACATTGTTGGTGCAGATGTGAGCCACAACTTGCAGATGATTACACCATGCATACTCGATAGCTGCAGGCAAGGCCACCTTCACATCTCAGATGAGACCCCCTGGCAGGCATATCAAGTGCACATTGGCTTTCTTTTCAGCCCTGCATGCTATCTGCCTAAGGGGCTCCATAATGCACGTAACATTGGAGCCCCCAATAACTAGTAAACCCCTTGCCCTTGTGCCTTCATCTTTCCTACCACAATCCACACATGGTTGGTACATTTCATATCTCTTTTCAAATTTGCTTGTGGGTATTTGAACAAAGTGACTGTCTCAAGCAGCACACTACTAATGCTGCATTTGTACATTATGGGTTTGTTTTTCCAACTCATATGCATTAACTTACATTTTTCCATATTTAGAGCTGGATGCCATTCATCACACCAACTAAAAATTTTATCTAAGTCATCTTGTATCCTCCTGCAGTCACTCAACTTCAACACCTTACCACACACCACAGCATCATCAGCAAACAACTGCAGATTGCTGCCCACTCTGTCCAGCAAATAAATTATGTATGTCAAGAACAACAGCGGTCCTATCACACTTTCCTGGAACACTCCTGATGGTACTCTCATCTTTGATGAACACTTGCTGTTGAGTACAATGTACTTAGTTCCAGTATCTAAGAAATCTTCAAGTCACTCACATATCTAAGAACCCATTCCATATGCTCATATCTTCGTCAACAGTCTGCAATTGGGCACTGTGTCAAATGCTTTTCAGAAATCCAGAAATATGAAACCTGCCTGCTGCCCTTCATCTGCAGTTTGCGGTACATCATGTGAGAAAAGGGCAAGCTGAGTTTCACATGAGTGATGCTTTCTAAAACTATTCTGAAATGCGGACATAAGCTTCTCGGTCTCAAGGAAAAATTATTATATTCAGACTGAGAATATGTTCAAGCATTCTGCAGCAATATGATGTTAAGAATATTGGTCTGTAATTTTGTGGGTGCATTCTTTTGCCCTTCTAGTACACAGGAGTTATCTGCACTTTTTTCCAGTCACTTGGGATTTTGGGCTGGGTGAGGAATTCATGATAAATGCAAGCTAAGTAAGATCCCAGTGCTGCAAAATACTCTTTGTGAAACAAAACTGGGATTATATCTGGATGTGGCAACTTACTTGTTTTCAACTCTTTCAGACTTTATCCATGCCATGGATGCCTTTTACTATGTTGTCCATATGGAACAGGCAATGGTCAGATGATGGTATATTTGTATAATTCTCCTGTGTGAGTGATTTCTTAAGTGCAAAACTTAAAACTTCAGTTTTCATTTTGTTATCTTCTACTGCCACATCAGGCTGATCAATGAGTGACTGGATAGAAACCTTAGACCCAGTTAGTATTTTTGCAAAGGATCAGTATTTTCTTAGGTTTTTGGCCAGATTTTAGGCTAAGGTATGACAGTGGTAGTTGTTGTATGCTTCATGCATAGATCTTTTTGCAGAGACCTGAATCTCTACTAAACTCTGCCTGTCATCATTTGCATGTTCTTTTTTTGACTGAGAGTGCAATAGCCTTAATAGCCTTTCCTTCCTCATTATTTTCCAAATTTCATTGTTAAACCATGGTGGGTCTTTACCCTCTTCAATCCAGGTACCAGATACATACTTCTCCAGAGCACAATTTACAGTCCATATAAGCTTCACACATAATTCTCTATGTCCATTATACTGGAACTAAATGATGTCAATTCATTGCCTAAGTCAGATGCTAACAACTGCTTACTTGCACTTTCTAATGGAAAAAATCTCCTAGCCTTATTCACTGACTAATTAAATTTTGTAACCATAGTTGCTATGATGACAACATGATCACTAATCCCACCTCTATACTTATGCCATCAATAGGGTCAGGCCTGATTGTAGCTGCAAAGTCTAAAATATTTCCATTGTGTATTGGCTGTCACTCTAGGTGCTCCAGACAGTTTTCAGGAAACATGTCAAAAAGCAGAAGAGCTTCTGTAAAGTTTGGAAGGTAGGAGATGGATACTGGCAGAAGTAAAGCTGTGAGTAACGGGCATGAGTCGTGCTTCGGTAGCTCGGATGGTAGAGCACTTGCCCGCGAAAGGCAAAGGTCCCGAGTTCGAGTCTCGGTCGGGCACACAGTTTTAATCTGCCAGGAAGTTTCATATCAGCGCACACTCCGCTGCAGAGTGAAAATCTCATTCTGGATGTCAAAAAGCAATTTGAGAGTCTCTCTGTCTGTAGTCCTCCAATGAATTCATAGACATCCCAGTCTATGCTCAGTAGGTTAATGTCACCTCCAACTAGTACAGCATGATGTAGGTATTTATGGGCTACTGAACATAGACTTTTTTTGAATGGCTGAAATAGTCACAGCACAATCCAGCAACAAGTAAAAAAGTCCAAAAATTAACTGGGTTTCACCTAGATCTGTTATACATGACCAAATAAATTTGGTATGTGAGGTAACGGGTGAGTTGTGGCACCCTGAAAATATTCTAAGTTCAGAGTGTAGAGGAATGGGCTTTGTGTCGATGTAGGAGATTTGTATGCTGTGAGTGCCAAAGATGGCAGACTTTGTGAAACCATAATGGCAGACATTTCACAGTTCATGTAGAAATTAATAACAACCAGAGGAATCATGATACCTTAAAAAGAAACATGTACATTACCATTATTTGCATGATGATTCTGATGGTGTAATCAGATTTTCAATATTTTTGTTAGTTTAAAGTTTAGTATCTGACTGTAAATTATATAAGTAGCACCCAGCAATGAATTTCCAAAATCTAAATGATTCATCTGATTTTGTCATTTAACATGTCTTTAGAAAGCTATTAGTGTAAACCTAAATTGGTATGAATTACAGGCATGTCCCTTCAATAGTACATGAGATATTGAAGGTCAAAGTGGCTGATTGCTATTGATCGCGTCAGGCCATAAATACTCCACAGTTACAAGAAAAAACTGAAAAAACTGTATAAGCATGCTTATAAATATTTATTCATCTATGTCTCTGTTTATATCCAATATACAGGGTGAGTCACTTAACGTTACCGCTGGATATATTTCGTAAACCACATCAAATACTGACGAACCGATTCCACAGACCAAACGTGAGGAGAGGGGCTAGTGTAATTGTTTAATACAAACCATACAAAAATGCACAGAAGTATGTTTTTTAACACAAACTTATGTTTTTTTTAAATGGAACCCCGTTAGTTTTGTTAGCACATCTGAACATATAAACAAATATGTAATCAGTGCTGTTTGTTGCATTGTAAAATGTTAATTACATCCAATGTTCAGTTGCATGTTGTAATAAACATGGGCCACGGTCAGCGAGCAGCATCTGCAGGGACATGTTTACGGTGACGACCGTGTTTACGAGTGTGGCTGTAGTGCACTTTTGTGGTTTGGTCTAGCTGTCACAGTGTCCGCATGTAGCGCTTGCTGCTATTGTTATTCTGCACGCAGACCAACTGTAGTACACCGTGTTACCAGACGTCTGTGATAGTGTAGTGTTGTAGGAACTGTGACCATGGTGTATTCGAACTCTGAAAAGGCGGAGATGATACTCATATATGGTGAGTGTCAACGAAATGCAGCTGAAGCCTGCAGGGTGTATGCAGAACGGTACCCGGACAGAGAGCATCCAACGTGCCGCACATTGCAAAACATCTACCACCAACTGTATGCAACAGGTATGGTCGTAGCATGCAAACGGATCAGTAACTGGCCCGTCACAGGAGAAGCGGGTGCAGTTGGTGTGTTAGCTGCTGTTGCCATGAACCGACACATGAGTACATGGGACATTGCGAGAGCTGGTGGACTGAGTCAAAGTAGTGTCATGCACATACTGCATCGTCACCGCTTTCACCCGTTTCATGTGTCGCTACATCAGCAATTACATGGTGATGACTTCAATCATCGAGTGCAATTCTGTCAATGGGCATTAACAGAGAATGTGTTGCAGTTCTATCTGTTTACCGATGAAGCGGGTTTCACAAACCATGGGGCAGTGAATCTATGGAACATGCATTACTGGTCTGTGGACAATCCTCGCTGGCTCAGACAGGTAGAGCGACAGCAACAGTGGACTGTAAATGTATGGTGCGGAATCATTGGCGATCACCTCATTGATCCTCACTTCATTGCAGGGGCCCAAACAGCTGCAACATACATCGCATTTCTACAGAATGATCTGCCAACGTTGCTCGAAAATGTCCCACTGGAAACGCGTCGACGTATGTGGTATCAGCATGATGGTGCACCTGCACATTCCGCAATTAACACTAGGCTGACCCTTGACAGGATGTTCGACGGGCGTTTCATAGGACGTGGAGGACGCATAAATTGGTCAGCCCGTTCTCCTGATCTTACACCTCTGGACTTCTTTCTGTGGGGTACGTTAAAGGAGAATGTGTACCGTGATGTGCCTACAACCCCAGAGGATATGAAACAATGTATTGTGGTAGCCTGCGGCGACATTACACCAGATGTACTGCGGTGTGTACGACATTCATTACGCCAGAGATTGCAGTTGTATGCAGCAAATGATGGCCACCACATTGAACATCTATTGGCCTGACATGTCGGGACAAACTCTATTCCACTCCGTAATTGAAAACAGAAACCACATGTGTACATGTACCTCACCCCTCATGGTAATGTACATGTGCGCCAGTGAAAAAGACCAATAAAAAGGTGTTAGCATATGGATGTAATGTGCTGTTCCAGTCTCTTCTGTACCTAAGCTCCATCACCGTTCCCTATGGATCCCTACGTAATTCGGTGCTCTCCGATACACACGATCGAACAGCGGAGGAGTGGTGCTCAAGCGTCAACTTTAGGTTACAATATCTCCGGATGTAATTAACATTTTACAATGCAACAAACGGCACTGATTACGTATTTGTTTATATGTTCAGATGTGCTAAGAAAACTAATGGGGTTCCATTTAAAAAAACATAGGTTTGTGTTAAAAAACATACTTCCGTGCATTTTTTTTATGGTTTGTATTAACCAATTACACTAGCCCCTCTCCTCACATTCGGTCTGTGGAATCGATTCGTCAGTATTTGATGTGGTTTACGAAATATATCCGGCGGTAATGTTAGGTGACTCACCCTGTACACTATTAATGAAGAGATTGGTCAAATATTACCTGTGTTTTAGAAAGCACAGAGGCATTAGGCTACTGACATACTTTTGTTTCTATTTCTTTGATGTATGTTTATTATATCTGTTTATGTATTAAATAATGTGTGTTAGAGTGTGTTTATGGTCCAGCCATAGGAACATTTATTTAATTTCAAGTTATTTAAATGTAAATCCAATATTTCATATGTGTTTCAATATGTTTGTGAGTGTGCATTGGCTTGGAGACATGGCGGGATCGCTTTAGCCAATCACAGTGCTTGTTACTATGGTAAGCAACTACCAAATTCAATGGAGAGGCTGTATGGAAGTGGGGGAGGAGGATTGGGTTGCACAGGACACTGGGGAGTGCTGGACGGGAAGGCACAATGGACGGTTGCAGGAAATACTTGGAGAGAGTTGAGCAGTTTGCTAGTGGTCGCAGGAGATAGAAATATTTCGTAGTGCCAACTTGTGCACTTCTGAGATATCTGTGGCTTCTGCAGTGAAGACGTAGTATGCATTTATAGGTGAATATCTCATGATCTATGTTGTTGTTCATAACTGATTACATGAAGTAGGAATCTACTGTTTTCCTGTTATTCAACTTATATTTTATTTAATTGCTGGGCCATCGACACCAATAAGTGTTTTGCAGTAATTAACAGCATTCGTAAAGGTACTTCTGCTATCTTACTCATCATTTCAAGTCGTTAAAAGTAGTTCCTGCAGATTTTACTCAATTGCAATCTTTCATTTATAAATTTCTATGTTATACTCAAATTTGCAATTGCTGAGTAATAGGAACTTCAATCATTCGATTCTTGTGTATATTCATATTGTATACTGTGGTATTTGGCTTGTATTGCAGCAACTACATATCCCAGCCCCTAGACAATGAAACCAAATAAAACTTTTAACATTTCAACTCTGATTCTGAGGATACATACATAAGGGCCACCATTAATGTTTATTGAAAGCCCACAATTGGGGGCTCGTCCAGTATTTGTGTCCTGCAAAGTGGTAATTCCTTTGCTCTATGTTATTCAGCGTACAATGTGAAATTTAAAAACCTTTGTAAAACCAGTAGAGATTTCTGTAGAGTGAACCTCTCACAAAACACAGAGTGAGATTGTTTTTTTTCTGCAAGTAGGTTTCTGGAAATAGTGAAATTATGCAGTAATTTTCACAACTAACACATGCTATCAATAGAGGTCTTAATCTATCACCTTAAAGGCAATTTGAGTGGGGGCTCAGAGTCTATAAAAGTTGAGTGTGGGGAATGGAAGCGGTTAGCGCTTTTAACGGGCAGCGGTATCCGAGACGGTTGGAACACGTGGTAACCGGCAGCTACTACAGTTACATCAGGCGACTTCTCCAGTGGCAGATGCAGTTCAACAGCAGTATGACAACAGTACTCCAGGGCAGTCTTCAATGTTGACTTCCACTACAACCGATGGCATCACCACGGCAGAGGGAACCATCTCAGATCAGATAAGTGCCTGCGCAAATAGTGAGATAGTGTTTAACTATGAAGTTCAAGTTCTACTTCTAGATCTCGTGAATATAAAACAGTCACCTAGTATGTGTAATTCTGAAAACAAAAGTGAGCCAGTTAGTCTGAAGTCAGAGCGCGAAAGTGTAACTACGGGAATGAATGTGAGGGAGATATCATGTCTCAGCTAATGCAAATGATCCAGGGATTGGAAAATAATATGAATACAATGGAAAATAACATCAATACAATTCAAACAGATATGGGTAGATTGGGAACAGATATGGACGCATTGTAAACAGTTATAGATACAATTTGGACTGATATTGGTACAATGCAAACTGAAATAGGTTCTGCTATGAAAAAGGAGGTTGAAAAAATTATGGGTAACCTTGAAAAAGCAATTGATGATAGATTAAAATGTGTCTGAGTAGACATGGGGAAAATTACAGACAAGGTTGTAATAGTAAAATCTAAAATAGAATCAGTGGAAAGAGATCTCGGGGAAAAAATGGATAAGATACAGACAGAACTTGGGAGGCAAGGTAAGAGACTGTATAAAAGCACAAGATGCTTATAAAAGCGATATAAATTTAGCAATTAGTGACATTGCCAATCATGTAGGTGAGGGTAAGAAAGAAGTGGGCAAAATTAAAGATAAAATAGAGTCCGGTATCACTAGTGAAAATGAATTTAAAAAACAAATGTAACAGATAAAAAGTGGTTTAAATTTGTTAGCTTCCCGACAGGCCACAACAGTTAAAAATATCCCTTGGGCAAACACCAGATCTGTGAAATGTTACACAGATAACAGAAGATATCACCCAGTAAATTTCTTGGCTGCGTGTAGGGACGCTTTTGCGCATGGCATGTCAGAAGAAGTGAAAATAAAATACGTTAAATGACATTTGGAAGTAGACACACAGTCTTGGGCAAATGTTAATGTAGTTCGTGTGAATCACACAAAGAGTTTGAAAAGTGGTTTTTGAATAAGTTCTGGAGTGAGGCAAAACAGAAGTAGATCCAAAATTAATTTTTAAATGGGTCGATTTACAGATGTGGCAATCTGGCGATGAGGGATTTTTGCAAGTGCGAACTTGGCAAGCTCATGCAGGTGAAACATCCATTGGAAGCTTCAATGGAAATCACCATTTTAAAAAGGCAATTATCTGAAAACTTGCAGTGGGATCTTGTCTATAGTCCGTGTGATTCCATGGACGAATTTCTAGAATTTGTAGGAAAATTAGAGAGAGCTTTGAAGTTCCAACCTCAGAGCAAACTGGGTGGTAGTTATCAAAATGGGAATCCAAATAATAATCATCAAAATAATAATCATGAGAGAAAGCAAAGAAATTCTCAGGGAGATAGTAACTGGAATGAGCAGAATGGTGAGAGAACGAATGGGAGTGGTAACTTCTGTGAACGTGACCCAAGTAAAGAATGCAGATTTGAAGGGGGAAATCGATGTGAAATGCAACCACGTAACAACCAGCCAGGAAACTGATGTTTGCCAAATCTCAGGTCTGTGGATGGTGATCTGAACAGGCAATGAAAAGGACTGGAGACAATGGTAACTATAGAAATGTTGATAGGTTTGGAGAAAGGCAACAAATATGTAAAACAGAGTATGTTAAAGAGGAAGGCCATGTAGATGGCTCTTTCAATGAAAGCAGGCATGAATGGTGGAAGCATAGATTTGTGAGAAATTTAAGTAAAAGTAATGGGAATAAATTTGTGGGAAATGGTGTAAGTTATGAATGTGTGAATGATGATGAATGGAAAGATTTAGTGGGTCAAAAAGAAGTTAAAGAAGAGATGAATTTTGTGAAAGCAAATTGTGTGGAGAGTTCTGAAGAGGTATTAGCAAATAGTAGCAATTGCAGTAAGAACTGTGTTGTAGTAGCAAGTATTCATGACTCAGCAGAAAATGTCAATGTTAGTGAAGGCAGCATAGCTTTGGTCTCACCAGGTGCAAGTGGGAGTGATTGTGTTTCGGTGGAAAGCGTCATTGTAACTAAGGGAGGCTTAGCATTGATCTTGCTAGCAGTTGGAGTTTAAAGGAACAGAGTAACGGTAATTTATGTAATGATGTGAAAGCTACTGGTATGTGTGGAAGATCTAACAGAAAATTTAGAGAGGACTGAAGTAAATAGTGTGGATGGGGATAGTTTGTGTAATGAAGTTCACACAAATTGGTTTATGAAGGAGGAGTGTGATTTTAGTGTGACTGATTGGCGTTGGTACGGCAGAACATTATGGTCATTACTGCCACATATGTGGAAATGAGAGAAGTTTAAAATTGCTTGAGGTTTAGAAAAGGGAAGGAATTAATTTGGGGCAAAGGAAATATTTAATGAATTATTTTGGGATTAACATGAGATTTAGGGATGGATAGAACAGGACGTGTGTACACTAGAATTGGAAGAGAAGGGATGAGACATAGAAAATGAATTATTAAGGGAGAAATATTTGGAATGAAAGGAAATGGTAAATGTACAGCCAATTACAGAACATGATCAAAAATAGGAAACTAGTAATCTTCCCAATCACTAGCATTCAGATTAAAATGGTAGTTGGTGGTATGAGCAAGCCAATAAGACAACAAATACTTTTAGAATTTAAATGTGGAGAAAATAAATTCGAGATAGAATGTTTTTTAGTGAGTGGTCAAGTAAAGGAGGTAATTTTAGGGACTGACTTCCAGTGCAAACACAATACTTCACTTAATTGTGTAGGGAAATGCCTAGAATTTGAATTTCAGAGTGGAAAAGGGCAAGTAAAATTTAAAAGATTTTTAACAGGTGAATATCAGATTGCTCATGCCATAGTTACTGAGGGTTGGAGTGAGGAAGTCGATATGCATAATAGAATTAAGGAAGTGATTGATGTAGTCAAGGGTATATCATAAGGGGAAAAGAAAGAGTTGTGTAGGTTGTTGTACCACTACAAGGATGTATTCTTGGATAAATCTGGTAAAGTTACCAATTTTGAGTACTTGATAAAAGTGAAATCTCATGAACCAATAAAGTGCAAACTGTATGTAATACCTATAGCTGATCAGGATGCTGTCAAAGTTCAATTAAAACAAATGTTGGATTGTGGTACAGTTGAACAATGTAGGAGTGATAACTGCTATCCTATCATTATTGTTAAAAAATGTGATAACTCAGTCAGAATTGTATTAGATGTGAGAAAATTGTAAGGGGTTTAGACCAGCCTGTCAATATGGAGGAACTGCTGCAGAATTTTAATAATGTCAATTTAATGTCCAGTGTTGATTTGACCTCGGGATTTTGGCAGACCCCGTTGGCAGAGGAAAGCAGACAGTACACTTCTTTCCATTTTGAAGGGCAAAGCTACAGGTTTAGGGTAGTACCATTTGGACTTACAATTTCTGTGGCAGTTTTTGTAAGAGCATTGAGTCATGTCCTGGGGGATAGTCTAATGAACAAACTCATGATATATGTAGATGATATATTGATTGCTACAGAAACGTGGAATGAGCATTGTCGAGTTTTGGAGGTACTTGTGGCTCTGAGATGAGGTGGAATGACTTTAAAGCTTGCAAAATGTGAGTTTGTTCGAGCAGAAATTCAATTCCAGGGGCATATGCTTACTTTGGAAGGAATTTTACTTACTTCTGAAGTCCATCACCAAATGTAATAGACCCTAAAGTGGGAAACAATTGAAGTCTTACTTGGGCTTGTGAGGTTTCTACAGAAAATTCTTGTGGGAGGGAGGAATGAATATTCCAATTTAGGCCAATTGTTGAAGAAAAACGCAGCTTGGAGGTGGATCAAGGAATGTGGAATGGAATGACAGGGTATAAAGGATAAATTGTGCAATAGTAAGATGCTATACTACCCAGGTCCGAATCCCCCTGTCTGTTTAGCAATGGACAGTTTGGACTATGTAATAGGTTGTGAGCCATTTCAGGAAAAGCTAGTCGATGGAAAAAATGAACACTATAGTGTGGCATTCTCCAGCTGCATGCTAAATAAGCACAAACAGAGATACAGCATATCGCAGAAGGAGATGCTCATGATCATGCATGGATTTAAGAAATTCTGCATGTATTTTGAGGGCAGAAAAGTGACAGCATTGTTGGACCACAAGGCACTGAGTTACCTGCAGGACTACAGTATACTGAATGACTGCTTAATGTGTTGGGCAGCAATTTGAATATGAAATCCACTACATCAATGGTACAGAAAATTGTGTTGCCATGCTCTGTCCAGATTACCAGTGGGGATGGAAGATGATGGAAGGTAGGAGCCAAATGAATTTAAGTTACTGTATATGAAGGGTGTAGCAGGGGAGAAGGAAATTCGTGTGGTATGTGAAGATATGCGGCAAGCACAAAATGATGATCTTGAATTGAAATACATTAAGGTGAATTTTGACAGCAAGGGAAACGAGAAAGTACCCAAATCTTTTAAGATACACAAGAGATGGACAAATGGAGACTGTATTTTCCCAATAGGTATGTGGAACAGTTAATAGACTACATCCATTTAAGTCATGGACATTACAGGGCCAAAAAGTGCACTGAAATCACTGAGGAATACGTCCACCTAAATAACCTGGCCAGACAGGTCCACGCACAGCTGGTGGCATGCAACCATTGCCAATGGGTCAAATACTGCATGACCGCACAACAGGGGGTAATGCAAAGCACTATACCTACTAAAGTGGCCGAGTTACTGGCTATGGACAATTTTGATCCACTACCCACAGGATGCGGCAGCATGAAGTACGTCTTTGTTGTGGTGGACGTGTTCTCTAAGTTCATTAAACTGTATCCAATATGGAAAGTGAATACAAAAACTCTTATCACCAAACTGGAGAAGGATTTCTTCAAAAATATGGTAAAACCAGTAAGGCTGTTGTCTTACAACGTATTACAACCCATGTGAATGGTATATGCGAGAAGTAGGACATTTATGTAGGACGTATGCCAGCAGTTGTCATTGCAAGTGAGTGGAGTACGTGAGCGCATTCGCGGATGTACTCAATGGCGTAAAATGTAAGGCTATGGGGAACTTACCTTTGGAAGTCATGACCGGGGTGAAACCAAAGTTTCTACTCACAGAAATGGTAGAATTCCCACCATGAAAAGTGGAATTATCTGCTGAAAGAGAACAGGCAGTAATGGACCCCATAAAAAAGTTAGCTGCTGAAAGGACAAGGCAACATAATGGGTGATACAAACCAATGAAGTACAAAGTGGGGGACAAAGCGCTTGTATGCACCAAAGAGCATTCCAGCAAAGTGGGTAGGGTGAGTAATGAATTATTTTAGTTATACTATAGACCATTTGTTGTGGCAGAGTGCACTTGCCCAAATGCATACCATTTAAAATACCCTGTCTCAGGTAAACCTTTGGGTCTAAGAAACTGACAGAGTTCAGGCTGTATATAGAGAAAGGGGAGAAATGAAAAGCTGTTGTAATTTTTAATTAGTGGTAGTAATTTTGGAGGGATAATTTTATATGTTTTACTTGGGGATTCATTAGTAATTTGTTAGTGTGTTGAGGCACTGTGCATTTGCAAGATGGAGAAGTTTAGGCACTGAAGGTGCGTGGAGGTCAGTGACCTTGTGGATTTAAGTAAAATATGTATTGATTTATGCTTTTTATAAGAGTGTGGCAAAGAATTTATTGGTTAATTTGTAGGGTATTAAAATTTTAATTGTTTGCACATGCATTTTTTGGTGCATGGAGGCAGGAAGGATTTATTAAAGTCAATTAAATGGAACTTGGGGGAATTTGAGCTTACTGTGATTCAGTTGTTTGTCTTGTGACTTTGTTCCTAAAGTATCATTTTCTGCTGGAGAGAATCTTTAGTGATTATCCTGGTTGTGTTTGGGAAATGGTTTGTTGACGGGTTTCTACTTTTGGTATTCAGTGTAGACAGATTTGTCATGACAAATGGTGGCACTCGGAATTCAGAGGCAGACATGATTTCTGCAAGGCACTTGGTCAAATGATTCATGTGAGTTGATCAATACCTCATGTTAAAATTCGTGTGAGCATGTGCAGTGTGACAGAAAAATTAGTGCAAGAAGGTGCCTTAGTGCTGAGTGAGTGCCACAAGAATTGCTTACAAAATCGCACATAAGTGAAAGTGCATTTAAAAAAAAAAATTTCTTGTCCAAAAAATTGTTTATGCATAACTGAAATGCAGATATTTATTTAATATACCATTTCGTTCATAATTTGTGTTAGTTCAATTTTATTTCAAAATTCATGCTGCTCCCACACCACTACAAAAAATTTGTAAACACTATTGGCCTGGAGTTTTAATCATTTAATTCTGTTCTTTGTAATTTGTTTTATATTTACTTGTCTGAACTGAAAGGTGCTACATCTGAACATTCTGGCAAGCCAAAATGTTAATAAGTTGGGGTGTGTGAGGTAACGGGCGAGTTGTGGTGCCCTGAAAATATACTAAGATCGGAGTTGGCATGGCTGCACGGGCCGCTCGGCAAGCTGGGGCTTGACAGCAACTGTGTGGTACCGAACATTAGTCGGAGCAAGAGGGGTAGCCCCAGCACATGATTCAGGCTGACTGTGTGGCTGGGAAATGGGCTTTGGGTCGATGAAAGAGATTTGTTTGCCGGGAGTGCCAAAGATGGCAGACATTTCACAGTTCATGTAGAAATTAATAATAGCCAGAGGAATCATGGTACCTTAAAAAGAAACATGTACATTACAATTATTTGCATGATGATTCTGATGCTGTAATCAGATTTGCAATATCTTTGTTAGTTTTAAGTTTAGTATTTGACTGAAAATTATACCAGTAACACCCAGCAACAAATTTTGAAAATCTAAACAGTTCATCCAATTTTGTCAATTGACATGTTTTTAGAAAGCTATTAGTGTAAACCTAAATTGGTATGAATTACAGGCATGTAACTTGAATAATACATGAGTTATTGAATGTCAAAGTGGCAGATAACTATTGGTCGCATCAGGCCACAAGTACTCCACAGTTACACGTAAAAAAGGTATCAGCACTCTTATAAATATATTTATTCATCTATGTCTTTGTTTATATCTGATATATACTATTAATGAAGAAATTGGTCAAATATTTACTGTGTTTTAGAAAGCACAGAGGCATTAGGCTATTGGCCTTCTTTTGTTTCTATTCCTTTGATATATTTTTATTATATCTGTTTATGTATGTAATAGTGTGTGTTAGAGCGTGTTTATGGTCCAGCCATAGGAATATTTATTTAATTTCAAGTTATTTAAATGGAAATCCAATATTTCATATGTGTTTCAATATGTTTGTGAATGTGCATTGGCTTGGAGACATGGAGGGAGTGCTATAGCCAATCACAGTGCTCGTTACTACGGTAGGCAACTACTAAATTCAAAGGAGAGACTGTATGGAGGTGGGGGAGGAGCATCAGGTTGCACAGGACACTGGGGAGTGCTGCATGGGAAGGTGAAATGCACGGTCACAGGAAATACTTTGAGAGAGTTGAGCAGTTTGCTCGTGGTCGCGGGAGATAGAAATATTTCGTAGTGCCAACTTGTGCACTTGTGAGATTTCCGTGGCTTCTGCAGTGAAGATGTAGTATGCATTTAGAAGTCAATATCTCGCGAACTATGTTGTTGTTCATAACGAATTATGTGAAGTAGGAATCTATTGTTTTCCTAGTATTCAACTTATATTTTATTTAATTGCTGGAGCATCAACACCAATAAGTGTTTTGCAGTAATAAACGGCATTCTTAAAGTTACTTCTGCTATCGTACTCATCATTTAAAGTTGTTAAAAATAGTACCTGCAGATTTTATTGAATTGCAATCCTTCATTTATAAATTTCTACGTTACATTCAAATTTGCAACTGCCGATTGATAGGAACCTTCAACCATTTGATTCATGTGTATATTAATATTGTATACTGTAGACTCAGCAGTATTTGGCTTGTACTATGTGCAACAATGTATCCCAGCCCCTAGACTACAAAACCAGCCAAAACTTTTAACATTTCAACTCTGAGCCTGAGGGTACATAGTTGAGGGCCACCATTAATGTTTTTTAAAAGCCTGCAGATGTCACACTCAATTTTGAGCTCAATAGAGAAAATATTTTTGTCATCTGCAATGAACATTCTCCCTCCTGTGGCATATAATCTGCTTTTACAATATATGTTCCATGACTTGCTAAATATCTCAGAGGTTTCTGCTTTGGCTTTCAGCCTGCTATTGGCCCCAAGAATAATTTTAGTGTGAGAATTTTCCTGAAAAACAGTAAACTCTGGAACTTTGTTATGAATACTTCAATAATTTATGGATGAAATTTTGAAAGTCGAAATACTTTTACTCTCAATGTGGTCTTATTTTATTACCTGCTTCTAAGAACTAGCAAGTGCTATGTCTGCTCAGACTCTGCTGAAGGAACAGCTACCTGTTCACTCACAAGCAAATAGGCAAGGTCGGATGGCTGGTCTCTGCATTGGCCCTCTGCCTTAAACACTGGGAACACATTATCACCTGCCACTCAGCCTGTAATTAGGGTGGATCCACCATGTCAGGTACACTTGGAAGTGCCTTGGCAGCTGAGCCTGTGGGCAAAACAAGCAGCACCTGAGATGTCCCATGTGACATGCCAGACTCTCCATCACTGCTCCACCCCAAGGCAGCAGCCTGAAGGTGGTTGATCATAGCCAAAAGTGCATTCAGATATTTGTGAACTGTGGCCAGCTGCCCCTGGGTCCACACACAGCCTACACTCATCGTACTCTTCCTAGGAAGACTAACTGGTAGATACGTGACTTGCTACATTCCTCACATGTCAGCAATGGATGCTGATATCTTAATGAGCTGTGTAGCTGGCTGATTAGAAGAAATTAAAACTGCACTACAGACTTTCTGGTATACACTTATAGTTAAAATGACATGAGATTAAATGTCTTAAATACAAAAACATGCACGAAATTTAAGAAATATACTACTAGGAGAACACAGGAAAGGCTACATACGCAACTTGCTACTTTGGAGGTGTGTAACAGGTGACAACTGGAGCCTTACTGACTGACATACTAGGCTTAAAAGAACAGACACTTGTCTTCAAAACAAACAAATGAGCAACATTTCACAACACACTCAATGAATTTACACTTACAGTTAGTTACAAAACACAATATTAAACCTCTTAAATAGAAAAGCACACACAAAACTTAAGAAATATACTACTTGGAAAATACAGGAAAGACTAAATATGGAACATAACTTATCACCTTGGAGATGTGTAACAGGTATCAGCTGGTGAAGAAAGTCAGAAAGAGATGTTCAGAATTGGTTGGTATGTTATCATGATGCAGCTACCAAGATTTTGCTGCCCTCAAAGGCAGTGATTTGCACTGCACAGCAAGTTGAAAGTGATTAAAAACCACCATTCCTTTTTGATGGCATGGCCTTTTGGTACATGTTCATAATGCTCCACCTCAATAGATTTGAATAAAATGGTCAACAGGACCTCAACATTGTTGCAGACCTGCTATGCTTTTTTTGACCTTGGGTAATATACATAAGGCCACCTCTAATCACTGTCTTCAGAAAGTTGAGGTACCTGTTTCCCCTGTCCAGAATGTTCTTAGTGATTCCTGGATGGTGTTTCTTCTGTTCCACTGTCAGCAGTTTTGGAAAAAACATCTTACACACTCTCTTTGTGCACAAATCGTCAGAAAAAACTGAAATTACTGAGCCAGTTGTTACCCTTATCTTGTTCACAAGTTCTTGTGGTTTGATACAACAGTCTTCCATGACTGAAGTCCACACTTGCTCAATGACATTGTCATTTCAACTTGTTGAGGGTGTTCCTGAACATGGTTCTGTGTCCATTGGTGTGTGGCCATCTTTGAAGCATCTGTACTGCACTTCTCTGGTTTATGCAGAAAATAAGATTTCATACATTTGAGAAAAAAGCACCACCACAACTGTATCTTGAGAATGTCTTTATTCTATCACATGACTAGTTTTGGCAGCACATTACTGCCATCCTCAGGCCCACCCACTGTATTCCCTTGGCACATTTACTGTGCTTAGTTATCCAACAGAAGCTGAAAATAAGATTCCTAAAGATCAGTTTTGGAAAAAAAATTGATCCCCGACAATTTAGAAAGATTATGTTGGGCTTTGATAATAGATATCCATCTACTTATACCTGTACACTGACTGAATTTAAAATCATGGTGAAGTCCATTCGCTAAAAAAGATGGGAGAAAGGACTTGTTGGTGTTTCAATTCTATCTTAACTTCATATGAAAATGCTAGCAGAACTGAATACACATCAAAGAACTTTGGCACTGTCAAAGGTTTCTTCACTATGTGGACATGCAAGTTCAAAGCTTACCCTAATCCTGACTCAAACAACAGTGCAAATTGAGAAGAAATAATGTCTGTTGCTTAATATCGCACCAGGGTGACCCATATGAGGGGCAACCCCAAAAAAATGTCTCTCTATATGTATTTCTGTTCTTTATTCAGTTGTAGTTTACCTGAAAACTGAAATTTTTGCCAAACTGTCTGTGCTGCACTGTCATATAAGAATGTATGGCCAATGTTGCTAGTGATGCTTTTGTTTACAAATTTAAAACAACAGCAAATAAACAGATGCAACAAAAAGATTTCATAGCTTATACATCGTTTCTTGAGGCAATGCCCTCTAGTACCACTTGGCACTTGTCAACAGAATTTGCAAGGTTTCTGAAGCTTGCTACTGTGTTTGTCGCTGATGCCAGTCTATGCAAATTGACCCTGAGTGGCATTGAAGTAGTTATTATGTAGTACTCTGCTTGTTGTTTGACCTTAGGCTGTGACCTTAGTTTAATTTCATTTCACTTTCATTGCCACAAATAAGTACAAAATGTGAACATGAAAGTTGATTTAACACACTTTCACAAAATTATTACTACCACATGTCATTTCCTTTAAGGCAAGTGGTTAGAATATAGTGTGAGCTGCAAATGTTGTCAGCACAGCAGGAGATGTTTCCTGCACAACATTCCTAGCCCCACATCCACCACAGTTTATATTCATTCATTCCCCGCACTAGCATATGACACAACTCGAGGAAAGTTGAACAAGCTATCGCCTTCTATCACAATCAATTTTACAACACAAATTGATAATTGATTGTGGCAATGACTGAACAATAATATCACCAAATTAAATGATAAATCCCCACATCCAGTATTTGGCATGTTTTGCAGTAAGATATAATCATAACTTTCTGGAGGTTAAGTATATTTACATATGGACTTAGCAACTCTCCTAAACCCTTTTGGTGATGAGAACAGCATTTCTGTCATTGATAACAGGCCAATAGAAATACTGACTTTAGCAATCTAACTTTGCTTTGTTCACAAAAATAACATTGTTTTCATGCTTTGGCATTGATTTTTGGTTTGATTTATTGATCCATTTCACCTATAGCTCCACCATGTGCAAGAGATATTTGGATTTTTATGTTAATATTAACAATTTTATATGTAATTATGCATTTGTTCATAATAAAACCCATTAATATATAAATTAATGATCAATACTTAAATAAATTTTGTTATGCTATATACAGAGACAAATATACAGATGTTCTTCTGTATGAGACTACATTATGTAAACATAGAAAAATTTATTTTTGTAGGCATCAATGTCAGTGGAAATCAAGCACATAGGCAGGCACACCACAGGTATGTATGTATGTATGTATGTATGTTAACCGGGGACCTAGAAACGACAGAGAGACTCCATCCCCGCTGCAGCCGCAGTGGTCCACAACCCCACGACGACTACCGCAGTCCACTTCACCCCTGTGCCACACCACACCGAACCCAGGGTTATTGTGTAGTTCAGCCCCCAGGTGACCTCCCCAGGGAATGTCTTACACCAGCTGAGTGTAACCCCTATGTTTGCGTGGTAGAGTAATGGCAGTGTACACATACATGGAGAACCTGTTTGTGCTGCAATCGCTGACAGAGTGTAGCTGAGGCGGAATAAGGGAACCAGCCTGCATTCACCAAGGCAGATGAAAAACCACCTAAAAACTATCCACAGACTGGCCAGCTCACCAGACCTCGACACAAGTCCATTGGGAGGATTTGTGCCGGGGACCAGGCGCTCCTTCCCACTCCGCTCGGCTAACTGGGCGGGCTCACACCAGAGGTACTTCCATCTCAAATGAGGTGGGCTGTGCAGGTGGAGTGGCGAGAGGCAGGTCCACTTCATAGTCAGTCAGCCACCACGGCCAAATGAGACCAAGGCCAGCCCGGGAGTAAGCGGGCAGGGCAGTCGATGGAGTGGTGGAGGCGTGTGTGACCCTTAAGTGGATCGAGCAGTCCATAGAAATGAAAGCATGTAGAGATGCCTGGTCACACTCACACTGGAGTGTGAGTTTGTGTGCAATGTTGACGTGTAAGGGACTGTCCGATGGCTGGACCTCGGTATCTGTCAAAATAATGAGCACTCGGTCATCGAACATCAACAATGTCGTTCACTCATGCAGTAGCATGCTGCAGGACAAACTGATAGTAGGTATGTGTGTCTCCGATGTTGGAGGTGAAGGTGTGAAACCAGCGCAGGGTGAAAACGGGGGGCGAGGTCGGGAAACCAGCGAACTGTGACGAACAGTCTTTGGCAGATGAGGTGTGTGGTGACGTTTATGGGAGCACGTCTTCATTCTCAATCAAGGATGGATCATCTGCAGAGTCTGACTGCAGCAGTGTGAGACCATCAGGGTTGATGAAAGCCAGTTTCAGGCAATGCAGAGAAACTGTGGGTGGTCTTTAATCATGATATCAAAAGTCGTGTCCCCCCACCGCAGGACCTTGTAGGGGCCAAGATAAGGAGGCTGAAGAGGCTGCCTAACCACATGATCACGCAGCATGATGTGGGAGCAGTTGGAGAGTGCTGTGGGAACATAAGTCTTGGACTGTGAGTGACTAATGGGAGGGTGGAAACACATTTGTTGAAAATGCATGCACATCCGGATAATGAAATATGGTGAAGGGGGAAGATCCTTGCTAACCTGGGGAAGAATAAGTTCCCCCTGAAGGACCAGATTCTCGCCAAAAACAAATTCGGATATAGTCCCCTGTAGGTCAGGTTTATAGGTTGAGTGTAGACCAAGTAGCACCCACGGTAGAGCTTCCAACCAGAGACAATCATGGCATCAAAGGACCATCTTGAGGGTGCAGTGCCATCTCTCCACCAGCCCATTGCTTTGTGGGTGATAGGCGGTAGTGTGTATTTTTTTAATACCGCAGATATTGCAGAGAATGGTGAAAAGGGAGGATTCGAACTGTCAACCCTGATCGGTGGTGATAGTGGTCGGGCACACGAAACAAGGGATCCACGAACCAATGAAAGCCTTGGCTACCATCTCGGCAGTAATATTAGGGAGAGGGACAGCCTCGACCCAGCAAGACAAATGGTCGATATATCTATCACCCTCCAAAGAAGGAAGAGGCCTGATGAGATCAATATGTACGTGACGGAATTGTCCTACGGCAATGTCAAACTTGCCCAGAGGCGAGGAGGTGTGGCAGTTGATGTTGTTGCACTGGCAAGCATCACAGCTGCATGCCCAGGTTTGACAGTCCCGTTTGACATTCTTCCAAACAAAACGTTCTGACACGAGACGTGTGGTGGCTCGAATGCCCAGGTGGGCTAGGTTATGCAGGGCATCAAAAGCCTGTTGACACAGCCCAGGTGGGAGCAAAGGGCATAGGGTGCCAGTCAAAGAATCACAGCACACCTCATTGGACACGCCAGGATATTTAGCCTTTGTGAAAACAAGTGATGTTTGTAGGTCTCGTAAGAGAGCCTGAGAATCTTCGTCATAAGTTTGGAGGGAGGCTAGATTGGAAAGATCAAAGATGCGAGAAACAGCACTGATCCGTGAGAAGAAATCCGCAGCAACATTATCTGCACCCTTGATGTAACGGAAGTCTGTTGTGAATTGAGAAACCAGGTCAAAGTGGGGGTAACGTCGAGGGAATGGGTCCTCAAGTGGGTTGCAGAATGCTTCTGCCAGTGGTTTGTGATCGGTGAGGATGAAAAGCGAACATCCCTCAACATCGGGGTGGAAACATTTGATTGCCTCGTAAAGAGCAAGGAGCTTTCTATCGAATGCAGAATATTTTCTCTGAGCCATAGATAGTTTCTTGGAGAATAAATGACGTGGAGAAACCGTGTCGCTCTTGTGTTGTTGCAACACTGCCCCCATCGCAATGTCACTGGCATCCATAGTGATGAATAACTCGGCCAAGGGGTCAGGGTGGGCAAGTGTCACAGCATGAGTTAAAGAAGTCTTCAGAGCCTTGAAGGCCTCTAGCATTGGAGCAGTCCAAGAGACAGGTTTGATACCAGAAGTTTGTTTGTCTGATAGTGCGTCTGTCAGGGGTGCCTTTTGTCAGGGGTGCCTGAACAGCAGCGGCGGAAGGCAGATGGCAACGATGGTAATTGATGGTGCCAAGGAAACGGCGTAGCTCTTTGTAAGTAGCTGGGGGCGGCAGAGATGTGATAGCCTGCACACGAGATTTGGAAGGTTGTATTCCATCAGCAGAGACAGTGTAACCTAGGGAGGAGACTGACACTTGGTGCAACTGAGACTTGTCTTTGTTGATCTCGACACTGTTGGAGTTCAAGGTCTAGAGACCTAGGCAGATGATTTTCATGCTCCTCTGCTGAGCTGCTGAAAACAAGAATGTCGTCCAGATAAGCAAAGCAAAACTCGAACTGTAGCAAGATAGAGAAACGTTGCCACATTTGAGCCGCGTTCTTTAGGCCGAACGGCATGAAGTGTTATTGGAATAAACTGAGCGGCGTGATAATAGCCATCTTAGGAATGGCTTCCGGTGCCACGGGAATCTGGTGGTAGGCTCATTTACAGTCAATAACACTGAAAATTTTGGCGCCAGATAACATATGAGTGAAGTCATTGATGTTCAGCACTGGGTAATTGTCCATGATGGTATGAGCGTTTAAGCATCTGTAATCACTGCACATTTGAAAAGATACGTTGTGTTTGGGGATGAGGTGGATTGGTGAAGACCAGTTGCTGTCTGAAGGTTGCAGAATACCTGCTGCCAAAAGTTCATTAATCTGCTGCCAGGCCATGCGCAACTTTATAGGGTTGAGGCGTTGGACCTTATGCCTAATAGGAGGGCCGGCAGTGGTAACTATCTTGTGTGTCGTTCCATCAGTGACGGAAGAAACTGAGAACTGCACATGAAATTGGTTAACGTCCTGGCGCCGAGTCCTCGGATGAGTAGGGTGCGATGAGGCGTAGCCATTTGCGCGAGTGGGGAAAGGTAGCACGAAAGTCACTTGTCTCTTACAGGAGTGCGTCGTGTGGAAGGGGTGGGTGTGCGCACAGCACTGAGCGAAGGGGAACAGTCGGCGACTGCCCGCTGTTAATCTTGCACTGGACAACCGGCGCGGGCGAGAGCAGTGCTGTCATCACACATGGGGCCACAATGGCCACTGGGTTATGTGGCCGGTGAGTGAGAGAGGGGGAATGTTTATCAACATGGTTGGTAGCTGTTCAAGAGGTGGGCATGGTCACAATACACACGTGACTGTCATTAGCAGCTCTGTTTGAAAAACACAGCACTGGATGAGGCAAGCGTGATGAGGGGGTTGGAACTTCACGTGCCAGTAAGGTTTGTGGACTAACCTGGTGAGAGTTCGAGCTAGGCTCGGCCGAGCAATCTCGTTTAGGTGGCAGCACCATGGACTGCAGTTGCAGAAGCGAGGTATGAGCCATGACGAGCTCGCTGTATGTGTATGCGATGCGTTGTTTCAGCTTCTCATTGTCCTGGTGGAGTTGTGTTGCTAAGTCGTATTCTTACAGTAGGTTGGTAACACAGGTCACAATGTTGCCTGAGAGGGGGGAGCACTCGCATATGATATCGTATGTTTTGGTGGAAACAGAGCATTGGACATAGGTGCGGGTGCACAGTATGTGAGTGTTCGTAGGATGGTGGAGCATTGAACCCTGTACAATGTTTGGAAATAGTTTGTAATGAGACAAAAAAATCCATACCTAGGATTGGTTCATAGATGTTGGTAATGTAGAACGTCCACAGAAAAAGTAGAGAAGGAGATGGGATCACCGTAACTTTTAGTGAGCCTGAGGTGGTAACGTCGACACATTGACAGCTTGTAGAAGTGACTTCGTCTGTGGAGAAGAGGGTGGAGCCATCGAAGTAGGCATGACTGACATGTCAGCACCAGTGTCGACCAGAAAAGCCAGACCTGATGTAATGTCAGTCGCATAGACACGACCACTCAGCCGGGCAGACTAGTGAACAGAGTGTAATGTAAGAGGATGCCTGTTAGGTTCGCAACAGGACTTGGCATCTCTTAGTTCCTGCAGCCGGCGTTTGGATGTTGGCATGGCAACCTGCACTTCTTGGCATCGTCGCCAAACACTTTTTGGTACCAGCAGAAAGGGTGAGCAGGGTGAGGAGGAGGTGGAGACTGCAACAGCGGTGGCAGCTTGTCCTCGTTGATTTGTTCCGGTAGATAGACCGGTATGTAAGGTGCATGGGCGATCCTGAGAGTGAGCTGATGCCGCCAGGAGAAGTAGATGAGGTGACGGTGGAGCAAGCCCTGCCTCTGCCAGCCAAAGGTTGGTATGTGGGGAAGGCTGTGCCGACAAACGGTGTGGAATAAACCGGCTAATGTTACCACAGCAGTGAATACAACTGGTCAGCGATGCGTGGGTGGGAGTCGATGGACCAAAACGAGTGTGGTAACAGATGGATCTGTAGATTGGCAGGTAGTTTGACAGACCACACAGCCCATAGTGTGGCGTCAGGCATGGTATGCTCGTTCACGAACAATCGAAGGTGGCGCCAGAGCTGTGAGTGGGTGCATTCCCGCAGGTGCTCCTGATAGAGAATCTTGATTATTAACTCTTGCGGCGAGCAGGCAAGTCGTTCCACTATAGTCTTCTTTGCAAACTCGTTATTTTGGTGCAGGCGAAAGGAGCAGGTCACAAATCAGATCAGAGTGGTTGTGGAGGTGTGTGATGAGGCAGAGAAACTTTGAGTTGTTGTCAGACACATGATGTAACTCGAACAGATGCTTGAAGAGCGCGAACCACGATTCCAGGTTGTCCTCATATAAGGGCAGTAGCTTCAGCAGGTGGCCAGGAGAGGGTGACAACAGTGGCTTCGGTGTCTCCTAGGGTAGCGGCTGAACTGAGGTTAAGTCAGAGGCCAGTACGGTAGGCCCGGATTTAAAACAGGTGAGCGAATCCATAGTAGAGGCAGCTGTCATAGCTGACTGTGTGTCACGGACGGTACCATGGAAATGGGCAGATGGACGGCACACAAGAGGGGGCCCAGAAACTGGAACGTGAGTGACGAGTGCTGGATGGAAATGACCCACTTCCGGAACAGGGCCTGAGACCGGTGCAGCAGACACAGGTGGTGCTGTGGGAGTTGCAGGCAGTTGAGCGACCAGAAACGGGGACCCCCACAAGTGAAAGGGGGGGGGGGGGGGGGGGTTGAGAACGCCAATCTGATGCATAACATGCCAGTAGTGTGTGCGGCGGGCCACTGAGGCGAGGTAAGGGGTCCATGTTACGCGAAACACTGAATTGTGCATTTAAATTAGACACAACTGGAACACCATGTGCGTGGAACAGATCCAGCACAGTTTGTAGTAATGACAGCGTTGCACATGGCCTGACAGTAACTTATGTAGTATGCCGGTGGGTGGCTAAACACGTGTTTGAATGGAGATCACTTTGTTCTTGAAACACTCGATTTCAAGAGACACAATTCAAAATATTGTTCAGTTAACATTTCACTCTCAGATGGGTATAATCTGGTGATGCAAAGCCTGAGTCCATTGTTCTCTCTATCGGTGTAGTTGTCAAACTTCCTGGCAGAGTAAAACTGTGTGCTGGACCGAGACTTGAACTTGGGATCTTTGCCTGTGGCTGTGGCTAAGCCAAGTCTCCGCAATATCCTTTCTTTCAGGAGTGTTAGTTCTGCAAGGTCTGCAGGAGAGCTTCTGTAAAGTTTGGAAGGTAGGAGATGAGGTACTGGTAGATGTGAAGCTGTGAGCACAGGTCATGAGTCATGCTTGGGTAGCTCAGATGGTAGAGCACTTGCCCGGGCAAGGCAAAGCTCCTGAGTTCGAGTCTCGGTCCGGCACACAGTTATAATCTGCCAGGAAGTTTCATGTCAGCGCACACTCCGCTACAGAGTGAAAATCTCATTCTGGTGTAGTTGTCGACTGATGAAAACTAATGAGGTTAGGACACAGCATTGGTTGAGAACACGAATCACTGCGTAAATGATGAATGCGCCATTGACGAAGAAATGATGAAACTCAGTGAGCGGAGTTGTGCTTCCACATCTTTGAATAAGACATTGTTTGGTGTGGCCATTGCATAGTGCATACAACCTGTTGCATAAACACCGGCATGGAAGACGTAAAACACGAACGAACTGCGGGATCACCACTATGGGAATGGGATCGGTAATCGGGATATAGAAAACTTAATTCCCATATATGTTGTAGCTTGTATATATTTATGATTGACACTGCGTCCATACAAAATGAAGTATAACAAAGAACTGATTAAAATAAAGTTAAGATGGGGGCTCGACAGAGCACTTAGATTTCACAGATATTAAGTTTTGTGGTCAATATGAACTATCAATGCCACAATGTATATCCATAGCTACAGTTTTTCTAGTGTTTATTATTAAGTCATTGTTATAAAAGTAAAATGTTAACCTGTCAGTGGCTTTTCTTATGTTTTTTACAAGGATTTCTTCTGAGTTTCCTGTAATTACAGCACTTGTATCATCAGCAAATTGAAATATTTTACTGCTGTCATTGCTTATGTTTCATCTTTACATACAGTAAGAACAGAATAGGACCTATTACTGATCCTTGTGGCACACCGTATTTAACAGTCAGTAGCTTGAAATTATATTTCCTAATGACATTATCCCTTTCCTGATCTATTTCCACGTACTGTTTGTGTTCAGAAGATAGGTTACATATGTGAGTTAAGGGCTCAGTAATCAGGTCCCCACATTTCTTTATAATGAAATGAAGTTATCATCTACTCCTACAGTGTATTCATTTTGAGACTTTTTATTGTAACCTGCACTTCTTCTACATTTGTTGGGTACATGAACATCGATCTGCTTGAGCCTTTTTCTCTCTTTCTGTATGATGTTTTCTATTGGAGGTCTGTTGTAGTAGTAGTAGTAGTAGTAGTAGTAGTAGTAGTAGTACCTTTATTCGTCTGTAGATCTCTTTTTACAAGGATATAGGACATGTCAAAGTGTTTACAAGTTTAGATCAATTTAAAATAAGCTAATTCGTATACACATATATTTACAGACTTCTAGTTAGAGACAATCATTAGATTTACTCCTGGTATATAATACTTTTTTTACAAATAACTTATTAAATAATGTAAGGCCACACTGTTCGCTCATATCTCACTATCAGTCACTCCACACACTATACACACATTGTTTCATAACACGTCACTCACTACACACACACACACACACACACACACACACACACACACACACACACACACTGGTGATCTCTGGGTCATTTTCTGTACCACAACTTACCTTTTGCTATCCTGAGAAACTGAGTCGGCATCCCTCCTTGGGGGTAAGTATTTCTAGAAATGAAAAAAGAAGGAAAAAAACATAAAGTGAATATGTTATGTGGAATGTTGGATGTTTTATAATCATTATTTTTATTATTTATTTTTATAACTTTTTTATCAAACCCCTACTTTGTTTTATCTAAGTAATCCTTCAATGTTTCTTTGTTACAATTATAAAATAGTTATTAAACATATTAACTACTTCCTCTGGGTTATTAATGTTTTCCATGCCAGCTTTTAATACAATATTATTAACTCTATTTTTGTCAGATTGGGTTTCTTCCACTACAACTTGCCAGACTGCTTTGGTTCTCTTTGAAGACATTAGAGCTAATACAAAGGCTTACAAACAATCATTCTTCCGAGGCACCATTGGTGAGAAGAACAGGGAAGGGGACATCAGTCAGTGGTACCAGAAGTACCTCCACCACACACCATTAAGTGGCTTGTACAGGTAGGAAGCTTTGTTTTTCCATTTAATTGTGATGCTATGCCAGATGTGTCTAAGACCAAACACTGTCTTTTTGATTTTAAGTCATGTTTTTCTAACAAAGAGGAAAATAAGTAGGAAATTTATGAGAAGTTTTGGGATTGTTTTGACTTGCAGAAAAAGGCAGATTATGGAATTACTTATGCCATCATAGAAGTTGGCTGTGCAAGTAAAAGGTGTGTAAGCAAAAATTAGAGACTCCTTTTGTGTGCCATACTCTGAACTTAGTAGGATTACATGTTACAAGAAGTAATGAAGTAGTAGGTACATTCTTCAACTGTGTGCACCAGTTGCACAAATTCTTCAGTTCTTCAGTGTAAGCCCACAGAGATGGGAGGAGTTATTAAAACACACTAGCTGTCGATCTCTTTATGTCTTGTCCAAAACAAGATGGAGTGCAAGAACTGAGACAAGAAGTGTATAGGAAAAGAAGAAATAGAAACTTTAAAACACACAAATAATCAATGCAGTTTGTTTTGTGATAGGATAGCAGAAGTAAATGGGCTGATCAATTAGTTCTCCAAGTTTGAAATGTTGATTCTCTTGAATGTTGGGAGTGATGTTTTACAACATATGCATGTAAGAAGTTTGATTCTTCAGTCTACATGTACTTCCCTTGATACTGAAATGAAATATATGAAAGCCGTTACAGTTACCGTAGTTAATGATGTAAGAGCCCTCTGGCCTGAATTCTTAAGCAGAGCTAAAAAAAATGGTTATTGAAATTGAGACTGTGGCAGTTTTTCCAGAAAAGGGAGGAAGGAAAAGGAGGGTTCTCTTTGGTGAATCTGACTGGAGTATTAGTGGAGCACCTGACACATTCTTAGATGAAACTGAAGAATAACATTTTCAGACAAAGACTGTTTCTCAGATGGATTCTCAGTACGAAAAAATGAGAAATATTTCTGCAGTTTTTGAAGCTATTCTTAGAATAAATACAACTTTGGATGATAGTGACATGATTCAGAAATTAATTAGAACTTATCCTGATTATTTGAGTCATATTTTATCAACAAGATACAAATGTTTAAGTCTGTAAGTACTACTTTTCTGGGTTTGACAAAGTCAACAGAAGGAACAAAGGGTTTCCATTTCTTCTTCTAAATGAAGTTTTTAAGTTGAGATTACACTCTTTGTTTCCTGAACTCTGCATTGCACTCAAGATTTTCACAATTTTTGTTTCCTGAACTCTGCATTGCACTCAAGATTTTCACTACCCTAGCAGTAACTTTTGCTTCATGTGACAGAGTATTTAGTAAATTAACATTAATGGAAAATCATTTAATATAAACTTTAGCCAAAGAGAAACTTAGCTGTCCCCCATTGTTATAAGTAGAGCATGAACTTGTGTCTAAAATGAGCTTCAGTAATGTAGTGGATAACTTCATCAGCTGCACTTGTCTGAATGTGTTTAGATGACAATGACAGTTTCAACCAGACTTTTTAATTCAAGATAATGAATAATGATGCAAATGTTTCTCACTAAATGTTAGGTTTGTTTCTTTTACTACCTATTATTATTATACATGATAATATTTGTATCTTTTCAAATATGGTGCGTTCAATTAAGAAATTTATTACTGATAGAACACTGTGTAGGCAGCATATATTTGTTATGAGTAAAACAATATACTGAAAATCAGTATTTGTAATAATTAACTCCTATGGGGTGAAAAGGCTAGGAGGCCCTCAAAAAATTGTGTCTAGGGTCCTACGAAATCTATGGGTAGCCCTGATGGCATGAAAGATTGAACAGAATGCACAGAATGTTGAACATAGGAACCAAATGCAGAATATGCACTCATCCAGTCCAAAAATGTTTTCCACATATGGCTCTGCAACCACCAGGGAAGGCAGTGTCTCAGTAACTTGGTTGTATTTCACTGAAAGCTGCACTTAGCCTAACAGTGGAATCTCATTGCCCAGTGGCAGAGCACCAATTCTGAAATATGTTCATTGATTCATCACTGAGACTGATGCACCAATATGAAAGAGAAATGCCACTGGCACATAAAAGCATCTTCCTAGACACTATTACAAGATCACTGTCTGTAATATTATTAATCTGAAGTGCTGAAGGACATTGCATGGTACTTGCCACACTTTGACACATTTCTATAATATGCCTTTTTCGAAAACAGTGACAACATTCTGCTTTGTAATGACAACATTAATGGGCTACATGCAATGTAAAATAGTCTGAACAGCTAGGGAGAAACCAAATTCACTGTGACTGGCACCTCATAACAATACAGGTGGGCTGCTGCCAGGTGAGACATGATTATCACACTAGGATCCGATGTGGAAGCCCATTGCACTGGTTCTGTTCTTACTAGAGCCATAGTAGAGATTTCAAATTAAAAAAAACCATCTGCTGTGCAGCCTGTGAGGTTTCAACAGGATGTGCATTGTGCAACACTTATGCTGGAGTCAGATCTGACTGTTGTAAAGCCTGTGTGCACGTCTTTACTAAGGGCCAGACAGATGACCACATCTCAAATTAATCATTCGGTGTAGGGTTGTCCACAAGCATACACAAATATACACTTTTTCCATAAATCTTTAAGATCAGCAGTCCATAAAGCACAGCTTTTGCATTCAGAATTTCAATATTGTAAAAACTCTAAATGGACTGCTACTACATGCATCTTGGTGTAAAAATGTTACAAAAGTAAGGCAAAAATATCTGACAGGGGCAATATCAATAGGATTTTGCTCTAAGTAATACAACTTATGGCTATTGACAAAAAAAATGCCCACTTACAGTGCAGACATTATATCACTTCCCCCAAAAATGCAGCACTAACCATTTTTGGTACAATTCCTGACCTTATTAAGCATCACTGAATCATTAAAAAACTGGAATACCTACATTTGTGACTATTGTAGTGTTGAATCTATAAAAAGCTTTACCAGTTCTTGATTTGACTGAGTTGTTGTTGCCAAACTACAAAAAAAAAATTGCATTGATGATAGTTATTCTGTTGATATGAAAGTAACCACCTTGTCACCAATTTTGTGACTTGCTTGCTCTTCTATTGTAATGGTTATCTAGATTCTAAGACAAAAAAAGATGATGCACTTTGAAGAACTTATCTGAATGGGATGGAAATTGGTAGATGTAATGACATGTACAGACAAACAAATGATTACAGTTTCAGAAAAATTGGATGATTTATTCAGGAGAAAGAGCTTCACAAATTGAGCATGTCATTAATGTGTTGGTTCATTTCTGGTCTTTATTCAGACAGTTATTAGGCCTGGCATTGATTGTTAACAGTTGTTCAATGTCCTCCTGAGGGATATCATGCCAAATTTGGTCTAATTGGCACATTAGATAATCAAAATCTCTAGTTGGCTGGAGGGGCCTGCCCATAACGCTCCAAATGTTCTCAATTGGGGAGAGATCCAGCAACCTTGGTGGCCAAGGCAGGGTTTGGCAAGCATGAAGACAAGCTGTAGAAACCCTCATTGTCTGCAGGTGGCCATTATCTTGCTGAACTGAAATGCATTCCCAGGATGGCTTGCCATGAAGGGCAACAAAACAGGTCACAGAATATTGTCTACATACTGCTTTCCTGTAAAGATACCACCGATGACAACCAAAAGGGTCCTGCTACAAAAATAAATGCCACCCCCAACCATCACTCCTGGGTGCTGGGCCTTACGGTGAACAATAGTCCAATGGTATCCCACCACTGCCAGGGCATCTCTAGACACATCTTCACTGCTCATCAGGGCTCATCACTGGAGACAATTCTACTCCAGTCATTGACATTCTTGGCTGAAGATGTGTCTGGAGATGCCTCAGACAGTGCTAGGATACCAAACTGACTGTTGCCCATCATATGGCCTGACAGCCAGGAGTGATGGCCTGGGGTGCCATTTGTTTCATAGCAAGGCCCCTTTGGTTGTCATCCATGGCACCCTTTCAGCATAGTGGTACGATGGTGATATTCTACACCTTGTTTTGTTGACCTTCATGACAAGCCATCCTGGGCTCACATTTCGACAAGATAATGACTGCCTGCACATGGAGAAAGTTTCTGCTGCTTGTCAACAGGCTTGAAAACCCATAACTTGTCCAGTAAGGTCACCAGGTCTCATCCCAATTGAGAACATTTGGAGAATTATGGGCAGGGCCCACCAACTACCTCAGGATTATGACAATGTTACACACCAAGTGGACAGAATTTGTTATGCCCTCGGGAGACATCCAACAGCTCTATTAATCAATGCCTAGCCAAATAACTGTTGCATAAGGGACAGATATGGACCAATCATTCTTAACTTGCTCAATTTGTGAAGCTCTTTTCCTTGAATAAATCATCCAGTTTTTCTGAAACTGCAATCATTTGTTTGTCTGTAAATGTATATCACATCTACCAGTTTCTGGCCCATTCAGATAATTCCTTTGTAGTGCATCATTTTTTATTTTAGAGTGTATTACACTTGTGCAAGTACACTGCAACATGACAAAATACCAATAATTTCGAAATTTATTCACTGACTGTGAATTCCTTGTCATCAGATGTATTAAATTTAGATCTATTACACACTAGTGACATATGAAAATTTGTGCCAGACCACAGCTCAAATCCAGGTTTCCTGCTTACTGTGAGTGGTCACCTTAAGCACTGTGGCTATCCGTGCACACGCCACAGAATGACATAAACTTCCATATTTCACACTGTCTACATCCTCATATCAGGAAATTACTGCAAAAGCAAAGAGAGCTTCACTGCAAATTTAAATGCACCCAAAACCTCTCAGACAAACAGAAGCTAAACGATGTCAAAGTTAACGTAAGGAGGGCTATGTGTGAAGTGTTCAGTGAATTCGAAAGTAAAATTCTATGTACCGACTCGACACTAATTCCTAGGAAGTTCTGGTCTTACATTAAATCAGTAAGTGGATCAAAACAGCATATCCAGACACTCTGGGATGATAATGGCATTGAAACAGAGGATGACACGCATAAAGCTGAAATACTAAACACCTTTTTCCAAAGCTGTTTCACAGAGGAAGACCACACTGCAGTTCCTTCTCTAAATCCTCGTACAAACAAAAAAATGGATGACATCAAAATAAGCGTCCAAGGAATAGAAAAGCAACTGAAATCACTCAACAGAGGAAAGTCCACTGGACCTGTCAGGATACCAATTCGATTCTACACAGAGTACGCGAAAGAACTTGGCCCCCTTCTAACAGCCGTGTACCGCAAGTCTCTAGAGGAACGGAAGGTTCCAAATGATTGGAAAACAGCACTGATCTGTTGTAGAATTTTAGAACATGTTTTTTGCTCATGTATCATGTCATTTCTGGAAACCCAGAATCTATTCTGTAGGAATCAACATGGATTCCGGGAACAGCGATCGTGTGAGACCCAACTCGCTTTATTTGTTCATGAGACCCAGAAAATATTAGATACAGGCTCCCAGGTAGATGCCATTTTCCTCGACTTCCGGAAGGCATTTGATACAGTTCCGCACTGTCGCCTGATAAACAAAGTAAGAGCCTACAGATTATCAGACCAGCTGTGTGGCTGGATTGAAGAGTTTTTAGCAAACAGAACACAGCATGTTGTTCTCAATGGAGAGATGTCTACAGATGTTAAAGTAACCTCTGGTGTGCCACAGGGGAGTGTTATGGGACCATTGCTTTTCACAGTATATATAAATGACCTAGTAGATAGTGTCGGAAGTTCCATGCGGCATTTCGCGGATGATGCTGTAGTATACAGAGAAGTTGCACCATTAGAAAATTGCAGCAAAATGCAGGAAGATCTGCAGTGGATAGGCACTTGGTGCAGGGAGTGGCAACTGACCCTTAACATAGACAAATGTAATGTATTGCGAATACATAGAAAGAAGGATCCTTTATTGTATGATTACATGATAGCAGAAAAAACAGTGGTAGCAGTTACTTCTGTAAAATATGTGGGAGTATGCGTGTGGAACGATTTGAAGTGGAATCATCATATAAAATTAATTGTTGGTAAGGCAGGTGCCAGGTTGAGATTCATTGGGAGAGTCCTTAGAAAATGTAGTCCATCAACAAAGGAGGTGGCTTACAAAACACTCGTTCGACCTATAGTTGAGTATTGCTCATCAGTGTGGGATCCGTACCAGACTCTGCAAGAGAGGCGCTCTGCATCATGGTGTAGCTTGCTGTCCAGGTTTTGAGAAGGTGTGTTTCTGGGTGAGGTATCGAATATATTGCTTCCCCTGACTTATACCTCCCGAGGAGATCATGAATGTAAAATTAGAGAGATTCGAGCACGCACGGAGGCTTACCGGCACTCGTTCTTCCCATGAAACGTGCATGACTGGCACACGAAAGGGAGGTAATGACAGTGGCATGGAAAGTGCCGTCCACTACACACCGTTGGGTGGCTTGCGGAGTATAAATGTAGATGTAGATGTAGTTCACTGAATTCATCACCTAAATTTTGAAATATTTTGTACAGATGTTATGTGTCTGTTCTTTAAGACAAACAAACATCAATAAGTTCACAATGGAATATAGTAATTGTCCTGAACAACAAGAAAACTAAAGAATTTGGATAACTAATTCACTGTGCATGCAGGCAATACTTAATACAGGCAAGTTTCTGGATACCAACATAGGTGGGGATCATCAAAATAGTTAGTTAGTTTGCTTGGCTGTGTAAGGATACCAGTCTGTAGGCACCAAAGAATAATTTCATTCTAGCAGTCTCACACACAGGTGCAGGGACCTTGCACAACAGTAACAGCAGTCCAATTTGTTATCCAGTGGAGTCCATACATATAACACCACAATCTAGAGACATGTCAGCTAAGATCAGAACAAGGCATCAGCTGACTTACAGACAATGAGAGCCAGCTCATGGCCATTCTGGCTTAAATAGTTCAGGTAGCTGGTCTTATATGATTGATACATGGGAGATGCTGTATTTTCCTTACTAGCAGTGCCCTTGGTAGATGCAGACATAATGACATTTGTCAATAACTCTGCATCTTTCTTTGAAGCGTCCTGTGGGGCTATAAGAGCATTAACTCATTAGGGAACTTAAATTTTCTTTCTACGACACCTCTCTGCAAATGAATAACTGCATAAATTCACAGACTGGGGTTACTTTAAGCTGTTTTTATATGTCAAAATGACATAGCTCCATTCAGCATTACTAAACAGTCCTCCAAAGTAGTACGTTCAATCAACGATTTAACAATTGCAAATTTCAGGGAAAGCCTACAGCAGTTAGACTGGGATGAGGTGTACCGTGAACCTGATACCAATTTAAAATATAATTTATTTCATGACACTTTTGTAAATGCATTTGAAAACTGCTTCCCCAAGAAAATAGTTAAATATACTCGTAAGAAATCATGTAACAAACCATGGCTTACTGAGGATATAAAAATATCTTGTAACCAGAAAAGGGAAATGTATCTGACAGCAAGAAAGAGTAGTGACCCAGAAACTATCAAACATTATAAAAACTACTGTGTTATATTAAGAAAAGTTATTAAAAAAATCCAGAAGTATGTGTATCATGTCTGAAATCAGCAACTCTGATAATAAAATTAAAACAATTTGGAATATTATTAAAAGAGAAACAGGTCAACCAAGAGCACAGGAAGACAGTATTACCATCAAATTGAATGAAAACTTTACGAACAAAAAGTCAGAAGTTGAAAATATTTTTAATAATCATTTTCTAAATGTTGTGGATATAGTAGGATCCACGTGTTCGTTAGAAGATGCTAGGCTATTAATGGAAGAGGCCATACCTACGCAATTTGATACAATTGAAATCTCACCCACTTCTCCCTCTGAAATTAGGAAGATAATAAACTTGCTGAAAAGCAAAAACTCACATGGAATTGATGGCATTTCCAGTAAAATACTAAAAGCTTGTTCTCAACAGATAAGTAAGATTCTCAGCCACCTGTGTAATAGCTCTCTGGAACAGGGCATTTTCCCTGATAGACTGAAATATGCTATTGTTATACCTTTGCGTAAAAAATAGGACAGATCTGATGTCAACAATTACCGTCCAATTTCCCTTCTAACAGCTTTATCCAAAGGTTTTGAGAAAGTAATGTATTCAAGAGTAGCTTCACATATCTGTAAAAATGAAGTACTAACAAAATGTCAGTTTGGTTTCCAGAAAGGTTTTTCAACAGAAAATGCCATATATGCTTTCACCAATCAAATTTTGAATGATTTGAATAACCAAACACCACCCATTGGGATTTTTTGTGATCTCTCAAAGGCTTTTTATTGCATAAATCATGAAATTCTGCTAGACAAGCTCAAGTATTGTGGCATGAGTGGGACAGTGCACAAATGGTTTAATTCATACCTAACTGGAAGAGTGCAGAAAGTTGAAATAAGCAGTTCTCATAATATGCAAAGATCAGCACATTCCTCAAACTGGGGAACTATCAAGAATGGGGTTCCACAAGGGTTGCTCTTGGGTCCTTTGTTGTTCTTAATATATATTAATGACTTGCCATTCTACATTCATGAAGGGGCAAAGTTAGTTCTCTTTGCTGATGATACAAGTATAGTAATCACACCTGACAAACAAGAATTAACAGATGAAATTGTCAATAATGTCTTTCAGAAAATTACTAAGTGGTTCCTTGACACAGTACATACAGTTCCGTACAGTAAATGGTATGATGCCATTAATAAATATAGACCTTAATCAGAAGCATATAGCTAAGGTAGAATATTCAAAATTTTTAGGTGTGTCCATTGATGAGAGATTAAATTGGAAGAAACACATTGATGATCTGCTGAAACATTTGAGTTCAGCTACTTATGCAATAAGGGTCATTGCAAATTTTGGTGATAAACATCTTAGTAAATTAGCTTACTACACCTATTTTCACTCATTGCTTGCATATGGCATCATATTTTGGGGCAATTCATCATTGAGGAATAAAGAATTTATTGCACAAAAGTGTGTAATCAGAATAATAGCTGGAGTCCACCCAAGATCATCCTGCAGACATTTATTTAAGGATCTAGGGATATTCACAGTAGCTTCTCAGTATATATACTCTCTTATGAAATTTGTTATTAACAACCAAACCCAATTCAAAAGTAATAGCAGTGTGCATAACTACAATACTAGGAGAAAGGATGATCTTCACTATTAAAGATTAAATCTAACTTTGGCACAGAAAGGGGTGAATTATACTGCCACTAAAGTCTTTGGTCACTTACCAAATAGTATCAAAAGTCTGATAGATAACCAACAAGTATTTAAGAAGAAATTAAAAGAATTTCTGAATGACAACTCCTTCTACTCCATAGACGAATTTTTAGACATAAATTAAGAAAAAAAAGAAAAAAAACCAAACAAAATAGTTTTAAAAAAAATTAAAAAATAAAAAGGTTGTTATATTAACTAAATTATGTTGTTAAATTAACTTAATTATGTCATGTATTGGAAAATTTGATTCGTTCCACATCATTACGAAATACCGTATTCATGATCCATGGAACTAGTATTAATCTAATCTAATCTCTTATACCATTTATAGGTGAAAGGAATATACTGACAATCTGTGATCATTCTAATTGATCAGCATTTACTGTGGACCACAGTAAGAACCTTACACTTTGTCTGTTATACCCATTTTATGAGAACTATTTTGTAATTTCATGTGTGACTTATTTGTTAGACAATAGCAGATTGAGTGCTTAGTCATAGGCAGATTGCCTACCTGTATTAAGTACACCACGTAAAAACTTTCAGTAATGTACAGATGTTGCTGTCCTTTGTAGTAAATAATCAAAGAGCTGCTTTAATTTTGGATCATTCTCAGTGAACTGAAGATGGTTGACTGTCAGTCAGTAAGCTTTCTTTGGGATAGCAATGCTTAATTTTTAGTATTTTGTACCTAATTTATGAAATAAAAAGTTTACAACTTGTCAGCTTAATATGTCAAGAACAACAGACCTTACTTCTCTGCAGGAGACTGAATGTCCCTAATTTCAATATTGTGATATATGCAGGGGTTAGCAAAATGTTGTCTAGACCCTCTAATAAGGTAGATACTTCATATTTAAGATTATCCTTTTCAGGCTATGAAACACATTTTTTGAACATCACCTACAGGAATTTGCTAATCACTTCTGTGCCTGTGTTCACAAAATACATCATCTCTTTGAATCTTCTCTCTTTCTGGTAACACTATATGATGAGGATCCCATACAAAGAAACAATAACAATACTGTTTACTGAGAGCAGCTAAACTTTTGTCAGTTTTATGGATGGTTAGTTTACTTAGCATTCCAGCTACTCAGTCTCCAGTGAACTTGCACAAAATATTAGTCAATGTGGTTAAAATGCTCTAAACAATGCAAAAAACAATAAAAAAACCCTGTAACTGCTACACATGCACAGAAATATACACAGAAACGTCCATAGAACAAACCACTTAAAGGATAAAATCCTTTCTATGGGCAGAAACATACAGATGTCATGAAAGTATACAACCCATTATAAGGGAAAGAAATACAGCCATCATGAAACTCCAAAAACAATAACCATTTGTATATAGCTGACTGATCATTGACAAAAAATAAATGAGTTTGACACTTTAACATGTTAAAACATTCCCTATCAGTTTATGAAGAAACTATGATTTAGTATCCGCCAATGATATAGATTCACCACCAAGCCCAACTGATGTGGAAGAAATGTCAGGTACTCAGGCTTCATACCATGGTTGCATCTCACTCTCACAGAGGGTGCTGCCACCATCACCATTGTCATAGTACATGGACCTGTCCACTAATGTGACAGACACCATAAGTACCATGGCCCCATACTTGTCCAGGAGATCTCACTGTTCTCTGAAGCCTTAATTACATGCCATTCATAGTAGAGTAATTGACTTTGTCTGTGTTTTCATTTTCTGATTTTAGTCACTAACTGGACTGTTTGTGAGTGCTATGCTCTGGACTTTGCTTCTGACTAGTCATTCACTTCACAAGCTCCACTGTCATTGACCACAGGAACTACCAGTTTGTTCCCGATCTCTGCATGATCTCCAGTGTCAGTAATCATAAACTGTGTTCTACTTATGCTGAGTAGGACAGAAAAGTGGTGTCAATGACTTCCCACCATGCATCTATTCACTATGGGGCATGGGTCCTGAGTTTCTAAATTTATGGTGGCAGCAGTTATGGCTGTAACAGCAACGACAACTGGAGCAACAGCAATGACAACAGCAAGAAAAGCAGTGGGAATTTGAATGACACCAACAGCAGGGATTGCTGTTACAACGACTGCAGAACCAACAACAGTCTTCAGTTGCAGCAGTATCGTCTCCCCTGCAACCAGTTACTTGTTTTGATGAGATAACAAGAGTTGGGAGGTCTGTTTACATTGTTTTCTTCTTCACTGCAAGGCACGCCAAATAACTGACCCTGGAAATCAGATTACAGTCCTACTGTCTTCTAGTTATATGAGGGTGTGCTAAAAAGTAAAGCCTCTGATTTTTTATGTGAAAACTCTTAGAGCTTTTTAAATAAAAAATGTTATTAATATTGTAAATCTTTATCCTTGATGTCTACATATTTGCAGCCCTCTGATACTAAAGGGCTCCAAACTGAAGTGTGTAACATGGAGGTGTGTAATGTAACTATATTGGTACGTGAGAAGCAGCATGTGGTAATTGAATTCTGAAATCAAAGAGTTCATCCATACATGGAGCACCCTCTCCTTCAGCATAACATTGCCAGACCACACATGAATGCTGTGACATCTGTCATAATCTAACACCTTGAGTTCACTGTTATTGATCATCTTCTATAATGTCCCAACTTGTTCCCATCCAATTGCCATATGTTTCAAAAACTTAAAGAACACTACAAATGTAATCCTTCCTGTAACCAGCGCATCACATCATATGCAGAATCATTAATCCATGATGTTATTATACATCTGGTTCCTTACAGAGAAGTTAGTGTGAAGGATTTAGACTCATCTGTTTGAACCCAGTGTGATATGCTAAAAATTACAAAAGCTCGCAGTGTAACAGCATCAGTGCAAGCAATTCTTCATGATACTTCTGGTGTTGACTTTCTTTTTTGTAGTGTTAGCCATAGTGGTAGTAATCACTATTGTGTTCTATAATCAACTGATGGCAGCCAAGCAACATAATTATCTGATTTACTGAGCACCCGACCATCTAGTAGACCAGTGAGGCAAGATTAACTAGTTACAGCAATAGCTAATCATCCCTGCCCTCATCATTGGCAGCCAGCACAAATAGGAATGCTTTGTTTGCCATTGTTGCCACACAGTAAGCAGAAGCTCATACAAAAGTTTCCTCATTATCAGAGTCAAAGAAAACCAGAAAAGTTGGTGCAATCAAATCATGTTCAAATTGTGGCTCAGGGCATCTCAGAAGTGCCTGCCATGGCTAGTGGGGAACAACAGCAAGAGCTGCAAGCACACTGCATGCTATCAAAATGGTGCCAATAGCGGCAGCAGACAGGATGCAGAAGCTCACACTGCAGATAGAAATTAATTGAGCAATGGCAGAATTATAGCTGGACACATCTGCAGTGAAGTCACTGATATTTGTTGGCAAAATTAGCTGGGGTCATTATTTTTAGTGATTTATCCCACTCATGCCTATTTTCAATTACCTGTAGATACTAAAAAAAACACACACACAAATTTTAGATTAATATACCACTTGCCATGTAGTGTAACTTCCTGGCAGATTAAAACAGTGTGCCCGACCGAGACTCGAACTCGGGACCTTCGCCATTCGCGGGCAAGTGCTCTACCAACTGAGTTACCAAAGCATGACTCACACCTGGTACTCACAGCTTTACTTCAGCCAGTATCTCGTCTCGTACCTTCCAAACTTTACAGAAGCTCTCCTGCGAACCCTGCGGAACTAGCATTCCTGAAAGAAAGGATATTGCGGAGACATGGCTTACCCACAGCCTGGGGGATGTTTCCAGAATGAGATTTACACTCTGCAGCAGAGTGGGTGCTGATATGAAACTTCCTGGCAGATTAAAACTGTGTGCCTGACCGAGACTCGAACTCGGGACCTTTGCCTTTCACGGGCAAGTGCTCTACCAACTGAGCTACCGAAGCACGAATCATGACCGGTACTCACAGCTTTACTTCTGCCAGTATCTCGTTTCCTACCTTCCAAACTTTACAGAAGCTCTCCTGCGAACCTTGCAGAACTAGCACTCCTGAAAGAACGGATACTGCGGAGATGTGGCTTAGCCACAGCCTGGGGGATGTTTCCAGAATGAGATTTTCACTCTGCAGCGGAGTGTGCGCTGTGAGTACCGGGCGTGAGTCTTGCTTCGGTAGCTCAGTTGGTAGAGCACTTGCCCACGAAAGGCAAAGGTCCCGAGTACGAGTCTTGGTCAGGCACACAGTTTTAATCTGCCAGGAAGTTTCATATCAGTGCACACTCCACTGCAGAGTGAAAATCTCATTCTGGAAACATCCCCCAGACGGTGGCTATGCCATGTCTCCGCAATATCCTTTCTTTCAGGAGTGCTAGTTCTGCAAGGTTCGGAGGAGAGCTTCTGTAAAGTTTGGAAGGTGGGAGATGTGATACTGGCAGAATTAAAGCTGTGAGTACCGGGCATGAGTTGTGCTTCAGTAGCTCAGTTGGTAGAGCACTTGCCCACGAAAGGCAGAGGTCCCGAGTTCGAGTCTCGGTCGGGCACACAGTTTTCATCTGCCAGAAAGTTTCATATCAGCACACACTCCACTGCAGAGTGAAAATCTCATTCTGCCATGTAGTGGTTCTCCTACTTTGTTTCTTGATTTGTTGTCCTCGGTGTTGATGTACTATGTTGGCTGAAATATGGGGTTTTTAATTCCGACACTGAATACTATAAATAATGTAGGTTACAGGTGCACTGTTGTATTTTGCAGTACTTTAATTTCACTGTTCACAACCCCCCAATAATACACAGTTATATGGCCAGTGCACTCTTGTTTAACTTTCGATAAGCCTCATTAATAGTTTTCAGGCAAATCTCCATATACTGCTACAATAGTTTACTATTGATCATCTATGAGCAGTAAAAACCTAACCACAAAAATCACTATTCTTTCAGAATAATCAGATACGTATGGAACAGACACTGTCATTGCTTTAACACATGGCCTATTGGTGTAACACTTATTTCACTGTTAAGTTGATTCATTGTTGTCATTCTAACCAACACAGGTCCCATGTCTGAAACTCGGCCATGAACAGACTGTCTTGGGACCAAAAATTGGGCCCTTCTATATCATCACAATAATAAGTACTTAAACTACACATTGTTTAAAGTTAAATTTACAGAAATTACAATTAAAACTTATTGAATTAACTGAACATCAAAAAATTCCATCTTTGTTAACAGGTTCTTCTTTTGCAAGGTTTCATCTGAGTTATTTGTTTAAATGATGAAATTAACATATATAGTTATGTAAACAATACTTTTGACAAAACTGGAAACTACTTTGGAATTAATGTAGGGCTGGTTTTGCTAATATGTTTTCGAATGGAGCCAAATAGGTCCTTTAAGGATGCTATTGTTTCGTCGCCCAAATGTTTATAATTAGTACAGAATTTATATTTCTTTATACGTCAACAAAAGAATTTAAGTTGCAAAACAATTACTGATTTCACCCTATAACAAAAGATACTACCTATGAATAGTCCAAATAAATTAGAAAATCAATTACATACCTAAAACTATGCGCTAAATGAGATCTGGTGTTAAATACTGTAAAACTGAGGGCCAACCTTTCTCTTATATGAAAATGCAGGTTATATTCACATATGTTAATGGTAATTAGTTGAAAATAAAAAAATTAATTTTGAGGAGTAATATGGCAAAACAAGAGGGGACGTAAAAATGTCCCAGCTTGTTTCGTCACATCACCCCCTCATTGGATTGACCAGATAGATATTGCAAATAGCTACCTTGACAATTCAATGACCACAAGCAACCCCAGAAATTTTGTTTAAAATCTACACACAAGCAAATATTACATAAGAAATCATATCAAAACTACAGTACAAATGTTTTTTTTTCAAATTTATACTTATGTGAAGTGGCCATACAAAAATCCCCATACAAAATAATTACATACAGTGTATTGTACATTTACATAAAATATCCACAAGTTATACCTTTAACAAAAATTAGGCATCTTCATCATAAGTGATGTCCTTTTTGGGTAAGCAAAGATTACATGTTAAGATACATATCACTTTATACAAGTCCTGTCTTGCTAAACAAAATAAATCCTCATGGGTTGAAAAAACTAAACTATACTGCACTTCTTTTTTTTTTTAAAAAAAAAAAAAAAAGATAGACAGTTTCACTTTCTCAATGTTCAGTATTTTTCACAAGCACTTTCACTTTTTCTATGAGCTTTTACACACTTTCTCACCAAGTTGTCCATGCCTTCAACAGGTCCTAGTGGCAGTTAGTAAGGAAATTCACCGCTATCAGTTCCCTTGGAGGTGGTTCTCCTCCACCACAGTACATGAAAAAATGAGACAAAATATCCTGCTTTAATACACTTACTTTTACATCTAACTAAGTATAAAAAAATGTTTAACAATAATGGCAAATGATAGTCATTACATCATAAATAAATACATAGTTCTCATAACATTACAATAATTAGCTCTAAAATTGACTATAGTATGAAAGATGTGGGCTACAAAATTTTTTAAAATCAGTTGCACACACTACCAAAATATTAATCTAAGTCATAACTGTCTGAAACTGGTTAAACTTGAAAGATTTGGGTCTCTTTCTCATCTGCAAAATAGCGAAAACTCAAGATGTGTAGTAGCATAGATTTACTAACCATTGCATTATGAAAAAAGATTAGAGTCACCATCAAATAACTTAATTACTATTCAGATCAAGATTAAGGGTATGGAAGTTGTACTAAATCATAGCCCCACTAGTCTACCCAAATCTGAGCACTACCGGTACTCTCATTCAACCAGAAAATTAAATCATCACAAAATGCTACGAAATACTTAACATGTCAGAATATTCACATCAGGCTAGCACCAGTACCTTAATCCTGCTGTTTACATTGCATGAAAACCAGGCTAGCCCACACATTCAGTGGTAGTTTCAGTGGACACATTTGTCATGAAACTCCCAACCTCAAAAATCAGTTTGTAAAGCACTGTCATCTGAGCAGAGTTACTTACTAACATCACCATTTATAATAATTAAGGGTATAGTTACAACTGCTACTCTGAGATGAAAAGGTTGGCACAAGAGAGGAATTCATAGTGTGCTGCATCAGACACATCTACAAAGTGCCATCTGGTAAACACAATTTATGCTCACAACAACCAAAAAAAAAGTTTCTGTAGATGAAAATTGCACACAGCTGTATGATCAATGAGTAAAATGATATGGACATATTAATTTTCCCGGAATATGATGACAAACACACTTTTATATCTTTCAATTAATAACTTGATCCAAATGAGCACCAACTTACACTGAAAAGTTAGCATAGTACTTTTTAGGCACCAACTTCACAACACAATTGTGGATACCAATATAAAAATGTTAGCATGTTCCTACTTCAACACAAACTTGACTACATGATATGAACCAAGTGGTGTTACTGGTGTAACAACTAAAACGGCTTCTGACATCAAATGTAACGGTTGTGTTACTAAATGTGACCTTCTGTCACTCAATGTAACTGGGTTTTCTCTTTTGATGCTGTCAGTTGTCAGGATGAGCATTCTAAAGCATTCTGTCAGGGTGAAAATATTAAATAAATTAACTTTTCTCTCTTAATAACATGTGGGCAGGGTGGGTTCTCCCTTGGCTCGGGTATGAGGTCGAATGAAACATCATTTTTACATAAGATAACTTTTATTGAAGATTTGTACAACTGTATCTTACGGGATGTTCTGGTTCGGAGAGCGGCAGCTGTGTCGTTTGTGAATCTTCTGCTGCGGCAGCGGCGGCGGCGGCGTCTGATTACGCGTAGCGGTGTGAATCTCGTGTCGCCGTCTCGCCCAGCTGACGGGAGACGCGCAGCGCGAGGTGGCCCGTTTAATTATTGCGAGCGAAATCGTGCATCGGATGATACCTTGGGTGTGGCGTCCCAGTGTTTCTCTTCTCTAAGCGGCCGCGTGTGTTGTGCGTCGGCCAGCGGAGCGGTGCGGCGGGAGAAGGCCAGTGTGGCGGACTCGAACCACGGACTCCCGCTTGCCAGTCTTCGGCTGTCAGCTCTTCATCCCAGCTCACAGGTGACTACTGATGTGAGGCCGTCTCCTTCCCGTCCTCACGAGTCACCCGGGTATGTAAAAACCAGACTTCAAATACCTTTTAACTTTTGTTTTCTGGCGCCGCGGCTGCTGCTTGCTATTCCATTACAGCGGCAGACTTGGTGCGTCTGTGCATGATGCAGTCTCTTCTTGCATGACGGTCTTCAGCACCGAAACTGACTGAAAACTACTGCTACTCTTCTTTTCTTCCTTCGTCTCTCGTCTTCGTCTCCGTCCCCGTCTCCGTCTTCGTCTTCGTCTGTCTTCATCTGTCTTCATCTGTCGGGCCCACCGCGTCTCGCGTTTTTATTCACTTCAGTTCACTGGAGGTGAACGACTTCACGGCCATTGCCTCTTCTGTCACGTTGAAAAGCTTCTCGAAGAATCTTCTTAACCTCGGTCATTGGCTCTTGGAATGTAGGCGGGGGCCTCTGATCGCATGTGACGACTGAGAAACACGTGAGCCGGTCATTGCCTCTTCCGTCACGTTGAAAAGCTTCTCGAAGAATCTTCTTGACGTCGGTCATTGGCTCTTGGAATGTAGGCGAGGGCCTTTGCTCACATGCGACAACTGAGAAACACGTGAGCCAGTCGGGCGATGCCCTGACGGCTGAATCGACAGCGCCCGCTTATGTGGAACTTGCTGACTTCATGGTCATTGTTTCTTCTGTTCTGCTGTTCTGCCCACTGAATGCGAGTATGTAACTCTCTAAACTAAACCAAGTTTTCCATTTATATTCTAATTTCTAGTTCACTTTGATTTCACTAATTTATTTACTTAAGTGCCACTCAACACTGGGAATGGACTGAAGATTTTTCGGTTGGGTAGACTGCTTATAGACATGAGTATGAATATTTTTGGATTTTGAAATATATTTGTTTATAAAACTGCTAGACGTCTGTGTACTAAATTTTATGAGATATATGTTCAGATAATAATTTGGTTTACATAATGCATAGTTACTAAATTACAAAAGGTTACATAAATATTTTGTGTATTTATGCTCAGAACTGGCTATTTACAAGTATAGTTGCTGTATCTGAAATAATGCCAATTTATGCAAATTCTTAATCAATGGCTTAATTTTGTCATAAAGGGTGTCATTCAGTCCTTAGAAATCAGGAAAAATAAATTATAATGTCAAACTTGGGATTTAAGCAGGTATAATTGCTCAAAAAATAAAAGTAATACCGGATGTATTGAACTTTAATACTGATTATCTGTTAATTACTTTTCAGAAAATTTAAACATGTTACTGTGAAGCCTGGAGTCATAGCTTTCTAATGGTATGCATCAGTATCTCCAAAATTACTGCTTAGCTCAGTCAGAATCCATCATTACACACCATTACGATAATTCCTATTGTCCACTACTATTAATCAATATGATTTACAGTGCAACTAAACGCATCACTGTAATCAATGTATTGAATATTATTATCTGAATAACTCCTTTGCATGAAATATTATCTTAATAATATTTTGACAGTTTGGGGTAGTATACTACATAATACACAAAAATCTTAGCAGTAATCCATGCTCTTTCAAATTAAAACTGGATCATTCCTTCTGTTCTGTCGAGGAGTTCCTGAAAAATTAAGCTGATTCTTGCTGTATTGTTCATTGTGTTTACTTCAACTTATGGATTGACTTTTTTTCAGGTTCATAAATATTTTATTTTTATCTATTACTACTTTTATGTTGTAATTTTATGTACTGACATGTTCAATGACCTTGGAGATTTACTCCTCAATTTCGTCCTATGGAACTTGACATGTAAATAAATAAAATTAATAACACTATGTGAACAACTAGACTCAAAATGAAAAATGAGAAAAAATATAGTTATTAATAGGAGCCCAACGACAGCAGGTGGAAGATTTCCACCTCACTCCATTTCAGGGTGAACATGGGGACAGCACACAAAATCCACAGTAGTTGTTTGAGTGGTTTCAACTACTTGGTTTTAATTCTTGACCAGCAAATGTAGTTTCTTTGAATCAAGTGTAAAATACCCAGGACATATTAACTAAAGAAGGGCTCACACCCATGTAACATCATATGGATACAATGAGTAACTTACCATTCCTAGGAACCTTAAAGGAATAGTTGTGCCTGGCCAAAGTTAATTATTATGCAAAATTCATTCCCAACTTGGTCCAGATTTCCTACCAATTTAATCAAAAGCATAAAAAGTAGTTAAATTTGTGTGGTCAGAAGCATGTCAGAAAGCTTTCTTGCAGCTTAAAAAGAGCCTTGTGGTGGTCCCTTGTTTAGCAGTGTTCAGTCTGGTAAAATGCTCAGTGTTTGCCACTGATGCGTCAAAATGTGGCATAGTGCAGTTCTTTCCCACAAATATGCCAAAAGTACAGAGCAGTCCATCAATTTTGCATCCAAAATATTAAATGGAGCACAGCAAAATTACTTGCAAACAGAGAAACAGGCATTGGCTGTCACATACAGTGTCAAGAATTTTCACATATATCTCTGTGGGAAAATTTCACCTGGTTACTATTCAGCCTCCACTCATAACTTCTTGAGAAGAAGTGGCTGCAACAGTAGGCATTGTCCCTTAATAACTATAACTGTGAGATACATTATAGGTCCACAATGCAGCACTCAAGCACAGACACACTTTCCTGCTTGCTGTGTGGCCCAGAATTTTGACAGGCACAAAACATGATTTATTCCTATGAATGGTGTACAAAGTAGCAACAAAAACAGGTTGTAATCTGCTACACACAGGGTGTTGTGTACTATACAGTTGGGTTGGTGGGAGCACGTGCCTTCAGACAGAGACCTGTGATTGGATACTGGCTTTGTGCAACCAATGGTGTCTTTATTTTTAGCCACAGATGAATCTGAATGCTGGGTGTAATTCTGCCATTGCATACTAAAGCTCCTCCACACTACACATTGGAAAATATACAGACTGAAGGCAATAGCATGGCTTCATGTGTATTGGTTTGGTGTTCATGCAGTCCAAACTGCCAGGCCTGCAACAATCAGTTAGTCCTGGTGCAGCATTTCAACCACTGTCCATGCCTTGACCACCCTTGGCAAAGAGTGCATATTAATTTTTCTGGACCATTCCGAAGAGCAATTTGGTTTCTAGTTGTCAATGTCCTCTTCATACATGATACCTGGCCTGGATGGCTACTGTCAGATCTGTGCCCTCTACATCATATTTGCAATATAAGTATCTGACAGATTTGGATTCTTCATCCAGCTTGAGTACTGGTATGGAATGAAGATCAGAGATACACAGGCTTCATACCACAACTGCTGCTTGCTCACATGGAGGGTGCCAATGCAGCACTGGCATATCATATTGCAGCGGCACCACCGTTTAGGATAGGGAAAGTTAGTTTTGTGCAATATTCTAAGCACAAGTTACAGCCAAGTGCAGGTTGGATTGCAGTAAGTTACACTGACCAGAGGTTGCAAAGTGGAATGGAGGCCACAGGGGCCATCGAACCGCTGAAAAGGGTAAAAGCAGCAGTTTGCATGTCGCAAGTTACAGGAAGAAGGGGCCCACTGGCGCAAGTGGAGTGTGGGGTGTACATGACTCGGAGCGATGTGTTAGCGAAACACAAGTATAAATAGGTGTTGTTTTCTAGCAAGATTCATTCAAGTGTGGCAGCTCTCCTGGATGGCGGGGCATGTCACACTACCGATGAAACATGGCAACAGATGGAGCGACAGCATCCCAGTCCACGGTGGGTCATTGGTTCGACCCTCTGAGGCCGACACAGGATCCGCAGCCAGCCAGGGCGGGCCACTCTTCCGCTCTCTACCAGACAGTCGTCTCGACTCCCGCCTCACGCCGGAGACTTTCGTGGCGAGAGGCCGCAAATTCCGACAATGGATCGCGGGCGGTCATTGCCGCCGCATTCCCACCTATGCCAGCCGAGGAAGAAGCGGGCCAGCCTATGGCTCCCGGCAAAGCAGCGAGGCATCAACGGGGATGGTGGCTGCTGAGTCAGCTGCTGGCACAGCCATCCTGATGTAACTGGAGCTCTACAGCTGGCAAACAAGGCCAGCACAACACAGCATTGCATTGCACAGGTCCCTGGGGCAGCGGCCTCAGCATTGCGGGGCCTGTGACACAGACCGAGGTCAATGAAGCACCGTAGTGGAGACGAATAAATCATTTGGAAAGCTTGGCCGAGCTTTAATACAGCACCTCCTGGCATCCATCCACTACATTTGGTGTCAGTACGCCACATTTGGTGTCTGACGGCACAACATTTGGTGTCAGAATAGCGGACGTCATCTGTCCAGTATGACGTTCGAACCCACCGCCTACAGAGTCATAAGATGTGGCGAGTGCTGTCAAGATTGTTCTTTCTTGTTGGTGTTTTGAGTATGGCTTGCCAGAAGCCACATTTTAGGTGTTTTGCGTATGCATATTATTTATTTTGTCAGGATAAGTGTTAGTGTATTTGGGACAGTAAGATGTTGTTTTTGGTGGCATTTGATTACTTTGTATTGGTTTATGATGTTACTGAGTATGATGATACGAAGTTGTAGGAAGTCAGATTATTCTTGAACTTAGTCCTTAAGGAAGGCAGGACAGTTTAAGCAGTTAAAGGAAGGGCTTTTACAAAGGTACAAGAAACAGAATAGCGCTTGGTACTTTAGGGAGAGGTTAAGTACAATGACAAAGAGACAGGGGGAGACGGTGGAGAAATTTGCGGACAGGATAAGGGAAATTAAGAGTACACTTACGAGTTGAGTCAGAGCGTTGAAGCAAATAGTGTTGTGTTGCAGGTGGCCGAGCAAAGGGCACTTGATGTATTTTTGAGAGGGTTACCGACACATATGTCACGGAAAGTGCGTGAAGGGACTCCAAAAGATTTGTATTCGGCCATTCAGTTGGCAATTCAGTGTGAGGAAATAGACATGGCAACAGGAGCACGCGAGAGGCAAACAGTATTTGTAATGGGTATAAAATGTTATAAGTGTGGTCGTATGGGACATGTGCAGAGGCAATGTAGCCAGTCACCAAGGAATAGAGGAAGGGGTGGAAATCAGCAGTGTGGAGGATGGAGAAGTGGAGATAGGAGAGTTGGACAATCGTCAAATGACAGAGGGGGCCCAAGATCCACCTAAAGGTGCTCCCGTTTAATTTCAATGCTATAAATACATATGCAGAGGTGGAATGCTCGGTGGTAAGATCCGTAGGAACTAACAAGTTTAAGATTTTGTTAGACACAGGGGCGCAAGTGTCAGTGGCTGCTAAGAATATAATGGGACGAAGGAAGTTAGACCCACCACGTTATAGGTTGCGTGGAGTGGGGGATAAGGAGGTCACTCCTTTGGGGTCGGTGACAATTGACTTTCGAATAGGGAAAGTCCGATTTAATGCATGCATGGAGGTAGTACCATGGGTAAGCGAGGGCTACGACATGATCCTAGGCGTAGATTTCTTGCATCAACATCATGCCAAAATTGACCTTGGACAACGAACTGTGGAACTTGGTAGAATGTTATTTCCGCTAGGGGAAACTGTTGTCAATGCAGAGCTGTCGCGAGGGGCGTTCAACGTAATGAACAAACCAATTGAACCACGTACATTAGCATTAAGTCTTAATTCGCATGAGTGTGTGTCTAGTGGCACCGGGAAGTTGCTTGTGGTAAGTGTGGAGTCAAATCAACCTGTGGGTACAGTATGTGTTATTGAACCATTGGAGGATAATGAAGATTTGGGTTCACTGGGTTGTTTTGTGAAACATAGTGTTGTACGTGTACAGGAGGGAATGATGGGCAAGTAGTTCCCGTGAACACGGATAATTTTAGCGCTTTAGATGCGAATTTGAGGAAAGGAGTTTTAGTAGCAAATCTGGATGTGCCAAATGATGAAGACCGGTGTTTGAGAGGTAGGCGAAGCAATCAACCACTAACTGCCGATAGAACTGCATTGCGTGCCAAAGTTACGCATTTGAAAGAAGAAGAAAGGGAGCAGACGGAAGAATTATTGTGGGAGTTTAAGGATTTGTTTTTTCCACAATGGCCATTACCAGCAACTCCATTAGTTCAACATAGGATACCAACAGGGAATGAAGCACCTGTTTACCGTAAACCATAGTGAATACCAAGGTATTTGCAGCCGATTGTGGAGGATTTCATTGATCAGAAGCTTGAGGACGGTATTATACAGCATACTAATAGTTGCTGAGGAGCAGGCATTGTCGTTGTGCCTAAAAAATCTGCGGATGGAACAAAGAAATACAGGTTCTGTTGTGACTACCGATACCTCAATAATGAGACAGTAACGGACGCATACCCCATTCCAAACATATCGGAGACTTTGGATCTCTTAGGACAGTGCCAGTACTTTTCTACGATGGATTTGACAAGCGGTTATCATCAGTTAGAGGTGGCTCCAGAAGATCGTCCAAAAACTGCTTTCTCTACAGCTGGAGGCCATTACCAGGACATTAGAATGCCATTCGGTTTGACAAACACTCCGGCAACGTTTCAGAGGTTGCTAGACAGTGTCTTGAAGGGTTTGAAACCACATTATAGTGTTTTCAAGTAGTATGGAGCAAACATAGACAGCGGTTAAGGGAAGTCCTTATGAGGGTAAGAGCAGCTCATTTGACGTTGAGCCTGGAGAAGTGTCATTTTGCATTAGAAGAAGTAAAATATTTGGGTCATATTATCAGTAAGGACAGAGTGCGAACAGATCCGAGGTTGGTACAGGCTGTCAGGGATTTTCGGAAATCAAAAACAGTTAAGGAAGTGCAGTCATTCATCAGAATTTGCAATTTCTATTGAAAGATCGTGAAGGGTTTTGCAGATTTAGCACAGCCGTTGACACAATTGTTACGGAAGGGTGTGAAATTTCAGTGGACAGAAGAGTGTCAGAAAGCGTTTGACAAACTGAAAGAAGTTTTAACATCAAGTCCGGTTCTTGTGTTTTGAGATTTTGAAAAGGAGTTTATACTAGCATGCGATGCATCGAATCAAGCATTAGTGTGTGTTCTTAGTCAGGAAATTGATGGGAAAGAACATCCTGTAGCCTATGTGTCTAGGCAGCTGAATGCAGCAGAGAGGAATTACTCAACAACAGAGAGGGAAATGCTTAATGTAATCTATGGAATCACATATTTTAAATGTTATTTATATGGGAGAAGATTTCGGGTAGTGACATATCATGCTGCATTGAAGTGGTTGTTGGGGTTGAAGGATCCGTCTACTACACTCGCTAGACGGGCTGCGAGGCTTAGTGAATTCTACTACGAGGTGGTGCACAAGCCTGGGAAGAAGCACGGTAATGTGGATGCACTAAAGTAGGAAGGTGGCAAAGGTAGAAGTCATAGGTTATGAGCTAGCAATATGGCAAAAATTACAGGATACGGACGACGATTGTAAATTATATCAGACATAGCACAATTTAATATGTACTATGGTCTCCTGTGCAGGGAAACAAAGTTAGGGCCAAAGGTAGTAGTGCCAGCGAAACTCAGGGACGAGGTTTTAAAGGAAGCACATGATCACTTGCTATCCGGTCATGGAGGGTGTAGAGCGACGAATAGGAGAGTGGCGGAGACATATTGGTGGAGAGGTAGGAAAGGAGATGTGGATCAGTACATCAAGAATTGTATACCATGTGCACAGAGAGCAGATTTGAGTCGGAAACAGATACAGCTACAACGATTACCGGAAGCAACACATCCATTCTCTTTGCTCAGGATCGATGTCTTAGGACCTTTCAGGTGAACACCATCGGGGAACAGGTTCATTCTCACAATAACAGACCATTTTTCGAGGTATGTGAAGATGGTGGCTATACCTAATCAACAGGCAGCCATTTTCGCACAAGCGTTACTAAACAACTGGATTTTGAAGTTTGGTTTACCAGAGACAATAATTAGTGACCAAGGGACCAACTTCATGTCGGATTTAATGAAGGAACTATGTAAATTGTTTTAATACAGCACCTCCTGGCAGCCACCCACTACATTTGGTGTCAATACGCCAGATTTGGCATCTGATGCCACAACAATATGGACCTATCCACTGATGTGATAGAGTTTGTAAATACCACAGCCCTTCACTTGTTTGGAACTTCTTCTTATCCTCTGAAGCCTTTGACAGACACCATTCATAACAGTGACTGACCTCACCATTGTTTAAATTTTTTGATCTGGATCACTATTTAGATCATTTGCACGCACTTATGAAGACTTTTGCTCAGCTGAGTTTTAATACAGCACCTCCTGGCAGCCACCCACTACATTTGGTGTCAATACGCCAGATTTGGCATCTGATGCCACAACAATATGGACCTATCCACTGATGTGATAGAGTTTGTAAATACCACAGCCCTTCACTTGTTTGGAACTTCTTCTTATCCTCTGAAGCCTTTGACAGACACCATTCATAACAGTGACTGACCTCACCATTGTTTAAATTTTTTGATCTGGATCACTATTTAGATCATTTGCGCGCACTTATGAAGACTTTTGCTATGCCCTGGGCTTTGCTTCTGGCTAACAGCTTGCCTTGTGAGCTCTGACATTATCAACTCTAGGAACCACCTGTTTGTTTCCAGTGTCTACATTAGCACCAGTGCGAGTGATCGTAAACTGTGTTCTACCTATGCAGAGAATGATAGAAAACGTGACTCCACAGAGATCCTTAAAACTTGCAGCACACTCATCTGATGATCATCTCACACAAGTGGGATACCTCTTTTTCAGTATATAAAACACTGTTAAATGCAGCCCAGTAGGACAAGGAAACTATCAGCATCAATAAATGAGGGAACCCCTTACTCGAGAAGGCAACCATTTTTTAAGGTGCAGTCGTTTTATGGACACTTATTTCTATATTAGAAGCTACTGAGATGTCCTCAAGGGCCAATACCCAGTTTCACACATCTGAATAAGATATTCTGTAAATCCAACCATTATTTCCCATTGCATTTCTTCTCACATGTGAGGTGACTGCATGCAAGGGGATGGCATATTTTTGCAGTGACCCTTTCACATGCATCTTTAACAATTCTGTCAGCTTCTTTTTATCTATGTGAACTGATACACATCTGTTTCTCAAAGACAGAGCTGCAAATAACTAGACATCCTTGGAAGAATCAATGGAGAAACAAACAATGGCAGCTTGGGCAGCACAGGGGATAAATATGCACAAAAAATGGAATAAAGGCTCTGGCTACACACCTACACACCTAAACGAGTACTGGACTGAACAGAACTCTGAGTTCAATATTTCAGGAGCAGTAGTTTCTTACAATGTACAGACTTCTAGTAAGAAATGTTTTTAACTTCATTAAGCAATTAGAAATGGTAAGAATAAGATTTAGAAGAAATGACTGGTAAGTCATTCAGTGTGGAGATTTTAATACTGATAGATTCTGATCAAGTGAGCTGACACAGAGTTGCTTATGTCCAGCTTTGATTTGATCCCCATAGTAGCATTCCCAACAAGAGTAGATCTTAGTGCAACAGCAACTGTTTATTTATTTATTTTGTAATCCAGCTCTCCCTGTTTCCTGTAAACAGTGCTGCACAGCTTAAATGTTAATAAACGAGTGCCTTGTGATGGTGTTTTTTAAACCAACTATGTATCACAAAATAGATGTGTGCTCCGTAATAAAGACAGAAATATAAGGCACGGTCAAATGAAAACCAAACACCTACCATGATGAGACCAGAATTAAAGCTGTGAGGATGCAGTGAGAGTCACACTTGGGTAACTCAGATGGCAGAGCACTTGCCTGCAAAAGGGGAAGCTCCTGAGGTCATGTCTCAGTACACCACACAGTTTTAATCTGTCTTGAAGTTTCACAGTCAGGTGCTGATGGATCCACAACCACATCCCCTCTTGCACCTTTTCATTTGATTAAAATCAGTGCCCACAAATATGTTTCTTCAGGTGGCCAAATACATGAAAACCAAATGGTGGAGAAGATTCTTCAGTTTCTCCCAGCACATTTGTTCATCAAACAGTCCATGTGTGTACCGCAGGTTCATAGTGATCAATGGGCATAACATTTTGATGATCAGAATGTTGCCATCATCAGGTGTGCTGATTATGTGAGCTCCTGAAAATGCATGGCTGACTAATATCCCTTTTCCCCATGAGCCATGTCTGTGGTCCATGCCCATGATTGCATGTCGGTGGTCATAGAGGTGCTAATGCCATCATCTGTGATGGTGTTGATGTAAGTTCTCTGTCCACCTTGGTTGCCAGATCATTTTGTTCACAGATTCTTCTTAATTAAACTCAGTGCTGGTTCCCAAGCTTTGCTAAGATTATAGCCACAGTCTCAATTGATGAAATCGTCATTGGTATGAATTTCTATAGTCTCTCTAATGACACTGTCCCAGTATTTGGGAGTATGTGCCAACACCCTCCAATTTTTGTACTCCTTTGCATGAGGGAAGCTATAGAGGAAGAGGCAGCCATTGTCGTTATACTATACACTTTTGCACTATTGGTAAAAAATGGACCCATATTGAAGAAGCACTGAGTAAAAACCATCTTTTGCTCACCCAATAAAACAGAAGCATTATTGGGAAGTGTCGAAGATGATCTTGGTTTACAGAAGGCCAGCATATACCAGATTCCATGTCAATGTGGGAAGACATATATTGGACAGATAGTGTGCACTGTTGAAGATCATTGCCAAGAACACAAGACACACACTTGACTGATGTATCCCAACAAATCAGTGATTGCAAAGTCTGTTTGTCTGAGAATCATGCAACGGAGTATGAACATACCACAATCTCGGCTCAGACTTCCAAATACTGGGACAGTGTCATTAAAGGGGCCATAGAAATTCATACCAGAAACGATTTCATCAACTGAGATTGTGGCTATAACCTTAGGAAGGGTTGGAAACCAGCACTGAATTAATTAAGAAGACTCTCATCAAACAAAATTGTCTGGCAATTACAATGGACAGAGAAATTATATCAACGCCACCATAGACACTAACACTAGTGCCTCTGTGACCGTGATGGAGCAGCTCATGGGGGCAGGGTATTTTAGTCAGCCATGAGCCCTCAGGAACTCTGTTCGCTAATGCACCTGACAATGGTGACATGTCTCATCACTGAAATATTGTGACCACCAACACACAGCCATGGGCATGGATCATGGACAAAGCAGCTCATTGGCACAGGAGATATTATTCAGCCACACACCCTCAGGAGCTAAGTTCGTCAGTACACCAGACATTGACGACATGTCTGATAACCAAAATATTGAGCCTGTTGGGCCAACTGAAGAATCACATCATATACCTATACAAGGAGGAGATGTATTGCAGCGTGAAGAAATTCAGCAGGCTGTGCCACTGAAGATGCCGTTTGCTGAGTGCTCTTTCATTTCTGAAGAGATGTCTTGCCAAGCACATTGTACCGAACTTCACTATGGTCATATGTCACATTGATTCTGCATCATCCATCAGATTGAATAAGGGGACCAGCCTTCCTCTTGTAAGTGAAAGAATGCACTTCACCCACCAAAGCCTTGAGTACAATTTCCAAAAATTATTTACACAACATTTACAACTGACCAATCATTTAAATTCCTGGACCTGAGATTGGATTGATGGTGTTACCTGAGTGGCAGCTGATTCCACCCATAGAAAGGCCAAAGGGTGTCAAATATCAAAATTCTCACGTCTCTGTGACCAACCATCACTGGAGGCTCCATACAAGATGGTCTCTGGCTGACATGGAGCTGAGTGACAATGTGTTTCAGCTCTGGAGAAGGGCTTAACTCTGTTCCCACCCTAAAATATACACTGGTTGCAGATATTGTCAGCACAGTTGAACAAGTTGCAACTTGACAACCATCTGAAGTAGCAGAAGAGGTACATTGTGAAATTGTGGTGCTCTGATAGGAACTAAGCCTACAAAGTCAAACATTACCAGCACAGAGTCAGCAGCAATTTGGGACCTGAGAGAGTGCCCTGAGATTGTTGTCTTACCTGCTGAGAAAGGCAATGTTCCTATTGTTCTTTCCTACAAGGTCTACATTAAGAATATGCAGAGTCTGCTAGATGATGAATCCTACAGGAATATAAACACTGACGCCTCAAGGAAGGCGGAGAACAAGACTAGGTAGGACTCTTCTCAAGGATGCAGATCTGCCAGAGGGCGCCACCAAGAAACTGTTACCTCAAAAAGCTGTACCGGCAAGACTTTATGGATTCCCAAAAGTTCACGAAGAAGAGGTGCCATTGCACCCCATTGTCAGCAATATTAGAGCAACTACATATTTGCTGTCAAAACACCTGATGGAAATATTAAGTCCTCATGTGGGTAAACGCACTCACCACATCCACAATTCTGTGGATTTTGTGAAACACCTTGACAACTTCAGGGTGTAAGATTCAGATAGCCTGGTGAGTTTTGACATCATTTTGTTATTCAGCAGAGTACCTCTACAAGAGTAAGTAGAGCTTATTGGTCATAAATTTGGCGTGAATCCCACTGGCCTTTTCAGGCATGTTCTGATCTCCACTTATTTTTGTTTGATGGAGAATACTACAAACAAATGGAAAGAGTCGCAACGGGCAGCTCACCACCACCTTTGGTTGCAAATTTTTATATGGAGTATTTCAAGGAGGAAGCCCTGGCATCATCCAAATGGAAACTCATGTGTTTTTTTCCATTATGTGGATGACATGTTTTTCATCTGGTCCTATGGAATAGAAAAACTCCTTGACTTCTTTACACATTTGAACTCCATATATCCCAACATCAAATTCACTATGGAGACCAAAGCAGATGGAAGATTACCATTCCTGGACATCATGGTCTAGGGAAGAGCTGATGGCACTCTGGGCCATGGTGTGTATTGGAAGAAAACATGCATTGACCCATATTTGCATACAGAGAGCTGCCGCCACCCTTCGCAAAGGAATCAGGTACTATAAACACTAATATACAGGGTGCACACCATTTCAGATGCAGAGGAGTTGGAAAAAACCCAGAATGGCAGATCACGTGAGCTCTCACCCTCACCACAACAGTAAAAACTGTAGACATGGAAGAAACTGTGGAGGAAGAGGCAGTCACTGCCTTTGTACCATATACTGGTGCGGTATTGGAAAAAACCAGATGCATATTGAAGAAGCACTGAGTAAATACTGTCTTTTGCTCACCCAATAAAACAGAAGCAGTACTGGGAAGTGTCAAAGATGATCTTGGTCTGTGCAAGGCCAGTGTATGCCAGATTCCATGTCAGTGTGGGAAGACATATATTGGACAGATAGTGCGCACCATCTAAGATAATTGCCAAGAACACCAGAGGCACACTCAACTGTGGTATCCCAAAAATCTGTGGTCACAGAGCACTGTTTGGTGCAGAATCATGCAATGTAGTATGAATGTACCAGAATCTTGGCACAGACTTCCAAATACTGGGACAGCATTGTTAGAGAGGCCATAGGAGTTTGTAGCAGGGACAATCTCATCAACTGAGATTATGGCTATAATCTTAGCAAGGCTTGGGACCCAGCATTGAGTTTAATTAAGAACAGTCTCAGCAAACAAAAAGCTCTGGTATCCAGGGTGTGCAGAGATCTTACATCAATGCCATCAAAGACACTGACGCTAGCATATCCATGACTGGTGATGTAAGGCCACAGGTGTACACTGCAGATGGAGTGGCTCACAGGGGAAGGGGATTTTAGCCAGCTATGCGCCCTCAGTAGCTCAGGTAGTCAGTGTACATGATGATGGTAACATGTCTGATCGCTGAAATATTGTGCCCGTTGAACACTATGAACTAACAGTACACCCATGAACTGTTTGATCATGTGGTAGAAGATCTGTGCTGTACAGAGGATGTTGCAGTGTTTCCCAACCAAATTGATGAAATGCAGACTTCATCCAACTGGCAGTGTGGCAGCAGGTACTATTTTACAGCAGGATAATTCAGTCCAACATCATTCCTAGATGTTTTGACTTTATGGTGCATTGTAGTTTCTGCAAAGTGTCTTCATAGCACTGCACATTGATTGTGGTTCCAAGCTTGAATACTCAATGAGCAGTGGGCCTCTCCAGTCAAAGAAGAAAATCATCATGACCTTACTGGAAATTGTGTGAACAGCTTTGTATTTCTTTGGTGGGGGAGATGTGGGATTTTTTCACTGTCGGCTTTGTCATTTTTCCTCTGGCTGTCAGAATGCTGTCTGATGGAATCATTGTGTTGCATGATAATATCTGCCCCCACACTGCCAATTGGCTGAAGGCTACATTTCTTTCTTAATATTTATAAATGATTTGCCAAGCCATTTATCAACAGCAGATGCATTATTGTTTGCTGACAACACCAGTCTATTTGTCAAAGCTACAAATGAAACTGACTTACTGGAGAGAGTCACAGTAGCCACAGAAGAAGCAAACATGTGGTTTACAAACAACAAATTAATTGTTAATGACAAAAAACAGTTTGGATGAACTTCAGATATACACTCCTGGAAATGGAAAAAAGAACACATTGACACCGGTGTGTCAGACCCACCATAATTGCTCCGAACACTGCGAGAGGGCTGTACAAGCAATGATCACACGCACGGCACAGCGGACACACCAGGAACCGCGGTGTTGGCCGTCGAATGGCGCTAGCTGCGCAGCATTTGTGCACCGCCGCCGTCAGTGTCAGCCAGTTTGCCGTGGCATACGGAGCTCCATCGCAGTCTTTAACACTGGTAGCATGCCGCGACAGCGTGGACGTGAACCGTATGTGCAGTTGACGGACTTTGAACGAGGGCGTATAGTGGGCATGCGGGAGGCCGGGTGGACGTACCGCCGAATTGCTCAACACGTGGGGCGCGAGGTCTCCACAGTACATCGATGTTGTCGCCAGTGGTCGGAGGAAGGTGCACATGCCCGTCGACCTGGGACCGGACCGCAGCGACGCACAGATGCACGCCAAGACCGTAGGATCCTACGCAGTGCCGTAGGGCACCGCACCGCCACCTCCCAGCAAATTAGGGACACTGTTGCTCCTGGGGTATCGGCGAGGACCATTCGCAACCATCTCCATGAAGCTGGGCTACGGTCCCGCACACCATTAGGCCGTCTTCCGCTCATGCCCCAACATCGTGCAGCCCACCTCCAGTGGTGTCGCGACAGGCGTGAATGGAGGGACGAATGGAGATGTGTCGTCTTCAGCGATGAGAGTCGCTTCTGCCTTGGTGCCAATGATGGTCGTATGCGTGTTTGGCGCCGTGCAGGTGAGTGCCACAATCAGGACTGCATACGACCGAGGCACACAGGGCCAACAACCGGCATCATGGTGTGGGGAGCGATCTCCTACACTGGCCGTACACCACTGGTGATCGTCGAGGGGACACTGAATAGTGCACGGTACATCCAAACCGTCATCGAACCCATCGTTCTACCATTCCTAGACCGGCAAGGGAACTTGCTGTTCCAACAGGACAATGCACGTCTGCATGTATCCCGTGCCACCCAACGTGCTCTAGAAGGTGTAAGTCAACTACCCTGGCCAGCAAGATCTCCGGATCTGTCCCCCATTGAGTATGTTTGGGACTGGATGAAGCGTCGTCTCACGCGGTCTGCACGTCCAGCACGAACGCTGGTCCAACTGAGGCGCCAGGTGGAAATGGCATGGCAAGCCGTTCCACAGGACTACATCCAGCATCTCTACGATCGTCTCCACGGGAGAATAGCAGCCTGCATTGCTGCGAAAGGTGGATGTACACTGTACTAGTGCCGACATTGTGCATGCTCTGTTGCCTGTGTCTATGTGCCTGTGGTTCTGTCAGTGTGACCATGTGATGTATCTGACCCCAGGAATGTGTCAATAAAGTTTCCCCTTCCTGGGACAATGAATTCACGGTGTTCTTATTTCAATTTCCAGGAGTGTATAACAAACAAAGTAATATCTGACCTAACTGTAAAACTTGGGCAGTGTAAGATAGAGCAAACCTCCAACACTAAATTTTTAGGATTATGGCTAGATGAATATTTTATGTGGGAGACACAGAAATGTTAAACAAAAAATTAAGTCAGTATTGTTGTGTTCTTAGAATACTAAAATGTTCATGTAGTGTTGATGCAGTGTCATGTTCATACTTTGCACTCACACATAGCACACTAAGATATGGCATCATATTTTGGGGGAATACCAGTTTGGCCAAACACTCGTTTGTGCTTCAAAAGAAGACAATAAGGATAATCAGAGGTATGACACACAGAGAATCATGAAAATAAGTTTTCAGGGAACTACAAATCATGACTCTACCATGTATCTACACTCCTGGAAATTGAAATAAGAACACCGTGAATTCATTGTCCCAGGAAGGGGAAACTTTATTGACACATTCCTGGGGTCAGATACATCACATGATCACACTGACAGAACCACAGGCACATAGACACAGGCAACAGAGCATGCACAATGTCGGCACTAGTACAGTGTATATCCACCTTTCGCAGCAATGCAGGCTACTATTCTCCCATGGAGACGATCGTAGAGATGCTGGATGTAGTCCTGTGGAACGTCTTGCCATGCCATTTCCACCTGGCGCCTCAGTTGGACCAGCGTTCGTGCTGGACGTGCAGACCGCGTGAGACGACGCTTCATCCAGTCCCAAACATGCTCAATGGGAGACAGATCCGGAGATCTTGCTGGCCAGGGTAGTTGACTTACACCTTCTAGAGCACGTTGGGTGGCACGGGATACATGCGGACGTGCATTGTCCTATTGGAACAGCAAGTTCCCTTGCCGGTCTAGGAATGGTAGAACGATGGGTTCGATGACGGTTTGGATGTACCGTGCACTATTCAGTGTCCCCTCGACGATCACCAGTGGTGTACGGCCAGTGTAGGAGATCGCTCCCGACACCATGATGCCGGGTGTTGGCCCTGTATGCCTCGGTCGTATGCAGTCCTGATTGTGGCGCTCACCTGCACGGCGCCAAACACGCATACGACCATCATTGGCACCAAGGTAGAAGCGACTCTCATCGCTGAAGACGACACGTCTCTATTCGTCCCTCCATTCACGCCTGTCGCGACACCACTGGAGGCGGGCTGCACGATGTTGGGGCGTGAGCGGCAGACGGCCTAACGGTGTGCGGGACCGTAGCCCAGCTTCATGGAGATGGTTGCGAATGGTCCTCGCCGATACCCCAGGAGCAACAGTGTCCATAATTTGCTGGGAAGTGGCGGTGCGGTCCCCTACGGCACTGCGTAGGATCCTACGGTCTTGGCGTGCATCCGTGCGTCGCTGCGGTCCGGTCCCAGGTCGACGGGCACGTGCACCTTCCGCCGACCACTGGCGACGACATCGATGTACTGTGGAGACCTCACGCCCCACGTGTTGAGCAATTCGGCGGTACGTCCACCCGGCCTCCCGCATGCCCACTATACGCCCTCGCTCAAAGTCCGTCAACTGCACATACGGTTCACGTCCACGCTGTCGCGGCATGCTACCAGTGTTAAAGACTGCGATGGAGCTCCGTATGCCACGGCAAACTGGCTGACACTGACGGCGGCGGTGCACAAATGCTGCGCAGCTAGCGCCATTCAACGGCCAACACCGCGGTTCCTGGTGTGTCCGCTGTGCCGTGCGTGTGATCATTGCTTGTACAGCCCTCTCGCAGTGTCCGGAGCAAGTATGGTGGCTCTGACACACCGGTGTCAATGTGTTCTTTTTTCCATTTCCAGGAGTGTATATTAATGAAAGTACATGTTTTATGAAGGCACACCAGGAGCATTCTTTGTTAAACAATCAAGTTCATAATAGAGACGACTTTCATAGAGAAAGTCACACAAAAGCTATGTATCAAAAAAGTGCTCTTTATCGACCAAAAATCTTATTTAGTGCACTACCAAAGGAAATTAAAAGTATACCAAAATTCCACATATTCAAAAAAGAACTTAAAAAAATGTTAATTAGCTAGAATTTTTATAGTGTCATGGAATACATAAATCATCAGCATTCAATATAGAGTACCTTACTTCCTTCATCATAATGACCCAAAATGCTCATTGAAAACCAAATTGCTTTCATTTATTATTCTAATTTAGCATATTATGAATGTTGTTACGCATATGGTTTCATGTTATATGTAATAATATTTTATTTATGGAAATATAATTGTAAATCTTTTCATGTCCTATTTTCTATGTAAGGCACTGTATGACAGATCCTATATCATTTTTATAATTATGAGAGACAAGAATGCTAAGTAAATAAATAAATAAATAAATCTGTCACCATGTGATTTTCATATATTTTTTGAGCTGTAGAAAGACATGCATGGACGTCAGTTTCAGTTGGATGAGAAATTTTAAGAGTGGGTGTAGTTGTGGATCTCCCAATGGGCGATTACATTCTATGAAACAGGAATTGACTGTCTTGTCTCCCAGTGCGATAAATGTCTTAACAAGTGTCATGATTACTTTTTGATGGAATCACTCCAATGTCCCATTGTGGGAGGAATTCAGTTTTCACTTGACTGCCACTCATAAGTCATCCCCATCTGTTGAGTTTCACTCAGAAGGGAAACACACAATCTATTCAGCTCTGATATTCAGGGAGAATTTACACATTGCCCATTGGGAAGAAGTTTACCAAGCACACACAGTAAATGATATTTTTCTTTCTTTCTTACAACACTAACAATCAATTTTCCTTCATAATGGTTTGGAAATAATTGTAGTGGAATCCAAGAGAAATGGTTACTAACAACTTGGAACAAAGTATATTGTGCCAGGAAGAGCTTTATATTAAGCAGTGGACTAACTCTAATCAAGAAATGAAGGGGCACCACAAGCATCATTCCTTGTCACATCATCAAAGAGGTAAAACCATGTATTAGTCACAAAAATTCAAAATTCCAAGAAGAAGCAAAGACAATTTAGACATTATCAGATATGAAACAAATAACATTGGCATGAAAAATTAAATTAAAACTCCCTTACGAAAGCAGCACCAAGACAGATGATATCAAATTCAAGTAGATCTTGGCTGTGGGATACTGACTTCAGTCATCTCTTCCTAATAGTGGCTGAAAGCACAGGAACAAAAAGTGGACCATTGAAAGGAGTTTCATTGGGCTTACAAATACAGGTATAGCATACTCTCTTACCAGACATCCGCTTGGTCAAATAATCAGCCAGCGAGATTAAAAAATACTTATGCCATTCAAAAGTAATAACTCTGACTATCTTGGTATTTCAACATATGCAATAAAATCTTGACCTGACCCAGTAGAACTACCCTTAAGTTACCATATCTTTGTAACTAGCTGGTGAATCAAGATGTATTTACTGAAAAACTAAAGTAAATAGCAGCATCACTCATTTATAAAAGTGAAAATAAGCAAGTGATCTCTAATTATAGACCAATGTCTCTTATTACTTTGCTTTCAAAAACTTTTGAGTAGATAGTTCACAATAGAACATTGAACCACATCTCTGAAAATAACATTTTGACAACAGCAATAATTTCTCTATAGAATATGCCTCCCTACCTATGTTTCAGAACAGAGTTTTATATTCTAGTGGGTGGAAAAATGTATACCAAATTGCTAGCAGACATCAGTTTTTCTCAAAACTCAATCAGAGCTTAGAGGAGGTAACTTGTCCAAAAATGAACATTCTCATATTTGGGGATTTAAACATCAACACAATGAAATCAGATGATCTTAGTAGTACCTACTTGAACATTCTCTGCAGCTATGGCATAACATCACTCGTTAACTCTCAAACTAGAGTGACCAAACAATCTTCCTCAGTAATAGACCATGTAGCAAGACATAGAAAGAAAGCACTGCCACTTACTTGCTCAAAATCTAGGCCTATCAGATTATCTCTGTCAGACATTAAAAGCAAATATTTGTGTAGAAAAGTCTGCTAAATTTAACGCATGCAAGAGGGTGTTCTCGGAATCAAACCTATGTCATTTCCCATCTCAGTTACAACATGAAGGGTGGGAGGAAGTGTATGCAGAAACAAATGAACACAAAATGTGTAATAAGTTCATGACAATATTTAAACTAAAATTTGAGGAAGCATTCTCCAAAACACTGCATTCAACTGGAGCAACAAACAAAAATAAATGGATGACCAGAGGGATCAAAAAATCCTCTGATATCCTAAGGTATCTCGCGTCCATCAAAAATAGCCAAACTGACCCAGCTTGTTTAGAGTTCTACAATAATTACAGGAGAACTCATAGAAAAGTATTGCTAGCTGCAAAAAAAATTACAAATGGCAAAATGTTACTGACAGCAGATAACAAAAGTAAAGCAATCTGGAACATAATTAAACAGGAGACAGCAAATGACACTCAAAAAATCTGGAAACACAGATTAAAAGCAAAGATGTTGGAATCAGCAACTCAAAGGAACTAGCAAACTTTGTGAATGAATACTTTGGAGGAATTGCTAAGAAATTACCAGAGAAATTTCCAGACACATATGTTCTACACCAACAGGACCAGCCACCACACTCAATGGTGCTCTTTCCAACAACAGAGCAAGAGGTGGCACAGGTGATACACCATCTAAAGAATAAAAAATCCACAGGGTTAGATGAGATCCCAGTCAGTGTGCTAAAGAAATGTATACATAAGATAAAATCTCCATTAACAATAATAATTAATGAATCTCTCAGATCTTGTTGCTTTCCTGTAAATCTGAAACAAGCAAAAGTAATACCAGTATTAAAAAAGGTTTGGTAGTAAAACACTGATCTGATCCAATATAAATTAATATAGGTGTCCCCCAGGGAAGTGTACTGCACCCAATCCTGTTCCTTATATATATAAAAGATTTCCCACAGAGTGTCAAGCATGGGGAAAAAATACTATTTGCTGATGACAGCACTGTAGTGATTACAGACAAAAGCTCAACACTGTTAATAGAAAAATCCAATGAAGCTCTCAGAGACATCCACAACTGGCCACTAAAGAATAAACTAACTCTAAATGTCAAAAAGACAAACTATACAAACTTCTGACTACATAAAAAACCCATTGAAATTACACTGAAAGTAAAGAATGAGGTACTTGATTGTGTAACATACAGCAAATTCTTGGGGATGAATGTAAACTGTCACCTAAAATGGACAGGGCATGTGAGAATTTCAGCAAAGAAGCTATCTTCACCACGTTATGCCCTGTGAATCCTTGCACCAGTGTGTAATATTTCATCCCTCAAAGTAGCCTACTTTGGGTATTTGCATTAAGTCCTCAGTTTGGGATAATGTTTTGGGGAGTAAGTGCTGGAAAACACAAACTATTTTCAAGATACAGAAAAGAGCTGTCCGAATAGTAACAAATAGCAGAAACAGGGCACACTGTAAAGAGTTGTTCAAAAAGTTAGAAACTCTGACAGTTCCGTATGAATATATTTATCAAAACATATTGTATATAAGGAAAAACACTAATCTCTATACCACAAGCAGCACAATTCATGACCATGGAACCAAATCCAGACACTGTTTACATCTAAACAGAAGATACAAGTCAAAAACTCAAAATAGTGTATTATATCATGGTATTATTATCTTTATTATTACCTTTATTACCAATTCTATGTCATTCACCAGCCACAGCTGGACAGACAACGTCAAGAAATAAAAGGTGTAAATGATCCCCACACCTTTAGTCAAAGGTTAAAAAAATATTTACTAGATAATAGCTATTACACTGCAGATTAATATTTAAAATAACTATGAACATTGTACTGTGTCACAAATTTAACTTGACATGATTAGAAAAGTAGAACTAAGTGTAGGAGTTGTATATACTGTAAAGAGACATGTTTATTTTTTAAGAACTAATGTACAAACATTTGACGACATCCATTCAATGTATATTGTTCTATGGATGAATAAATCAATCAATCAATCAGGCCAGAAACTGAAAATCCTTAGATATTTCTAAACAAATTGTGAGTAGATTAGCACTCATCACAATTTATTGTTAATACACTTTATAGACATAGGTTACAGTAGCTCCTTGTGCATATTGAAGATTAATTTCACTTGTTCCACTATATCTGTGTTATTCAGCACTACTTTTTTATACTTAACAAACAGAAAGCAAAAAGTTGTGCTGAATAACACAAATAACGTTGGTAGGGTGGTAAATTCTAGTGAATGGGGAGTTATCACAAAGGGAGTCCCACTGGGTTCAATTTTGGGTTCTCTGCTGTTCCTTATTCATGTGAATGATCTCTCACTTAATGTTCAACAAGCAGAACTAGTACTTTTCGCAGATGATACGAGTGTTATAATAAATCCCATTCCAGAAAAAGCAGCTGAAGATATTGTTAAGGATGTCTTTCAAACAATTATTAAGTGGTTCTCAGAAAATGGACTCTCCCCTAATTTTGAAAAAACTCACTATATCCAGTTCTGTACACGCAATAGAGTCATACCAACAATTGATGTAGCATATGAACAGAGCTCAGTTAACAGGATAGATTTCTCCAAATTTTTGGGCATTCGCATTGATGACAACTTGAGCTGGAACAAGCATATTACTGAGCTTCTCAAACAATTAAGTTCAGCTTCTTTTGCTCTTCGTATAATCGCTAGTCTTGGTAATAAACAGATCAGCTTTCTAACGTACTTTGCATATTTCCACTTAATAATGTCTTATGGAATAGTTTTCTGGGGTAACTCATCACTTACACATAAAGTATTGATTGCACAAAAGGGAGCAGTGAGAATAATTAGTGGTGTTCACCCAAGGATGTCATGTAGGCACCTATTCAAGGAGTTAAGTACTTTAATGGCACCATCAGAGTACATATATTTGCTAATGAAATTCGTTATAAATAATCCATCTCAATTTGCGAAGAACAGTGATGTTCATACACACAACACTAGAGAGAAAAATGATCTTTCCTATCCATTATTGAAGCTGTCAGTTGCTCAAAAAGGAGTACATATTTCAGCAACAAAAATGTTTGATCATTTGCCCAACAACATAAAGTGTCTGGCAGGTAGCAGATCAAGTTTTAAATCTAGCTTAAAATCATTTCTTTTGGACAACTCCTTCTCTTCCATGGGCGATTTTCTGTTTCAGAACTGATAAAAACATGTACCTCTAAATGTAGTTGCATGTGTAGAACTAAAAATTACAGTAATATTAATATTAGCATTGTTCATGTGTGTGTACATATCTTCTAATCTGACTTGTTACACATCATATCAATAAAATAATTGTGAAAATGATCTGCAGAACATGACACAACCAAACTAAACTAAACTAATACCTGAAGGCTCACCTTTAGGATAGGATTTACAGAACACAACATGTAAATGAATGAATAAGAGTTCCTTCCATCATTGTTAATGGAGTAAACTGCCCTGCATAATTTGAATCTTTTTCTTTGGTGGGTATATCTGTGTATTAGTCTAATGGTACTCAGGGGATATGAACAATTGAGATAATTAGTGTTGATGATTAAGATGATGATAGTGAATTCAACTTAAAATGTTGGGCTGGAGTGTAGGCAGCAAACAAAACTGTAAAAGTTTTATCACTCTCATCTCAGTACAGGTAAAATTGAGGGCACGTGGCCACACAACTTTGTTTTTGACCTCTGGCCAAAATGTGAAATTTACTACCTTAAAATGTGCCAAGCAGTGATTCACGCACCACAAGCAAATGTGGAGGACTTATCTCACTACAGTAATGTGTCCTGTATTAATGTACAGTTTCTATTCAGAGACTTACTGGGGTAAATGGCACATTGAAGTTACAAATATGAAGTAAACCAAGATAAAATAGTTGGTTTCACAGATTACAGCTTATTGTGCCTCATTTGTACAGCTCTGACTGAAAAGTGAGATGACAATTTACATGAGAATATAACATGTTCTGGTCCCTGCAGGTGTCTGGCTGCTGTATCTACTTTCATATTTCCCTGAATTATTACACGCTCGAATACCTAGAAAAAAGACTTTTTTCATATTACATTAGTTGTAATGTTTCTATAGCATGGAGACAATTGGGCAGATGAGAAATTTCTTCCCCCATCTACTACAGTGTGTTTCAGAATTGCATAAAGTTAACCTCTAAGGTTGGTCATCCACTGAAACAATATTTGAGTGCAAACTGATTGGTTGATTAAGCCCTAATATGGCTGTAAAATTGTAGTAAAAGTAAAAGTGTTGCACAAAATCAACCTGGTCACATGTGGATGAGCACAGTTGACTAATTGATGGATTACACTGAAATTTAATTAAATGAGCATATTTATGTGATAGAGAACTTGATCTGCTTTGTGTTTCATTTTTAATTACCCAGTATGGATACTAACTAACTTATAAACCTTGTGAATTAGAATAAGTCAGTGTGGGATATACAAGACAAAAGATATCTCCACTGGGATTGGCAAAGAAAAGCGTGGAGAGGATGAGTGTGCAGGTAAGGCTTTAACTTGCTGATTTTGAGTGTTAGCACTTGTGCCTGCTCAGGAGTGAGAGGAAAAGTGCACGCACTATTTGGGCACAACAACACGGGAGATGCACCAACTGTGAAATATGGGAGGGCCAGTTTTGACATAAATGCTATCTAATAACTGCAGTCATAGTTAACATGTCTTTGCATTTCAATTTGTAGTGTGAGGAATCTCATCTGCTTACACAAAAGATGGGTTCACAAAATGCTTAGTTTATCATAATGCAATGAATACTCACAGGAAATTCATTTTACAGTACCATTGCATGTCTTACAATGTCAACGAATATGGAATCAAGAAATGTGTGCAAGATCTGAACGTATACAAGAGATTTAAAAGCTCTCTGAAGAGGAAGGGAAATCAAGTGAGAGTGCCAATCAAATGAACAAAAAATTTAACTACTTTTATCACAGTCCTTTTACCATTTGAAACAAATCCATACTTTTGTTATATCCATGCAATAGTTGATGATGATACATCTGTGTCATATGAGCCTCTTGTTAGAACTCTCGTTCTAATGATTTTTCTTGATATTTTCAAAGTTTATTTTCTCTGTGTGACTTTGCAGATTCATTTTAATGTTGGTGACTAATTTCTGACATTTCTTTTACCATTTTATATTTTTTCCATCACATTTTCAAAATCTGTTTCTTCACATTTTTGCCTTTTTCTCAAAACATTAATTATCGTACGTGATCAGTTTTGCTTTCTATACCAACTATCAGCAGATAAACTTATTCTTGGGAAATGTAAATTACTAAAAAGCTGTATTTAGAAATCACATAACAATTTATAAAAAAAATTTATTTTGCAATATGTGCTTGTCATTCAGTTAATATTTGCTACATAAAAGTAATTGCAGCTGGATTGTATCAATATCAATTAAACTCTGTGAACTGATGAAATGTAATATCTTTGTTTTACTTTATGTTATTCTCAAACTGAGATAGAGTCTGTATGAAGAGTTTATAGTGGGCTGATATAGGGAGACAAATCTGACATGTCTTCGGTGTAACTGTGTAATATGAAATTGTAAAGATTTGATAGTATATGGAAAAAATTTTTATTCAACAGTGCTTTGATTCTGACTGTAGTAAAATACAAGAAGTGTTAAGTTAAAGAAGTCTTTTTTTCATACTGTTACTTACTTATCCAGTTGCATGATTACAAAAGTGAACAAAACTTCATTATTGACAGTGTTATCGCAGGAAGGCATTACATCAAATCAAGATTTTATTCATAAAACATTTGAAGATTTTTATCTTTTACAGAAAGCATACCTCATTTATCTTGCAGGACAAGAAGATGAGCCAGTTTCTATGAAATCAACAAAATACAGATGAGGATGATTTCTTATTTGTGACGTCTTTGACAGTCAACATAAGCATTGCTTGAAACTTCCAGGCAGATTAAAACTGTGTGCCAGACCGATACTCAAACTTAGGACCTTTGATGGGTACTGGCAGAAGTAGAGCTGTGAGGACAGGTTGTGAGTTGTGCTTGCATAGCCCAGTTTGTAGAGCACTTGCCCATAAAAGGCAAGCTGCCAGGTTTCGTATCAGTGCACACTCCACTGCAGAGCGAAAATTTCATTCTGTAAGCATTTCTTATCTGCATTCCATGTCCCATAAAATGAACAATATATATTTCTATGTCTGTTTCTCTAGACAGAAATGTTGCAGAAATAATTTTTTGTTAGTTAATTTTCATCATCAATTAGTCTGTGGGAATAGTATAGATGTGTGGGCTCTGTCCAACATTACAAAGGGCATCATTGTTAAAGCAAAACGTTTAAAGTACTGCACAGAATCATTAGATATAAAACTGAGTGCATACATTTAAAACGGTACTGTAAGCCATATAAAAAAATCTACATCAAAGGAATAAAACAGGCAAAGGAAATGGAGGTTGAACAGGACATTATAAACTCAGACAATAAGGCAAAAACAGGGTGGATGATCAGAGATTCAGAAACAGAAAAGGCAACATATAAAAATAACTCAAGGAAATCAGATGGGAAAATTCACTGCAAAGAAACCCAGAAGCTATAGCGAAAACATTTAATGACTACTGCAAAAATTTATGCAAAACTCTAACAAAGGATATGTCAACTCCTACAAGTGCTATGAATGCTTTTATAGAGAAAAGATATCCACTACAAAATTCTATATTTTTGTATCCAACAATTGAAAAATAAATAACGAAAATCATGAAAAAATTGAAAAACACAAACCCAGGACATCCATGGTATCTCAAATAAGATTGTTAAACTTTCATCCAAATTCATTATTAAACCTAGATCATCACAATTAATGAAGTGATCACAGGAGGTATGTATCCTGATAGTTTACAAATTGCTAGGGTGCTACCACTGTTAAAAATTGTGACACTGCAGGACCTGAAAAGATACAGACGTGTTGGCATCATGGCACAGTAACATCTCCATTCTTCAAATGCATTCTATAGAACGGATTAACAAGCTTCTCCATGTCACAGAACATCATAGAAGGAAGCCAACATGGATTGCAGAAAGATCTGCAGCACAAGAACTTTTGGACTATGTACTGCAAACACTTACAGGAAGGAATCAATACCTGGAGTATTCTGTGACATATCAAAAGCTTTCAACCTCATATTTTTGATAAACTAAAATTCCATGGATGAGAGGGGATGCATTCAAACTCATAAAATCCTACTTAATGAACAGATAGCAAAAACTAGAAATAACAGATGAGGAAACATGGGTATCATCCAGAACAGCATGCCACAGGGAAATGTGCCAGAGCCTCTGCTGTTCTTGATATATATTTGTGAGCTACAGCATGAAATTCAATAAAAATCAATACTTATTATGCTTATCCATTACAGATATTTTAGAACCGTGACTGTATTTTGAATGTAAATAAGTTATACAGAAGTGGAACCAGTCAGAAGTGACTGCTTGCAGTTCTGTATAACTTATTTACATAAAATCAATACTATTTGTGGATGACACAAACATCTTAAGTGAATGGATCTAGAAGAAGCTACATGTAGAACTGAAAATGCGTTATTCAGACTAGAAAAATGGTTTAAAATAATAAACTGACTATAAATTACAAATAAAATATTATGGGCTTTAAAAACAATCAACAAACAGATAATGAGTTAGTGTTAAAGAGCAAGGAAAACAAACTTGAACAAGTACCATGTGTAAAATTTCTGGATCTCAGCCTTGATGGTAAATTAATATGGACGGAGCATATCAGTAGCATAAACAGTAAATTAAATTCAGGTTGCATTGCACTACAGAATCTGATATTACAATTATTTGTGAAAATGTGAAATAGTGCTTGCAAAGTTTCTTGAAATTATGTAAATTATATTTTATTATAAAGTATTGTTTCTTCGAATTGAACTCAAAAAGATTGTAAATTTGTATGAAAATTGTAGTATAAAATTTGGATGATGGTCAGAAGTAAAGCAGCTACATTGACTCTAGTGGTAGTCATGTGGCTGAGCTTATAAGTAAACATGCTCAGCAGACCATGTGGCCTCTGGTTGTTGGTGCTTGTCTTGAAAGGTTGTCATTTGGGTGGCGTGTGTGCTGTAAATTCAATAAATTTCAGACTGATTTTGTGAACTTAGAGATATGATTAACAAGAAGACCTTCGTAAATTTTCAGACTTTCGATACTGATGTGATTTAATTAGTTCCATTGTATTACACTGTAAATAATTGCAATTTTAGTGCATATAACTTCTAAGAAATCATAAGTGCTGCTAAAACATATACATATGAGGCCACCATTCAGAAATTTGTGCTGGTAGAAACATAAATAAACCTGCTATAATCCTGTGGACATTTTGTTATTCATTAACTTGACACTATTTACACAAGGTAACATGAATTCTGCCCGTTGTGGAATAATAAGGGCTTTAGAGTGCCGGTGTGTAGCTAACCCCTTTTGATCGAGCCATGTGATCTGCTAATGGCTGCACATTGCCCTTACTCACTTGGATGTGCTGCATGAAAATTCGACTGTAGCAAGTAGCAAGCACCCGCAAGTAACATCATAAGAAGTTAGCCAAATCGTAAGTATTGAAGTCCTCAAAATGTTTTCCTTTGTACACTTTGATTCAATAATGTCATTTGGAACAGAACTATGGAGAAGATCAGTATGTATGAAGAAGGTAATCACCGTACAGAAAAGGACTACATGCATAATGACCAATGTGAGACGATGAACAAGTTGCAAGTCAAAATTTAAACTGCTTAACATTGTAACAGTAAGATGATGTTTACATATATGAAATAATAGTACACATCAAGAAAAACATAAGGGATTTTAAAGAAAAATGAAGAGGGTCATCAACATGAAACAAACTGTTGGAAACAGAGAGCAACCAAACACAGGAGAAGTAACTATGAGAGAAGTGTAACATGCATGGGGATGTTCCTACTCAATTCACTTTCTAACAGTATCAGCCAAATAAAGAACACAAAATAAGAGAAATACTGGAGAAAAATCTATTTTATTCCTTAAATGAATTTACTGATTATTGCAAGGAAAACAAAAATATGATGAAAGCAAGAGATAGGTGGAATGAAGTAACCAGCATTCAATTCAAAAAGCAATATAAATGTATGTGCATAAGTTTAAACGTATGTACACAAATTTAAACACAAGGGAAATAGTTATATACCATGAAAAAGAATTGAATTGAAGATACTGTAAAATACCATAAATGTATTATGCGATATAAATGCACTGGACTGTAGAAAACAAAATGTAAAAGGTAAAACTGATTATTACATGTATTACATACATTGTACAGATCTGCTGTACAGATCTTTTGTAAAGGAGCCATGTCAAGTTTAGCAAAAATATAATGATTTACAAAATTCTTTTTACACTATTTTAAGAACAATGCCAATAAATACAACACTATAATATTTACTATAAATTAACAGTTTATCAATTTCATTTATTGTACACAGCCCAGATAGCACAGTAAGCCGGTTTCAAACTTGTTTCCAGATGTAAAGTTCAAGTATATAAGCTTGATCAAAGCTGGAATATTCAGGCCTGTTAGTTGGATTCAAGCTTGAAACAAACATCAAAGTTGGCAGAGTTCAAGCTATATTTCAAGCTTGATTTATCAAGTTTGGCTCCAGCTGTATCTACACGCGTGGAATACAGCCTGGTATTTACAGCCTGTTTTAAGCTACATAATTATTAATCTGAATTTATTGAACCTAATTAATTAAATAAATATCACAATGGAAATGGTGTGAAAAAAATTATCAAGACATGTATGTTTAAAATTGTTTTATTTTCAAAGTGTTTAAAATTGTTTTATTTTAAAATTTAATTATTCTGAAGCCCCTCCGGCCCCAGCACACAGACCAGAGCAGGATCAAGTATCGCTGACTTCTGCTGGTATAATGATCCTGTAACAGGTAAAAGAAAATGTTAGCCATACCTAAACATAAAAAATGTAAAAAGTTGAAACTGATCAACCTAAATATAATTTATGCCCCAGATAAGCAAAAAAACTTCAAACTCACTGACATAGTAAGAATCATTAACTAGTATAAACATCACTGAGTAAGCAGCTGCTTCTGGTGACTTCATTCCAAAGAGTTTTTAAAGTAATTTGAAATAACTTTTTGTTGAAATTTTTAAAGTGAAGATGACATTTGCGTAATTTTGCGATGACTTCACGAAGAAGCCACACATCACTATTTCTAACAGTTTCAGGGCCATTTAATCTGAATTATAAAGAAACAATTACTTGAAATCATATACACCTCATACTGAAAGCTTATAAGGAAACTACCGTTTAGAAAAATGTAGACTTTTATTCTATCCACAATTACTTTTGGTGAGTAAAACTGAATCAAAATGAAATAAAAGATAAAATCGAAATGAATTTAAGAAATTACCAGTTCAGTGGAACTGAAATGTAAAAGAACAAAAAAGGTTCTCCTTGTCATATTTTAATATTACCTTTTATTAGATTTCAGCCACATTACAAATAACGATAAAAGTAAGACATACCAGTAGGCCTTGCAGTATTATTTCACCTAGGGAACAACAAAATTACGAGCAATTGGAGACCAGTCAAAGCTACGCAAATAAAAAAGACTGACACCTATGTAGTGACTGGTTCTTGATGCACTTTTTGCGTTCACCGTGTCATTACTATTTGTATTCGCAAAGAAACTTTTCACACTTCACGATTATTCATTCATGGTGTGACACACGCGAGTATTTACAAGTAAACAAATGTAATAGGGCGATATATATAAAAGGACGAGATTTTAAAAAGGTAAAATAACATTAAGTTTTAATTTATTGGTGCCACGTACTAGAGAGCTGGTTTAAAATGACCTCTTTTTGCTGAACAACTTGTAATATGTTTTCTTAGCTGGTAACCCAGCTCACTTTCTTTACGTTACGTAATAATATAACATTTGTAATATTAACGTACCACTAGAGAAAAATGCACCAGCGTACCTGTAATACACCATATATCTTCTTCAGACCCGGTGTAGCAGAAGGGCAGGGGACGCCACACACTTTCCGAACTATTTTCCAGTGTAAAACAAACTTCACAACAGTCAACAATCATTAACGCACGTCACAAAAATAAAATGGCCGTAAACCTAGCAGAGTCAGTGCAAGGCTTATAAACGCTTGTGGCGCTTCCCGTGGACGTCTATGGAAGCTATGCTGCGCGCGCATCTGCTGTACAGCCTTCCAGGGAAATTACAGTTTATTTCAAGCTTGGGAAAATTATTTTAATTCAAGCTAAATTTTTACAGCTTGATGTAAACTGTGTAACAGGTTGATTTTTCAATCTTGAATTTTCAACTGAACCTAAACTCAATATCCACCTTGAAATAAGCTGTGTAACAGGTTGATTTTTCAATCTTGAATTTTCAACTGAACCTAAACTCAATATCCACCTTGAAATAAGCTTGAGTGCCAGCTGGGAGGCAACACTCCAATATTATCTACAGATTTCTATTGTTCAAAGTGTCAGACTGCCTTCCATGGATTCTTTAATGGTGTAGTAACATTTCTCTATTAAAATAGTTTGGAGTAGACTTCTCTGCAAACTAAGGTCCATTGTTAACATATTTCTTCCTTTCAATTTGTTACATATATCTTTTTTAAATTTGCTACATATTTTTCTCATGTACAGTGTCGCCTCAGCATGAAGCTTTAAGTGATGCGAAGGAAATTTGAAGTCTTCCTTGTGACGCGTACCATAGCCATGCTTAAAACAGAACGTTTTATGATTATGTTGATTGTTATACACAACAACCAAAATTTCAAAAATGTAGAAATAATTAATAGTTAGTATTTTTAATTTCTTGAACAATGCGTGACATGACTCATTTTTGTGGGAAACACATATGTTTCTAATGTTTTTCTTCTGAAGAATTAGTAACCTTGTCCCGCTTCTAGAGTTTCCCCAGAAAATTATCCCCTACTGAATAACAGATTCAAAATAACTGTGGTAGACTGTCTATCTTGTGTCCATATGAGTAGCACCAGAGAAAATAAACATTGTAAAAGCTAGGGAATTTACTTTATTTGCCAGGGTGTCTGCATGTTTCGTCCAGTTTAAACTTTCGTCTAGGTTTTAGGTCCAAGCACTTCACATGGCTCAGTTCTGTCATCAGTTGATTATTATGGGCTATTTGTACAGGACAGATTGCTACAATTTAGAGACAAACTGAATTATCTGGGTCTTAGTGACATTGAGCTTTAGTCCATTTTAATGGAACCAGGATTTCAGTTTCCCCAGAACATTTTCTATACTATCTGGAATCTATTCTATTGTATCATTTTCTATCAGGACTGAGGTCTCATTTGTGAACAAGACTGAATGAGCATCAATATTTAGTGATAAACCATTTATATACAACAAGAACAGGTAAGGACCCAGTACTAAACCCTGTGGAACTAATGGAAAAAATTGTTTTCCATTCAGAGTGGTAGTTAACTGAATTTGATGTTAAGATAACTCTTTGTTTCCCTTCAGTCAGATAAGAGTTGAGCCACTGTAATGCAGTTTCTTCGATCCCATAGTTCTTCATTTGTGAAGTAATAATTAGTCATTCACTGAGCAAAAGGCTTTCGTTAGATAACAGAATATCCCTGAGACTTTTGTATCCTGGTCTAGTGATATGCTTACTTTTTCTGTAAATTCTCTGATGGCATTTATGGTGCTTTTTCCTCTTTGAAAACCAAACTGATTTTTCAAATATTTTAGAACAAACAGGAAGGATAGAGATAGGCTGGTAGTTTCCCATATCTTCTGATGATCCCTTTTTAAATAATGGCTTAAGCTCTGCTTATTTTAGGACATCTGGTAAAGACCCATGTCCAAAAGACTGGTTTACAATACTAGTCAGTGTGTATGAAATAATATGGCGTACCTCCTTGATTACCATGGAAGGTATTCCATTGAGCTGAATTTTTGTTTTTTAATGATAATATTGTGTCTTCCACATCTTTCCGAATGATTTTTCTCCATTTTAAAAACAAAAGTTTTGTATGTCATCTCTCTGTCTGAAAATCATATTGTCTTGATGGGCTGTCATGTCTACATCAGATATTGCTATATTGACAAAGAAATCATTGAAGCAGTTTGACAAATTGAAAATGTTTTATAATAATACCACCCTGAAACCTAATTTGAGAAATTTCTTGACTTTTAACATTGACTTCCAACTCTGATTTCACAACAGACCAGACTGCCTTTACTTTATTTCTTTGTTTGTTTATGAATATACTATTTGCCAGTTTTCTGCTGCCAGTATAAGTTATCTGAATATAGTCTTAATGCATTTAACGTAAGACACAAAATTAGGGTTTCTATTTACTTTGAGCTCATTGTGCAGCTGTCTTTTTCTGGCACTTGATATTTTTATGCTTGGTGTAATCCAATTTCGTTTATTCCTGACACTCTTATGATACCGTAAAGTGGGGTCACTCTGATTATTTTAAATTCAATGTTGTAAATTAAACAGAAACTTCTGAAGATACTGACTTGAAACTTTTTGGGAAGTTGCAAGAGGTGTTGTTGAATACGATAAAGCAGATTATAGATTTTTATCCCCCCCGCCTAGTTTATTTTTTAAAAATTTTTCACTGTTCAATTTCACCCCCATGTGTCGGGGTCACTTTGAACTTGAAAACATTTGCTTATTCTGTGGAAGTCATGTCAATTACTGTTAAATGACACACCTATCATATAAAACAGCATGATATTTTGTATATAAATATAGTTTTGAAAGTGACTTATTTAGAAAAATTTGGGTATTTTTATGAGTTTTCTTTAATCACCTGAAACTGTTCCTATGATTACAGCTTAATTTTGCTAATAATGGAAAGGGGTGCTGAGCTAGTTATAAAATAAGAAACTTATTTAGAAACAGATATTTTCAAAACAGTCTTTACGGCTTTAATAAAAGAAATGAAAGAACATTATCACATTTTAAAGAATTACATATCTAAACACTCTACAGGAAAGGAAGAAAACAGTTACCACACTAACAGATGTCATAGCCATCAAATTTAAACTCAAAATAAAACCTTTCCCTTCTATCTACCTTAGAATCAGATAGAATCCTACAAATGTCATCTTTCGCAAAATCTGACACATTGGGAACATTAGGTCACAACAAAAAGCTTCATCGGATTCCACCTTGGAATGCCATTTCCTCAGAAGTGTAATTTCATCATTGGTGATAAATTGTCCAACACTATTTTACACTTTTCCTTGAAGGAAACTTCACTAAAACATGTGTTCCATGGAACTTATGTGTCAAAGACTAGGGAAGGCACTGTTCAAAGTCACCCCTTGAAAGACAAGCCTTCATATTTTATTTTTTTAAGTCACCAAAGAATAAATTTAACACTTTATGCTTGCTGTAAATGTTCATTCAAGTGTTAATCTTGGCAATAAAAACTTGTTTCAATTTCTAAACTCAAAAATGCTTCTAATAACAGGCAAACGTTTTTGCAGTTGAAGGAACTTACATTTCCAGAGAATTATTTTATTTTCTAGCATTGGTATACAATGTTATTTCATATTGACTGTCATATCACCGGAAAGTATCGATTATAATATTTAGCAACTCTCGCCTTAGTTCCATATTTACACACTAGAGTGTAGGATTTATTTTAAAAAAGACGAGAAGTTACTGTTAATACGCCTCGCTGTTCAAAGTCACCCTCCTTTACGTTAAGATTTTGAGCAAATATTTCATTGAATGCACTCAAAAAACAATTTAGAAATTTATCAAAATTTTCATTGCTTGGAATACAGTGGTCTAAAGGAGAGCTTATAACAACTTATCACAAAACAACTCTACATTTTCTTTGCTAAAGTTCCTTCATATATAAGATTAAGATTTTAGTTCCTCTGTTTTGGGGTACTCTATAAACAAAGCTGAGTCATCAGATATCCTTAGATCTAAGCTAAACTTCCTTGCATCATCAAAGTGATAATTTGTAATAATACTATCTATGCAGGTTACTGAGTGGAAATTTTCTCTTTTGTACATAGTAAAGTTTAAGTTGAAACCAGATTTTTGGATTAAATCGTGAAATTCTTCAATGTCAGTGCTTTCAGTTAACGTATTAATAATTTCAGAAAGTTTGTTGGTCACATTAACTTCACATCAAGGAAACGACAATGAAGAATTAAAATCTGCACAAAAAGCAGTAGAGAGAAAGGTTAACAATTTACGTTCGGAATCAGAAGGAAAAATAATTAAGTTAGATTAAAAAGTAAATAAGGCATCTGAAACTGTAATAAACAGTGGAAATTTAGTAGGAAAAATTAATGAAATTCAGGAAAATTTAGTAACAAAAATACGTGGCACTATTTGGACCTATCACGTGTTTTCTTTTCAATAATTTACAGCCTATTGATTTCTTGCAGCATTGTAAAGATAACTTTGTTTCTGGTATGCCAGATAACTAAAGATTAAATTTGTCAAAAACTTTCATGAAGGACAGGTACTGTCTTGGCGTAATCAACATTTGGAATAGGGTGAAACCTTTAATGATTTTAAGAATGGAATGACTGAGATAGATGTACTAAAAAGAGAAGGTTGCCAGATAGAATAAGTGGAATCTAGTTCATGGGTGAAACAACTCACTTCATCAACTTCTTTAATGTGCAAACAAATTATATATGGCTAGGGAAAGGAATAGTTCATACAACTTTCACAAAAAGGGGGGCTGGAGTTCTGGTTACAATGAGGAGAATCTTAGAAGCAGTGATATAGTAATTTTAGCCATCAAGATCAGGACAACAGGATAAGATAATGTAATGTTAATGGAAGAGGGGAGGCTGGGAAAGAAATGATGATACCAGAAACAGAAGCTGGGATGGGGAAACATAATGCAAACAAACTTGAGACCGAATTACAGGGAAAACTATCCAGAATACTTGGGATCACCTCAACGAGGTTCCACACTTTTGGGGTAAACAAAAGATATTACAATAGGGTCTCTAACTTTTACTGGAAATCATCACATAAGTTTTGAATATTTTGGGATGTAAGTGGAAAAGTATCCATAACAAAATAAGTGTACTGAAAAACAAATAGAGAAACCAGACTTTTTACAACTGGGCTGAATGTGAAGTACAAAATAATTATGAGGAGAGTTATAAGTACATTGGTTGTGAACTAGGGGGATTGCTTGGAAAAGAGAATCATAATGACTTGGTTAATATTGGTACTAGGCCACAATAAGCTGTAATGATGATGGGATGGAGGGAGGGGAGTTGGGGGTGGTAGTTGGTGGAGGAACGAATGAAGGTAATACTCTTGAAGGTGTAAATCAATGATGTTAACTGTAGAGGGGAAAGATGTCGAGGATTCTTAAGGTAAGTACAGAACGTTTATTGAAATAAATGATAACAAAATGATAATACTAAGTGATGATAGCGTTTTTGTTAGTGAATTCCAGGAACATAAAGAGAATGATGAAGTTGCATCTGATAATCAGTTATTCCCAAACCATCACCTAATCCACAGTCACTGAAGAATCCTATTACAGAAATAGAGACACGTTGTGTCATTTAAAACTGTGTGCTAGTTTAGAAGGAAAAGGGGAGAAGTTCTTACAATTTCTATGAGATCAGTTTGGAGATAATGTTGACAGAGAATTATTTTAGAACCAGTTAGCAAAGATCAGTAGAGTGTTATATCCAAACAGGTGGAATGGAGTGAAAATGGGACTGAGTGAGTAATGTATAGGTAATAGTGATCTGTTTCGCATCCAACCAGTGTCCAAAACTACTAGCTTTAATGTAGATTCCTATGATCTTGTTAATTTAATCAAAACTAGAAAGGATGGAATTAAAGGAAATTTTAAAGATGTTAAAAATGATTTGTTATGTAAGTTTCTAAACGGAAAGAAGATGAAAAGGAATGAAGTTGTCCTTACATTAAAGCCAAAGTAGATCAGTAGGAAGGTAAATGCTTAATTGACACAGGAAGTCTTGTTTGTGGAATTTCAGATAAATTTAGGGATAAAATCAGGAATGGGAAAAACTTTGTGGAAATGTGAATAATTGGAGCAAAAATTAGAGGAGCTCCTGTGAGATGAAGGAAATCAGTAAAAAGACAAGAAGAGAATTTTTTAATTGGTGTAGTTAAATACAGTGATCCTATTTTTAAGAAGGTAATAGCGGAAGGAAAATGAGAGTGTCATAAATATTCAGGATTTAGAAATTTAAGAAAGAAAAAAGTACTTTCACTTAAGATTAAGGTATGAATTTTATGGAGTTTCTGGTTTATAATTATAACTTTTTAGAAAACGTTTCTTAGCTTTTCAAAATTGTAATGAAAATTGAAAACTTGTTACTAGTAATCTGCCTACAACATTATGTACTCTTAATCTGAAAGCTAGCATAAATAAGAAACCAAAAAAGATTCAGTGTAGAAATCTTACTAAGAATGCTAATTGTGAAACTTTAGACAGAAATACCAGCACTTTCTTAATGCACTTCAAAGTAAATGGATTAGGTACAACCAGTCATAAAGGTAGGGCGAATGAAATTGATGTACTGCAGATTTTACTCTTAGAATGCAAAAGTATTAAAATTATTTGTTCCATTAAACATTGACTTACAAAAGATTGTGTCACAATTTTAAATAAGCTAAACAATTTCAGTGTAGCCTCAAGTTTCTGTAGTACGAATAGTACATATGGAGGCTCAAGCATACGTGTAAATAACTCTTTAGAATACAAAGTGAAAGACGATTTTAATTTTCTAAACGAAGAAGATGTATTTAAAAGCTGCTCAGTGGAATTGGAAAAACAAAATATTTTCGTTACATCAATATACAAAATTCAAGGTGTAGCAGTAAGAAAATTATTTTTACCAAAGGTAATGGGTCTTTTACAGAAAGTCAGTAATGACATAAAGAAAAGGGGTCTAATAGCCACTGATTTCAATATAAATTTATCAAATGAAACCAGTGGCTCAATACAGGTTATGGACCTAATCCAAAATTTGGGTTCAAGGCAAACTTACTGAGTTCACCAAAAAAAATGAGAATAAAGAAACCTGTATCGAAAATATTCTAACAAATTATAAATTCGATGATGCAAGGAAACTATGTGTAGATTTAGGACTTCCAGACCATTGTGCTTTGTTTATTGAAATGACTAATACATATGAACAAAGTACTAGAAAAATGTACAGCAAAAGACATTTTACTGTTGAAAACTTAAAATTGGTATTCTCTAAATTAGAAGAGATGGAGCGGCAAGTCCAAGATGAGATTGCAATATCTGTACATTTTAACACATTTTTCGAAATTTTTTTACATATATTTAATGAAATGTTTTCGATTAGAGTGTGGCAGACAAAAGTATCTAATAAGCTTAATTGGATCACTGCTAGAATAAAAATATCCTGTGAAAAAGAAGCCAACTGCACAAGAAACTGAAATACAACAAAGACCCTGTTTTCACTATGTTAAACAGAACAAAAGCATTTTAAAAGAGTAGTGAAAGCAGCAAAAGAAATGGTTAATAATAAATACATCCCTGCCCATGGAAGAAAATCAAAGGCAGTATAGTCCATCATAAAATAAGAACTCGGGATTGGAAGTGACAGCAAAGATATTTCCAAAATTATGGTGGGGAGAAAAATTGTAACAAACCCGGTTCAGATGTCAGTGTCAGTCAACACGTTTTTTTATAAATGTATATAAATCAGATGTAAATATTGATGTTATGCAGAGAAAGAACATTTAAGACACAAGACAGAAGACTACTTTAACAAATTTGAGAAAATTTAAGTTAAAGATGTAGAGAAAACTATATTATAGCTAAAAAAACAAAAATTCTGCTGGGTGGTCTGGCATACCAACCAAAGTAGTTAAAGCAGCTGCCAGGATAATAGTTCAATAGCTAATAAATCAGTCAAAGAAGCTCACTTTCCTGATGTCCTAAAGTATGTGGAGGTAAAACCTTTGTTTAAAAAAAGCTCAAGAGAAGATAGGGGGACCTACCACCCGATTACTAATCTCCTGATTTTTTTTTTCAAAAATATTTCAATAAGTGGTGGTAAAAACGAATTTATAGAGAAATCAAACATATTTGCAGTTAATCAACATGGCTTTCAAAAAGGCAAGAGGACAATAGAGGCCATTAATGAGTTTGTGGAAATAAACAGTTCTGCCTTAAACAACTCAAGAAAAGATGCAGGGGCACCCTGTGATCTCACAAAAACAATTGATTGTGTAACCCATCACTTGCTCCTGTATATAATGGAAAGATAGGGAATAGGGGTTGTGCTTTAGAATGGTTTAGGTGTTACTTCATGAACAGAAAACAAAGGGTGGTTATATCATAAAGTAAGGGAAATTCCTTCTCTGATTCGATGATTATTTCACAAAGAATTCCACAAGTCTCAATTCTGGGTCCAATTTTGTTTTTACTTTATAGCAATAATCAACCCCTGAATATAAATTCACATGCAGTTTTATTCACTGATGATACTTCTGCCCCTGTTGAAAGCAATGACCCCAAACAATTTTCTTCAACTGTCACAAAACTATTGGACAGTTTGGAAAACTGGTTCCAACTAAATGGGCTAAAATTGAATATTGGGAAAACACATTTGCTGCAGTATAAAACTAAAAACTCTAAGGTAAAAGAATTCCACATTAGTCATAGAAACCAAGAACTGAAAGAAGCAGACTGTGTTAAATTTTTAGGCATGCAATTGGACCAAAATCGATCCTGGTCTTCACACATAAAATGTCTAGCGAGTAAATTAAACAGCCTGACACTTGCAATGAAGATTATGTCATATTCAGCTATTATGGAGACAAAAAAATACTTTACCACAACTACTTTGAATCAGTTATAAGGTATGGCATTATTTTTTTGGGAGGCACAAAATCAATAGTTAGAAATATGTCTAAAGCAAAACCGAAATTATCCTGTCGCCACTGTTAAGAAATTTAAAAATATCGAGTGCTCCATATCAGTACATTTATGAACGGATTATCTTTGTATACAATAACCTCAAGTTATTCATAGACAATAACTTCAAACATCAATAGAGTATTAGGAGCAAGGAGAATTTCATGCTTGCCACTCATAGATTAAAGCTGTTTGCACAAACTCCAGCATACATGGGCATGAAAATTTACAACAGTCTAAAAAAGAAACAAATCCTCAGCATGGAGACTGTTAGTATAGAAATCTTATTATTCGTTACAAGAATTTCTTAATGATAATATGAATATCTGAGCAAGAAAGCAAGTGGCTAAAATGTATTAACTGCTATATGGTTTCTGTACAACTTGAAAATAGCCTTTTGCTCCCTGTCTTTTACCTCTACCACTTCCAGAATTTGAAGGAGAGTATTCCAGTCAACATTGTCAGAAGCTTTTCTGAGTCTACAAATGCTTTAAAAATAGGTTTGCCTTTTCTTAATCTATCTTCTAAGGTAAGTCATAGGGTCAGTATTGCCTCACGTGTTCCTACATTTCTACACAATCCCCTGATCCTCCCCGAGATCAGCTTCTACCAGTTTTTCCACTCATCTGTAAAGAATTCGTGCTAGTATTTTGCAACTATGACTTATTAAACAGATAGTTCACGAATTTTCACACCTGTCAGCACCTGCTTTCTTTGGAATTGTAATTATTATAGTCTTCTTGAAGTCTGAGGGTATTTCGCCCGTCTCATACATCCTGCTCACCAGGTAGAAGAGTTATTTTGATGGGGTTATAAAGTGATTCAAATATTTTACATTGACTGTGACAAGCTAGTCAGTTACTTAGGAGTTCCACAGAGGTCAACAACTTAACTAAGCATTCAGATTCCATGTGCAACAATATTAATGTGCCACCTCTGGAGAGTGGTGAGTATGAAGGACTTCATCTTTGATATTGATCTTATGTAAATTACACAGCCACAAACTGACTACACCACAGGCTAACTTACACAATTGATGACACTTGCACTAGGATAGATTGAGGAAGCAGAAGAGGCATGACAGAGGAGGCAGGGAGAAAAGACAGCATGAGGCAAAACAATTAATGAAGAAAATCGCTGAATATATGAATGAGTTTGGGGACAAATTACAGAAATATGCAAACTTAGTGCAGAGGCAAAAAAAGATGAATTTCTTAACCAAATAGAGGCAACAGGGGCTAAGAAAATTGCTCTTATTGCTGACAATCATGAAAAACTAGCGAGGTCCAGGGCAAAAAAGAGACCTAAAATCTTGGCATAGGGGCAAAATGCAGTAGTGGTGAACACCGGAAGTGATACCAAAGTGGTCAATTGTTTAGCTCATGTTGAGCAAGCATTGAGAACAGTAATGTCAAGAACTTGTGCTGTGGAGTTGATATGCAGGTATTCAAGCCACTTGGTATGGACAGTGCTGACAGGTTGTGCAGACAGCTGTAGTAGATAAGCGACATCATGTGCCCAGTCCAGTGCACACCCACATGATCTCATTGTGCCAATGAAGGAGATTACACCTGACAATTTTTTTTGATAATTCAGGTAGATGTGAGAACCACAGAAAACATGAGCTTTCCCACGATGTGGAATAAATCTATATGACAGACTCAGTGAGATGCACAAGTGTGAAGGATGAACCCACATTCGACCACAGCATTTTCTTTCTGTATTGAAATTTCAAAATTTTAAAGAAAACTCTAACACACTCCATCCAAAGATTTGGATAGGACAGTTGAGCTGCTCAATACCATATTAATGGCCCCTCAGTGCAAAGCTGAAATTCATACATGTATATATGGATGGAAAGACCACAGAAAGAATGTAAGATGTTGCAGAAAATTCCAGCACCTTCAAGGAGGTCAGGCAGACAATTCTCACTAACTATTGGTCACAAGAAATACAGGATATGGCAAAGCAAGAAATCATAATGTAGACTGAACTCAAATCATCAGGATACAATGGACCAATAAAGATGTTTGAAATTTTATTAAAGAGGAATCAGTTCTTGAATGTGCCGTGTAGCCCAGCGAAGGTAATGAAAGGCGGCAAGTTCTTCTGGCCAATCCTCTCCCACTGGAAGGACCATCAGGCCCTCCCCCTTTCATTTTTTTCTTTCTTTATCATGCAAATTTTGTCAGAATCATTATGTTAAAATTTCTTTTCCTTTATTAATATAAAATGTGAAGGATGATTAGTGGTGACTGACTGCACTGTTCCTGCATGACTTGGGAGTCCATAATGGAATGAAACTCTTTTCTCTATACTGTTTTTCGATTGATGGACGTGACTGCTGCATTTAAGGTGAGAGGCAGCAGCCAATGAGTGTGTGTGCATGCCACAGATAGATACACAGTGGGCATCGGTAGTAGAAGAGCCACTCTCTCTGCTCATGTGTATGATGGATGTAATGGTAGATACATTTTTGGGAGTTTTTGTTGGAGAGTAGAGGCTTGACACTCACTGCTTTGCTATAGCGGAAGTAAGTCATTTTATCTTGTCCATATCTATGGAGAGTTTTCTCTTCCCACCATCTGGCCGAAACTTAATTTTTTTCTCGGCCACAGCCGGCCGGAGTGGTGTCCTTAGGTTAGCTAGGTTTAAGTAGTTCTAAGTTCTAGGGGACTGATGACCTCAGATGTTAAGTCTCATAGTGCTCAGAGCCATTTGAATCTAAGCAATCTACTGATCGGAGATCATCTGCTGGCATGTAACACAGCAGCCTACTTTACTGCATTGGCATCATCCTCACACAGCTGACAACTTCACACTGTATGACTGCTGCACTGGTAAAGTTTTGCTGCTTTAGCAAGTAGGGCAATTATAAGCCATTAACCTGCTCTCTCATTGCGGTACTGTTTATGCAGTGGCTGCACTGAGATTCTTTATTGCGTGCTCACCTAATCTTCCACACGTGTGATCAACTACTTGGACATAATAGGCAAATCTGTATGTTATGATTAGCAGTGTGCCACTCACCATAGGTTGGAAACCAACACTTATTTTCAATTTAAAATTTTCGTTTTGATGCGAGGGGTGGGCGGAGGGTGGGGGGGTGGGGGGGGGGGGGGAGTCCACAGCCTCAATGTGTTTTGTGAATTAAAACATGGTACAAGTAGCTTGTATCATTACTATTACTGTTATTATTATTATTATTACTATTAATATTATTATTATCTATTTGATTAACTAGTTTCAATCTGTAGTCATTTTTAAGCACATACCTTAAGCTTACACGTCCATTTTACATTACAGGTAATATATCACTGGTACATATCTGCCACATACACACAGAAGCAAGATGTATTCCCGTCAACATGTACCAATGATATATTATAATGTAAAATGATGATGGAAGCTTGATTTGATTTGATTTTAGCAGGGAAGCTAAAACAGCTTTGGTCTAAACCACTACTGCCCGCATCAAAACCAAGTTCATTGTGCGGTATTGCTCCCTGTATATCTAGTAAAGCCAATCAGTGCCCTTAAATATTGCAAGGAGTCCCTTTAACAGTTTTTTGTTAGATACAATTTCTTCAGGTCTAGTTGTCTGTGTTTCTTGCTCTCCAGTGCCTTGCGTTCGAAGATTAGGCATGATGCAGTTTCTTCACTCTTGTCACAGATCCTACATTCAGGGTCTTCTTCTATTATACCCATTGTATGTAGGTGTTTTTTGAAGTTCCCATGGCCGGTCATCAGTCCAACCATGAGTTTAATCTCTTTCCTGTTCAGGCCCACGATTACACGGCTTCTTTTAAAACTTGGCTTCGGCATCATTAACTTACCATGTTTTTGTTTATAGACCTTGGTCCGTTATTCTACATGCTGTCTTCTAAGCCAGTTCCACAGTTCTAGTTTGATCATAGCCTTGGTGATTGTCAGGACAGGTTCTGGTCCAATGAAGGGAATCTATGCCCCCATCCTGGCCAATCTGTCAGCTTGTTCATTGCCACCGATCCCTGAGTGGCCACGGACCCACACTAGGTTTACCCTATTGCTTCCCTCTAACTCCACCGGAGCCATGTGACATTCTGCAGCAATCTTAGATCTTGTTGCAGGGGCTGCCAAAGTGTTCAGGGCTGCCTGGCTGTCTGAATAAATGTAGATGCTATGGTCCTTGTAGCATCTACTCATATTCTCCTCCACACGTGCCCTGATTGCAGTAATTTCAGCTTGGAGTACCAATGCCAGTTTTCCTAAAGAGATGATGCCTTCCAGTCTTGGCTGAACCACATACATCTTTATTACTTTACTTTATTACTATATCTTCGTCATTTACCAGCCATGGCTGGACAGACTGCGTCACAAATACAATGTTTATCAACTAACATTTATACAACACCATATACAAAATTTATATTACAAATAAAAGAAAATATTTATGCAGTGCACAAAAACACATAGAACATAGAGAAAATGAAATATAACTAAACAGGAAAGTAAAACTTCATAGCACCAAATGAAAATACCATAAAGCAAAATGTTTACAAAACCATGTGGGTCACACATATAAAGTTTCGTTTTGGCAAAATATGTACTTTAAGTAAAACACAAAATTAAATGTGCAGTTAACTGAGAACATAAAAAGAAGATTAAATTTAGGCAAAATTATATATAAAACATAACAACAATTATTATTTTGTCCATTCACTAGAACCACTGTTGAAAAACTCTTCCAAGGAATATAGTGGTTGTTGTTTCAAGTCCTGAGCAATTTTTTTCCGAAATAATTCAGATGGCAGGGATTTCACTTATAGAGGCAGTTGATTGTACATTTTTATGGCAACTGTTGGAAACCTGTCTTGTGTGCTTGATAGGCGACACCTTGGCACTTCAATGATCCTCTTACAGCGAGTGTCATGATTATGTATTTCTTGTCTTATGCTAAAATTCCTTTGATTTTCTTTTATATAAATGAGGCAGAAAAACACAGACTGGCTGAAAACAGTCATTATGCCTAGCCTGGTGAAAACAGACTTACAGTGGTCCAGTCTTTTGCTAGAGGATATGATCCTGATGATTTTTTTTTTGTAATAGCAACACATCTTTGCAGCCTGAGGAGTGTTCCCACAACAACAGTAAATAGCTAATGTGGCTGTGGAAGAGTGAATGGTAGACTATTGTGAGAAACTGGTCAGTTATTACCCTCTTCAGCTTCCTCAGGAGGTATATCACATGAGAAAGTTTGGTGCATACATATGCAGTGTGATCATTCATGGAGAGTTCGCTGTCAATCATGAAGCCCAGTAGTCTGACAGTCTCCATGTTTTCTTGCTCTTCAATGTTGGTCAGACTACATATCAAATGTTGGGTTTTTTCTTCATTGATCTTCATTTTATGTATGATGAACCATTCTTTTATTTCTACAAACATCAAATTTGATGCACCAAGAGCTTCTGCGGCTGTATGTCCTTTGGCAATAAGGGTAGTGTCATCTGCAAACTGCAACATTTGACTATTTACAGCTCATATCATTGGCATATATGAGGAATAGGAGAGGTCCTGAGACTGATGCTTGGGGCACTCCATGTTCCAGTTTTTGTTCAAGAGAAGTTGCTCTGTGCACTGATACTACCTGCTTTCAGTTTTCCAGATAAGATTGGAGTGTTGATAGAACAACACCTCCAATACCATAGCATCTTAACTTGGCTATTAGTGTTGTGTGTGAGATGCAGTCAAAGGCTTTTCTGACGTCGCAGAGTGTCAGTGCCACACTCTCTCTCTTCAAAACTCTGTCGAATCATTTTTAATAAGTCCAGTGTGGTTGTCACTGTTGATCTCCCTTTGCAGAATCCGTGCTGTGTGTTTTGGAATAAGTTGTTTTCCTCAAAGTAATTCAGTAACTGGCAGCGCATCACAGACTCGGTAACTTTGGCTGGTACTGGTACCACTGAGATTGGTCTGAAGCTGGACACTTCACATGGATCCCCCTTCTTATATATTGGTACTGTGCGTGCCAGTTTAAGGAAGTCTGGGAAGACACCAGAAGATAGACATTTGTTTATTACTATGGCTAGTGGCTGAGCTAATTCTGCAATAATTTTCTTTAGCAGTGTGCAGGACATGCCATAGATGTCTACACTTTCTGAGTGTTTGTAGGAGTTTACAGTTTTTATCATGTCTTCAGGGTGTACTTCCTTCCAGTTTTGAATACTGCAACTATCTGTATTTCTTATGTTTGCAGTCGGATCTAGGTCAGAGTGTGGTATTTCACTCACTGTCTTTTCCACTATTCTGACAAAATATTCATTGCAGTCATCAGGGCTACATGAATTTAAACAGGAGGTAGTCTTCTTTCTGTTCTCATTTACAAGATTCCAGGCAGCTTTACAAGGATTTTGGGCCACTTTAATGTACATATCAATATATTTCTTTTTTGCTTCCTCTACTGCCTTCCTATAAGCTTTTTTGGCTTTTAGGTAGTTGTGGTGATGTAATTATTTAGCTGAATGTCTAAAGCTGATTTCATTCGGTCCTTGCACATTGTTACAGTACACTTCAATTTATTGAGCTCAGGTGTGTACCATTGTTTCACATTGATAACTTTCTGCCTGCCTTGTGATTTGTCCACATGATCCTTCACTGGTCTTACCAGAAACATGTCATCAAATATTGCTTTTAAGGTTTGGAACAGACATAAGAAAGAATCACTGCCTACTAACTCTGCAATTTTCTGCTGCCAGTTTACGCAATAGAGAACTGCTTTGAGATCATTTAGTCTCTCTCTTTTAACAAATCTTCTTTTGAATGTGTAGTTTGAATGCCATGGGCCTATCTGCAGTTTGCTCCTCATACTGGTTTCCATTACTAGCGCACAGTGATCTGCTATCATAGGTTCAACTACACTGAGTTTATAATCCCAGATGTTGAAGTTAGTGATTATGGTGTCCAGGCATGCACCACCCCTTGTCGGGAGCTTATTTGCAATAAACAACCCATAACTGGTAATTAATCTCATAAAGACCCTCTCTCTGGCATCTCCATCTCCCCAGTGCCTTGGTCTGATTTCGATGCATCAGTGAACCAGCTACTGCCCTCTGTATGGTGTCGAACTGTTTTTTCCCACTGTATCCTGCTTCCAGTTATTATGTTGTAAGGCTTGTTGAAGCAGTTGAGAGTTACTATATAGTCAACCAGCATTTCCCCAGTCATTCCTATATTTACCTCACTCACCATTTTAGTGTGTGATTCTGGATATCCCAATGAGATCCAGTTTTTACCAGTTTTGAATCTGTAAGCACCAGCTGCTGCCTTCATCTTGACCCAAAGGTATAGTGGAGGCATGTCCAGCATGGCTTCCATCCCAGCCGTTGGTGTGCTGCTAATTCTGCCTGTTATGGCTAAGCAGGCCAGCCTCTGCACCTTAGCAAGCTCCTTAGCTGCAACCTGCTGTTCTACCTTCTTCCACCACACTACTGCCCCGTAGGAGATCCTAGGTCTAACCACCATGGTGTATATCCAGTGACATACCTCTGGGGCTTAGTCCCCACTTTTTGCTATAAGCCCTTCTTTTATTCACTAGAGTGCCTTTCGCATTGGAGCAGATACTCTTAATGTAGGAGTACCATGTTAGTTTCTCATCTAAGGTTACCCCTAGATATTTCACTATCGCCTTCACAGGTAGAGTTTCATCGAAGAGCTTTAGATTCCAACTTGAGTGTTGGAAATGCTTCTTCATGAATGATACAACAACAGTCTTCTTAGGATTACCCTTAGATCCTGTTTAATGCACCAGTCTTGCACATTGTCCAATGCATCTTGTGCCACATTCCTAACTGTGTCAGTAAATTTGCCAAGTATTTCCACGGCAAGGTCATCTGCATATCCTTGGCAAAAGCACTGTTTGGAATTTACTGCCTCAATGAGTTTGTTCACCACTAGATTCCACAGTAATGGGGACAAAACTTCTCTTGTGGACAATCTCTAGTGGTGTTAATTACCATTTTTTCATTCATCACGGTGGCCTCTCCCTTCCTTCCACTAAGCATGGGCCTAGTTCAGCTACATACAAGATGTTACAAAAAGGTATGGCCAAACTTTCAGGAAACATTCCTCACACACAAATAAAGAAAAGATGTTATGTGGACATGTGTCCGGAAACGCTTAATTTCCATGTTAGAGCTCATTTTAGTTTCGTCAGTATGTACTGTACTTCCTCAATTCACCACCAGTTGGCCCAATTGAAGGAAGGTAATGTTGACTTAGGTGCTTGTGTTGACATGCGACTCATTGCTCTACAGTACTAGCATCAAGCACATCAGCACGTAGCATCAACAGGTTAGTGCTCATCACGAACGTGGATTTGCAGTTAGTGCAATGTTTACAAATGCGGAGTTGGCAGATGCCCAGGGGGCAATAGCCATGACGCGGTACGTTTGTATCGAGACATTTCCAGAACGAAGGTGTCCGGATAGGGAAAACCTAGAACGACGAGGACACCTGCAATGGGCGAGGCAATTCTTCGTGCAGTTGACGATAACCCTAATGTCAGCGTCAGAGATGTTGCTGCTGTACAAGGTAACATTGACCACGTCACTGTATGGAGAGTGCTTCGGGAGAACCAGTTGTATCTGTACCATGTACAGCGTGTGCAGGCACTATCAGCAGCTGATTGGCCTCCACGGGTACACTTCTGCGAATGGTTCATCCAACAATGTGTCAATCCTCATTTCAGGGCAAATGTTCTCTTTATGGATGAGGCTTCATTCCAACGTGATCAAATTGTAAATTTTCGCAATCAACATGTGTGGGCTGACGAGAATCCGCACGCAATTGTGCAATCACGTCATCAACACAGATTTTCTGTGAACGTTTGCATAGGCATTGTTGGTGATGTCTTGATTGGGCCCCATGTTCTTCCACCTACCCTCAATGGAGCACATTATCATGATTTCATACGGGATACTCTACCTGTGCTGCTAGAACATGTGCCTTTATAAGTACGACACAACATGTGGTTCGTACATGATGGAGCTCCTGCACATTTCAGTCGAAGTGTTCGTACGCTTCTCAACAACAGATTCGGTGACCGATGGATTGGTAGAGGCGGACCAATTCCATGGCCTCCACGCTCTCCTGACCTCAACCCTCTTGACTTTCATTTATGGTTGCATTTGAAAGCTCTTGTCTACGCAACCCCGGTACCAAATGTAGAGACTCTTCGTGCTCGTATTGTGGACATCTGTGATACAATACGCCATTCTCCAGGGCTGCATCAGCGCATCAGGGATTCCATGCAACAGAGGGTGGATGCATGTATCCTCGCTAACAGAGGACATTTTGAACATTTCCTGTAACAAAGTGTTTGAAGTCATGCTGGTACGTTCTGTTGCTGTGTGCTTCCATTCCATGATTAATGTGATTTGAAGAGAAGTAATAAAATGAGCTCTAACATAGAAAGTAAGCGTTTCCAGACACATGTCCACATAACATCTTTTCTTTCTTTGTGTGTGAGGAATGTTTCCTGAAAGTTTGGGCGTACCTTTTTGTAACATCCTGTATAATTGTCCCTAGGTCATGCACCTCTGCTGCACTAACCATGGAACTGAACGTTGTGTTACTAAAGGCCCCATCAATGTCCAGGAAGATGCAGAGGGCTATTTTATGAAAGTGAAGTGCTTTCTCCACCCTCCCAGTGAGTTGATGGAGAGCTGTCTCACATGATTTACCTGGTTGATATGTGTGTTGGTTTGAATGTAGAGAAGCCCTAGTTAGTCTCCTCTCCCCAACAGTATATTAACCAGTTTTTCCAATGTTTTAAGAATGAAGGAGGACAGACTGATTGGTCTCATATCCTTGGTCTTAGTATCATCAATTCTCCCTGGCTTTGGAATAAAGACAACCTTCACTGCCCTCCAGGCATTGGGAATGATTCCTGTTGCTAGGCTAACCCTGAATACTCTGCATAGGACTCTTATGGAATTCTCTCCTGCCTGTTGCAGGAGAGCTGGAAAGATTCCACATGTGCCAGGTGACGTGAACTGTTGGGATGTTCTCACAACTCGTTGGATCTTATTGAAGTCGGCACACTCCTTAGCCAATTCCCAGTCCTCTCTTTGAGTATCTGAGAACCATTGTCTCTCAGGGATCCCATTCTGTCTATGTTATCTGCCAGAGCATATTGAGGAAAGTGAGTTTTGAGAAGCGGTTCCAGCATCTCATGTGCTGTCTTTGTATATCCCCCATCCTCCCTCGACAAGCCTCCTGGATTAGTTGGTACTCTAGTGAGAATTCTGTGACATCTGGCTTGAGCAGCCGTGCCATCCACTTCCTCACAGAATGCCTTCTGGGGTGTCTACTTTGCTTGTCTAATTGCATAGTTGTAGTTGACAAGGGCCTCACGGTATTTTGTCTTTTACATTACAATACGTTGCGTTACAATATTTTTCCTTTACGTCTCACAAGATTAAACAGTCTTCATACCTGTTTTCTTTGCATTTCCAAGTTATTGTTCCACCAAGGCACACTCATATTTGTGCACTTCTTGGTGATTGCACAGTTGTCCTGGTATGAGGTCACTATGGCAGATTCCTCAAACACTACTGGATTCCTCATCTTGGTTATAACTTCTGATAAACTTAAGCCAAGGTCCCTCCTATATGTCTCCCAGTCTCTTTTCCTGGGATTCCTATAGACCATGGTCTGTCTGATTTCCATTTCGACCTTGAATTTAATATACATATGGTCTGATGAGGATGCCGCTAATGCCACATGTCATTGTTTGACATAGCTGCCCACCATCACGGAACCAAAGGTTATGTCAATTACTCCTTCCCTTCTGTTATTCCTGAATGTAGGTTAATCACCCCTATTCATGACCTCCAAGTTATTGCACAAGAGAAATTCAAGAAGGTGATTACTTCTACTGTTGGTGTTTTTGCTGGCCACACTAAGTGTGGTTGGTCACCTTGCCGATGGCAAGCTTCTGTTGGTCTCCTTACCTCCAATGGAGGAAGAGAGCTGTCTTCATAAGGAAGGTATTCTGAGGCCACAACAATTTATCTCATGCTACCTTCCTCGCATTGCTGCTTCCTGATGGTCACCAGGACGCTGGAGCAGAAATCCATCATTGGCATTAAAAAAATTCCATTTCTCGCATAGATGCATGTTTTGGAGTTTTTTTAATTTCTAGCATAAATCAGCTTACCTCCAGTGCCACCGAGGCCCAATACGTCCCCTTTATATAAGTAGGGTTCTTATATCAGGGCCATGTCCACTTCCTGTCTCTCCAGACAACGGCTCAGGGCAGCAGTGGCCCCTTTACTGTACTGCAGATTAATCTGCAGCAACTCCAGTCTCCATCTGGTTGCCATCATTGCCTTTGAGATCTTTCATTACGCTGACAGCGACCTGTAAGAAACATAAAAACAATTTTAGTTCTTGCTCTCGCATCACCTTCAGGGACTTCTCTCCGACCTCCACCACCACGGTTCGTCCTTCTGGTACAGCCCTCTGGTTGATTACTCTCCAATCCTGTGTCGAGACTTTTGGATTCTGGGCCCCTATTTTCTCAAACAGAGTCTTTGGAGAGATATCCTTAAGGATCTTTGGTACCCATATTGACACCTTTGTGGTCTTAAGAAGCTCAGCTGCCATCTTGACTAGCAGCTTCACATCCTCCCATGGGGAATATCATAGGCACCTTGTCCTTGAGCCATTCCACCGTATGCATCCCCTTGCAGACAAAAATGAGGACACTGTGATCTAGATAGACCCTCCTGAAATTGGGTCCTGGGCCAGTCTTGCTCCTCCTGCAGCGAGGTGATGCCCACCAGTGGATAGCCTTCCTGGATAATTGCCATCTTAAAAACCAAGACTGCAGTACTATAGGTCTATTTCCATATTATTTCTTGCCTTGGCTTTTTCTGGGCTCACTTATCCTGAGAGGAGGGAGTCTTACATTCCTCACTTACCTGCTTGTTACCTGTCTTTGACGTTGTAGGGGTCTGTGTGTCCCCTTCAACCTGAGACAGTTTTTTCTTGGGGGTCTTGGGCTCAAGCCATTTTATTTCCCTCCACTTATGTTTGGAAAGACATTCTTTTCCTTTCTTTTGTTTCTGTTCACTGAAAAGTTACCTCCTCTGGGTCCCAGATAAGGCTTCAGTCTTGATCTGGTCCTACTTCCCAGTTACAGTTCCCACTTCTTGCTCTGGTCTAGACCCAGATTCAGTAGTGTTAGTTCATTCCATCAGTTGTGACCCCAACAATTGGGCGTCTGAGGTCTCAGTTTGCCCCTCAGTTTGTTTTAATTTATTTTCATCTGTCATATCCATCTTGGTCCCATGAGATTTATGGATCTACATGGTCCACACCATGGCAACCTCAAGTTGTGTAAGGCCACTTACTCTGGGAAATCGTCCAGTATACCTGAGGCTCCATTTGCAACACATCTTCCCATGTGCCACGCACCTCTCGGCATGGATCGCTTCACACCTTGCGTTGGGGAAGAGAATTAGGTAAGGACTAGGAGTGGATAAGGAAAACAGGACGTTGTGGGACACTCATAGTATGATCCATCAGCTAAGGCCTTTTCGTCAGTAGGTCCTCTACCTTCGGCATAGCCTTCAGCTTCCTGCAGATACGCAAGCCTCTCCACCTGCATGGACAGTGCTTCGTCAATGTGCAGCCCAGAGCGGGAGCTGGAAGCTTAAGATATGTGCTTGATAATGACCAAAGGTCGAAATTGGCCAATCACATAGATAATAAAAAATAATAACACAGCCTACCTGGATGAAGTTTTCATTCACAAAACTTATTTTCAAGATAGGATACCCATTATTATTCCTAGTCATCCAACCACATATGACACTGAAATTGTACACACTATAAGCATCTGTCATTCAGTATTGTATACCTTTACCTAAGTCATGACCTAGATTAGATTCAATAAATCTAGCTGTGATGTTGTAAAGCATCAAAGACTCACTTCCCTTATCATGCCACTTATTTTGCTGGAGTTATCAAGTGATTCAAATATTTCACATTGACTATGTCAAGCTAGTCAGCTCATTAGGTCTCACACAAAGGTCAACAATTTAACAAAGTGTTCTGACTGCATGCGCAACAGTATCAATGTGCCACACACTACTGATTTTTCTTATTTATTTCATGTGTGCTCATTAATTTAATATAATCCCAAAGTAAACTGTTGGGGAAGGGGAGGGGGCAGATAGAATTTGTATGTCATATATTAAAATGATGGTTTTTTGGTTAGGTCAGATAAAAATGAAACAGTTTGATTCCTCTAAGTATGATACTTGTCTTATACTTTATAAAAAATCCTTTTGTCTTCTTTTGAAATGTATAAGTGATTTTATGTTTTTTGTAAAATCTGTGCTTACATTATGTAAAGAAACTTGAGAACTTTTCACCATTTATTTGTACTTAGTTCTAGTAACTGCTGGAATTCAATCCTTGTTTAAAGCCTTTTACTGCCATGAACAATTTTTCCTTTCAAACATTTGTTTAAATCTGCTGAAAAAATGAAACTAGAGGAAGGGACATGTTGAGGGAAATTTGAACACTGAAATGAACACAAAGAAGAAACTCAAAGAGAATGTGGTGAAGGACACCATTACCTTGAATTACAAATGGGCCAGAAAGAGGATGAGTAAATGACAGAAACTTTTATACTGATACTAATAATTATGACATTATTGTTATTAGAATCAGCATACAACTATGGTTAATAACGAAGAAGAAAAGTTTTGGAGACAGGGATTAATGACAAAATTTTATAATCTCTATATTTTATTTGTACTAATTTAGGTGAATATAAATGAACACTAATGCATGAACAGTGGCGTGAAAAATGAAAAAATCGTAATAATCTTTTTTTAAAATGCAAGATAACTTTGCTATACTTTATTATCTTCCCTGCATGTAAGTTAGGAAAAGTCATGTTTAAACTTCATATGAGTATGATCTATAGTAGCACAAAGATTAGTAATATCTTTGTTTACTATATAAGTATATCATTATACCACTATCAAGATAATGAAAGTGAAACAGTCAACAATTTATATGGTCAAATATCGCCAGTTTACACTATTCATACAAAAAACTGTTTAAAATCTTGAAAACTAGAATCAAAGAAAAAGTCCATGGGATAAGCAATGCTATTACAATATATTTATGTTCCATAGCCTCACACAACCCCATACATAATTCTGAATAGTAATGTGTGTGTGAGGAGGGGAGCAGGGATGCATTGAAAAAAATCTATTTTTTTATGATATCTGTGCAATAGCAGACAATAACATAGCTTTGTTGTATCACTCTCTCGATAGCATTTTATTATAATTACATTTCTCCGCATTGGCAAAATTTATTTTCTCTTGTTTTCAGGTCCATTTTGATGTTGGACAGATATTTTTTAGAATTTCATTTATAATTATTATTTTGGAAATTCATTTCTTCATATGTATATTTTTTTTCTGAAAACATTAGTTATCCGATGTGATCGTTGATGGTGGATAGTGGCGTGGACAAATCTAGGGATATGACACCATTGCATTTACAAAATTGTACAAATTCAGTGATGTACGTATAATGTTTATATTCAACAGTGTTTTGATTTTGATTCTGTGAAGTTGAAAAAGAGTTTCATTCAAGAGTATTTCTTATTTATCCGAATGTATTATTACAAAAGTGAACAGAACTTGATTACTAACAGTACTGTTGCATCAATCATCAGTTTCAGAAAAGAATTTTGTACATGAAACAAATGAAGACCTTGGCCTCTTATGGAGAGCAGACCCCAGTATCTTAAAAGATAACAAGCAGAGCTAATTTCTAGAAATCAAGAAAATGAAGATTCCATGTTCCATAAAGTGAACAATATAAATTTCTGCGTTTGTTTCTCTATGCATAAATGTTGAAAAAATAACTTTTGCTAGTTAATTATCATCATTTTTATTTTATTTTTCTATTTTTCTGTTAGGACCATTTATGGATGGTGACTTTTTAAAACTTGGTAGTTGCTGCTGAACTTTTATGTTCACTTTAGGTAGAAGAGTTTCACATGGTCCCATTATCAAAATTGACAATCGTGTATCCCACACAGGTTATGACAGATGACTTTCTGAATGAGCTCACAAAATTTTTTAAAGGGTTTGCTGCAAATTCTTTAGCACTCCATGTAGATATCACAGGCAAACAGCTGGATGCAACATCCATAGCAGTGTTGAAGTAAGCATAGAAAATGTAGGTTTGTCATGGGATTTATTAGTTTATGTGCCACCAGACAGAGCACCAGCCATGCTGGAAAATAAACCAGGGTTTGTAGAGTAATGGAATAGGAAAATAAAAAAGCTTTCAATACCCAATGCCCACTGATCTGCAGCTTGAAGTAACTGACATACAACACAAAACAGCATATAAACATGTTCTAGATTTCTCCAAGCATTTCACTCAGGATTGATTCTCTTGTTTACACAAGTCTCCACACAGCTCTCCATCCTATTCCCTATGACAATGGAAGGTATTATAGTGCTCAGTACTTGCAGACCTGGACTCACCATCTGCTTGTGGAGCACATTTGCTGTGAAGCCCTGCTTTAGTACATAGCCTTAATTTCCAAGCAGAACATGAAAGTCTCATCTTTGTTCCTGGAATAGTGCAGTGGTGTTAAACACCTAGCAATCTCTCTCTAGTCTTCATTGTAAGGCAGCAGTAAAAAAGACTCACCACAACTCTTTTTTCAGCATATCATACAATTTAAAAGCCAGACCTACAGGTCTAGACCAGCTAAGGCCTGTATGTTAACTGAAGATTAAAGCTGTTTATAATTTCTGCACATAATATGTCTATTGTTGCATGCTTGCTGTACACACACTCATAAAATTTTGAAACTGCCATGCCTCTCACCACAGCCTTCTACTATTGTTTCACATCATCTTGTTCAGGGAAGATACATGCCTAAACTGTGAAAATTACCGTAAGTTGCATGGCAAGCAAGTTTCCTTCATTATTATACCTGCTGTAATGTTAGATATTCTAAATGAATATCTCGGTGATTTGAATTATGAACCACTTTCCAACTATCCTCAGCAAGCAATAACAGCATGTGCCGTTTAAGGCTTTCCCATTGTGTTGAGTAATTTTCAAGTGCTCCACTTTATAGGGTTCCATACCTCAATCAGTAAAAACGGAATGCTGATAGGATCACATTGTTGTCCGTTCATCCGTCTGTCTGTCAGTCTGTATGTCTGGTCACCCGTCTGCCTGTTAAAAAATCTTTCTCTCAGTAACAGGTTGATGTATCAAGTTGAACTTTATGTCACCGACTGATGTCTATGGTCCTCTGGCGGTGTAAAACATTCAAGCTTCCAAATCAATGCTATCAAAAGATAGAGCAATTTATGTTACATATTTTGATACTCGTAAACTCTCTCCAAAATAAAATCTATATGATACTTTTCGTTGTATTAGAATCATTAAATTTGGGAAGAAGTCAGATTTTCCATTGCAAGTAAAAACCCAAAAATTATTACTTTGTAATTATATCACATTAAAAATTGTTTCTTCTGTTATTTGTTATGTGAAGTGAAACTTGAAATTAAAACAATCACCGACCGCTGTGGCCGAACGGTTCTAGGTGCTTCAGTCTGGAACCGCGCAACCGCTACAGTTGCAGGTTCGGATACTGCCTGGGGCATGGATGTGTGTGATGTTCTTAGGTTATTCAAGTTTAAGTAGTTCTAAGATCTAGAGGACTGATCACCTAAGATTTTAAGTCCCATAGAGCTCAGAGCCATTTGAACCATTTTTAAAACAATCAGTAATTCTGCATTCAGGCACACTGGGTCACAATGGTAAAAATCAAACATCAGGCGATGAGTGACTTTATTACCAACATGACTTGTTTTGTAATTTATCCATCATCAAATATATAGGAACTCCATGTAGATATGGTGTTACAAATACAACTTTAAAGGCTCCTGGATATCTGATGATGGATAAATTACGAAACATGTCATATGAACAACTAAGTCATTCCTTGCCTGATATTTGACTTTTACCATTGTGATCCAGTCCCTGAAAGGGGAAATACTGATTATTATAGTCATTATCCGCCTCCTGCATGACTTTTTGTCAGATCTATAATATTGAACTCAAAACCTTCTTGAAAATATTAGAATTCCTGGGACCAATACCCTGGCAGTACCAGGCAAAAATATTAAAGATTCTCAATGCCTGATATGGATGAACTGTCTGTACACATAATTAACTTTGAAAGGAAACCTCAGTGTGTATGTCCTACTCGCACTTGGTCAATTTTTGTTGAATGGGCTTGCTCAACAGTAGTATATTTATGACAATTCTGGACCTAAGAATATATTTATTCAAAATTCTCAGATTTAAAAACAAGATTTTAGTTTTGCTGTTTTCTCCAATTAAAAATTTATTTATATCTGTGAACCAAATTTTCATTTATTTAAAAAATAAAAATATGATATTTCTTCTTTATAAATAACAGACAATCTTGTAGGTATGACAAACACAGTTATGAGTATTCACCCTGGATAATAATACCACTTCAGCTGTATTTGATACTTTATTACTATACTACTGCTGGTTCCATGGCACTAAAAGCTACGTCTTCTTGTGTTATATGATTAAAGCAGAAAACCTTGGAATCTTTTATCCCAGCATTTGTTGTCCATCAGAAAAAAACACTGCTAAAAGACGGTATGTCATGGATTAAACACTGCCAGATTCCAATATAGTGAATGGGTCCAAAACAAATTCTGCCCTAGTGATCACTTCTCGGATCTATATGGAACTGCATACAGGGTTTGTGGCCACATTCTCAGTCATACTCTTATGTTTTAATCATATATCACCTGAAGATGTGACTTTTAATGCCACGAAACTGGTAGTGGTAGAGTAATAATGCACCAAATACAGCTGAAGTGGTTATTAATACCAAAGACTTTATAAATAGTTTCTCCAAGATTGTGTTTATCTATACCCACAAAAGAAATTTTCATTTATTTAAAAAATAAAAACCTAATATATTTTCTCTTCGTAAACAAGCTCTCCAAGATCGTGTTTATCTATAAACATAACAGAAATAAGCTCTGTAAAACCTAGTCCATCTATATCATTTATCGAAATTTTAATTAAAACTCAAAGTTCCTTTCCATCATAAATGTTTTAATTTTTTGAAAAAGTTAAAAGTTAAATTTTTACAATATAAATCAAAACAACACAAATTGTACTCCAACGATGAGCTATTTTATAACTTAGCAAATTATTGTAAAGAAAAACATGGATTAAGTTATACTGATTTGGAAAATTTTTGTAATGAAAAAGGTTAATCAAATGTTACTAAACATGATCAAAAGGAATTTAGTAATTATTTTAATATGAAAGAAATGAAGAAGAGAGAATAAAGATGTAAAAATATAATATAACTTTGAACAATTACTAAAACAAGAAAATTAAAAAGGTTATTCCAAACTTAATAAAGAAACATAATACCTCTTATTCTAAAAACTGTTAGCAATATTAATAATAACGATTACTAATAGAATAAAAAATTTCAAAGGAACTTCATGAAATGTGTAGAACAAAAAATTTAAAAAAAATATTCCAGACATAGTAAACAACAATTAATCCCTCATATCAAAGCATCTGAAGACAATATTAATAGCAACTATGATGTACTGAATAAAAAATCTTTAAAAGAACGCCATTATATCATAAAACGATAAATTTAAAAAATATTCTAAGTGTAATAAACATTAATTAATGGATCTTATCAACAGATCTGAGGGTAATATCATTAATATCAATAATGAGAATAATTTTCGAAAACCTCTAGTAAATAAATATCAAGAAATTAAACAAAAACTATCAGAAAAATTTATCTGCTTTCAATTTTTAGAAAATGATGATTTTGTTAAACAACCTAAACAAATGAGTAGAAAACCTGATACTTTTAAATCTAGAATAATAACATGAGAAATAAATAATGTCAATAATATTATCAAACCACAAGACCTTCTTAATCAAATTAAAAAAGAAGTAATCAGTAATTGTATGAATATTTCAATACAAAGAAGAGTGGTTGACGCTAACAAGAAATTTTATACCCAATTTTGAAAGACAGGACGAAATACAAGAATCTCATTTTAAAAAAAGTGTGGGAGTCGCCAAAAGAATATCTGTGAATGCACAATGGGTTGTAGCATTATTCTGTGTCAATCAGCCCATGGACAATCTGCTTTACTCTTTGATTTTTATAAGTATTCTTTGTATTGAGTTAGGTTACCCAGTTGATTGGTGTTTGAGCTTGAGTAAATAAAAAGTTATTGCTTGACTACTAGGCTGCATCTCTTCAGTACACAGAGAAAAGTTGTAGTTGACCAAACAAGTAATGAAGGTTTCTTTAGAAGACTATTATCAAAAATCAACAAATAAACTATTGACTGAAATGGAAGACCTGCTGAGAACAAAACTCTGGTTGATCTTTATATGTATAAATAGTTTAGAATTAAGTGTTAACAGACACAGTCCAAATTCTGGTTTTTCTTATACCCATTTTCAAAAAGAAATTAAAAGCTTTTTTAATGTAAAAAAGGACATAAAAATGCATTGCTTATTCAATAAACTCAGCTTTATATCCAGCAAATTGATCATGTGGAAAAAGTTAAAAACTATAAAAGCAAGGATTAGAATTCGGTGAAATTTTTGAAAAAGACAAAATTAATTTTCGTATTCAGTTAACATATATGATAAAAGATTTATCTAGATTAATTAATTCAGAAGCAAGTAAACATGATGGAAAAATTTATCCTTGTGATAGATGTTTAAGATATTTTCAGTCATACGAAAAATTAGGCAGTCCTGAAAACGACTCCAAAGAACAAAAAGCAGTATAAATAAATATGCCTTAAAGGGAGTAAAAAATGAAATCTGAAAAATACAATAATTTATTATACATACATATTTTATTTTATGCAGGTATCAAATGTTTTTTAAGAGTTATTAATGCTTGTCAACCAAATCTTGAAAAATCTTATACTTATAAATATCTAAAACATATTCCATTTTGATTTAGTTATAACAGCGATTATAAAAATCCTGGTACGTATACTGGTAAATATCCAGCAAAAAAATTCGTTGAAATATTAAAACAAGAATTTAGTGAAAGTTAAAGAAGTATATGATCGAAATATTCCAATAATAAAGAAAAATGAAGAAAAAATAAATTTTAAAAATAAAAAAAAATTGCTTTATTTGTGAAAAGAAATTTTCTAAAGCAGAAAGAAAGTCAAAGTTAATTTCCATTTAAGAGGAAATTATCCAGAAAGCTTCCATGAAGAGTCTAATCTTAATTATCAAAATCCTAATTTTACTCCTATTTATATTCATTACACTTACAATGTAACAGATAATCAAGATATTTATGCTATTACAAATAATGAACAAAAATATATTTCGTTTGTAAAAAGGTTGAAGATGAATAAATATCAAGAGTTTTAGATATGTTTAAATTTATGGATTCAAGTATTGATGAATTACCTAACATCTTCCAAAAGATTAATTTAGAGAGAGAAAAATTATTTTAAAGGTGACAATTACATTTAATATTTAAAAAGGGTCTATCCCTACAAATATATGGATTCTGAAGTAAAATCACGGAAAACAAACTTACCTAAAGAAACAATGAATAAAGACTGAATAAAGAAAATATTTCTAATGAAGCGTATAATTGTGAGGAAACAGTTTGCAAAAAATTCGATGGTAAAAATGTAGGTGAATATACAAGAGTATATAATAAATCTTACATTTTCATTTTAATGGATATCATCGCTAATTTTAGAGATACTTGTATTATATCTAATAAACTGAATCCATCGTGGCATTTTACAGCACCTGGTTTATCTTGGTATCCTATGGTAAGAACGAAAAAAGGTAAATAAGATTTATTAAACGATTATGATATGGTTTGATTACTTGAAAATGGACTTTGAGACAGAATATCATGAGGTATTAGAAGATATGCTATATCTAATAATAAATATGTAAAAAATTATGAACCAGAAAAACAATGAAATTACATTGCATATTTAGATGAGAATAATTTATACGGTTGAACAATAAATGAACTTTTACCAATCGAAGCTTTCAGTTGGTTAGAACCAAAATATATTAATTCTAAAAAATAACAGACAATAAATGGTATATTTTAGAAGCTGATACACAAAAATTACATGATTTACACAAATATTTACCATTAACATCAGAAGGAGGAAACAAATTATTAACAAAATCAGATTAAAAGGGAAAATAATTTACATTATAGAAATCTTAAACAATATTTAAAATTCTGATTTAAATTAACAAAATTTCATAGAATCTTATCACATCAACAAACAGATTGGTTGAAAAATCAATTGATTTTAGTACAGGAAGGAGAAAAATGCTGTTAACGAAAAAGGTTTCTATAAGCTGAATAATTTAATATTTGGTAAACGATGTAAACTATTAGAAAAAATACTAAATAGCGAACAGATCCAAAAATATATACAAAATACACTTCAACGCCAAATTTTGAACATACTACTGTACTTTCAGATAATCAATTTGCAGTTCATTTGAAAAAAACAATAGTGAACTTCAATAAAACAATTTATATTGGAATGAGTGTTCTAGACATTTCAAAAATAATTATGTATGATTTTCACAGTAAAGATATCAAATCACAGGGTAATATTTATTCATGTCATATGGATACAGATTAGTTTATTTATGATACAAAAACTAAAGATTTTTATAAAAATGTTAAATAAATGAAAATCGAATTCTATACAAGTGATTATTCAAAAGATAATATTTATGGAATTCCACAAGTAAACAAAGAAGTAATAGGAAAACTGAAAGATGAAAATGGTGGAGAAATAATGTTATAACATGTCAGTTTAAGATCCTAAATGTGTGTTTAAAAGTCTGGTGATAAAGAAGAGAAAAAATCTAAAGGAGTTAAAAACCTGTTCTAAAATTTGAAATTAGTTTTAATGATTATAAAATCATTTAGAAAACAGAATAAAAAAATATATAGAAATGAATTTAATTAGATCATTTAAATTGTATACAGCTGAATATATTTAAATTGTTTTAAGTTCTGACCTCTTATATTTCAAGATGGAATTAATACATTACCATATACTATCTATGAATTAAACTCAATAAAATAATAGATGATTACATTGATTTATTACAAAAATTAAAGAGTTGCATAGAAGAATAACTAAAACAAATAATGACATAAAAATCAAACAATTTTTAATATTTTTTCAAGACATGCTAATTTTTAATGTGTCTTCAGGAATAGTTTAGAAATTAATTTACGACAAAAATTTTCGTCTTTTTCATGATAATTTTCTTTATATTTTTGATTATAGTTAGTGTTATGATTATATTTAGAAGAATTTTTGATTTATTTTTATAATTGTCATAAATAATTCCTTATTGCTTATTAAAAATTATTCCTTTTTAATAAGTTCCTTATATGTCTAGATTTATTTTCTTTGTATGCCATTTGTTTCTTCTTTATAGAATCAGTAAAACCCTTTTTAAAGTGGACTGTCATTTGTAACTGTTATTTCTGTAGGAATTACTTTTTATAGTTTGCACAATGGACAAATAATGTTATGTTCATTTTCCGTTTATAAAGAACCAATTTAATTGGAATTTAAAAAAATAAAAGTCTAGTTATTTTAGTATAGATAAGTCGAGTCTTTTTAGATCCAAGAAATAACAAATTCGTACATATCAACAAAGAATTTAAAGAAATACTAATGAAACGAATACTCCATCGTTTAAAGCAAAATATGTGGCTAAAATTTCAGAAAATAAAAAAATAGATAAAATGTCAAGCTTTTTTTAATGAAGATATTATTACTTCGCAAAATTCAAACCCCTCCAATTTGGAGGTTTCGAAAGGATATGAAAAAAACTATTTTCATCAGTGTAGGATGTCTTCAAACTTTAGGTGTAATATCTAAGAATTAAGAAGTAAATCAATTTAAGAAATGGGTTAGTCATGTTGTTTGTCCTCAATAAGAAATTATGGATAATAAAATTACAACAACTCTATGAATGTCAAATACGCCATTTTAAAGATATAAATAAATTTTATGATAGTTATATAAAAAAACAAGTGAAATATATTTTGGAACTCTCGAAATGTTAAGTGAAACAATGAAAAAATAACAAAGTACCACCTGTTGTTTCTCAATTAACTATGACAATTCAAAACCCACATTAGTCATTATAAGATTAAACGATAATAATTTTAATTATGATTATTATGTTATTCAAACATAGTTTAAAAGTGTTGAAAAACAATTAAATAATACCAGAAATAGACATCGAAATTGTGAAGAATTGTTAAGAATTAATTATGTACCAAATTCAGTAAATTTATATTAACAAATGAATGAAACTATCAAATTATTAGTTGTGAGTATAAAACGAAATTTTCAATAATTTTTTGTTATGTAAAACGTAAATCACATTAATAACGACTTTTATACACATCTAATAAACAAAATTCATTAAAACCAATTGATTCAATTACTTACAATTTTGAATTAAGAAATAATTTTTGTTAACCTTCATTGACATGTAACAGTATACTCTACCTTCTTTAATAAAACAATGCGCATATTGAAAAATGAAATATATACCTAACATGTTAAATTTTCAAATATCTAATTCTTTTTATATATAAGTTTTATACAAATTTTAAAAAAGGACATTACTTTTATTTTCCCAATTAATATAAGAATTATCAAAACTTAACCATTTAACATTTACTTTATTAACTTCGATATTTGAACTTATCTCAAAGAGGTAAACATCGGGAAATATCGTTTTCAATAGTATTTGTTGATAAAATTTTCCTTTTCTTTCGTCAACAATTAAATCTTTCAATTTATATGAGATTTGATTTGAATGAATAACATCTTCAACTTCAGTAATTTCTGTTGACAATCTGCTGATTTTCCCTTTTCTAAAATTATTTTCATTTACTTTTTCTTACATTATCACAAATTCTATATTTAGATTTAGAATCTAACAAATTTATTATATAAGTGGTTTTCAATATTTTTTCATTTTCTTTGTTTATATCTTTTGGTTTCCTTTTCACTTTGTTGAATGTTTTGTGTTCTTATATTCATCAACTAATTTCCTGTCTTGTTCAACCCATTTACATTTTCCCTGTAATTCAAACATGTTTCCACATTTTTCCTTTTAATGTTCTATTAAATCTTTCAACAACAGATGTACAAAACTCCCAAAATGTTAAATAAATACTAATATTATTTTTTATTTTTTAAATCCTTTATTATAAAATTCTTTACCATTATCTGTATGTAAATCTTTTGGTTCTCACGACTCTTAATATTTTTTCAGAAGAATCAACCATATCTTGAACTGAATTAGCCATCATCAGGTGAACTGACGGACTGAGCTCCTGTGAACGTGCCGGCACAGAGATCGGTACGCTATGGCTGCTCAGAGGGAACTGGGTTCGGTCGCAGCGGCAGCCTATTTAAATACCCTCCGCCCGCGGCGCGCTCCCTCCGCCGTCCGCGCCCCGCGCCACGGTCGCGCGGTGGAACAGATTGCGACGGCGACTGAGATGACGTTGGTGTGATTGCTCTGTCCGCCGTGGTCGTCACAACTATACGTTTGCTCGATTTACTCTTGATTAACCCAATCGCTGGTTCCCAAGCCTTGCTAAGATTATAGCCACAGTCACGGTTTATAAGGTCGTCATTGGTGCGAATTTCGATGGCCTCGCTAACAACGCTATCTCAGGGGAAAATCGCCCGCATTTTGAAGAAACACCGGGTCGGAACTGTGTTTTGTCCTCCGAATAAAACTCGTGCACTGGTGGGGAGCGCCAAAGATGACCTCGGTTTGAGGAAGGCCGGCGTGTACCAGATTCCGTGTCAATGTGGCAAGTCGTATATTGGTCATGCGATGCGTACCGTCGAGGATCGGTGTCGTGAACGCCAGAGGCACACTCGACTGATGTATCCGAGCAAGTCGGCGGTCGCTGAACATTGTTTGTCGGAAAATCACGCCATGGAGTATGACCGCACGAGGATTCTGGTACAGACGTCGAGATACTGGGACAGCGTTGTTAGAGAGGCCATCGAAATTCGCACCAATGACGACCTCATAAACCGTAACTGTGTCTAACATGCCTCTGCAATGCCTTTGCGACATGGTACTGTCGCCATTGATGGTGCAGTGTTTCTGTGTATAAGATACTGAGAGCAATAGACTTTGATTTGACTGGACAATTTAATAAGCAACAGCTGATGAGAGGCCCTAATATCTTTTCTGCACTATGAATGCAGTTTACGTGTGATGTCCAAGCTGATTTTTGAACCAGTACATGGCTGACACTGACGGTAGTATGTGGCAACCACAGAGACTGTGGTGGCCTTGAGGCATTTCCCGATGCAAAAATCTTGGCTTGTAGGACATAGACTATAATGGAGAGTACAGGACTGCTTGCCAAGATTCCCTATGGTACTTTGGTGCCAGACATGCTGCTCACACTGACTACAACAAAAAGGAAGAAGCTCAATGCAGGCGAGTATCTGTTTATATGGGCCAAAGCAGGGAACAACAATTGTAAAACAAAGATTACTGGTGACTGTATGTTTTATTATAGACAATAAAAATCCCTTATCTCCTTCCCTTATCTCTCCCATATTTTTTTTAAAAAAAGAAATTCACTTATATATGCTTTTTAGCATGTGGTTACGAACTAGGCTTAGAGTGACCTTGAACAGAACTTAGCCTGTTATACGTATAATTCATATGTAACACTTTTAAAACAAATAACCACAAATAAATTCGTAAAAAAATTTGTATCCTTTCCCTGTTATAAGTAATTTTTTCCTAAGCAATTTACTAATTGTTAAGAATATTTCCTCCAAAAGAACGAAAAACAAACCTTATATCTTTTTTCGTATAATAACAAATCCAATGAGAAACAACATGATCACATGTATCTAAATTTAGATTGTGGAATAGTAAATTTAGATAGATCTGATCATGTATTTAAATTTATTGTCCACATTCTAAATTTTTTGGTTTATCGTGTAGCTCAGCATTCATAAAAATGCCACGAAAATATTTAATTTTTTACTGTTTAACTAATTTTTCTATGTAAAAAGTAGATAAAGGTTTATTCAATTTTTAATTATTTCTTTTATTTTTTCATACCTTCTCCATTATTTTCCATTTCTACACCGTGCATTTTTTTTGTAATCCCATTCAGTTTCAACTACATATATTGCAGTCCTAATTTTTGTCCTCCTTACATAATTCCTCTAACTGTAGTTGCAGCTAATTTTTCACTAATTGAAGTGTCTGAAGCAAACATTCTTTGTTTTGTACCTGACTGAAGTTTTTTATCAGCTTGACGTATTTTTCTAATTCCTTATTATCTCTATAAAAATATCATTTTCTTTACATGCTTCATCTACTGGCTTCCTCCAATTACCTATTCCTTTTTCATATTCAACTTTCCCTAAATGTACATGGTAAATTATTCAAAATTCTAATAAAATATGGAATACCTTTTGAATTATTAATTATAAAAATATTAAATTTGTTAGTAAATATTTTAGTTATTCTAACTTGTTCATTATAATAATTTTTATTTCCAGCTAATCTTTCTCAAGGGATTACTGTTAAACTATTAATTAATAGATGAACACCATCATCCAAATATATACAATGGATTTTTCCATTTCTTTAGTAAACCATCACCAACATTTTCAAATGAGTCATTAAGATTTATTTCTGAAAAACTAGGAAAATATTCTTTAACAATTGTTTTTATCAAATTAATATATTTATTTCCTATACTTGATTTTATTTTATTTTGATTATTCTCACAACATACAGCATTTGAGTCGAAAAATATTCTACAATAATTTTATAATACAAAAGACTCAAATTGTTTTCCTAACTCACACAAAGTAATTTGTTTTTTTGTTAAAGTGCTCTTGCCCGCAAAAGGCAAAGGTCCTGAGTTCGAGTCTCGGTCAGGCACACAGTTTTAATCTGCCGGGAAGTTTCAATAAATGACATATAGCATTGTTGAGCTTTTCAATTCAAACTATGCGAATGAACTTCAGTAACCAACATATTTAGTACATTGTTGTCGAGTGCTAAGAATAGATCCGGGGACTGATGCACAACAATCTTTAAATAATCAGTTTTCAAATATATATGTAATGTGGCCAAAGTGACCACTGGGCAGTTTTAAGTATAAGTGGTCATTTAAAGAAAGCTAATGAAGATAAAATAAATATTGGACTATTTAAATGATCTACATAAACATTTAGGAAAAGTCATTAACTCACAACAGCATAGATTACAAATTGACTGAATAATAACATGTTAAAATATAAAATGTGGTTAAATTGACCACTCAGCAGTCCTAGTGTTCATGCTTTTATGTTAAAAAATCTTATGTCTAACGTTTTATGTTCAACATTTTTATGTTTAAAACTTTGTATATCAATATAAACGTAACTGCAGGTTTCACAGCGAGTCTTCACACTTTTTATGTTTGATAATTAAAAAATTCTTAATCTTTTCTCTAAATTTTCCCATTATTAATTTTCATGTCATATCTATTGTCATAAAATTAAAATTCATCTTTATTCCAACATTTTCTACATACTTCTTTACAATCTTCAAATTTTAAATCACCCCCAACAGATTCAGCTAAATATGATTTAAATTTGTATCATCTTGCCTGAAAATATTTAAAAATAAAGATTATCTCTGTTTTGGTAGTTTTGGAAAATTTGATCTAAGCAAAAACATCTATTTCTTTATGCCTACCTCCAATAAAATGTTTTCTAACTATATCTTGATTTTCAATAATGAAATCATTATAAGCTACAAATGAATTATTTTCACATTCATCTAATGCAATAATTTCACCATTATTTTCCATAAAAGTAGCAATTTTTTCGTTAATTTTATCTCTGCATTTCATACCTTTTTATAAATCCTTGATATTTGGGTTGAGCTAAACTTTTTGAATAAACACACAATTTCCAATTTAACCAGTCAGGTGCTAGAATATAATTATGAGTCATTAGTGTTTCTTCCACAACCACTTAGTCCTGCTACTGAACATCAAATGGAATTTGGTACATGTTTACCATGTTTATTTTTAAAAAATTTTTAGGAATTTTTTTGGTTCCCAATCTGTCATTTAAGTACATAATTTTTATTAACATAAATAAGTAGATTATTTCAATTGAGCGATTGTTCATCTGCTCTTAAAAGAAGATTAAGTGTTCTAATAAAAGAAACTTGTAAAAATGTATCACTAGTCGATCATTATTGAACTTTTTTAACTGCAAACATTACATCAAAAAAATTTAAATTATACACTAACGAAGAAAAGACAGAAATTCTTGTTGGTCAATGTATTTGGAAAACTAGGAACATTTTATTTAGTCGAAAAAACCTAATATACACATTAAAGAATACAAAAATTTTAAAGACATTTGTCATCATAAGTGATGTGTAATTATTTATGAATAAAGATGATTGTATTGGTCAAATTTTAGGATTTAATGATGAAATTAATAAATCTAATGAAAAACAATTGCCAATAATGCTTCTAAAATAACTGCATTTGAATTAATAAATATTAATTTTAGTTTAGCTGATGGAATATCTGTTATACATAACGATTATTTTCATAGAGAAACTAATATTATTTCTTCATTTAAACTAGATGCTGAATGAGGAGGACCAATAATTTATGAACCAAATGATCCTATAAATATTCCAATTTTTAATACTCTTCAAAATGACTATCACAGACGAAAATGATAATTTCATTGACTTGAATGACAGTTGTGTGACAGTAATTTCAAAAATAAATTCATAATTTTTTCCTGGATACATTATGAACAGAATCAAGAGTTACCAATTTTACTCATTTGCTGTTAATAAGAAAAAAATTTTTAAAATCTTCCTAACAGAAATTAATTTTAATTGTTCACAACTTTATATGATATTTGATGTAATTCACATAGATGGAACAGATTGTTCAGCATCAATGCTAAATCGCATATTAAACTATTTGATAATTGTGTGTTGAAATTGTTTGATGTTGTTACAATTAAAAAAGGGAACAATATTTTATCTAGAATAGAAGACCCATTTATTTCTTCAGCAACTCTTATTCAGTTAACTTCATCTATATCAAATGAATTTACTATTGAAGGACATATTCTTAACAATGATGAAATTAAAAACAAACAAAATAAAGTACTTTATCCACAAGAATTTTTTGTGGGTATTTTAAAGATTTTAAAAAAATAATTTAGAAAGGGGGTTTAACAATAATTTTGAATTTGAGTTCAAGAAAAGATCAAGAAAAATCTTTTCTTCAATGGACTACTTATAATGGTAACAGTGTACTTCCAAAAGGGGGGTAAATTTGTTGTAAAAAGTATGGAAATTCGTCATCTTGTTGTTAAATATGAACCAGACTATTTGCCTGAACTAGAAGAAGAAAGACTGAAAAATTAAAAAATTCCAGTTTCTTGCTTTGAGCTACAAGCAATTGAATTTGCTGAATTAAATGGAAAAAAGATATTTTGAACTAGATATTACTAATTATTATAATTCCAAACGTCTTGGCAGATTAAAACTGTCAGCCGGACCAAGACTCGAACTCAGAACATTTGCCTTTTGTGGGCGAGTGCTCTACCAACTGAGCTACCCAATCATGACTCACAACCCATCCTCACAGCTTCAATTCTGCCAGTACCTCGTCTCCTACCTTCCAAATTTCACAGAAGCTCTTCCGTGAACCTTGCAGAACTAGCACTGCTGGTGGAAAGGATATAGTGGAGATATGGCTTAGCCACGGCCTAAGTGATGTTTCCAGAAGAAAATTTTCACTCTGCAGCGGAATGTGGACTGGTATGAAACTTCCTGGCAGATTAATTATAATTCTGCTGAATTTGATATAACTTACTTTATATTTGTTGTTTCCAAACTAATCAAAAAACCACCAGTTCAGTGATTTTTCTTTAGTCAATCATGTTAAATTGGAAAATATTTATGTAAAAAAATGGAAGAATTATGAACTCTTGATCCCCCAAATAACTTTTTAAAAACTTATGATGCTTTTAGAGATTTTTAAAGAATTACACAACTGAATATCGACGTAAATATAAATCCATTCAATTTTATTCAAAATTATACTATTTCATAAATATGACTAGAAGAATGAATGTTTTAATGACTCAAAAAACAATGAAATACGTGCATTTTTAATAAAAATATTCCTAATGATACAATTACACATATAATAATTTATGGCAAAAAAATGTAACTTATGATTAGCAACATAGTATTTTAACTGAAAAATTTTAATTAGATAAATGAATAAAAAATTTAAAATGTTATATTCGAGGATTAAAACGTTCGATAAACATTTTAATTTTTTAAACTCAAAATTTTTTAAAATCTAAATAATTTTTTCTGTACAAGCTGTAAACATACACAAGAAAAAAAAATTCATGGATTTTTCCCGGGTCTCCCAGTTGAAAACACACTTTTTCCCACATGAAAATATACTTCTTCCAAGGTGAAAATACACTTTATTCTGTGATAAGCGACGTTGTAGTTCCCTCAGTCCTTTCAATAGTAAAGGTTTTATACACCAGCGTAGATCTTCCTGGCATTTCAGAAAACGGCTCTCTTCAAGAGAGGAAAAAAAAAAGAAAGAAACGTGTTTAGGAAAGATCTTTACTGTGGAGCAGCATGTACGCTGCATATTTTCATATTACTACAGTATAAATTCGAATTCCACTACCGCACACCACATTAGTTTCCGAGGCATTGAAAAAGAGATTTCAATGCACTTTTGTAAGCCAGTCATAGGTCATGTCACGTGACCTTGCTAGCCAATGACAGCACATTGTCAGAGCATAGGGCATGTGATGTAGTCAACCAATAGCAACATTACTGTTTAAGTAGCATGAACACACAAATAGGAAAAGTTTATGGTTCAAATTAATGTATATAGTGGAGCTACAAGTAAAGCTAAGCTTTTATATATAATATTGATCTTTTTAGCGTGTGTTACACTTTAGGATATATCACACAAATGTGCTTGTAAAATTTTTAACAATGACATTGATGTCTGGTCTGCTGGGCTCGAAATTATTCTAAGTGGCTGGTCCTCAAAGTGTTAAGTTTTAAATGAGAGTCAAATGCTCTGCGATTTAAGCAATTCATTGCACTTAACAGAATTCATCTTGCGTAAAAGGAAATTTCCTCTGAAAATAACGCTTTTCAAAGAACCATTCGCAATATTTTCCCGCGACCTCTTAGGCATGGGTTCGTTTCAGCAGTTGCCAGAGTGCACCAAAAAAACAGCGTTACTGCACGTGGGCAGTTACAATGACGAGGAAGCCCGTATGTTCGTACACATATAGCATTAAGAGATCTTACATGACGTCATAAAACAATAGGACATCAGGGGATACTCCAAGAGCATAAGAATTTCGTAAACCATACTAACATCCATAATTCGGCTTAAAGAACACATTCATATGTCCAGATCCACAATGAAGTGACCCCTACCTGATATTAAGCTTTTCAGTGGGCTTTTCGGCATGCAAACTTTCTTGGATTACCAGTACTGTATTGTCTCATGTTTCGTTCTTTATTCTGGCATAATGCCATACGTGCCAGAAGATGAAAATGTGCACTTGAAATTAAGTGAACAGTTGAAACTAGCCAATAGTGTGAAATGAAACAATTAGTTTCTTGTAAATTGACTGAATCTGTGGAAAATATTAATAAAAGCCACATTTATTTAGCAAGCAGAAAAATATAACTTCATTGTTGTGCAAGGTGATTACTACTTGACAGCCAAAAACGTGAAAATAAAACATAATCTAAAAACTAAAAATAAAACATAATCTAAAAACTGAAACTAACAACATATTTTAGCTTTTCATAATTATGTGCATGTATTTTAATTCACTTGATGACTCCCAACGACAGAAATCCATTTTGTTTTCATTTGACGTGTGAACTGTAAACGAAGATGAAACAGCAAAATCACTAAACGTAAACACGGGTCACTATCGCTCTTCCCACTACAAGCCAGACTGCTCTGCGCGAATCTGGCAGCTTCGGCGCGGCAGAAACATTTTTCTGGGTAGCATGACTGCTTCTTGCTACTGCTGCCGCCACACTTCAGAAGCGGCAGAAGGTACTGCTCATACGCAACTCAACTGCTCATGCGCTTGGACCCGCTGGCAACTGCTTGAAACAAACTTAATGTAAACAGTTGTGACGTCACGCTCATCGGAAGCAGTTTGCTGTTATGATATGCTGATATTCCATAGCCTTCGCCCTAAAGCCTTTGACACACCTTGCTTTTGACAGGCGCTTGTGTATTCATTGTGTATTGTTGCTACAAATGGCACATCTTCTTTGCAACGTAAGTTTTATTTTGGTTTTATTCTCTCGTTTACGTTTTATTGCTGCAGTAGCGGAATTCAGTAAAATTCTTTGGTAGACCATCAGTTGTTACGAGTCAAAAATTTACCTAAAGATTGAATGAAAAATTCTCAGAATTCTAAAAAAATCCCAGTTTTCTCCAGGATAAAAGAACTACAGGATTTTTCTGTTATTTCCCTGTTGTCCCGGAGCGTATACACACTGTTGTATAATTAAAAGCAAATTAAAATGAGCATGAACTACTACTTTAAAAATTTCATAAATGAACTTAACAGTTATAGTAATAAATAATGGTTATGCAGAAGTGTTCACTAAATTATCGGCGATGGAAAAAAAAAAATCTTGCAATATTTTGAAAGCTGAAATTTTGATAACCAAATATGGCCAGAAAGTTTTATTACTTTTAGATGATAAAATATAGCAAATTGTTGGCTTAAATTTTATTTATCGAAGTAAAAAAATAAACAGCACTCAATTCTTGTTATTGAATTTGCATAAATTTTAGAAGTTTTTTTTTAGTTAAATTTTTTCAATATTAAATTTTAATTGAATACATTTATTTTTTTAATTAAAGTAAAATTTTTAAATAGGGGAAACAGCAAAACTAAAATCTTGCTTTCAAATCTGAGAATTTTGAAAAAATATGCTCTTTGGTCCAGAATCGTCAAATATACCACTGTCAACCTACCACATATTTCAAGAGAACAGCTGTCCTTTATCTTTAGGTAATAATGCATTGTCTGGCAACAGTGAGTACATGGCTGTTCAAAATATTGTAAAGTTTTATACACATACACTATGAAATTAAATACCAGATAACCTCATCAATAACAGCATGGTTAAATAGTGTAATAAACTTATCCACTGGTAAATGTGACATTTACCTTTAGTGTCTTATGGCCGAGTGATTCTTGGCGCTTCAGTATGGAACCGTGCAGGTTCGAATCCTGCCTTGGATGTGGATGTGTGTGATATCCTTAGGTTAGTTAGGTTTAAGTAGTTCTAAGTTCTAGGGGACTGATGACCTCAGATGTTAAGTCCCATAGTGCTCAGAGCCATTTGAACTTTACTGTCTTAATGCCCTGTCTTTTCCTATTGAGTAACAGGAAGTTAAGCACAAATGCAGCAGAATTATTCAAGTAGAGCTCTTCATGTAACTGAGGCTAAGGACAAATACTTTTGTGTTAAGTGGATCAGAATGCAACACCAGTGTTGCACCTTCCCTACTGATAACTTTTGAAGAGTTAAATGCGACTAGTAACTGTTTAACTCCATTAGATTAGTCTTCAATTGTATGTGACACTTGTGAAGGACTTCAATCTACATCTACATCCATACACTGCAAGCCACGATACGGTGAATGGCAGAAAGTATCCTGTACTACTACTACTACTACTACTACTACTACTAGTCATTTCCACTTGCAAACAGTGAGGGGGGGAAAATGACAATTCATATGAATGCATACAAGTCTTTAATTTCTTGTATATCATCTCCCCCACCCCCCCAATGAACCATGGATCTTGCCATTGGTGGGGAGGCTTGCGTGCCTCAGCGATACAGATAGCCGTACCGTAGGTGCAACCACAACGGAGGGGTATCTGTTGAGAGGCCAGACAAACGTGTGGTTCCTGAAGAGGGGCAGCAGCCTTTTCAGTAGTTGCAGGGGCAACAGTCTGGATGATTGACTGATCTGGCCTTGTAACACTAACCAAAATGGCCTTGCTGTGCTGGTACTGCGAACGGCTGGAACCAAAGGGAAACTACAGCCGTAATTTTTCCCGAGGGCATGCAGCTTTACTGTATGATTAAATGATGATGGCGTCCTCTTGGGTAAAATATTCCGGAGGTAAAATAGTCCCCCATTTGGATCTCCGGGCGGGGACTACTCAAGAGGATGTCGTTATCAGGAGAAAGAAAACTGGCGTTCTACGGATCGGAGCGTGGAACGTCAGATCCCTCAATCGGGCAGGTAGGTTAGAAAATTTAAAAAGGGAAATGGATAGGTTGAAGTTAGATATAGTGGCAATTAGTGAAGTTCGGTGGCAGGAGGAACAAGACTTCTGGTCAGGTGACTACAGGGTTATAAACACAAAATCAAATAGGGGTAATGCAGGAGTAGGTTTAATAATGAATAGGAAAATAGGAATGCAGGTAAGCTACTACAAACAGCATAGTGAATGCATTATTGTGGCCAAGATAGATACGAAGCCCACACCTAGTACAAGTTTATATGCCAACTAGCTCTGCAGATGACGAAGAAATTGAAGAAATGTATGATGAAATAAAAGAAATTATTCAGATTGTGAAGGGAGACGAAAATTTAATAGTCATGGGTGACTGGAATTCGAGTGTAGGAAAAGGGAGAGAAGGTAACATAGTAGGTGAATATGGATTGGGGCTAAGAAATGAAAGAGGAAGCCGCCTGGTAGAATTTTGCACAGAGCACAACATAATCATAGCTAACACTTGGTTTAAGAATCACGAAATAAGGTTGTATACATGGAAGAACCCTGGAGATACTAAAAGGTATCAGATAGATTATATAATGGTACGACAGAGATTTAGGAACCAGGTTTTAAATTGTAAGACATTTCCAGGGGCAGATGTGGACTCTCACCACAATCTATTGGTTATGACCTGTAGATTAAAACTGAAGAAACTGCAAAAAGGTGGGAATTTAAGGAGATGGGACCTGGATAAACTGAAAGAACCAGAGGTTGTACAGAGTTTCAGGGAACAATTGACAGGAATGGGGGAAAGAAATGCAGTAGAAGAAGAATGGGTAGCTTTGAGGGATGAAGTAGCGAAGGCAGCAGAGGATCAAGTAGGTAAAAAGACGAGGGCTAGTAGAAATCCTTGGGTAACAGAAGAAATATTGAATTTAATTGATGAAAGGAGAAAATATAAAAATGCAGTAAATGAAGCAGGCAAAAAGGAATACAAACGTCTCAAAAATGACATCGACAGGAAGTGCAAAATGGCTAAGCAGGGATGGCTAGAGGACAAATGTAAGGATGTAGAGGCCTATCTCACTAGGGGTAAGATAGATACTGCCTACAGGAAAATTAAAGAGACCTTTGGAGATAAGAGAACGACTTGTATGAATATCAAGAGCTCAGATGGAAACCCAGTTCTAAGCAAAGGAGGGAAAGCAGAAAGGTGGAAGGAGTATATAGAGGGTCTATACAAGGGCGATGTACTTGAGGACAATATTATGGAAATGGAAGAGGATGTAGATGAAGATGAAATGGGAGATATGATACTGCGTGAAGAGTTTGACAGAGCACTGAAAGACCTGAGTCGAAACAAGGCCCCCGGAGTAGACAACATTCCATTGGAACTACTGACGGACTTGGGAGAGCCAGTCCTGACAAAACTCTACCATCTGGTGAGCAAGATGTATGAAACAGGTGAAATACCCTCAGACTTCAAGAAGAATATAATAATTCCAATCCCAAAGAAAGCAGGTGTTGACAGATGTAAAAATTACCGAACTATCAGTTTAATAAGTCACAGCTGCAAAATACTAACACAAATTCTTTACAGACGAATGGAAAAACTAGTAGAAGCCAACCTCGGGGAAGATCAGTTTGGATTCCGTAGAAACACTGGAACACGTGAGGCAGTACTGACCTTACGACTTATCTTAGAAGAAAGATTAAGGAAAGGCAAACCTACGTTCCTAGCATTTGTAGAGTTAGATAAAGCTTTTGACAATGTTGACTGGAATACTCTCTTTCAAATTCTAAAGGTGACAGGGGTAAAATACAGGGAGCAAAAGGCTATTTACAATTTGTACAGAAACCAGATGGCAGTTATAAGAGTCGAGGGACATGAAAGAGAAGCAGTGGTTGGGAAGGGAGTAAGACAGGGTTGTAACCTCTCCCCGATGTTATTCAATCTGTATATTGAGCAAGCAGTAAAGGAAACAAAAGAAAAATTCGGAGTAGGTATTAAAATTCATGGAGAAGAAATACAAACTTTGAGGTTCGCCGATGATATTGTAATTCTGTCAGAGACAGCAAAGGACTTGGAAGAACAGTTGAATGGTATGGACAGTGTCTTGAAAGGAGGATATAAGATGAACATCAACAAAAGTGAAACAAGGATAATGGAATGTAGTCTAAGTCGGGTGATGCTGAGGGAATTAGATTAGGAAATGAGACACTTAAAGCAGTAAAGGAGTTTTGCTATTTGGGGAACAAAATAACTGATGATGGTCGAAGTAGAGGGGATATAAAATGTAGACTGGCAATGGCAAGGAAAGCGTTTCTGAAGAAGAGAAATTTGTTAACATAGAGTATAAATTTAAGTGTCACAAAGTCGTTTCTGAAAGTATTTGTATGGAGTGTAGCCATGTATGGAAGTGAAACATGGACGATAAATAGTTTGGACAAGAAGAGAATAGAAGCTTTCGAAATGTGGTGCTACAGAAGAATGCTGAAGATTAGATGGGTAGATCACATAACTAATGAGGAAGTATTGAATAGGATTGGGGAGAAGAGAAGTTTGTGGCACAACTTCACCAGAAGAAGGGATCGGTTGGTAGGACATGTTCTGAGGCATCATCAAGGGATCACCAATTTAGTATTGGAGGGCAGCGTGGAGGGTAAAAACCGTAGAGGGAGACCAAGAGATGAATACACTAAGCAGATTCATAAGGATGTAGGTTGCGGTAGGTACTGGGAGATGAAAAAGCTTGCACAGGATAGAGTAGCATGGAGAGCTGCATCAAACCAGTCTCAGGACTGAAGACCACAACAACAACAACAACAACAACAACAACAGCAAATCATCTTCATGGTCCTTACAAAAAATGTATGTTAGCAGCAAAAGAATTTTTCTGCAGTGAGCTTCAAATGCTTATTCTCTAAAGTTTCTCAATAGTGTTCCATGAAACAAACATCTCCTTCCCTCCAGGCAGTCCCATTTGAGTTTTTGAAGTATCTCCATTAATACTTGTATGTTCTTCAGACCTACCCGTAACAAATCTAACAGCCCACCCTGAACTGCTTAGATGTCTTCTTTTTATTCAGATCTTGTGCAGATCCAAACACTCAAGCAGTAATCAAGAATAATAGACGGTCTCCTTTACAGATTAATTACACTTTCCCAAGTCTCCCAATAAACCAAAGTCGACCATTCACCTTCCTTGCCGAAATTGTCACATGCACATTCAATTTCATACTGATCTGCAACATTGTGCCCCAATATTTAAACGACATGACCGTGTCCAGCAGGATACTACTAATGTTGTTTCCGAACATTATAGGTTTGCTTTTTCTATCCATCCGCATTGACTTATATTTTTCCACATTTAAAGTCAGCTGTCATTCATCACACCAATTAGATGACAGTTTAGTAACACTCATATTGCCACGAGCTCTTGAGCATGCATTGTGGCATAGTGCTTACTGTCACAGGCTGGCATGCTGTGGGTCACCATTTGAAACCCGACCCTCAGAAATTATTTGTTATTTAATATTTATCACGCCATTTATCATTTCTGGATGTTTCTTGAAATATCTTGTTTGTAATGTTTGTATATTCAGGAATATTCAGTGTTTGTATAATTACCAGCATTCTGGAATATTTGAGGTTTTTGTAGATAGCTGCACACTCTGCCAAGACTTCAGTTCTGTTCTGGCTGTATGTTAGTGTTGGTAATAAACATGCTTTCAGTACTAAATGTTAAAGTTCAGTGACAATCCTGCCTTCGGATTTGGACTCGATTGTGGTTTAGATGCGACATTGTCCGATGGAGACTGTGGGTACTTCTAAACATCTACATCGCCATAGTGCCAATTGGATAATATAGAAGCAGTCACCTACATGGACAGGAGCCGGAATACAAGCAGTACAGTGTTCCTAAGGCAACAGATGGATTCAGCAGTAGTGGAAGAAAAGTTCAAGAACAGGGCATAACATCATCAGGAAATGACAGCTGTACATACAGGATGTTTTGGCTCTGTGACACATCAAGAACCCCAACATGATAGAAACAGACAAAATCTCACATTTGATAAAAGGAGTCATAAGAGACATGTACCAGACTCTCCTGGTTAAGTATGTCCCAGCAGAGGAATTCCCCTATGGCAGTTCTAGAAGACCACCAAAAGTTCTTCACATGCCTGATAGTAGAAGACAAACAGCAGTGTATGGTACCAAGAAATGTTGGGCAGAGTACACAGGAGATAGTACCCTGAACGTTGACCTGGTAGGAAATAGAGAATGTTAAAGAAGAGGTGATCATTATTTAGCCACAATCTCTGCCATCAGCAGAACGCACCAAGAACAGCCATCAAATGATGGCCCAACACCTGACAAACACAGGTACAACAAACTCCACTGCCAAATATCATGCCCCCACAGAAGAAGTAGTGTTAGGAGGGCCGAGGACAAAATGCCAGGTAGTTTCCACAGTGGTCACCCTAGATGCGTTGTACACTACTGCAGAAAAAGAAGGGAAGTTTTCAACAACAACTACACAGTCAGATGTCAACCATCTCGATAATTGTAATCATATGCCAGCTGCAGACAATTATTGACCTGCAGGAAGAAGCCCACTGCCATACTCTGTACAAGGTCACTTTGCAGTACACCACAGCCATTTCCTGTCCCTGTACTGTGGTACCGGCTGCTCACCTAGCTGCTGAATTCAGGAAAGCTAAGCATGGGGATCACATATGGGTGTGAGGCTGCAAAAGATGAAAATCCTCCATAGACGATACTTACCATGATGTCAGGAAATCTCGCTAATATTGTCATTGGTGGCCAACATGTCCAGGTGTTAGTCTGATCAGGGGCTTCCTTTTCTTTAGTGTCAGATGCTTATCATCAAATAAAGAAAAATATGCTCCATAATATGAAAATTATTGTGCAGAAAGTCACAAATGAAAGCATGTCAAGCCAGTAGGAACGTGTATTGCAAGAATAACTACCAGTGAATTTGTCGTTTTATCATAAGGTAGTTGTGACATTCTAGATGAGACTTCTTGCAGGCATCACAGGCATAGACAGGAAAATCAGAGCTCCAGACTGACGAAGCTATTCCAAGAAGCTCACACAACAACTGCTCTGAGCCATTAGTCACCACTGAAGGCATTATCATCATGCCATCATCAAAACGAGTTCCAATTGATGTAGGTTGATTCTTACGAAGAAGAAGACAGCAACCAGCCACTATTAATACTGCTATTTACTTAAATAAATAGCAGTATTAATAGTGCCTGGTTGCCGTCTTCTTCTTTCTGTCTGATGATGAACTTGTCAGTTCGAAACCAGTTACGGTGCTATTTACTTAAATAAATAGCAGTATTAATAGTGGCTGGTTGCTGTCTTCTTTGTAAGAATCAACCTACATTAACTGTACACAGCCACAGTCTCACCATGTCAGTTTTAGATAAAATAGCAGTTCCAATTGAGATGTTCAGTTAAATTTTTAAAGCTTCTGTTGATTGCAAGGAGCTGCTGAGGCTCTCAAAACAAATCTGGATGCCACTGACAATCTTAAGGATTATAGGCAGCCATGGAGAACTTTGACTCACTGTAATGAGCAGCTCCAACTCTACCTTCAAGGTACGTTCACAGGGACAGCCAAACAAGTCCAGCAACAGCACCATAGTGTCATCAACTAAGAATTGTGTTTAGCTAGCTCTACAGACAACACAGGAATCAAGCTACTATTGATCTGCCAACAGGATCTTGCCTTACAGAGTAATAACATCCTTGAGGGACAGCTGTTCTGTCCCGTCCATTTCCCAGATGTTTTCAAACGAAGAGTGGGGAAAAGACAGAGGAAGTGGTCCGTGGAAAAATATATCACCACTTCAAAACAACCACCAATTAGCCAAAACTAGCATATACTGTCCCCAACTGAACAACGGATAATACGGAAGCGAATAAGATGCTGCAAAATGACATCATTGAAACTTGTGAGTCTTCTTGGTCCTCTCCTGTCGTTCTTGTGAAAGGCAGCACATGCAGTTTCTGGGTTGACTAGAGACTGAACAAAATCAGGAAGGAAGATGACACCCCACTGTCACACAACCCTCAACTGCTTTACAGAAGCAAAGTATTGCTCAACTGTGGACGTAAAGAAAGGCTACTGGCAAATCGACATTAACAAGGCTGACAGGCAAAAAACTGTCTTCTTAACTCTTGATGGCCTCTAAGAGTTTAAAGTTATGTTGTTTGGAGCACGTACATTGAAAGGTTGCTGGAGCATTACAAAAGACAACCTGCTTCAACACCTTAAATGGCTGACACATTTTTGTTATCTGGATGACAATGTCATTCTTTCAAAGACATTTGAAGAACATCTACAACAGCTAACAACCATGTTGAAGTGTGTACACATTGCAAATCTCTGCTCGAGTCCAAAAAGAGCCTCTTCGTCACAAAAAAATAAAAATCCTGGTGTGGCTAGTGAATGGTGAAGGAGTGCCTTGATACCCAGAAAATAAGGGCAGTCACAGATTTTTCAACTCCTCAGCACATTGATATTGTGTGTTCTCAGACCTACTGCACAGAGGTGCCAAATTTTCCTGTAAGGATGTACAAGGAAGACATTTCTCTTTCCTTAAAGAGGCACTATAATCAACTCCAATTCTGGCTATGTATGATGAGATAGCTGAGACTACCACACACAGACGCTAGTAGTTTTGGAATAGGATTCATTCTAGTATAAACTCAGTAGGTGCTGAAAAGGTGGTAGATTATGTCTCCAAAGTACTCTCTAAGTCTGAGATAAACTTATCCTACAACAGAGAAAGAGTGCTTTGCAGTTGTTTGAGACATCAAACTTCTGACTATATATATTTTTCAAACCATTCACCACTGTGCATGACCACCATTCTCTATACTTGCTGACTAGCCCAAAACATACGTTCGGTCAAGTGGCGAGATGAGCACTGCAGCTTCACGAGTACAAAGTCCCAATTGTTTACAAAAGTGGACACAACACGCAGACACTGACTACTATTCTAGGAATCTCTTGGCAGAACAGCAGAGTGGATTAAATCTCAGTCATCATGCCATTAAACGAGATTATTGCTAAAAAATGGAAAGAGACAGCACTGCCAAAAACCATAAAAACCTTAAAGAGAACTAACCAACAACCACAGGAAACTTACAGTCAATTAACAAAGCATTGTATATGAGGAACTATGATGGAATGGAGCAGAAAAGGTTGCTCATCATCCCAGTCCATCTATGGTCAGCTGTCCTGAAGTTTCTCCACAACACTCTAGCATCTGGTCACCACAGATTCATTAAGATTCTGGACAAAATAAGATGCAGGTAGCACTGGTCGGATCTCTACCAATCCATTAGGCAGTACGTAAGCCACTGTAAGACAGGACAACAAAGGAATCTTGTTACCTCCAGGGCAGCCGATACCAAGCCCATCTACAGCAGCACAATTTTACCAGATTGGAATCTACCCCTTGAGGAGTATCCTGAACTCCACGAACAGGAATCAGTGGATAGTCTACACTGACTACCTAACCCACTACACGAACTGAAGCTGTGCCAACTGTTGAAGCTCCAGAAATTTCAAAGTCCCTTGATGACATTTTGAGGCATGGAACATCCCGTGTGGTGATCTCCGATTTCAAAATTTTTCCAGTTGAGATTTTCAAGTTGCATCACCTCCCAAAGAAAGACAACCGCTTACCATCCACAGAGGAATGGTGTCACATAATGTTTTCGTAAGACGTTGGCAGATATGCTGTCTATGTATGCTGATGTCTACCAGAGAGATTGGAATATCTCATTGCCTGCCGTGACATTTTCATACAACACAATGAAGGAAAACATCACAAGCTTCACACGATTCATTCTGTTCCATGGTTGTGAGGCTGAAATCACAATTGATACACCGTTCCCATTTCAAATGGATGATACCCATAATGACTGTGTGAAACATTTCATCACCAGGACTAAGGCACAACACAGCTGGTTTGTATACGGACCCTGGACGGCCATGAGGACAGAGTGCTACAGAGCCAAGCACCAACCAATGAGATACAGTCCAGGAGACTGAATTTGGATTGCTATGCCTTTCCAGAACGTAGGACTATTCCAAAAGTTACTTAAGTGCTACTTTGGGCTGTCTTGTATTCTCCACAGCTTCTCAGATATTACATATGAAGTCAAGGATTATGACCCTTTATCAAAAATACAGAAGCACAGAGACAACATCCATCTCCTCCTTATGATGCCCTACTACAGTGCTGAGACACAGATCGATTACGGGAGATTCAAAGAACTGAAGCATCAAACTTTCATGCTCATCATAGCGAAGAAGATGTAACAATGTGACCGAAACGCAAGGATCTGCCAGCACTGCCACACAGATGACCACTAGCGAGATCTAGATAAGGGATGCTATAATTGGCTCCAGTGGACCACATTGAACAGTGGGTCACTGTACTTTCTGGAGAGGAAGCAATGCACCAGCTGATGTGCACACAGTGTGGCACAGTGGTTAGCATTGCTAGCTGGTGTGCTGTGGGTCGGCAGTGTGAACCCGACAACCAGCATTTATTTAGTATTATCATTTCTGGAAGGTTCTCAAAATGTCTTATGTTTGTGTATTCTGGAATATACGATGTTTCTATTAATACCAGCTTCCTGGAATATTCGGTGTTTGTATATAGAACTGCACACACTGTACACAAGTTGAGCTCTGTTCTGGCTGTACATTGGTGTCAGTAATAAATGTGCTCTCAGTGCAAGTGTTTAATTTCACCAACGACCCTGCCTTCGAATTTGAACACACTTGTAGTTTACATGTGACAATATACCACTACATTTTAAATTTAAACAGAATTATAATGTAAATCAATATTAATAAAACTCTCTGCTGAACTTGTGCTTTGTATCACACTTAAATATCTCCAATTAGATAAATATGATAAGGAAGGGGGTTTTATTATTTCTAGCACAAAAAACAAACTCTACCAACGATTACATTTTTATGAACAGAATACTTTATTCCACTGTATTTTAAAAAATCTTAACAGTTCAATTTCGTACAATCAGACACATCACAAGTCATTACAAACCTAATACGGCACGTATTCTGGATCATTTTCCAGGGCTCTTGCTGAAAAATCTCTCAACATTTCTTCTCTATTTTAATACCATACAGCAATAAACCCTAAGTCTTTAACATCAAGAGTTTTAGAGTTATATCGATAACCAACTGACGAAATCATATCCAAACTAGTACATTGGTATGATCGACTGTAAATTACACATGACAAAGGCTTGTTGGAAAGCTCTAAACTGGCTAATGTGAGACAGTATAGAAGACAGCTGCAGACAGCCGTGCCACTTATACCTTTATGGACCAAACTGTTGATAACAGTAGTGACAAGTAAGAGACATCAGTGGACTGTAAATAAATGATATCATTTGAAATCTCCTTACCTTACATAAGAAATACATAGTTAATACATTGCACATGCTTGTTACTAACAAACATGTGAGAAAACTGTGCTTTGTGAATTGTGAAATGCTTCCACGCAGATGAAAAAAGAACATGAAAGTGTTGATAGAGAAGGTATCCAGTCCGCTAAATAAACAAAAAAATATAAAGAGAGGAGCAAATCAGACACTTATTCAACATACTTTCAAGACAAGAACCAATGAAGATTAAAGAAACACTACAAAGTGGCAAGGGGTACCGCAAATAGAACAATACTATGCAAGTAAGCGAGAAAGAACATTAACAAAAAAACGAAAAAACAACGAGGTGGCTGAACAGTACACCCTAAGAATAATACAGAAAAACAATATAAATTCAACGTAACCCGTCATAACGCCAATTTGAATGAAGTGGCAATATATAGTCTGCTGTGCCACAAGATGTGCACTTTGTGAATTATTCCAATCAAACTTTCATTACATTTTGATAAAATTTCAAGCTTTCAAAAATATTCTCCTTTTCATTTGCTAATAATACAATTGTTAAACATATTATTGTGATCAATAGATACAAATGACATACTGATAGCACCTGCATGCCGAGTTTACACTGAAATCTGACTTGTGAATAAGCACCAGGTACTGCCTGGCAGCGAGAGATTTTGATTAACACTCAAATTACTGGTGCCCAGTCATCAACGATGTTACAGAAATTTAGAATGTGCATTAATGACATTAATAGGCACACAGTTTACGTATTTCGCTGCACTCCATTTTACTCATTTACACTGATGCTGCAGGTGACATAGTTTGTGCCAGTCTAATCTCTTCACAACAGCCACCACTACATTTCTTACATATGTGGATTCTCATTATCTCCCAAAGTTCCTTTCTGGACAAAGACAATCGAGGATATTGTTGGAAGCTTGGCGTCTTGCGTACATTTAATATACTCTTTCCTCAAGAACCTTCTATTCAAAATAAATCTGTTATGAAGTACCACATGTTTAACATGTGCACATTTTGATTACAGAATACAGGGAGATTTAGGTTTTATTTATTTTCATACTATAAAGAAACAGGATGTCATCACAGCCACCGAAAACTTCCAATGTCAGCTACAGTGACATGCCTTCCTGAACTAATACATCTCCTGAATATCTCCACAAAATTAAGATTGTCATACTGTGGAAGACGCACAATCAGAACTTAAATATTCAGAGAGAAATGGTTCAGAGGTATCAGGAATTCAGAAGGAAGAAGAAGGAAGCACGCTGAAGATATTTTCATTATTCAGTTACTTCACAGCAGTGGTTGGCCTCTCTTTGTTATGATGATGATTTTTGGATCTGTCTGCAGAATCTGCTTTCCAACAAACCCTCAGAACTAATATTACAAAGCATTAAGTCAGTTCACAATGCATGTACTAGTCAAGCGTTCTGCCATTGCCATCTGTAGTGCTGATTCCAACATACTGTATAGCTGCTAATCTTCTAAGAAGAAATACTGACCAGCTCGCTTTTGTTCAGTGTCCTGAAAGTCAAAAGAAACACTTCTTAGGAAAAACTTTAGTTTCAACATACACAATTTTTTTCATTAATAAACAAATCAGGAATTAATCAGCTGCTTTATGGAAAAGATTAGCAATAGACTATAACTAAATGTAAACAGCCTTTTCCGCTAACATTCAATTAACATATCTGAACCAGTATCGTAGGATATAAACCAAGCATATGGACACTCGGACCAAGGGAGGAAGACAGCTCTCAAATACAGTGCTTTCTTAGTCCAGTCAATGATTTTCTGGACATTTCTCAAACTCACAGCCACAGTTTAACCTTTTCGTTGCTAGAGATGTTCTCTTTGTATTACATGCGGAGGCAGCTTTTGTTACAGCTGCACCGCTCACCAAATGCTGGTGCCTGCACCAAGAGACAGCATTCCGGTCAGTATAAAATACTTATCATTCAGTTTTTTGAAAAGTGTTAGGTGAAAAAAAATTTGATTTTTGCACACTTTACAGTCTGATATTTTCACCTGATAAAGAAATTAATTTATTTTCATTATTCATCGTATGTACTGCGCTGCATCAAATTAAGTAAAACACTGCACAAAATTCTAAAGAGTTTGCAGAGGTAAAAACACATTGCATAAACACTGCTTTCCTCGTACAGTGCAGTGAATGAAATTTTATTTAAAACTGAGAACAGAATCTCATTTCATTTTTGAGTTAGTGGGTTTTATATCCCAAGGATAGTCCTGCGTGTCATGCCCATTCACGTTAGTCTAATCAATTCAAGTTAATCTAATCAATGTACCATTTTAAATTCTCTCTCTCTCTCTCTCTCTCTCTCTCTCTCTCTCTCTCTCACACACACACACACACACACACACACACACACAAGCCACAAGTTAGTCTAATCAATGTACCATCTTAAATTTCAGTGAAGAATGAAAAAAGTAAATTACATTAAATTCAACTTCTGTAAGAATTTGTTTTATAACAACGAGATACAACCAAAAGCGGTAGAGACAACCCAATTATTCAAGTTAACAGCATTTTACTCCTTTAGTTATGATCAACTCTCAACACATACCTTCACAGAGTTGTTTTTATTGATTCGAGGTCTGTAGTTATTTGGATCTCTCCTAAATGTGATGCCTAAAAGTTCCAGGAATCTGTTCATTCCAGCCAATAAGTTTTGTGGACTGTGTGCTACAGTTTCAATCGATGGTGCTCCTTCAAATACAATGACTCTGTCAGCCAAGTAAGTGGCCATGATGAAATCGTGTTCAACCACAAAACCAGTTTTCTTAGCATGGAGTATGAACCTGCAGAAAACAAAGAGAAATCAGTGCTGCTGATTTCATAGTTTAAAACTATGGCAACTGCCTTACTAGACTCAGTTAAGCATTAAAAACATAGTGTTAAGGAGTAGTTATAACCACTTAACAATGAATAGAATTTTGTGTGTGTGCGAGCGTGCGCGCGCGTTCACATGCGCTTTTTTTTTATTAACCGTTCAGAGAACAATCCATGCACAAAGTGACATTTTATATTGCACAACTAATACATCTCTGGTCTCAAAAATGATAAGGTCATTTTATTACAACTACAGCTAGTACATCCACATCAATACTCCAGTAGCCACCATACAGTGCATGGCGGAGAGTACCCTGCACCACTACTAGTCATTTCCTTTCCTATTCCACTCACAAACAGAACAAGGGAAAAACAACTATCTATATGCCTCCATACAAGCCCTAATTTCTCCTATATTATCTTCAGGGTCCGTACACGCAATGTATGTTAGTGGCAGTAAAATTGTTTGGCAGTCAAATTCAAAGTCTGGTTATCTACATTGATTCAATAGAATTTTTCAAAAAGAATGTCATGTTCCCTTAGGGATTCCCATTTGAGTTCCCCATGCTTCTCCAAAACATTTGCATGTTGTTCTAACCTACCGATAATAAATCTAGCAGTCTGCTTCTGAATTGTTTCGATGTCTTCCTTCAATCTGACCTGGTACGGATCCCAAACACTCAAGCAGTATTCAAGAACAGGTCACACCAGTGTCCTAAATGCGATCTCCTTTACAGGTGACCCACTTTTTCCTAAAATTCTCCAAATAAACCAAAGTGTACCATTCATCTTACCTACCACAGTTCCCACATTCTCATTACATTTCATATCGCTTTGCAATGTTACGCCCAGATATTTAAACAACTTTACTGTGTCACGCAGGACACTCGTAATACTGTACCAGAACATTATATATTTGTCTTTCCTACTCATCCACATTAACTTACATTTTTCCACATTTAGAGCTAGCTGCCATTCATCACACAAACTAGAAATTTTGTCTAAGTCGTCTTGTATCTTCCAACAGTCACTCAACTTTGACACCCTACCGTACACCACAGCATCATCAGCAAACAACTGCATATTGCTGCCCACCCTGTCCACCAAATCATTTGTGTATATAGACAACGACAGCACTCATATCACCCTTCCCCGGGGCAGTCTTGATGATACCCTTGTCTGATGAAAATGGCACTATTCTGTTCCTAACGAAGTGGTTCTATAGAAACATTTACCTTTTTATAACTTTTGCAGCCACAAGACGTTGCTCAGAATCTAGATATGCTGATGGTTCATCTATGAGATAAACATCAGCAGGTTTACCAAGACAAAGTGCTAGAGCAACACGCTGCAGTTCTCCTCCCGACAAGTTCTGAACTTCCTGATCCATTATATCATCCATTCTCAAAGGCTTCATGACGTCAGTCACAAACTGCATGAATAAAAAGTACACGATTATAAACTTGAAGTTCAAAATATGTAAGGATAAATTAGCTGAAAATATGTAAGAATCAATAAAAACACTATTTAGAACACAAAAGCACATGCCATATTTATTTGACAATATCAGACAATCCCTTTTTTTTAAAGGGACTCCTTGAGAAATTTTTATTTTTGTGTGTTATGACAAATCAAATTTAAAATGTGTAATTAAAGTATCTTAACATCTGCCTAAAAAGTTAACATTGCCCATAATAAACATCTGTGTTTTCCTAGATAGATTATATGATGATACGCAATGGTTTTTCATCAAAAGCCACAGTAAATCATTGGGCTAGTGTTGTTCTGCACCAGTACATAAGTTCCATCCTCTGCATTGTCAAACATCAGCTTGTACTCGCTTTGAACTCTGGTAAGTATGCAGTCAGAAAATTCTTCTTTACCTCCAGCAACTTTATTCACATTATTTCTTGAATAACTTGGAATCCTTAATTGTGTCTCTCGCTGACTTAATGAACAACCAGGTGCTCTAATTAATGAAATCTTTCTCAATTTGGTCCCCTGAGAGTTTCACATGTAGAACCAACTTTCTTCATTTGACAGCACCTTCACTTTGTGACATCAAATTTGCTTCATGCTGCACAGTTGTGACCTCTGCATCATGAATAACCATTAAGTTAAAGTTAGTTTTGTATTGTCTGCATGAGCCATTTGTCAGCAGCATATACTTGGCTCTATGTTTCTCAACAGAGTCACTGCTGTGATTTACAGCCACGATAAAACGCTACAACTTCCCATTCTTGCAACATTATGCAAACTGAATAACAATAATAATACGTTACCCTCTGGGAGCCTCTGCTGAATTGGCAGAAGTCTGACCACTTTGGGCTAACAGTGCTCTTCATCACTGGTCACAAACCTTGGAAAGTAACAATGCTGTCTAGCAGTGGCTGGTTTAGTGCTATTGTTATACTTCTTGTTTCATTTATTATGCCACATTTTGGGCACTGTATATGAACATATTCATGTTAGAATTGATTTGTCCACTGTTGAAATGTATACAATTGCTGAGTATTTGTTCATTCACAAAGTCAGTTCAGTTCAGACTACATTTAGATTCAAGTGAACAGCAGTTTAAATGTGTAGATGTTCGCAAAAAGCTAGGTACATAGGATGCATCATAGTTAGCAGCATGACAAAATTTTCTGCACCTTACCACTACCCTCCTCACATTCAGCCATGCTGGTGCCACTGCACCCCTCCAACCCTTCTGAAATGGCCAAACCTGCATGTGACAGCTACCAAAGCTTCATCTGTGAATGTAAGACAACCCCTACACTAAGCTATTACACAACATAAGAACACTGACCTCAGCAACCAAAGATTTGTCAGCAAATATACAATGAGCCTGTATTTTTGAAATGATGAATTTAGGAAGAAACCTCATAATAGTTGGGTAAATATAGTATATATCATCAGCCAAGAAACTACTTAAGATTAAAGCAAATAACTTTCTGAATTTTTTTACAATAACTGTTTCAACCAATGGGAGGGGGAAAAAAACAGGAAATCTAATACAATACATAAAGCGACCAAAAATTAAAATAATTTCAAATCCTGAATCACAGTACACACAGGTTGCAAGTTAGGAGTTCACTACCAACCCTTTTACACAATTTGTACCTTGGCAAGATGCACCATAATACGTCTGCACAGCCCACTACCCACACGCAAAACATCAAAATTTAGAGAGAGAGAGAGAGAGAGAGAGAGAGAGAGAGAGAGAGAGAGAGAGAGAGAGAGAGAGAGAGGAACAGCACAGTTGTTATTATTATATTAAAAGAATCCCAAAGTTAACACTTACCAACAAATTACAGCATATTTCTGTTAACTTGTCAGGAAAGTTCTAGAATGTATTGAAATTTAATCACGAGATAGCTGGCATATAACGGTGTTCAAGATACATAACTATGAAAGTTCTGAACAGTTTTTAAAATATAATAGAACAGGAAAGTATATTCAACAGTGAAAGACGAAGTACAGGAATTAAACCTATCTTCCATATTATCTGCACAACATGATCCAAAAGCTATTTGCACAACGAATCTAATGAGAAGATGCTGAGCATCTGTTTTGTACCAGATAACAACCTGCAACTCATATCCCCAAGGGGTTCCCAATATGCTCTACAATTTTTAGATCCAGTTACCTTGCTTTTTTAGATCCAGTTACCTTGCTGGTCAGACCAAGCAGTCAACAGCTGGAGGCCTGCATGTAAGACTCATTAAACGTAGCACCTCAATGTGGACAGGCATTAAGAGCCTGCAGTAAGCCACCCTTGACCTATGGGTGTTATTCCTCTGAACACCAACAAGACAGAGAAAGTCTGTACATGCAGACAATACGATACCTCCTCACACCAGGGAACGACCACCCATCACCTATCAAATGGATCTTTTTCAATAATGTTCCAGTGACTATATCAGCTACCACATTCCAAGGAATGACACTTTCTGAAAAAAATTTAATACTGCTAAATGTATGACTGGTATATGGCATAGGTCCAAATAATTTTGTGTGTGTGTGTGTGTGTGTGTGTGTGTGTGTGTGTGTGTGTGTGTGTGTGTGCGTGCGTGCGTGCTACTTTCCTGGCCAGATTTAACACTTCTGGGTTTATGAGGAAACATTAACAATTACACAGATTGCTGATCATTCTCCTTCCATTTCTATTTTCCCCTATTGTGCTTAACTTTTAGACATGTGTGAGGATTATGGCCCCGAGATGTAAGACAGGATACCAGAACTTAATGCTCAACTGAATCCAACACTGCCCTGTGAGGCATAGAAACTCACATGCACAGGTAGTAAAAGCTGACCAGCATGTGGTGCTACTGTAATGTGGTTGTGCCCTGTTCTGTCACCAGTGCAAGTCATTCACCCAACCCCCTGCCCTCAGGCACTCCTGCTGTGGTATATGGTCACATAGGCTATGGCCCATTTCCTCAAATAACTGTGCATGAGCTGTTTTCCCACCACTGTCTGCAAGCACTTTGCAGAAGATGTGCGAGCACTCTAAGTGGAACAATCTCATCTAGACATTTGATGCAATCTTACAAGACACCCCTTGAGTGCGAGGTCACAATCTCAATCTTTCATAAGCCTCCTACGAAAGTGCTGTGTAAACAATCACGACAGGAAAAATATTAGCTGCTAGTGATTCATCATGTGCATCAGGAGGGCGACAGAAAATGTGCCTGGGAGGTGAAGAGATCAACCTCCTATGGGAAGAATGTATTACACTTCACAAAATGGATACAGCTGACATTCAAGAAATGTTCAAAATAGAGCATTAACTTGTACTACGAAGAACAAATAAAAAATAGCATGCCACAGGAATCACAAAGGTTCACACCATCACAATTGATGGGGAACTCCTTGGGAGTTACAAACCGTGCAGGACTCTCCACTTTTAAAGAATGCAGATAGAATTGTATGGGTGTAACAGGGTGATGAGCACTGATGGAACGTGATGACATGCAACCAAATGCAAAACTCTGTCATGAGCTTATCCTGAAACTGGCTACCCTTTAAGGTGTAGCTGCAGATACTGCAATAATATATTTTATAGACACGGAGGGGGGGGAGGGGGGGGAAGGACATCGAGAAGCTGAATTTGTCTAGTGGTTCCAGGAATCAAGCAAAACTAAGTTTTTTGGCCAGCTATTGGCCAAAATCAGTGCCTATACCATAGTAGTAGTTATATTACACCCATTTTCCCACTCATACTTGCTGTGACATACAAATTCCGTACTGCCCTTGCAAGATCATGCACAGGAGAAAGAATCTATGAGCGCAGTACCTCCAACTTCTCGCAGCACAATAAATAACTTACCAGCCACTTTACTACCCAGATTAACAGTCTGCACAATTTTATACAAAATGTGTTTAAGGCACTAATGTTAAGTTTATTTTGAAATAGCTCTCTTGGTACCTCTAATTCCCAGCGTTCCTTTCATATGCACTTCCTCTTCAAATCAAGATCAGTCAGAGTGGAAAACAAATTTCTTACTGAATGATAGTATAATTTTGTTTATCTCATCTAAATATTTTTGGGCCGATTCAACAGTTTCCTGTGCATCGTAAAGTTAATGCTTTGTTTGAAATTTCGTTGTCTTAGTTTTCGTAATCTGTATCACTGTTTGAAGTTATGCAAGTATCCACTGGTTCCCTCGAAATCACTGTAACCTATGTCACATGCAATTTGATATGCATAACGTAGTATGTCAGTATCATGCACATGCTGTAAATTTTATCGAGCATCCTTAAAATCCACAAACACCAGTTTTATAACAAGTGCACCTTGTCTTCCCTTTAATATCCATCATTCTTCTTATGCACTACATCGTCACGTTGCTGTGGACTTATTCAAAATCTGTTCATAAATGTTTTTTACTATGCTGCATGTGATCTTCCATGTACATAATTATGTTTAGTACACACTTTCTGAACAACTATTGCTCTTCACTACCTTTCACTGCAGACCAGATTTGTGGCTCCCTGTCCAACAAGGGTGATAAACTACATTGCTCAACCCCTGTTTCAATATCATTTTCACTTGTTAACCACACATCATCATCATCATCATCATCATCATCATCATCATCAATCAATCATCATCATCATCATCATCATCAATCATCATCATTCTACTCCTCATGTACAATGTACACACTGTGTATACACCACCACACATTCCACAGAGTCATCTTACAGAAACACTAATCTTTCATCTGCCAATTATTTCTCACTCTGCAAAATTCCTTGGGTTCCTTTCCAACAAAATGTGGACTTCAGAACTGTTGTTGTTGTTGTTGTTGTTATAATGCAATCTTTGCTTTATTTGTCATTGCCATTGCTCTGCTTTGTAACACCACCACTAGCACTGTAGCACTGTTGTGGGTTACACATCGACTAAGCAGTTGAACTACGCTCCATATTCTCACAATAGGGTATCTCCAGTCCCACCTCCATGTTGCTATTACCAGCCAATATTTGGTTGCATGGGGACATTGAATGCCATAAACACCACTGGTCTTTTGCGACCTTGCACTCAAGGGTTTCTTTGTTAGTAGCCACACTGTCCCCTTTCATGTCTTTGCAACATGGAGAATGTTTACACCACAAGCATTTCATTGAGACATACACTGAGGAGACAAAAGTCATGGGATACCTCTTAATACTGTGTCGGACCTCTTCTGCCTGGTGTAGAGCAGAAACTCTATGTGGCATGGACTCAACAAGTCGCTGGAAGTCCCCTGCAGAAATACTGAGCCATGATGCCTCTACTGCCGTCCACAATTGTGAAAGTGTTGCCAGAGCAGGATTGTGTGCACAAACTGATCTCTTGATTGATGATGAGGTCCCATAATACTCCGAGGAGCGTACGGGACGATGCGGGAGACCCGCACCGCCATACTAGGCAAGGTCCTAGCGGAGGTGGTTTGCCATTGCCTTCCTCTGGCCATAATGGGGATGGATGATGATGATGATTAAGACTACACAGCAACATTCAGTCATCTCGAGGCAGGAAAAATCCCTGACCCCGTCGGGAATCGAACCCGGGACCCCGTGCGCGGGAAGCAAGAACGCTACCACAAGACCACGAGCTGTGGATTACCTCTTGATTAAGTCCCATAAATGTCTGATGGGATTCGTGTAAGGCAATCTGGGTGGCCAAACGATTTGCTCAATCTGTCCACAATGTTCTTCAAACCGACTATGAAAAATTTTGGCCTGGCGACATTGCGCATTGTCATCTACAAAAATGTGATTGATGTTTGGGAGCACTGAGTCTATGAATGGCTGCAAATGGTCTCCAGTAGCTGAACATTACCGATGACCCACTCAATTCCATGTAAAAATAGCCCATGCCAGTATGGTGCCACCACCAGCTTGCACAGTGCCTTACTGACTACCTGGGTCCATGGCTTCTTGGGGTCTGCACCACACACTAACCATACCAACTGAAATTGGGACTCATCTGACCACATCACAGTTTTCCAGTTGTCTTGGGTCCAACACGTATGGTCACGAGCGCAGGAGAGGCACTGCAGGCAATGTCGTGCTGTTAGCAAAGACATTCATGTCAGTCATCCGCTGCCCAATTCATTAATGCCATATTTCACTGCATTGTTCTTAACGGATATGTTTATCGTACGTCCCACATTGATTTCTGCAATTATTTCACACATTGTTGCTTTTCTGTTGGCATTAACAACTTTACGTAAATGCCGCTGTCTTCTGTTATTAAGTAAAGGCCATTGGTCTCTATGTTGTCTGTGGTGAGGTGTAATGCCTAACTTTGGTATTCTTGGCACACTGTTGACACTGTGGATCTCAGAATATTGAATTCCTGAAGGATTTCTGAAGTAGAATGTCTCTGGCATCTAACTCCAACTACCATTCTCTGTTCAACATCTGTTAATTCCCATCATGCAGCCATAACCATCTCGGAAATCTTTCTACACGAATCACCTGGGTACAAATGACAGCTCTGCCAATACACTGCCCTTTTATACATTGTGTACACAATACTATCACCATATGTATATGTGCATACCATTATCCCATGACTTTAGTCACCTCAGTTGAATACTGTGAAAGGAAGCTCTTTACAAGTAAACAGTACAACAATTTTAATGAAGATCAATTTGTCTGTCTGTTTGTAAAGGAGGAATTTACTGAGAAACATAGTTGTCATTATTTTAATAATGTAGTAAAGATTATATGCTGGCAGTAAATTAGACCCAAAACAGCTGATGTCTACATAAAAAAGGTGCACAACCTTACAGTGTGGGGTCACAGTTTTCACTTAAGTCATGGAAAGTTATTTGTATCAAGATTGGTATAATATTTGTCAGTGAAAAAAACTGTTCAGAGCACACACTACCTATTGTCTTTAAGAGAACCAGGACTTCCTCTTGAAAAGAGGATCAGTAGTATGTGTGTACAACACTACCAGCAAGAATATAAATAGAAAATTTGCACCAGAAGAGGGACTGATGACCTCAGAAGTTAAGTCCCATAGTGCTCAGAGCCATTTTGCACCAGAAGAATATAATCCCCCCTCCCCTCCCCTCCCAGATGGAAGAGAGGGGTAGGAGGAATCGTCACTTATTCCTCATACAGATTCAGGATTATTATCTCTACGAGTTCCCAGTTTTGTTTAACAATGGAACAAATGCCTCAAAACCCGTAAGATGTGCGAACACATGTAACTTACGTGTGAGTTCCACATTCACTTGCCTAATTGTACAGTTCACTATATTAAAAACTATTCTCCTGCTGGAATTATTTCGGGATGAAAAAATACTTCAACAGCAAGTGTTGAGAAATTGGTATTACAACAAGAAATAATAATACCATCACAAAGTTTTACTGGAGCCACCCAACACCACCCACCACCATTTTGAATTTATTCCATATTATGCTTTTTACTTGTTAATAGTTACTGCACAGTGTCAAACTACTGAGGATAAAACTAACCTGTGGGTGAACGTATGAATCTCTTATTTTTTCATGAAGAAGTTGACGAACAATTCCCTGTGATTTTGGACTGATTTTTTGAGGTTTGTAACTTATATGTAGCTGGGGCACTGAACCTGAAAGAAAATTAATGAAATACAGAAGGTAAATTAAATAATTTTGGGCGTAAGGAACTTAGTTATTTTGTCAATTTAAATGTAATTATTCTACACTGAACAATATTAACATACACATTTTCAGAAGATTTTATTACTTTAATGCGTACAAAGAGGAAAGTAAAACTTGGATTGTGCTGATATAACTAACTGTAGTACTCTTATCAAATTAGAGAGAGCCACGAGGACCCTAAGAGTAGTGCATCATTCCTCCAAGAATACGCACTAATTACCGACAGAAATAGCCACTATATAAAATTTGTGTATTGGCTCTGGTTTAATATTTTACATGGTTCTGTGTGAAAGCAATCAGAAACTACACAGAAACTACCTTTTCACCACGTTTAGCAGTTTTCCTATATTTTCATCATTGCAAGGGCTAGTTATAGAAGTATCTTTCACCAGGTACATGTGGCTATGGAGTGTGGCAGTTTTGGGATCTTTTTTCTTACTGTCATGTGGTCTCATAAGATTCCCAATCCAGCATCAAACAGTCACTTGGTGGTGAGTGGCTAGGGTGTTGTAAATGGTCAAAAGGCTAAACCGATACTTTTAATTAATAGGTTTGAGGCATTCCCTTCCACTGATAATCCAATTGCTCCACAGGTGAAACATAAGGCTGTTAGCTGTAGGAAACTTATGTTAGGCTGACAAGAGTGCATCCTAGGGAAATATTGGAGGGAAACAAATAAAATGTGCACTGTGTCTGTATCCCACAAGGAGTTGTCTGCCAGATGGAAGAGGCCAACCAAAGAGGAATTGAGGGAGGCTTGTCACTGCTATCATCAGTAGAAAAAATGTGTTACTGAGATCTGAGACCACTGTGTGTTCTTTCCATAGACACAGAAGTGATGACAACTAGCCTCACTATTGGGGCTTCAGTCAGCACAGCTTTTTATTGGCAGCACCATTCCAAGAAATGATCACGGTCTACTGGCACTGAGCCAAGTGGTGCATCAAAGCCAGAAACTGCCAGTTCTGTGTTGAACTCAACTGTATGTTTCTCAGTCTGCACTACAGTGTGGAGACTGGTCACGTCAAATGTGTGCTATACAGTGAAAAGGCCAGTCGGAATGCACACTGCATTTTTTTTTTTTATTTTTTTTAGACAAAATTCCAAAATCTACATACAAATACATATATTTTAATATTTACACTCTCCAAATTTGCTGCCCAATATGTTCTAACAAATGCTTCTCTAATAGTGGGCTAGAAAACAATTTATTAGAACATATTGCACAGCCAATATGGAAAGTGTAAATATTGAAACATTAGATGTTAACTGTTGGAAAATTTTCAGCAAATACTCAACAAAGAAGCTGAATCTACATTATACTAGACATTTCATTGGTTGAAAACTCAATCTATTCATTATTAGGATTTTCAACAAGCCATGGAACACATATTGGGGAGATAGATTAGATTCCACTGTAGAAGAAGCATTTATAGCAACAAGTAGGAAAATTTCAGAAAAATGACATTCTGTAGAATTAAGGCATAAATGAGACACACAAAGAAATAAATTGAGCCTCAAGAGAAGGTGCCACGTAGGTGTCAAACAAATGCATAAAAAAATGTTTACTTCATGGAAGGCACATTTGTAAAAACCAAGTTTATTAAACTTACAGAATAACAGCTACAACATTCAACACAACAGCTTTGTGCATGCATTCACTTTTTTTTAAAAAAAAAGAAACAATTTCCAACTGCCAGAAACGAAGTTCCATTTTAGTTAAACCACAGCCTGAACACTGCTTCCTCTGCATATGTATGAGCTTGTACTAAATTGGTGGTAGAGCACACACTAACTATATTTCATGGGTCAGATGAGATATCTCAACCCAACAGTGTGACATTACATAATTAATAATGTTAAAGTGTTGCCACAGTGCCAAAGTAAACCACTTATTTTTTTCCCAGGGCACATGATTTCATGTAGTCAAACTTATCCCTTCTGGAACCTTACACACTATTACAACTGCATTAGATGAAGTAAAACCCCATTGTCTTTACACAAAAATATAATATGGCACACTTTCTAAAGGCATGATAGAAATTGCTCTTCATTTCTGTCATTCATGTAATACATTTCACTGCAACATCTCTTATACCACTTAAATTAAACAACACAGTACAAGTCAGTCAAATTATGACACACATATACATTTGTCGTCAATCTCGGTGATAAGTAACAAGTGTACTGACACTAAAACTTAATTGGCATTTGTGGAGTATCTTCTCTACAAAAATACAAATGTAGGAGAATATATGGTTTGTACTGTAAGAAAATTATCTGACCAGAGTCAAATGACCTCTTACTCCATTTCTTTCACCTGTTTACTTATCAGTCACTATTTCTGCCTGCAATAAAATTTTTCCGGTGTATGACTACATCTTGACACTAGATCAACCTTTTGGCCACTTTCAGCAGTTGCCAAAATGATGGTCTAGACAAAAATATGACAATATTGTCATGTATCAAGAACAGTTTTACTCAATATGACAACTGACACATAAGCCTAGAGTTGGACAACATTCTCATGTTCACGAGGAGTTTATTTAATGTTTGATGCACAAATCAATGTTGCAATCACAGTACTAAGTACTAACCTGAACCATTATCAGGCTGAAGCTTTCCTGCCAACAACCTGATAAATGTAGTTTTACCAGTTCCATTCTCCCCAAGTAGCACTAGAATTTCTGAATCTGAGAATTGCCCTCGTTCAATACTTAAATGAAAGTTTCCCATTTTCATATACATTGGTGGATATTCATAATGGTTCATCCGTTTAACTTCCTCCTCTGTTGCAGATTCTGCCACTTTGAAGACAAGCGACTCATCCCGAAAACGTAAGTTCTCCGTTGGCACAAAACCATCAAGGAAAATATTTATTCCTGCAATGAAACAGCATAAAATGGAATATGAAGACGTCAAACACTTTAAAGACATTAAGGAATGGAGACTCCAGGTTGGAATATAAACAATTTAAGGAGAAGATGGTACGGTAAGTTGAAGACAAGACACAATTAAAAGGCACACATTCGTTTTCAGCCACATCCTTCATCAGAAAAAAAAGAAGAGAAATGCACACACATTCTTTCATGTAAGCAAGCACACCTCGCATGTACGCGTCATCTTTTTGCTTTAAAGACATTGGTATAGACTGAAAAGTTATTTAACTATAGAATCTCATGATGGTGACTAACAAGCTTTGTATTGTCCATGGTACATACTGTCTAATAACTTACCAGAGCTTCACTATCATTTACGACACCAGAAAACCCTTAAAAACCACAAAATTTTTACTATGTTTACCTGCTAATTTAGCGTGTAATTATTACATAATCTTTCAAACTATACAAACATTATTCCTTATGTAAATAAAACATACAGAAACACCTAAAACAAATTACAACTAATATATTCACCTTCCCTCACCGAAAATGGCATTGTAACCACACCATATGCTCCTGGCACACCATACAAACAACAAATGAAGTCAGATAGATAATCCAGGACTGACAGGTCGTGCTCCACAACAATTATGAATCTGGAATGCAATCCAACTAATGCAATGAACATACATACATTTGAGTAAAATAGTTTAAGCAACATTTTAGTTGAAGACAATGACACACACTACATAAACTTACTTATCAGGATGCATAAGGGAGCGTATTGTAACAGCAGCATTCAAGCGCTGTTTTACATCCAAGTAACTAGATGGCTCATCAAACATAAATATATCACCTTTCTGTATGCACACCATGGCACAGGCAAATCGCTGAAGCTCCCCTCCAGAAAGTGCATCAATTGCCCTGGTTCGTATGTTATTCAAATCTGTCAAAATTAAAAACAAATGCAATTTACACTAGAAATACCAACTGCTTCAAAGTTGCATTAACAAAGAGAGGGAATTCCACAGAACCTTAGAAAGTGGAGACTTCAGATTTTTATGTACAAATTATATGAGGACCAAGCAGTCTGCAATCATTCAACTAAATACGGAAAACTCAACAACACCTGACATCTGAATGCCTACACCCCCCCCTCCCCCGTGTGTGTAATGGGAGAGTAGACCCAATACAGAAATCTCAGGAGACGTGAAGTAGGTCAAAAAGTGATCACCTGGACTCACTGATCACTGGCTATGGAAATGCACCAGGTGCAGAACATGTTGATGCATGCAAATGAACTTTCTGTGGAATGTCAGGCCTTCCACATTATGCACTGGAAGGTGACAGTGTAGATGGTCATGGGTAACTGAGAAGGACAAATTATGACCATGTCACATCAAAAGGTACATTCACAGTACGTAAGCATGGAGCACCTGATGGTGGAGAGATACTTAGCATCTGGTAGTTTAATTATTGAAAGGTAAACACACATAAGAAAAGTAAAGGCTCTAGTAACTTTGTCAGGGTGCATACGCACACAAGGAAATATAATTCCCGGATTTTCCCCAATTTCCCAGTTAAAACTACACTTACTCCTGGGTGAAAATACACTTTTTCCATGTTAAGTGACAGTATACATTTCCTTGGAACTGTACAACTTATCGATTCGTTGAATCGTTATGGTTTTATATGCCGGTGTAGAATTTCCCAGCACTTTACAAAATGAAACTTACGTGGGGGTGGACAGGTGGGTGGGGGTGGGGGAACCACACGTTTTGGAAAGATCTATAATGTGCAGCAACATGCACCCTGCACATTTTCATATGCCAGCCGATGACGGCGAATATCCAGTGCATAGGACATGCAATGTAGTCAGCCAATAGCAAACACCACTGTCAAGAAGCGCGGCCACACAAATAGGAAAAGTTAATGGTCTAAATTAATACGCATAGCATTGCTACAAGAAAAGAAAAGCTTTCACATATAATATTGGCCTCTAAGCTTAATAAGTTTTAAGAGAATCTAAGCTTTCACACATAATTTTGATCTTTTTTACGCATGTTACACAGATACATCACACAGATGTGCCAAAATTTTTTTAATAATGACATAAATTTCTGAACTTCTGGCCTTCAAATTTTTCTAAATGGTAAAGAGTTTTTTTAGAAAGAGTCAAGCACACTGTGATTTAAGAAGTTCATCTTACATTCTCGCACATAGTTCATCTTGCATAACAGAAATTTACTTTGAAAGTAACACTATTCAAATCATCATACGCAATATTTTCCCGTGACCTGTTACAAACAGGTTCATTTCAGCAGTTGCCAGAAAGAACCAGATAATGCGCGTCACCACACCTGTACAGCTACAATGACGCAGGAAGCCCATGTTCTTACGTCTAAAACATTAAAAGATCTTAAGTTATGTCATACAAGAAACAAGACATCAGAGGATACTCCAAGAGCATTGAAATTTCGTGAACCATGCTAAACTGCATGATTCGGCTTAAAGTGCACACTCATATGTCCAGATTCGGATGCAAATTTGCTTGGAGTACCAGTACTGTATTATCTAATGTTTGATTCTTTAGTATGGCATAATGCTATACGTGCTAGAAGATGAAAACATGCACTTGAAACTCGGCAAGCAATTGAAACTAGCCAATAATGTGGAATGAAACACTTCGTTTCAAATAAATGGACTGCCCTCAGCAGGAAAGGTTAATAAAAGCCAAATTTCTTTAGCAAACTGACAAAAATAACTTCACTGTTCTGCAAGACAAATAATGCTTGACTGTCAGAAAGGTGGAAATAAAATAAAATCTGAAACTAATAACTTATTTTAACCTACCATAATTACGTGAATGTATTTTAATTCACTTTATAACTCCCAGCTACAGAAATCCGTCTTGTTTCCATTCAATGTGAGAGCAATAAACGAAGAGGAAACAGCATGATAACTAAACGTAAACACAGGTCACGTGGAGACTACCCATCTCTCCACTACAACTCAGACTGCTGTGTATCAGTCTCGGATCTACAGTATTTCCAAACCGTGGCAATGCTATATAGTGGTGGTGACCCCCCCCCCCCCCCCCCTTTCCTCCAGCATTTGAGTTAGGATGCCAAAAATTAAATAGCCTTTTCAAAAAATGTTCATTTTGTAGTGCACATCTTTCTGAAGAGTCTCATACATAAAACCTACATCTTCGAGGAAATGTAAGCCATGTTATTTGGTGTTAAGTGTTCTGAAGTGCAGTGCCATGCCTCTTCACACAGCGTTCTTCAAACCGCACGTCAGGATCATATTCATGTTACTTAAGGTATTTGCAAAGCTTGATTTCAGGTATCTTATTCCACAGCAGCTTTTACTGAGCCTGACAATCCCACCTTTGTGATAATAAACACATCAATTATCATAACATCAGCCCTTGAGGCTACTCTTCATCTCTAATTTTACCAGTCTCTCTTTCGTTGTATTTGATGGTGTCTATTTTGTCGCATGATGGGACTTACTTGTAATTGCGCATTTGCTTTGATGTCAGGATTATTTTCAACAATGATTGGCAGTACACATTGTAAAGAGCTGTCATTTCAACATCAGCACTCTTCCTGACAGACAATTAGGTTTTTTGCTATGCAGAATACTCTGCACAATTTTCCAGCTCACACTGTTCTAACATGCATTATTTTGGGGTTGTTCTTGAGCAGTCAGCTATTTTAATCGGAAAGTTTACATCAGTAACTGATAGTAGTAAATTCTTAATGGAAGTGCTTTAAAGGAACTCGATATTAAATTCACCATCAGCTAATTGTGTTCCACAGGCCAATAGGGATTCAAAATGATTTACAAGGTTAACATTTTATGTTGGAACTCAGTTATAAGTAGCTTTTATACAGAATTTGTTACAAATTTTACTTATATACATTTTCAGATGCTGCTGAAAGCAAAATTTATTAATATCAACATTCTCAAATGTAAGCCAATTTCTGATGAATGTTACAACTTACTTTTTCCATATCTCCTCAACAGAAGTAAGACACTAACCTGAAACCTGTAGAATTGCACATACCTAGTCCAGCAATGATAAGATGCCCAGAGAGCAATAAGAATGGTTGACATTTTATAATGATGCAGTATGATACATTACAGCTTTTTAGTAACCTTCTGATACTGAATGTTTTGTTTCTTGCTGTTCTCTGTAACCTAATTAAGGCACTGCTGTGACGTCTGTAACTACCGATCATGATAGTGTTTTTGTTTGTAACCTAGTAATTTTTCCTTTAATTTTCTTACCGTGTTGAAGATATAATTTTCCCGTACTGAAAGAACTATCTGCTACTACATCAATATGCAAGTTCTCTCTTCAAATTAACTTTATTTAGAGACAAGGTCAAGTAAAGTTTATTGTTGCTGCTCAGAGCAAACTCAACACTGGCATGCCCTCAATGAATATGCAATATTTACAAGATCACTATAATACTTAGAATCTCTGCCAACACCACTGCCCAACCACAATGGCTTCCTTTGTAAAATCCTTTAGGCAGTGTATCTATATCCTCTTATAATTTGACAAGAAACAGGACTAGGCAAAAAAAGGTCTTCTAGATCCAGCATTGTCATCTTAGTTCGCCCAGCAACAGTAGGCCTCTCTTTCTAGCAAGATACCATCTACCCAACAAACTGCTCTATTGCTGTTTACTTATAGCCTTACTTTTTAAATTCTTACTGAAAAATACTTGTGCACTGCCTACCCTTACATTTGAACAAGATTCACACATTTTTAATTGGAGCAACCAGTTAAACTTATTTTCCACATTTACCACAAAGCTGTCGACAAAAGTCTGTGACTGTTTTCTATAACAATTGTTGCCACTATTCGCCATCCTCTACCCTTTTTCCTACTTAATCCATGTATGCACTCATGTGCAGCATCCTTCCATTTACATTCCAATGTTGTCCTATCTCAAGTTCATTTTTTACAAAACTACTGATGAACAGCCATATAATGCACCACTACTTGTATTCAATGGAAGAAACTATACCAATCATCACATCAAACCTAAGCAGATAATTAACCTAAGTCAGGCACTTTTCGGTCATAATAAGTAACAACAAATTAGTAATAAATAAATTAGATTTCAAACATATAGGGGAAACATTTACAAACATTAGATTGATTGGACTGATGGGGTTAGAGGGAACAAACTATGAGGTCTTCAGTCCCTCCACCCTATATGCATCAAGTTGGAAGAGCCCTCAGTGAGGAAGAACACAGAAAACAAATACAAATGAAAGCAACTGTAACAGAGGATCAAGAAACCAAAAGACTGAAGCAAGTAGAAGAGAGAGAGAGAGAGAGAGAGAGAGAGAGAGAGAGAGAGAGAGGAGAGAGAGAGAGAGAGAGAGAGGGGGGGGGGGGGGGTTGGTGGTGGTTAAGAGGGTGAATGTGGGGAGACTGGTTCCACCAAAACAGCAGCTGGAAGTCCCTGGGACATAAGTGATGGGAGGCACACCCACAGAAGCAGACCTGTGTTTCTTCACCCTCCATTACCAAAAGAAAACTAGCAATGCAGACAAGTTGATAAAATCTCAGGAAAGATAAGACAATGAGACAGTACATCAACGACAGATGTAAAAAAAAATTTAAACAGATGCTTTGGTTCGTCTGCTACCACTAGATTCAGGCATGTCAGCAAGTTTAATGTTTCACTGGAAAGTGCCACACTGGAGCAGTCCAGCAAGATGTGGACCACTGTCAGATATGCACCAGGTGGGGTGGATTCTCACGTGATAGGATGTGACAATGTGTCAGCCAAGTGTAGCCAATGCAAAGCCGACATAACGGTAGATTCCCTGTGAAAAGCATTAACGGAAAACAGCCCCATCGTCATGGTCCCCTTTATTGTTCACAGTTAGTTTGGAGAAAGCAGGGTACACCAATCTGTGCCAATGAGTCACCCGAAAGTCCAGTTTCAGTACCCCCATATCCAAAGTTGGCATTCTGGTAGCCAACTTGGCCTTCAGTTCAGCATATTTGCTCCCTTGGATCCAAATATGACCCAGGGTCCACACAGACTACAGCCGATCCAGTTCGACAGAGGTCACAAGAGAGCTCTGGACAGTTACAACTAGTGTTAAGGGTAGTACTGGTCGACAGCCCGAAGACTACTCTGAGACTGTGGATTCAGAAAGTCTCGGCAGTGCAAGAACAAATGTGACAGACAGCTCAAGCAATGGCCAACAACTCTGCAGCGAATACACTGCATCTGTTTGGCAAGAAGCGTAGTTCATTGCACCGGGCACATGTGCAAGCAAAACCGGTTCATCCATCAAGCATAGAGCCATCTGTGTAAACCACTTCAAAATCCGGAAATGCATCGAGAATGGCCAGGAACAGATGGTGAAAAACCACAACGTCGACAGCCTTTTGGTCCAAAGGACAGGTCTAGACAGGTCCGAGGAAAGGGCAGACACATGGGTGCGTATATTATTGTTCCCTGACAAGAGGAGGCAGTTGGGGAAGTTGGAGTTCAGAGCGGCGACACTTTATGTGAACTGCAATTGTGAATAGTCCCGGCCTCTGTTGTGTGAAGTGGGTCTCCCTACCAGAAGATAGGACACAGTAGTTAGGATGCACAGGGGAGCAGTAAATATGAATCTCAGAGTTAAGCAGCAGTTGGCCGCACCCGGTTTTGTAGTGAGGAGGACCCAGCCTCTGCAAGTAGGCTGCTCACAGGGCTGGTTCGAAAGGGAGTCCTTCCAAGTCAGACCCCACAATGATTTATCGAGTTCAGGTGATGCCAAATCATATGCCAGACTCCTATAATCAAGAAAGGACAGGATGAAACCTCTGTAGAGCATCAAGCATGTAGAGTGGTCTGCAACCCAGCTGGTGTTGCTGAGGCAGTGAAGGGTATTAAGGTGTGACCAGTGTGTTTGCTTATGTTGGCAAATCTGGGGAAGCCACGTCAACCAGGCATCTAAGACCAGTCCCAAAAAGCACCAAGACTCTACCCACACTGAGCAATTGGTCATTGAGGTACAGTTCTGGCCATGGAGGGACAGCACTACAGTGACCAAGCGTATGAAGCATATTTTGGTAGCTGAAAACCATGGGTGAGAGCCCAGGACTACATATTTCATATGGCACCCAGTAGTCAGTGTTCATCAACACCCATAGTTGAGGAGCAATGGTGATAGCAAAAATCATCAGTATACAGTATGGATGACACTGTACATCCCACAGCTGCAACTAGACTATTGACAGCCTCCAGACAAAGGGGGCACACACTGTACAGAGCCCTGTGGGACACCATTCTTTTGTTGATGTGGGAGGGGGGGAACCAACTTGATCCCATGACGTATGGTGAGACAAGAAGTTCCGGACAAGAATCGGGAGCAGGCCCTGGAGAGACTGCTCGTGCTGCGTAACAAAGGTGGTAGTGAATGGTGTCATGAGCCTTTTGCACATCAAAGAAGACAGCTATAAGGTTTTGACGCAGGGCATAGGCTGACAGGGTAGCAGTCTCCATGCAAACAAAATTGTCAGCGGTTAGAATGGCCTAGGCAAAAACCAGCCTGTAGACTCAAGGTAACAACACAGCCCCCAGCTCACCTTACATTTGCACAGCTTGTAGAGAACATTTGTGAAATTAATTGAGCGACAGCTGCCTATCTCAATGGGGTGGTTACCTGGTTTCAGTAACAGGAAAATTACACTTTCCCACCAATGACATGGGAACTCATCCCTCACTCTGCATACAGTTGAAAATGGCAGGGATGTGACATTGGCAATCTACAGATAGGTGATTTGAGCATTTGACTATGGATAAGGTCTGGCCTTCAAGTTGTGTCAGGGCAAAGGGCTTGGGCACTGAGTAATTTTCACTCATTGAACACAGCTTTACACGACTCAGGTGACATGAAGTGAAAGGTAAAAGGTAAGTGAATTCACTCGACTCACTGTTTGAGGATACGAAATACAGGCTGGTAATTCTCAGACTCAGAAGCCTGAGTAACGCAAAGCAAAATGTTTGGGGCAGTGCCGCACATAATGAGGAAGGGTGGCATGTGTTTGTTGTAGACTGAATCCAGACTGTACATGAAAACTTGTCTGACACACTGTCCTTGTCAGCTCAATTCTTAAAATAGCTCCAAATAGTCATGGAGTGTAGGGTTTCGCAATACATGGAACCTGGTTTCCTGGAGGTCAACACCGAAAGCAGAGAAAATGAGTGAGACACATCACAACTCAATCAGGTGGTGGAAAAAAAATAACTGGAACAGTCCCACTGGAAAATCACACTATCAATATCTCGTGGGGCCATGAAGGGACCCAGTAGGCAGGTCACGCCCCAGGGTCACCTGCTGCTACCGGTTATGTACACATTGATTCTGAAGAAGACTGTGTGGGTATCCAATGATACAGTGGCCACACAGAAGTCCCCTCTGGTACAGAGTCTGAACATATGGAAACCGGTGGCATGGGGACCATGAAACCACCTCTATCCCTGAGGTCATTTTTATGTCCCTCCTCACACTGGGCAATTTTGAGGTCCAAGAAGGCTTATCTGCTCCAGCTGCAAGACAGAGGAGGAATGCGAAGCCCTATGTACAGTAACCTGTGGTTCCCTGAGCTACTGGCTGGTATCCAGTGGCAGATCAGCAGAATCCTGGGACGGGAGTGTCCCTAGGGAACCCTTCCTGGTGTGAGATGACAGAGAAAGGGGTGTTGCTTCTCCAGCTGGAGACTGGGGATTGACATAGCCAATGGACAGGGAGCCAACGCTCCCAAAGTGGGTGTGGGTGACGGTTGCCAACCTCCAGGGGAGCAGGTGTAGTTAAAACAGCCCTGAGGGCCTGACACAAAAGACACAAAGGGTGAGGGTACTGTCATTAGGGAGGATGAAATAATCATAACCATATCATCATAAATCATCATCCTCCTCCTCCTTTCATCCATCCATCACGAAAACAACCGTTTCTTCTTGGCCTCCTGACACAAGAGTCTATCAAGAGTCTTGTATTCTTGGATTTTTCTTTTCTCTCTGAAAGACTGTGCACTCCAGTGAACGGGGGAATGGCGCTACCTGCAGCTGACACCGATGGGCGAGGGGCACAGGGAGTGTTTGTGTGCAACTAATGTGAACAATCCTGGAAGATGGGGCTAGCATGACAATGTGAAGACATGTGCCCGAACCTCATACATTTGAAGCACCGTGTGGGAGCGGTAACATCGGATTTCACTTCACCACCTTTATCTCTTCAGGCAACAAGTCATCATCCAAATACAAGATGAAGGCCCCAGTATCAAACACATTGTCCTTTGGTCCCTACTTGATAGGACATCCCATTGCTCCAAGCTGATGTAACTCATCATCAGTCTGTAAAAGGAGGCCGCCATGTTCAGACTGTTATGGAGAGAGTGATACTTGCAAGAATGTCAACAGCTTGTCACAGGCAGGCAGTACCAGTGACTGTAACTGAACCACTTCTCACTTTTGAAACTGCTGCTACTTCCCTAAACCTGTCGTCAAGCTGTTCAACACAGGGTAATGGCTTTGTGGCCAAAAAGTATCTCTCATAGGTCCTAGATTGAAATAAGTATTGTGAGGAGTATTTCTCCCCTTGTCTCTTAGGCCTATGTTCAACCTACAACGTAGCCAGGGAAGGAAAAATTGTAGTAAACCTTTCCTTCAGAAGACATTGCTAGGGCCATGTGGCCATCAGCAGAAGAAAGTTTGAGCTGCTGCAGTTATGTGCCTTGGTGCCACCCACTCCAAATGGAAGCTCTCCCCACGGGCCACTACCCAGCCATAACAACAGCTACCTGGCTGGGTAATCGTTGCTGGGAGTCCCCATGCCCCAGTCTGATGCGCACATACTGCTTGGCACACATGGGGGGATTCCAGCAAAGGCACAACCCCCCTCTCCCACCCCACAGGGATGGCTACTGGGTTGGGTTTTGGGTTTATTTAATTTTGCCAGAAAGGATGGCTGCAAAAGATAGAGATGCATAAAAGTGGAATGTACAACACACTAGGTCACCCTCCCCGCACAATCCACATTTCTGTAAAATTTGGAAGAGAATGGCACAGCAGGCCTGACAATGGGGACCACGTGAAGGATGACAAGTTGTAATAAAACAACGAAAAAGAAAAAAATAAACTTGTGTCCAACGTGATAAACCAAATCCATGCATGGTTAGCATCAAGAAGACCATCCAATGGAAAGGCAAAGGGGAGAAAAGAATAGAAGGATTGATTTGCAGCAAGAAAACTGAAGTAGTGCTGCAACAGCTGTGGCCCTGCCATCGGCCGAGCACATACTTACAGAAGAAATGCAAGCCCCCTAGAGGCGTGAGGGGGGGGGGGGGGGGGGGATTAGACTTATATGCGGTGGTATGTAGATACCTTAGGTTCTACGCTAATTCTCTGAACAGACACACATTTTACATGGTCCCTCTGTACACATCATGCAGGCAGCAACAGGTAAGTTCTTCTTTCTTACTTCAAAACAAAAAACAACTTCATGTACAAGTATGTTTTTCTGTGCCAGAAAACGTGACGAGTAAGACTTCGAACAGAAGGCCTAGGGTAAACACTAGCGGACGACTTTTCTCTTAGTACTGACTAACATAACTGTGGTTTTAACTTAACTATGTAGCTGTACAAGAACACACTAACATGTCTTGTCTGGTGTATTGCAAGGCTGGCAACAATGAATAATAAGAAAAATACAAATAAAGGGTGGCATGAAATTGTAAGAACTAGTCATAACTCTATCACGTAAACAAAAACAAGCGATACCAGCATGTAACTCAAGATAAATTTGTGTAGTTACCCGATGTGCCACAATACACTGCATTGTGCTCACATAGACCATGACCTCGCTCAAAGTATGAGCTTTGGATATTGCAAAACCCATATCAAAGATTCAATTATAAACATAACTATTGTGATAAACTCCAAATTGCCCTTCTGCCCATTAATTCCATGGTGGCTGAAGGGTGTATCCTGAATTGCAGAAGAAGTAATGATGTAAAATACTCCACTACTAACCACACAATTTCTCCAATTTTTTTTACCCACAACAGCAATAAATGCAATTTGTATTTTGAATATTCAGAATGTTACCAATCTGCATCCAATTGCAGAGTGACTATCGTCGCTCCATCAGGAAAGAGCCTGTCTTCTCAGCTGGCATGAAGAATTTAACACAGATGAATCAGAAATTGTGGTTCACACTAGTCAATCCCACTTCAGTAACTTCCTTCAGAGACTATTCTGCTTGACCAATGGACCCACTCAAGCAACTGGCCACTCAAATTGATATCAGCACCAGCTTCCAGTGAGCAGGGTCCTGTGAAGGGAGGAGAGCAATATGACAGAAAATGACACCACAGCATTGCTGAAATGAGTCATGTAGTCATTGGTTGAGTGTAAGGGACAAGTTGTTTACCATATGGCATGTTAAGTAGTCTTGCTCTTCAAACCAGATATCTGAATAACTAAATACAGAGTTGTTCGGAATCCATCATGGTTCTACATCAGCATCAGCATCACCAAGGCCATCTCTGAGAATCCATTTTGTCTTCGCCTACCAAGGGGTATTGGGGCAGAGGCGGGCAGGGGGGGGGAGGAGAGAGGCGGCAGGGGGGGGGGAGGAGAGGCGGCAGGGGGGGGGGAGGAGAGAGGCGGCAGGGGGGGGGGAGGAGAGAGGCGGCAGGGGGGGGGGAGGAGAGAGGCGGCGGGGGGGGAGGAGAGAGGCGGCGGGGGGGGGGAGGAGAGAGGCGGCGGGGGGGGGGGAGGAGAGAGGCGGCGGGGGGGGGGGAGGAGAGAGGCGGCGGGGGGGGGAGGGAGAGAGGCGGCGGGGGGGGAGGAGAGAGGCGGCGGGGGGGGGAGGAGAGAGGCGGCGGGGGGGGGAGGAGAGAGGCGGCGGGGGGGGGGAGGAGAGAGGCCGGCGGCGGGGGGAGGAGATAGGCGACGGGGGGAGGAGATAGGCGACGGGGGGGAGGAGATAGGCGGCGGGGGGGAGGAGATAGGCGGCGGGGGGGAGGAGAGAGGCGGCAGAGGGAGGCGGCGGGGGGGGGGGGAGAGGGAGGGAGAGGGAGGGGGAGAGGGAGGGAGAGGGGGGTAGGGAGAGGGAGGGAGAGGGGGGTAGGGAGAGGGAGGGAGGGGGTAGGGAGAGGAGGGAGGGGGTAGGGAGAGGGAGGGAGGGGGTAGGGAGAGGGAGGGAGGGGGTAGGAGAAGGAGGGAGGGGGGTAGGGAGAGGGAGGGAGGGGGTAGGAGAGGGGGAGGGAGAGGGAGGGAGAGGGGGAGGGAGAGAGGGGGAGGAGAGAGGGGGAGGGAGAGGGAGGAGAGAGGGGGAGGAGAGAGGGGAGGGGAGAGGGAGGAGAGGGAGGAGAGAGGGGGAGGAAGAGGGGGAGGGAGAGGGAGGAGAGAGGGAGGGGAGAGGGAGGAGAGAGGGAGGAAGAGAGGGAGGAGGGAAGAGGGGGAGAGGGGGAGAGGGGGGAGAGGGGGGAGAGGGGGGAGAGGGGGGAGAGGGGGGAAGAGGGGGGAGAGGGGGGAGAGGGGGGAGAGGGGGGAGAGGGGGGAGAGGGGGGAGAGGGGGGAGAGGGGGGAGAGGGGGAGAGGGGGGAGAGGGGGGAGAGGGGGGAGAGGGGGGAGAGGGGGGAGAGGGGGGAGAGGGGGAGAGGGGGAGAGGGGGAGAGGGGGAGAGGGGGAGAGGGGGAGAGAGGGAGGGAGGGAGGGAGGGAGGAGGGAGGGAGAGAGGGAGAGAGGAGAGAGGGAGAGAGGGGAGAGGGAAGAGGGAGAGAGGGAGAGAGGGAGAGAGGGAGAGAGGGAGAGAGGGAGAGAGGGAGAGAGGGAGAGAGGGAGAGAGGAGAGAGGGAGAGAGGGAGAGAGGGAGGGAGGGAGAGAGGGAGAGAGGGAGAGAGGGAGGGAGGGAGAGGGAGGGAGGAGGGAGAGAGGAGGAGTGTTGAGCTGCTTTAATATGCTGAGCCTTATTTCTGATGTAAAATAAGGATTTAAATACATTGTCAATGAAAAGAGTAACCGCGCATGAGTAAATTCACCAAACAAGAATGTGTGTAAAAAAAAAAATAACAAAAAGACAAACGGTTAGACCGATGCAACCACATCAATATTTTGTGAACTAGTACATGTTACAGCATCAGCATCAGATACTGCAGAATTCCACTGAAGATGAGATGTACGATAGCCCAGTTGCTTGGTGATTATCACCCTGTAGGTAACAATCAATGAAATTTGGCATAAACAGGTAGAAAATAAGACATTTCTGCTGTGATATACAATCAGTTTGGACACTGAAAGTTATGTGCTTGGTTGCTTATTTGTGGTGATATGGGGTGTGCTTAGAGGTGGTCATAATGTAAATCTAAGACACTGCTCTTACGTGAAGGTTGTTTTAAGAGGTACTCAATCAGTAAAAACAGAGGTCAACATACATACAATATGGTGCACAACAGCAACATATTTGTCACATGCCCATAATCTATTATAGCACAAAATGTTTTAGCTACATATTTTCAAATACAAACTACAGTGCATGGGTTTCTGACAAATCAAATGTTTGAGGAAAGCAAGATTTATCCAGACCGAGTACATGTTGTAATTGAAGATAAGATATCGATACTGGACAGATGGCAAGTATGACTGCATGGGCTATTATGAGGTAGACATAAGAATATCTCTTACTGTGAAATTGAATAGTCTACGGTCTTAACTCCCCTTAGAGATGTTCTAGATGTAAAAACCCTCAACATTTCAATTTTAAGACAAGTCCAAAGCATTTTATCCATAGTAATTTTCCTTTCCAGCACAGAAACACTTCACACATTTCTCAGCCAGCTTGTTTCTCCCACACATCAACTGAACCTGCCTTGTATTAGATGCAAAGACTTTCAGGAAATAATAATCTGAATTGTCATCTGCCAAAATTTATTAGTCACCAAACAAAGTGTGACAAGCCCATAAAGGTTTCTATACAAACTACTTACAACTTTTTTTTGACTGGTTTCAATGTTCCAGAAATTTCTTCCTAATGTATACAAAGGCTGAACATGTATCAACCACTAAGTGATAATGAGGAGCTATGGTAAGGTAAATTTAGAATTCAACCACAGTGCACCTCACTGAACACATTATGTGAAAATTAATAACATGCCTATCTCAAGATCACTACTAAAATAGCCAATAGCAATCTTCAAAAAGGGTGTTACAGAATAGGTACGAGAATTACATTGCAATCTGAGGTATAACAACATAAAAGCAAAAGTAAACTAAATGCAACACAGTTCTCACCTTCACTATTTTTCAATGAAGTTGCTACTTTTTATCACCAATACCAAATACTAACCAACAAATAATTTACTAGGAGAGACTGGGCCCTGTGAGCCATCTATTTTTATGAGCTTTGGCTACTAAGCAGACACCACTCAAAACTAGCTCCTGCTAAATGGTATAGTTCACTATGGAACATTACTGGAAAAAAGAGACAGGAATCTTTAGGACAGTTGAAAAAGAGGAAAACTGTATTGTACATGATGCCCATAAGTTACATGCTTAAGAGACACCAAAGAATTAGTGATTTCAATCCATTATATATAATAATGAGTGCCTGTGCTAAGTGGCCCAGTGGCTAAGGGATTTAAAATATACATTCTGGTCATAGTCAACACATTGCATGCAATAAACTGCATCATATTCTTTGGTCTAAGGCAAGAGAGTGCAAGCTGCCACGAAATCAATATACTGTTACTTTGAATTAAAGAATGGAGTGAGTGTGTGTGTGTGTGTGGTGTGTGTGTGTGTGTGTGTGTGTGTGGTGTGTGTGGGCTGCGCGCGGCTGATCAGTATCATTTTCACAAAGTACAATCAAAATAACGTACAGGTCGTTATCTGAATGTAGGCTTTTGTAACATTGGACCACTGGTCGCAGTGTCACCAGAAATCTCCCTCATGAATATCTGCAATGGAGTGAAGCCAATAATTCCTCAGCTTGTCAGAAACTACTAGATTGTAGGCTTTGTTGAACCCTGGAATAGTATCGCACGCTAGAAGAGCTGACCACATTAGAAAACTAGTACACACGATGTCACTGGCTAAACCCTCCCAACCTCCCACCATCACAGCAGAGTGCACAGGAAAGCAACCAGCATAAATACTCTCAGTTGCAGAGCAGCCCCGTGGTACAGTGAGGGCTATGTCAGTCGATCTTCTGCACGCTAATAATCTACAGTGTATCAAGTCTCGCTGGAGAGACTGCCACTGCAAGATTCAGCGCTTTCAGTCAGTCATTCACTGATAGATTGTATTTCCGCCTCCAGTCTGCTGGCTTACTGGAAGCTTGACCAGCAGGTTCAGGATGCTGTACGCCATCCATCACGATGAGGGGAGTCACTGCTGCTGTTCCGCCCATTCCTGCAGACGACACTGATGTCACTAGCCTCCATTTCCTAACTGGAGGGCCACAGGTCGGACTTTATACAACAACATGTACACAAGGACAGGCTGCAGAGCGAGTCTCCTGGGCACAAGTGTTCAACAAGAACACTTCAGAGAGTTATGCCCACAGAGGCTGCCGTCCAGCGAGGGCGACAGCTGCCCGGGTACCTAGTGGCCATCAATTGAACCGAGATGTGATGGTTGCCACACGAGCCTTCCCGCGACGTAGCAGAACTGTTGTTTGCTTCTGCTGACTTCAGTCCACACTCTGTTGATCCGACGGAGCAGCCAGTGCCTGGGGAAGACAACCTTGTATGTCTGATTAATAAACGTTTTGTTGTGAATAATGTTTTTTGACACTTGTGGGCATGAGGAACAGATTCTTCTCATCACATCCCTACTCTGTTACAACCTGAGAAGTGTAGGTACCTGTGTCTGAACCCCTATAGCTTGCTATGCAAAATACAATTAATTTATTGTAGGGCCCAGAACGGATCTGCATTATCACCTTTGATCTCTCTCTCTCTCTCTCTTCTCTCTCTCTTCTCTCTCTCTCTCTCTCTCTCTCTCTCTCCACTCTCTCCCCCCCCCCCCCCCCCCCCCCCCCTCACTCTCTCACTCCCCCACCCCCTTTTTTATAAATGGAAGCATAGTGAACTAAACCCTCTCACAGGAGTTACTCATTAATATTCCACTGACTAACATACAAAGTCGAGTCAAACTGGGTCATTGGATCTGCTCTCTCCTTGTTAGCAATAATATGTAATTACCAATTCAGTTTTTTTTTTAATTTGCTTGGCCCACAGAGCTGAGAGAATATTTATTTACAATGTCCTGACCCAACAACTGAGTCACCTAGAGTGCTGGTGTTAAAGTTAAACATGTACTACAGATACACTACAGGTTACATTGCTTGATTTTTTAAGACTACAGCTTCCATGTACCTACCAACAGTATTCATGGAAGATGTTTCGTAGAAGCTGAATGTGTACACTAATTTTTTTATATCCAATTGTTGTTCTCCTCCCAAAATATCTCGTCCCTGAAGGTTCTCCATGCTTGCTAACTGATTGTTCTTGACAACTGTTCTGAGAGCAGCTCTATCCTGCATCATACCACTTGTCATGTCTATTTGCTACAGATATCTTTCAGTTGAAATTACAAGAATGAAAATTCTATTAGTTAACCTGTCCTCATTCATTCTGAGAATTTATCATATGATTACAGGAGAACCACTGAACAACTACTTACAATAAACATGTACATCTCTACTCAGATATACACAATACCAAGTTCATAACTGGTTCATAGCTCTGAGTCCAGGTTTTAAATCAAACAAGAAGCTTCTGCAGACAAATTGTGAAGGTCTGCCACTGTCCCTTTTGAATGCTGTCAGGTAACATTCAAATGTACTGTTTGCTGCTCTTCACTGCAAATCACATTCAGGGGAGGACTTCCATCCTCATTGGTAAAGCCAATGCTTCAGATACACCCCCCAGTTGTAATCCGATTCAATATACACCAGTGCTGTCAAGGTAGACGAAAAACTTGCTGGTCATTCTCGGGAAGTTTTGATTAATTGTTCATGCTTCATGGAAGATTGCTCTTGCCTCTGACTGTTTCAGGTTCCTTGCATCTTGAAGTTACTGCCCTGCAGTTATGCAACCATTCACTGCTTCCCTAGAAATCACTATACTTGCTGTGCACCATGATGGTTTTTCTAGACCTAAGTTGCTAGGGTACTGTGATAAAATTTCTGAATAAACTGGTAATTCTGGGTTGTTTTCTATGATTGTCAGACTGGGATGAATTGTACAGCGAACCCGATGCTAATTTAAGATATAGCCTATTTCACGAGACCTTTGTGAGTATATTTGAAAACAGTTTCCCTAGAAAACAGTGAAATAATATTCTAAGAAACCATCTAGAAAGCCCATGGCTTGTAAAAGGGATAAAAATAACTTGTAAACAGAAAAGGGAAATTTATCGTATAGGTAGGAGTAATGATTCAGAAACAGTGAAACATCATAAAAACTACTGCACTGTATTAAGAAAAGTTATTAAAAAGTCAAGAAGTATGAGCATTATGTCAGAGATTAGCACATATGATAATAAAATTAATACAATTTAGAATATTGTTTAAAGTGAAACAGGGCAACCAAGAGCACAGGAAGACTGTATTTCTATGAAACTCAATAAAAAGTTTGTTAACAAGAAGTTAGAAGTCGAAAACATTTTAATAATCTTTTTTGAAGTGTTGTAGGGTAAATAGGATCCAGCTATTCATTAGAAAGTGCAAGGCAGTATATGGAAGAGGCAATACCTATGCAATTTGGTAACACTGAAATTCAATCCACCTCTCCTACTGAAATAAGGCAAACAATGATGTCACTCAAAAGTAAAAGCTCACATGGAATTGATGACTTTTTAACATAGTATTAAATGCTTGTTCCCAACAGGTAAGTAGGATTCTCAAACCACATATGTAGTAACTCACTGTAACAGGGCATTTTTCCAGATAGACTGAAATATGCTATTGTTAAACCACTGCATGAAAAAGGGGATAGGTTTGATGCTAGAAACTACCACCCTATCTCACTTCTGACAGCTTTATTCAAATTCTTGAAAAAGTAATGTATTCAAGAGTAGCATCACATATTGTAAAAATGAATTACCAACAAAATGAAAATTTGGTTTTCAAAAAGGCTTTTCAACAGAAAATGCTATGTATGCTTTCACTGATCAAATATTAAATGCATTGAATAACCGAATATAACCTATTGAGAAATTTTGTGATCTATCAAAGGCTTTTGACTGTGTGAATCATGAAATTATTCTAGGTAAGCGTTAAGTATTTGTGGTATGAGTCAGACAGTGCACAATAGGTTTAATTCATATTTACCTGGAAATATGCAGACGGTTGAAATTAGCAGTATAGATAGTCTGCAAAAAATCAGCAGAATCCTCTAACTGAGGAGGTATGAAGAATGGTGTCCCACAGGTTCAGTCTTGGGTCCCTTACTGTTCTTAATATACATATTAATGACTTGCCACTCTACAGTAATGAAGATGCAAAGCTAGTTCTTTTTGCTGAAGACATAAATATAGTAATCACAGCCCAACAAACAAGAATCAGTTGAGGAAATTGTAAATAATGTCTTTCAGAAAATTATTAAGTGGTTCTTCGCAAATTGACTCTCACTAAATTTTGAGAAAACACAGTATATACAATTCTGTACAGTAAATGGCATAACACTATTGAAAAATATAGACTTTGAACGGAAGTCTGTTGCTAAGGCTGAATATTCAAAATTTCTGGGTGTGTGCAATGATGAGAAACTGAACTGGAAGAAACACATTGGTAATCTGCTGAAACGGTTATGTTCAGCTACTTACGTTATTAGGGTTGTTGCAAATTTTGGTGCTAAACATATCAGTAAATTAGCCTACTATGGTTATTTTAATTCACTGCTTTCATATGGCATCACATTTTGCGGTAATTCGTCACTGAGAGAAAAAGTATTCATTGCACAAAAGTGTGTAATCAGAATAATGGCTGGAGCCCACCCAAGATCACCTTGCAGACATTTATTTAAGGAACTCGGGATATTACATAGTACCCTTCACAGTACATATATTCACTTATGAAATTTGTTCTTAATAACCCATTCCAATTCAGAAATAACAGCGAAGCGCATGGCTACAATACCAGAAGAAAGAATGATATGCACTATTCTGGGTTAAATCTGACTTTGGCACAGAAAGGGGTGAATTATGCTGCCACAAAAATATTTGGTTATCTGCCAAACAGTATTAAAAGTCTGACAGATAACCAATCAACATAAAAAAAAAAACAATTTAAAAGAATTCTGAATGACAATTACTCCTACTCTACTCAATACATGAATTTTTAGATATGAAGCAGTAAGCACAAAATAATAATAATAATAATAATAATAATAATAATAATAATAATGTAAAGAAAACTTATGTTAAAGTGACATGTTCCACATCATTACAAAATGTCATATTCATGATCTATGGATCAAGTATTACTGTATGTATGTATGTACATTCAGTCATTGTTGACATTCTTTTGGATGGTGGTGAAATGTTACTAACGCCCAGTAGCCAGTGTGTGTGTGTGTGTGTGTGTGTGTGTGTGTGTGTGTGTGTGTGTGTGTGAGAGAGAGAGAGAGAGAGGGGGGGGGGGAGAGAGAGAGAGAGAGAGAGAGAGAGAGAGAGAGAAGAGAGAGAGAGAGAGAGAGAGAGAGAGAGAGAGAGCTGTAGCTGACGATCTGAGAACCATCGTAGCTGCACCCCAGGCAGTTCCTGTCAATTTAGTTTAGACTCTAAATGGTGTTAGCTTCATAGTTTGCTTGTTTACTCCTAAGGTGGAAAGTTGATGCAAAGGTCTTTTGAGGATTCAGAGGACGAGAATTATGTTTAAGAATTTATCCATTGTCTTCTAGTCTGATGCTGGTATTGCTTCAGCTTTGCTAAAACTTTGATCCACAGCGATCAGAGCAATATCATCAGCGTAAAAGAAAATCCTGGACTGTTTCTGGAAGGTTGTACGTATACAAATTAAAAGGAAAAGGGGGAAAAATGGAACCTTATGGGATACCATCATTTATTTTGTGAATTCTGCTTTTAGAGTTCTCAGAGAATTCCTGCAAATTATTTTCGGCATGTTGTTGAGGGGTTAGTTTCGAACACAGAATGACACTGATGAATTTCAGCAAAATTGTCAAGTCTGGTGGTATTGTAGGCTGCAGTAAGATCTAAGAAGACCCCAGTGTTTATCTTCGCTACTCAAAGCTCTTTATGGTCGAAACCCAGCATGCTCTTTGGGGACATGTTTGTTGATAGCTGAGCATTCTGTTACAAATGAGCCGCTCCAGGAGCTTGAACATGACACTAAGGAGAGCATAGGGGTGGTTGTTTTCAATCTTGAGGGATCTTTGTTTGGCTTTAGTATGGCTATTATCTCAGTTTTGTGTAGAGAGGTAGCAGATGACCTAACTAAGATATTTGAAAAGAAGGCATAGCAGTGCCACAATGCAACAGAAACTCAGGGTAAATAGCATAAATGCAATAAATACCATAAATGCCTGCTGCTTTTCTAAGTTGCATTTTCTTTACAGTTTCTATCATCTCTTCCCAATTGAAATGGAATGCAAAACTGATTGTAGAGGCCGACAGTTTTTTTGAGATGTCTCATTTCTCTTCTGATGATGCTGAGAATGAGAAATTTAATAATCTCTTCCTGGTAGTGTACATTTCTCAGAATTATGATATTATAATTCCCAGGATTTCTGTTATAATTTCATCTAAGCAGACTGGATCAAAATTTCTTTAGAATTTTTCCTTTTCTTCTTTTCTAGGTCCTGAATTAGTAATTCAATTATCATGGTTTCCAATGCGTTAAAACTTTATTTCTAATTATTTCTTTGCTTCACTATTTAATCCTGAAGGTCAAATGATTCTCTCTAGGTATCCGAAATTAGTAGGGACCAGAAAAATTCACATTTTGCAATAAATGCAAAATATTTAGATGCAAATTCTGCCTCAAAATTTGAAATTGCTTAATAGACACACTTTCATAGCAAACTGTATCCGTAAGGATTATTTATCAGAGATAGTTTGAAACAGCTTTATTTTTCACGTACAATATTGAAAATGTAAGCAGTTACAGGGCGAAACCCAATTTGGAAAGATAATGTGCACAAGAACCTACTTGCAAAAGAAAATAAATGAACGCAACATCCTCAATGTGCCATGCCAATTGTGGACAGTTGAATGGTCTGTTTAAGATGCAAGTCTCATAATGGAGTGTAGTACTCAGCCATGGGACCTAGCATTTTTTGAGAAAGAGATGTGTTATTTATTTTTGTTAGCTAAAGCTCAAAAGACAGTATAATGTAGGCAGTTGACAAATTAGGTGGCTGATATTTTGAAGTGTAGTTTCATCGAATACTGATGGAGGTTGGGCCTGAAATACATTGTTAACAATACCGTATTTACTCGAAACTAAGCCGCACTCGTATCTAAGCCGCACCTGAAAAATGAGACTCGAAATCAAGGAAAAAAAAATTCCCGAATCTAAGCCGCACCTGAAATTTGAGACTCGAAATTCAAGCTCCAAATCGAAACAAAGTTGGTCGATTGTAATATAAGACACAATTTAGGTCGAATGAATGACGATACAGCTACAGTAGTTTGGTTGGAGTCGTAAGCTTAGCAGTTAAGCTTTACCAGGTAGCCATTGCTATGCGCCAAGCGCTCCGTCCGTATTTATACGGGTACCCTTCCTTATGTACGTGCTTTGTCTGGTTTAAATCGTTTGCTTATTTTGCTTTGATCTGATAAGTGTCGTTTTCTTTGTTATAGGTGTTTACGTCACTCTAAGCTGAAAATGCATTACTGAACTGTGTCATGCTTGTTTGTCGCATTCTGATAGTGCGTGTTTACGGCCTGTTGCCGCTCGCGGCATGGCTTGCTTTTGTGCGCGCAACCGCCGCTTACAAAAAAAAGAGGAATCGTCTCATTAGCGAAACAACGGCAAGAGACTGCTATTTTTTGTTACTTACACCACTGCTTTCTTTGATAATGATAAGCAAGAACCAAATAATAGACTGCGTATGATAAATGATGTTCTGAACGAGAGTGTAGCGAAAATTTTTCTCCGTTTGAAAATCTTTGCTGGCGTCTCTTTAGTACATTACATTCTGCACAGAAATTAGAGTCGTCTTAGATTTAAAAATCTAGTCAGTTGCCGTGCTTCATTTCTGACTGTATCACTATTAGGCATAAGAATAATACGAATATAAACATGACACGATACGTATACTCTTCCGCGTTTACTGTTGTCTCACTCTATTTTCGTAGTTTATTAGGCAGACAGGATTTAAATTAGATAGCAGCAAACACGAAAGAATACATGGAAAAATGTTTATATTTGTATTATTCTTATGGTGAAGAGAATACTGCATGTGATTCACAATTCATCAAGTTCCTATTAGCAACCATCTCTTCTCACAGGTAGGAAAAAGTTCAGAACGTGGAGCTGGCCATATTGACAAACATCCCAAACAGTCTTGCCAGTCGGATTTTCGTAGTACATTGAAATGCTGCTACATTCGAAGATGAACAATACGGAATTTGTATTTACTTCGTTGGATAATGTATGAAAATGCAGTGGTCGAAACTCGAGGCGGAGAAGAAAAGCTCGTCTTCCACTTTTTTTTTTTTTAATTTATTTACTGACGCAGAGGTTTTGGCGCCAGTATTTATCTTTGTGCCTACAAAGCATACCTGTGTAGCGCTACGTATATTCGATGGCAGAAGTTAGTTGTGGCGGCGCATTTCAACATTTTTCAGAACTTCCGCTTGCTTTGCACTCGATTCTAAGCCGAAGGCGGTTTTTTGGATTACAAAAACCGGGAAAAAAGTGCGGCTTAGATTCGAGTAAATACGGTACTCTGCTAATTTCAACATGCAACTGCACGTTAGCTGTCCACAAATGCTTTGTGTTGTTCTTTTTTTTTCCTTATTCCTCTTCTTCCTCCTCCTCCTCATTCTTTTGAAATAAGTGAAGCAATTAATCCTGCTCAATCACGGATTTCAATTATTACCCTTACAATACCAGAAGTGATCGGTGATCCCTGTGACAATGTGTCAATTCTGCTGTAGGCTGCCGTCCAGCAAAATGGATGCAGGGTTTCTTCCCCTGTTGCTCCCCTGAGGCAGTCAAAATTCTAGTCTATTTACGCTCATGGACACAACACCCGCCCTCTGTGCTATAGTGACTGGAAAACAAAATCTGTAATGTTTTTCAACATTGCCAAAATTCTTCCCCTAATGTTAAAACTGAATTGCTGCACATTCGGTTCTATTTCTACACAGTGTGCCTTGTCAGCTCTACCTGTAGTGACAATCATGGGTTGTAGGGCTATGAATGCTCACAAAAGGTTGAAATTAGTAGTCTGCAGATTTTTTTAATCTTCAATTTGTGTGGGAAAAGACAAATAATGTCCAGAAACACCTTATATCAGAGACTGACTCACTTACCTGACAGGAAAATACTGCTGCTTTTCAACAGAACGATCATTTTTGAACGTTTAAATACAGAAAAATGATGGAAACAAAGGTCATTTCCTGAGGGAAAGGTGTTGAAGTTATTGCAAAAGCAAACATTCCATCAAAACGTTCCCAGTCAGCACTTTTTTTAACAGTCAGTTTTAAAGAACTGATAATTTGTGTCTTCATTCATGTAGTGTGACAACATTTTAAATTTGTGTGTCTAATCATTTACAAACAAAGAAAATAGATGTAAATTTTGACAAAAATAGACACAAATTTTGCCAAAAGTAGATGCCATGTTTTCCGATCCCTAGAAATTAGGTACCTGATGATGATATTTGTTTGTGAGGCACTCAACCATGTGGTTATCAGTGCCTGTGCAACGTCCCAATTTTTTCACTGTCCAATTTTGCCACTTTCCCTAATGATGATGAAATGGTTAGGATAACACAAACACCCAGTCGAACTCAGTACTCAGAGGCGGCAGCGCTAGCCACGAGATAACGAGCTGTTGACTAGAGATTGTCCATCAACATACTGAGGAGTTCCTTCTACAGTTTTTACATTTGAAATTTGGAGTCTAGTTCGGACTGCAATTTCATGTAGCTTTTATAGGGAGCAAATCACCTCTTTACTATTAATTAAGATATCTCAGAAGAGCGAACACTGTACATGAATTTGTCATTTTCACACAGTCTGCCAACTAGTCCTTTTCCTAAAGATCTTTATTACTTTTTCTGCCTTTTTAAATACTGTCTGATATTCACAATAATTAGACAGTTGATTACGCTTCAAGTAAGACTTAACAATTTTTTAAGCAACTGGTAGCAGATATTCCTATGTAGTCTATGTCTTACACCATTTCTTATGTGAACAGCAGATTAGGGCACACTGCCAATAACAAGCAATTTTTTCCACATGAAAATATCTATAGGAATCTGAGAAATAATTGAGCCACTTATTTTCCACATTTTGGTGGTGGTATCACCTCCCCACAGGTCTTGCTATTTTTGCTTCAGCTACTATTTCCTCAACTTCTTCTAGTGTGGGGGATTCTGAATCGCAGTTCGATTCAGATTATGCAAATATATGAGTAGGTTTTTTGTGACTCATAGTTTAATTGGTCTTAGAAGTTATTTACAGTGCCCTTCACTTTGAATGTACAAAGTTCTATTGGACATTAAAACAGATTGGAACCCTTGTAATCTGACAACCTCATTACATGTTCTGCAAAAGTTCCATACATTTTTTTTCCCTTGAAATCTTGTTAAATTTCTGCATACTTGCTTTCATCAAATAGCACTTTTGAGATATGATGTTTTTAGTTTTTCTGGAATACATTGTTAACAATACCGTATTTACTCGAATCTAAGCTGCACTCGAATCTAAGCCGCACCTGAAAAATTAGACTCGAAATCAAGAAAAAAAATTTTCCCGAATCTAAGCCGCACCTGAAATTTGAGACTCGAAATTCAAGGGGAGAGAAAAGTTTTGGCCGCACCTCCAAATCGAAACAAAGTTGGTCCATTGTAATATGAGACACAATTTAGGTCGAATGAATGACGATACAGCTACAGTAGGCTCGAGTCGTAAGCTTAGCAGTTAAGCTTTACTAGGTAGCCATTGCTATGCGTCACGCGCTCCGTCCGTACATATACGTGTACCTTCCCTTTTACACGTGCTTCGTCTGGCTTGAATTAATTGCTTATTTTGCTTTGATCTGGTAAGTGCCATTCTGTTTGTTATAGGTGTTTGCGTTACTCTAAGCTGAAAATGCATTACTGTACTGTGTCATGAATTGTTTGTCGCATTCTGATAATGAGTGTTTACGGCCTGTCACTGCCCGCGGCATGGCTTGTTTTCGTGCACGCTACCGCCACTTACAATTAAAAAAGAGAGGAATTGTTTCATTAGCAAAACAATGGCAAGAGACCGCTATTTGTTGTTACTTACACTGCTGCTTACTTTGATAATGATCAACAAGAACCAAATAATATATTGCTTTCGATAGAAGACGTTCTGAACGAGAGTTTAGCGAAAATTTTTCTCCGTTTGAAAATCTTTGCAGACGCCTCTTTAGTACATTACATTCTGCACAGAAATTAGTCATCTTAGATTTAAAAATCTAGTCAATTGTCGTGCTTCATTTCTGCCTGTATCACTATTAGGCATAAGAATAATACGAATATAAACATGACATGATATGTATATTCTTCCGCGTTTGCTGTTGTCTCACCCTAGTTTCGTAGTTTAATCGGCAGATAGGATTTAAATGAGATAGCAGCAAACACGAAAGAATACACGGCAAAATGTTTATATTCGTATTATTCTTATGGCGAAGAGAATACTGTATGTGATTCACAATTCATAAAAGTTCCTATTAGCAACCATCTCTTCTCCCAGGTAGGAATAAATTCAGAACGTAGTGTTGGCCATATTGACAAACATCCCAAACAGTCTTGCCAGTCGGATTTTCGTACTACATTGAAATGCTGCTACATTCGAAGATGAACGATACGGAATTTGTATTTACTTCGTTGGATAATGTATAAAATGCAGTGGTCGAAACTCGGGGCGGAGAAGAAGGCTTGTCTTCCACCCTTTTTTTTTAATTCATTTACTGACGCGGAGATTTTGGTGCTAGTATTTATCTTTGTGCTGCAAAGCATGCCTATGCAGCGCTACATATAATCGACGGCAGAAGTCATTTGTGGCGGCACCTACCAACATTTTTCAGAACTTCCGCTTACTTTGCACTCGATTCTAAGCCGCAGGCGGTTTTTTGGATTACAAAAACCGGAAAAAAAGTGCGGCTTAGATTCGAGTAAATACGGTAACTACTGTTATTATGCTGAATGGAAAGTGAACACATTAGTAGAAACACCACCACAAATCATGAAGAGGCACACCGATAACTGCTGACGCCTGGACAAGCACCTACATAAAGCAGGACAAGAGTCGTCCTGAAACAAAGATATTTTAATTGGAATAATCTTACCTAAGAGGTTGCATATCTCTGCCTGGTTTCCTCGATCATCTTTTTTATTTAGTAGTTCATCTACTGTGCCTTTAACTGCTTTTGGTATCTGATCAACATACTGAGGTTTAATAAGTGCCTTCAAATGATCTTCTAGAATTTTTGTGAAGTAATTCTGTAATTCTGAACCTCTAAAATGATTCAGTATCTCAGTCCAGTCAGGTGGATCCTGAAAAATATTCATCGTGTACAACAAACACTTTTCATTCAACCATCTAAATTTCAGAGCAAAAAAGAAATTACCATTCAATCAACCAAAGAACAAAGTAGCGGGTATAGGAGAGGTGACAAGTGAAATAGTAATTCTGTTACAACAACTTGCAGTCAGTAGGGCTGAGGCGCAAAAGTCCTTAAATAGATAAAAATGTCTATTATCTTTCATTTACAATCTGGTAAAGGTTTACTGTATTGGCAAGTGAGGTATTCTGCAAACAACTAGAAGAAACTGGCAAAAAAACTTCTAGGTTGCACTAATTTTGAACTACAACACATTTCACAATTAATTACACTAATCACCTCAGCTGAGGACACTAGCACATGCTAGTGAAATTGTGGTCGACATTGAGGGGGTGGCTGGTCTGAATGTCACAGGTGGTAGATATTTTCATCACTAGTGTTTTGTTGGTGTGGTAAGAAAAGGTGGTGATTTTACATCGTTAAGCACTGGACTTTGTACCTATGACTTTGATTAAAATCCAAATCTCTCCACAGTGAGTGTGGTGTTGATGGTCAGTAAATGTGCTATTCATGAGTGGAGGCTGTGGAGTAGCATAATCAGGTTCCATCTTCTACTGTCCATTTCTTAATGCTCTCACTTTACACTGTACACATGCTCATCCATCACTTACACTACAACAGTTACACTTGAGGGCACATGTAGGGAAAAACTGGAAAAATATTCATTTTTTATTGCATAATTTATTATATTGATTCTTTAAGAACAACATTGCAAAGTTTCATAATCGAATTCTGGCTAGAAATTTATTTTAAAAAAGTTAGTTTGGGCATTTGCACCTGCCATACCCCCTCTTTATGCCGTGGTCCACATCTTTTCTACATTAGAAATTTTTTGTGCATTAATTATTGTTCACACACTGAACATTAAGTGCTGCAAACTCATTTCAGTTTTTAGTTTCACATACATATCAACCCACTTTGTTTGGAATGGTTCGGAACAGTGGATGCATAAACAAAAAAGGGTGGAAATGTCAAATTTCATGTGTAACAGGTACAGGAAAATTAAATAACTGTGTTGCAGATGTTGCTCCTAAGTGTGAAGAACAATTTTTGACAAAGTCACCAAGTTCATCAAAGAAGAAAATTAGTGAAGGAATTGATGATTATGTGTACAGTGTCAAAGATGAGTTTTCCAGTGGATTTAGGTTAACTGACCTAGAAATACTTGCCCATATGATTAATGTTTCCATGTGCATGTGGTAATTGTGGGTCAAAGGGTCTTAGACTGTATGATGATGTCCTCAATTGTTGTGAAGATAGCTGCACGTGATGCCTGTCTAGTGTTCAATAGTGGAAATGTAGGTATGACTAAGTGCCTGCAGCGACTAAGCTTCCATCCAGGTGTGTTCACACTGAAGATACTCCAAAGCATCAATGAAGGGCAACAGGACAAAGCTCAGACGTCAGAAGAAAAAATGCAAAATTTGACTGTGCAAAGGAGGCAGGGGAAGAGATTACTCCAGGAAGGTGAGAAAGAGAATAAAGATCATGGATATGAACAACATTAGTCATGAGAGGTATAGCAATATTGTCAAAAATTTAAATAAAATCATCAAATGCAAATTGCTGCAAAAGGGACTTTTTGAGCTATAATGTAACTTTTCTCCAGAACTGTAAAAGCTAACACCCTGAAATTTGGCATAGTTCTTCAGAGTTGCTTCCTAAATAATCCTGTGCAGCACTTTTCCATTATCTTTTCTCTGAGAAAAGTTTTCCTTTACACTTTGACAAAAATAGAGCAGTCCTGGATAACACAAAACTGAAAAATTAATTTCAAAGCTACTGTGACAAATACAAATCTGTTCCACATATTTTATTAGCCTCTTATGCAGATGTAAACTGTGAAATTCCCATTTATTGCTTGAATAGTTTCCAAGAATAGATAAGTTATAGAAACAATGGTAATTAAAAATTCTAATCCTTATAAAATTTATGTCTGTGCAGGCTTTCAAACAAAAATTGCACAGAATTCCAAGTATTGTTGTACATAACAGCCTCAAGTTTTACTATTTTAACTGTAATATTTCTGGATATATATGCCTTTTGCCCTGCGTCTGGCCTTAAGATACCGACACAGAAGTTACTGAAACGGCACACACAAGTAAGTCTCATACCAAACCATGAGGAGACAAATAAATAAACTAACAAATAATGCACAGTATTCATATGCAAATATACAGGATGAATCACCTAAAACTTGCACTGCATATATTCCAGAAATGGAAAGTGCTATTGACTTGGGATTTTCACAGACTGGATCGGTAGCAGGGGCTCGTATTGTTAGCTAGTCAACACATTGTAATAATGCTTGGAGAAAGCACATTTTTTTGTGCAAACGCACTTTTTAAATGGAACAATGCCTGTTGACATAAACAAACTAAAAGTGGGGTCGACTGGAATGTCACTTGTGTTTGTTGCAGGATTCCAATGTGAGTCGTTTACAAGATATTGTATTTTGACAAGTCCCCACACCAACACTTTTACAATACCTATGGTAGCACACACTAAATAGCAACACAACTGCATACACTAGTTATGTGATTCTAACCAGTAACGAGACAATTGACCATCACAGGTTTTGTTCAAAATGACAACCAGTGGAGGCAATACATGCTTCCAGTCTGGTATGGAACGACTGCTGCACATGTGCTAGCATTTCAGCAGAGATGTCCGAGCAATCTGCGGTAATACATCATCGCACATTATCAGGTGTAGTTGGTATGTTCTTGTAGACAGCATCTTTCAGCTTTCCCCACAGAAAAAAAAGCCTACAGGCATCAAATCCAGGGAATGGGCCAGCCAAGGTGCAAGTCCAGCGTCCAGTCCAGTGTCCAATCCCATGATTGGAAAACAATTCTTGAAGACATGCTGTAGTACTTGTGCACTATGATGTGGACAGCCTCTTAGTCTGCAGAGGAACATCATTTAGCATCCGTGGAAGATGGTCTGTTAGCAGGCTGCGATACTTGGGTACATTCGGACATGAAAAACGAGCCTATGAGCTGGTGGTTCACTATCCCACACCACATGTTTACACTCCATGGACACTGACGTTCCAACTCTATATCTACATCAATACACAGCAAGCCACAGTAAGGCGCATGGCAGAGGGTACACTGTACCACCACTACTCATTTCCTTTTATGTTCCTCTTGCTAATAGAGCGAGGAAGAAACTACTATCTATGTGCCTCCATATGAGCCCTAATTTCTCATATCTCATCTTCGTGGTCCTCACACGCAATGTACGATGGCAGCAGTAGAATCGTTCGGCAGTCACCTTCAAATGCCAGTTCTCTAAATTTTCTCTATTGTCTTTCTCTAAAAGAACTTCGCCTTCCTCCAGGGATTCCCATCTGAGTTCCCAAAGCATCATCGTAACACTTTAGTTTTGTTCGAATCTACCACTAACAAATCTAACAGCTCACCTCTGAATTGCTTTGATGTTGTCATTCAATATGATCCAGTATGGATTCCAAACACTTGAGCAGTACTCAAGAATGGGTCGCACCAATGCCCTATATGTTGTCTCCTTTACAGGTGAATCACTCTTTCCTAAAATTCTCCCAATAAACCAAAGCTGACCATTCACCTTCTCTACACAGTTCTCAAATGCTCATTCCAGAAATCTAGAAATACAGAATCTGCCTGTTGTTCTTCACCCATAGTTAGCAGTATGTATCACATGAGAAAATGGCAAGATGAGTTTCACACAAGTGATGCTCTCTAAAACCATGCTGATTTGTGGACATAAGCTTCTCAGTCTCAATCAGTCTCAAATAAGTTTATTATATTTGAACTGAGACTATGTTGAAGGGTACTGCAGCAAACAGAAGTTAGGGGTGTAGGTATGCAATTTTGTGGGTACATTATTTTACCCTTCTTATAGACTGGAGACACCTGTGCTTTTTTCCAGTCACTTGGGACTTGGCACTGGAAGAGAGATTCATGATAAATGCAGGTTGGGTAAGGAGCCAATGCCGTAGAGTACTCTTTAAAAAATTGAACTGGGATTCCATCCAGATCTGGTAATTTTTTTACTTTCATATCTTCAGCCAGGGATGTTTATTACTATGTTGTCCATACGGGAGTCTGTCCGATGGTCAAATGACAGTATGTCTTGATGAAGCAAATGGGGATTGTCAACAGATCAATGGTGCACATTTCAGCAGTTTATCTAGACACAGTCGGAAACTGTGGCTTCATCACTAAACAAGATGCACAATTCATCTGGAGTCTCCTGACTTAATGGCCATGTACAGGAGTTGACACAGTTCCCCTAATTGTTTCCATGCAGCTATTGATAGAGAGAGATGTGATGGGATGGACCTATATCGATGGAGACTGTGTAGGACACATGCCTGACTCATGCCATTTCCTCGTGCAATTGCATGGGAGCTAACATGCGGCAACAGCAGCAAGACCATTAATTTTCCCCCGTTCTGTCGCCACTTGTTTTCTCCTGCTACATTGTCTAGGTGTTACACTACCACTTCCACATAGTTGGTTGAAGAGGTTGATTAATAATTGCCGAGATGGTTGACATCTATTGGAATATTTTGCCACATACACGATACGACAACAAACGGCATTCTTCTTCCCTCTCCATACTCCATGATAATGTTGGCTTTATCTGCATTGGTAAATCCCATCGTCTGCTCACTAGCTACTGCTTTGACTGACACACACTGACAAACAAGTCACAACGTACTCAAGTAATATGCAAAGACTCTGTAAAGAAACTTAAAGCGTATCTAGCAACTATGCATGGTGAATGGTACAAGCAAATGTTGGTGTGGAAACATTTCAAAATTCAATATCTGTTGAACAAATTACACTAAAATCCACCAACAAACGCCACTGGAATTCTAATTTGCCCTACTTTTCACACAAAAATACTCTTTCTAAGTATCATTACAATCTGTTTATTGTCTAACAATACTAGCCCAATTACCAACCTATTCTGTGAAAACCGCAAACCAATAACACTTTCCATTTCCCCAATATTTATGATGGAAGTTTTAGGTGACTCACCCTGTATAAAACATACATTTACATATGAGAAGTTACACAAGGAAGACATTTACTTCTCTTCATCAAACAAAGCTTTATAATCAGAAGACTGTGAATGTGTGAACTCTGACATAAGAGGACAAGAAAAATTAATTTCTTTGCTCTTGCCAAGCAAGTGGGAAGCAAAATGATTTAAACCACCACATTACTAAGCAGATCTAAATAGTAGAGGCTCGAAAGTCATTGTTGTAACTAATGCAAAGTTGTGTCATAATCTCTTAGTTTTATCTACATGTGGACTTTTGAACTCAAAACTAGAAGCCAAATACTGCTGCACCATTTTTGGAAGGATTATATCCGTAATCAACAATGAATAATGTAGGGCCAAAAGTTCATCACTGAACTTGTATAAAAGAATTACCACATAATCTGCACTGACGGAGTAAGTACTTTGTTCAGATCAAGACATTAAACAGACAGCAAAGTAAATTATTTCCAGAAAATCAATATTAAAGAAGCAAGAAGCAACTAACCAATTTAAAAACAACCAACATCACAGAACTAAATATATAAAATTCTATAAGTAAGACAGTGTGGAATAATGAGTATTCATGTTGTTCCTTTCTTCAGTTCAGCATGACTAATTCTAGTTCATTATAAACATTCATATCACTAACTACAAAATTATACATACTGAGTACCGTCCCAAGTTTGGTTTCTGTTTTCCAGCCAATATTTTTAATGCTGTTGATTTCCCGATTCCATTTGTACCCACTAATCCAAGAACTTCTCCTGGACGAGGAATTGGAAGTCTGTGTAACTTGAAGGAATTCTGAGAGTAACGATGTGTTGTGTCCTTTTCTAAGTTACTTGGCAAATTAATGATGTTGATAGCCTCAAATGGGCATTTCTGAAAATAAATAATTGAATATTTAAGTTACACTCTTTGTAACAGTACTGATCACTGCAAATTACAACTTCAACCCTTGAAAATACAACACACAGTCATATCTGGTGCCAACTTAAAAATACAATTTACTTCCGTGACATAATCTGACTCTTTCCTGATTGACACAAAACACAATGTAATATGAATTTTGTTTGCTGGACTACTTTGTTTTCTGGGAATGCCAAATAAATTACAGAAGTTGTGAAATTATTTCAGTCAACTCCTTACTTACCTGGCCACCAAACAGTAAGAAACTTATTTTGTATCCAGTTTCCTAATCATATTCTTGCACATTATTTGCCAGCACACAGTTTCAAGACTTTAAAAAGAACAGATTTTGTGCCTACACTCTACATCAATGTTTCATATTATACAAAATTCCTGGGAATGTGAAAGTAGTATAACATTTTTACATAATAAGTTAATGTCATTTGAAATTCATTTATCCAAAAGAGGTGTGCATGATGTGGTTCTGAAGTTGAACATGCTCGGCACACAACATGCACACAACTTTGCAATAAAAACATCGCCTTTCTAACATATGTAACACTATCTGTCGGCAAAGACTCGTATTACCAGTACATTGGTAGCTGCAGAAATAACAACCATTGCAACCGTGTCTAATAAAAATCCACTTGCAGATACTAAATAAAAATTTTAAAAAGTAAAATTTATAACGTGTTAAGGGTTTCATCAGATTTGCTTATAACTACTTTTATTGCTGACTAGTTTCAAATGCTTGTGTTCATTTCTAAACCATTACCTGCTTCTCTAATGTCTACTCGTACATACTGTAATTTCGATGGAACATTCGAAAGATTTGTTTATACATTAGATCATAACAACAAATGTTATTTGATTGTAATACAATTCCAATGGCACAATTAAAACTTTACCACTATCTACAGTTGTTCATACGTTCAAAATTACTGAATTATACAGTTGCTCATGCTTAAGCCAATGTAACATTAGAATTAATTTAAAAATATTAATCTTTCATTATACAATGAATGAAATAATCACATCCAAGCTTGCTTGTTGGCACAGTTCATGAAAATCCTAAGGATCTTATTAATTTATGGCACCCCACACCAGACTTTAAATAATACACTGCACAAAATACATAAATATACACACTACTTTGTTTCTGTCAGTCTTGTCTATATTAGTCTACTTTTGACAAGTAATTAGCAGATTTTGTTATAACTGCAATGTACAATATTAAAATTTCAATTACATTAACTCCTTTCAATGTTTCTAAAAGATTATTTTCATAAAGAATGACTAATATACAGATCAGAATAACTGATTCATTACTGCTGATTTTATACAGCTCTCTGCTCAGATTAAATGGGCCCAACAACATTGAAGTATACTTGACCAAAAAACAAACAAAAGGAAACATTATACTTTTCTTAGCAAACTTTAGATGAGAACACTTACAACATTTCCCCCACTGAGTCTCAAATTACATGCTCTTCAGAAAATTGACAGTTTCACATCACCAAACATTATGGGTATATATGCGCATTTTAAATGTGGCAATGAGTGGAATACAGCAACACTTGCCACATGTTCAAATGAAGAAAAATACTTCTAGAAAACAGTAAACTCTTAACACACTGTCAGCTGTCCTATCATTCTACTGATTTATTTTTAACCAGAAAACTGGTCACTAACATTGTGAAACTGCAGTACTTTTACAAGTCTGAGGGGGCGAACTGGTGTTGCACCAAGAGAACTACTCTTCTTCAAGGTGTACAACTTTGTTACTACCGTTTTCTCCCAACATTTGAGACTTTAATGAAACAAATTCGTTACACATGTATCATTTGAAGTATTTTCCATCACTGGCCACTACTTTCTCCCATCTTTTGGGCAGTACAAATCCTGCATCGAAAAAAAATTGTTCATCTTTTGGAGCAATCCACAAATCGATCCAATTTGTGACATCTTCATGAGATCGGAAGTGTTTGTTAGCCAGGCCATGCACCATTGATCTAAGCAGGTGATAGAGGGAGCAATGTCTGGAGAGTACGGTGGGTGGGGTAGGACTTCCCATTTTAACTTTTCCAAGTAGGTTTTAACCTCTTTTGCAACGCGTGGTTGAGCGTTGTCGTGCTGCAAAATCACTTTATTGTGCCTCTCGCTGTATTGCGGCCGTTTGTCTTTTAATGCTCTGCTCAAATGCATTAACTGCGTTCGATAATGAACACCTGTGATTGTTTCACTTGGTTTTAACACCTCGAGCTGGTCCCACCAAATGCAGAGCATGATCTTGGAGCTGTGAATATTCGGTTTGGCCGTTGACGTGGAAGCACGGCCGGGACACCCCCACCATTTTGTGCATTTAGGGTTATCGTAATGAACCCATTTTTCATCCACAGCCACAATGTGTTGCAGAAATCCCTTCCGTTTTTGCCTCTGAAGCAACTGTTCACAAACACACAAACACCATTCAACATCTCTTGGTTTCAGCTCACACGTGACCCAAGTTCCTTCTTTCTGAATCATGCCCATAGCCTTGAGACATTTTGAAATGTCTTAGCCTTGAGACATTTTGAAATGGCTTGCTGTGTCACTCCCACTAATCATACCAATTCTTCTTGAGATTGATGCGAGTCTTCACTCAGCAATGTCTCCTATTCTGCATCCTCAAAAACATTCTCTCTTCCACCACTATGCCGGTCTACGACGTTAAAATCACCATTCTTGAAGCGTTGAAAGCACTCACGACACATTCTTTCACTAACAGCGTCCTCACCATACATACTTGAGAGCATTCGATGAGACTCAGCTGCTTCATACTGAAACAAAACAGTAACACCTCCCACAAATGACAAGAATTAGGCTCGTAAACTGACATTTTCAATCAAGAACAACTTTATGATACAGACACAAATCAACTAATGTTTAGATGAGGTTATGTTGACCGAGGTCCAAGCTAAATGCCTGACATATGCAATCTGTTTCTTTCGACCGCTACTTACCGTTGTCGCCACCTATCGGCAAACGGCGGAAGCAAAGTTGTACCCCTTGTAGTATTACAGTAACTGCTTCCAAGTCAGTACCACTGCACTGTCTTCGCAATTTATGCTTTACTTATGTAATACTTTGTTAGTAATCTTCACAAGGAGAAATTTACTATGTTCTGCAAAATGAGGCATTCTGACATTCACAGAAAAAACATTGCTGCTACCCTTGTAAATGAAATATTATACTAAAGAGTTGATTGCTATCAAGAATACTCCTGGTAAAGCAACCCTTAAGGAAAGTATACAGTAACATACCATAAGAGGGCTTCAGAAAATGAAGGTCGCTGTTACAGGCTAGCAAACTACATGTTTAGAATAGTTAATCACAGCCTGTATGAGAAAGTCACTGCCAATGGAAGATTTTAGCACTCGCTTGTCAGTAAACAATATGCCATATGATCTGAGGAACACAATCTTGTTCCAGCAGTAGTTTTCTTTCAGAAACTACAGCTAGTGTAGTTACCAAGATAAAGATTCCTAATTTGAGAAGTGGACTGTTACGAACCAAAAGTTTTGAAATCTGGTCTGTAATGTCTGTTGTCTCTTGCAAGTCCCAATCTTCTGCTCATTGAAAAAAACTGCTGGGCATTATAATGTTTGTAAAGTATAGATATTTAATTAAAATATATGGGCAAGAGCAACACTACTGAAATTTACAATCTCCACCTTAATATTCGTAACAGTATTGAAGTCTATCTATAAAACTTAACTTTCTAACTGCAGAGCTTATTTCATATGTGGTGCAACTAATCACTGAAACACAGCACAGCTGCATTATGGAACCAGGTTCAGATAGCAAAATCAAAATATCTTGGTAAATATCGAATATTTTTTCCAGACTTAGGTTAGCTTGGCTCAAGCTCCAAGTACTGTCCATAAATTACAAAAGTGTTAGCACAAACAACCCACAGGCACAAGTGAACAACAACAGAAGTGAATAGTTAAATTATCAGTAGATGAATGTGCCAGTTTTACCTGAAAGATAACAGAAAATGAAGTACAAGAGTTATTTGGAAAGCTCCAATGGAGACTTTTAAATTCCATTTTCCCAAAACGTAAATTAGTCTTCTCAAACTGCTCGATGGAGAGTTTCACCTCTGAAGCAGCCTCTTCAAACACTTTGTGACGGTTTGAAGATTTTCTTTCAAACTATGCTCACAAGTATAGCTTTGGGGTGAAGACCTGTCATGAATGGCAGGTATGGAAGTATCCATACTCAGGTCCTTTCAAGAACCGCTCAAACTGAAGTTTTTTTTCGCAATACTGAAATATGCTGAAAATGCATATCACTACGTGTTTTCTCTGCAACAGTCACCCACTCAGTCCCTATGGCACATGAATATGCTGATATTACAGCTGGTACTCCATTTTCTTCAAAACAAGAAAATTTCGTGGCAATTGTTGAGGGGACAAATCTGATTTCATCTTCAATATTATTTCTTTTCTATATGAATCTATTGAGTCACAGAGAGACTGTAACAAAGAAAGTAGACTCCACTATTTGCAGAATTCCTAAATAATTACACAGTGTTTTAAGTTGGATCATTATATTAGAGATGATGATGATATAGCACATCTGCTTTGGAATTGCAACTCCAGCCACTCTCCAAGTTTTCAGAGTTAAACAACTACTTTCTCAGTAAACAACCATACTCTGTTCAGTCCCTAACCAAACCAAGTTTCATTTGGAATTCAACACATTTACATTTGAAAATGTTTTTCAATATACAAAGAACTAATCCTGGCAAAAATATAGCTGAACCAAACAACTGCTATTACTTATCACATTATTATTATTTCTTTCCATTCTCAGACGTTATGTCTGGTTTAAAATGGAAAGTGACACGGACCTTGGTCAAGCGTCACTTCCTTTTAACTGTACGGTATATGTTACATTGCATTTAGGAACTTTTGGGTAATTGAACATTTATCAATAATTACAGATTTCTGTAGTTGTATATATACGTTTGGATGTAGCTGTATTGCGTTGATGTACTGGTGGATATTGTGTGGTATGACTCCTGTAGCTGATAGTATAATTCGTATAATGTCAACTTTATCCTGATGCCACATGTCCTTGACTTCCTCAGCCAAGCTGGATGTATTTTTCAATTTTTTCTCCTGTTTTCTTCTGTATATTTGTTGTATTGGGTATGGATATTTCAATTAGTTGTGTTAATTTCTTCTTTTTATTGGTGAGTATGATGTCAGGTTTGTTATGGTGGTGTTTTATCTGTCATAATGGTTCTGTTCCAGTATAATTTGTATTCATCATTCTCCAGTACATTTTCTGGTGCATACTTGTATGTGAGAACGTGTTGTTTTATTAGTTTATGTTGTATGGCATGTTGTTGATGTGTTATTTTTGCTACATTGTCATGTCTTCTGTATTCTGTATTTGCTAGTATTGTACATATGCTTGTGATGTGGTCTACTGTTTCTATTTGTTGTTTGCAAAGTCTGCATTTATCTGTTGTGGTATTGGGATGTTTAATAATATGCTTGCTGTAATATCTGGTGTTTATTGTTTGATCCTGTATCGCAATCATGAATCCTTCCGTCTCACTGTATATATTGCCTTTTCTTAGCCATGTGTTGGATGCGTCTCGATCGATGTGTGGCTGTGTTAGATGATACGGGTGCTTGCCATGTAGTGTTTTCTTTTTCCAATTTACTTTCTTCGTATCGTTTATGTTATGTGATCTAAAGGGTTGTAGAAGTGGTTCTGAAATTGCAATGGTGTAGCCGATGTATTTATATGAGTGATTGCTTTGTGTATTTTGCTAGTTTCTGCTCGTTCTATAAAGAATTTTCTTAAATTGTCTACCTGTCCATAATGTAGGTTTTTTATATCGATAAATCCCCTTCTTTCTTCCTTATGTGAATCTTTCTGTTGCTGAATGTATGTGATGTATTCTATATTTGTGGCATTGTGATCGTGTAAGTGTATTGAGTGCTTGTAGGTCTGTGTTACTCCCATTTCACTACTCCGAATGAGTAGGTCAATATTGGTACAGCATAAGTATTTATAGCTTTTGTTTTGCTTCTTGTTGCAAATTTTGTTTTCCGTATTTTTGTTAGTCTTTGTCTATATTTTTCTTTTAGTTCTTCTTTAATATTTGTATTATCTATTCCTATTTTTTGTCTGTATCCTAGATATTTATAGGCATCTGTTTTTTCCATCACTTTTATGCAGTTGCTGTCGTTATCCAATATGTGATCTTCTTGTTTAGTGTGTTTTCCCATGACTATGCTATTTTTCTTACATTTGTCTGTCCCAAAAGCCATATTTATATCATTGCTGAATACTTCTGTTATCTTTAGTAATCGGTTGAGTTGTTGCTGCCAGTAGTTTTAGATCATCCATGTATAGCAAATGTGTGATTTTGTGTTGGTATGTTCCAGTAATATTGTATCCATAATTTGTATTATTTAGCATGTTGGATAGTGGGTTCAGAGCAAGGCAGAACCAGAAAGGACTTAATCAGTCTCCTTGGAATATTCCACACTTAATCTGTATTGGCTGTGATGTGGTATTATTTGAATTTGTTTGGATATTAAGTGTGGTTTTCCAATTTTTCATTACTATGTTTAGGAACTGTATCAATTTAGGATATACTTTGTATATTTCCAATATTTGTAGTAACCATGAGTGGGGTACACTATCAAAAGCTGTTTGGTAATCAATGTATGCATAGTGTAGCGATCTTTGTTTAGTTTTAGCTTGATATGTCACCTCTGCATCTATCATCAGTTGCTCTTACATCCTCATGCTCCTTTGCAGCAGCCTATTTGTTCTTCATTTATAATTTTGTTCTGTGTTTTATGTGTCATTAATTTCTGTGTAATGACTGAAGTTAATATTTTGTATATTGTTGGTAGGCATGTTATGGGGCGATATTTACCTGGGTTATTATTATTATTATTATTATTACTTATTTAATTTACATGTAATCTGTTTCCAGGAGTATGTGATTTTGTGTTGCTCAGCCAATGTAACCGGAGAGAGAGAGAGAGAGAGAGAGAGAGAGAGAGAGAGAGAGAGAGAGAGAGAGAGAGAGAGAGAGAGAGAGAGAGAGAGAGTGTGTGTGTGTGTGTGTGTGTGTGTGTGTGTGTTTGTGTGTGTGTGTGTGTGTGGGGGGGGGGGGGGGGGGCGGCGGCGGCTAAGGCAGCAGGGATGGCCCCTGCACTAAATTTTTTCCATGTAAATTTTACCATACGATTTTTCATATATATTGAAAAAAATACTGTAATTAGATTTGTTTTATGTTTATTTCCTCTATTTTATAATATCTATATTTAACATGCTGCATTTCCTTGTGTTTTAAGCAAATATTATGCCTTAATTAATTTTCAATTAGTGCTTCAAACCATTTGTGCAGCAGGTGCAAAGAGTCTTCTGTAACAGTCTTCTTAGACTTATAAAATGACATCAGCTTCTCCTGGTAGCTCACCACACAAAGAAATCATTTTTACATTTCTCCTGTGGGGTAGGTTTACAAACAAAACTGGAACCAAATTACCCTCATACAGGTTGATTTTAAACATATTATTCTACAACCCAGGAGTCAAAGATTCCAACAATGGAAAACAACACAATGTGTATTCAAAGAGTTCTTTCTTGTAGAAAGCACTAATTCCTAAAACAGCTACTACTTATAGCAGGGTTGATGAGTTATTCCAAATAGGATAAATGGAATGGTTTACAGAAACTCAGCAAGAACTTAAGACATGGAAAAAACAAAATAAGATATTTTTATGGGGAATATGGAAGACTACTTGACATAGGTCATTCAGATAATCTGAACACATGATAAAAGGTAAGAGGATAAGCATTACTTGGTGCTACAACAGCAATAGGATGACTGACCCACAGTTGATGTGGGTAAAAAACTGAAAGATGAGGAAGAAAAATCACTAAAATACACTCCAACAGAAACTGCATGGTAGAATATTACTTCTGAAGAAATGTTTGTTCATGTTTTCTGACAGTAGAAGTTGTAAATAAAATCACAGTTTCTATAAAAGTGGTGCAATTTACTTATTTGAGGTGGCATTTGTGTGTGTCCACGATACTTCTCTTCAAATAAAAACAGGAAATGGCAGATATGTGGAAGATGATACCACTTTTGAACCAAATTAAACCATACACATTTTCCACTATCAGGCAATTAGGGGTCACCCAGCAGATGACCAACTGATCACAGATTTTCACGTACTTTTTGTTGTAGATTTAAACAGGATTAGTGAGCAGGAACAGCAAAATTTTATCTTTCAGAAAGTTACCTATGGCTTATGACAACCCTACGGTAAAGCACAACTACAGATATAAAATCACTAACAAATTATTCTTAATCCTTACTTACGTCATACCTTTACACAGATTCCACACCCAATACATAATTCTTCAGAAATTGATGCAATTTTGTCATTGGATGTCACCTCAATACATAATTTCCCCATTCGCACAACAGGACATGACTTCTTGCATTCTTGACGACAGCGTTTAGGCTTGCACTTATCAGCTGTTACAATAGCAATTCTTGTAAGTTTATCGGTTTCTTCTGTAGCTTTGCTTCTTGGCATATTTGTTCTGTAAAATAAAAATATTTAAAATTTCACCGAAATTCATTATAATCATCCTGCACTTTTCTATTGGCATCAATATATAAGGGGCGTTCAAAAAGAAACGAGCCAGAGACATAATTACGGAAACCAGTACCTGTATGTTAGAAGTATTGACCCTGGCTATTGAGACACTTGTCCCACTGTGACACAAGGCAGTGAATGGTTTCTCATAAAATTCCTAGGGCTGAGATGTTAACCAGTTCCACACACAAAGCTGGATGTCATCGTCCGAGGTGAATCGTTTGACCCCTCAGAGTCTTTTTAAGGGGACCAAAAATTCATTCTTTCTGATTCACTTCCTGCAGCATGGGATAACAGTGAATGCCCAGTGTTACTCGCAAACCTTGACCACCCTTCACCAAGTGACCAAATGAAAACAACCAGGCAATCTCACCCGTGGGGTCATTCTGCTCCACAACAATGCAAAACCTCATACGGCCAACACAGTCGCAGCACTCCTGCAGAAATTCAAATCTGAGGTTCTAGGCCATCCACCATACTGTCTGAACCTCTCTCCCTGTCATTACGCTGTTTTTGGTCCTCTTCAAAAGGCTCTGAGGGGCAAACAATTCACCTCGGACGACGAGATCCAGCTGTACGTGCGGAACTGGTTAACACTGTAGCCCCAGCTATGAGACAGCCATTCCCCACCATGTGTAAAAGTGGGACAAGTGTCTCAACAGCCAGGATCAATACTTCTAACATACAGGTACTGGTTTCCGTAATTATGCCTCTGGCTCGTTTCTTTTTGAATGCCCCTTATATAACACCATTTATCAATTTAAAGATAACACAAGAAACTATATTATTAAATATATGGAAACTGATTATTAAAGCTGTACATTAAATATTTTCATGATTCTGTGGACTGCAATGGCAATACTAATTTAATTGTTCGTGATCCCACACTGTCATTCATCTATGGTCAATCTACAATCTAAAACTCAAGCAAGAGTTTATTTCTAATATCTCAGGCACTTGCCACTACGTTAAAACTCAGTTCTGTTTTACTACTACAATTTTGTTACCTAACTTTCCTGCCACAAGGCAGAATATCAGGACAAGTCACAAGGCGGTGTCGTGTATAACACTGAACTAAAAGAACTGTTATTCCCTTCATAAATAAGGTGCATCTGGTTTACGCGCATAACACACTAAGCACACACTAGCGCTGTCTCCTGTGCAAACAACAACAAACAAGACATCTTGGATCCAACACCACCTTGTGGTGGGAAGTTTAATATTGATTGAGGTATATGTGTTTTATTAACTCATTTACATGACTCTTCAATAAATATACCATAAACCATTTGAAAACACTTTTCCAAGACAAGTAACAATGTAACCTCAATGGCATGATATGGGGCAGGTTTCAATGGACCCATGAGGAAGGACCTGAAAACTTTTAATGTAGCCCCAGCCCATGGAAATAATATACTTCAGCAAGAATGTATTACTATATGCAACACTAGGAATAAGTGAGAACAAAGTAAATGTAAAGGCCACAAAAGCAGTAAAAAGTGTCATAACTGTTAGAACTGCTGCAGATCTATACAGATGTATTATACTGCTTATTTTACAGATAAGTAATGCAGTCCATATTCAGATAATTGCATTCAGACACCAACACAGCCAAATTGTTACCACTCAAATTATACAAGTCAAGTAAGCTGTCACTGCCGATGAAAAATGTAAACTTATGATTACAGTACTCAAAGTTAATATAAATTATGGACTAACAGACAAGTTAACAGTTTGCACATAACTAAACAAAATGGTTGGGCTGTAGCATACAAAGTAGATGGGATATAAAGAACATCACTAAAATTAACCTTGTCAAATGTTTCACAAGTCAGCATAAGCAGCTTATCTTACGAAAACTTAAAAACACTATCGTATCAAAAAACAACTTTTTATACAACAAAATTTGCATTTTTTGACATTTATGAATTATACAGGGTGATTCAAAAAGAATACCACAACTTCAGGAATTTAAAACTCTGCAACGACAAAAGGCAGAGCTACGCACTCTCTGCCGGCGAATTAAGGGAGCTATAAAGTTTCATTTAGTTGTACATTTGTTCACTTGAGGCGCTGTTGACTAGGCGTCAGCGTCAGTTGATGCTCAGATGGTGACCACTCAACAGAAAGCTTTTTGTGTTATTGAGTACGGCAGACGTGAATCGACGACAGTTGTTCAGCGTGCATTTCGAACAAAGTATGGTGTTAAACCTCCTGATAGGTGGTGTATTAAACGTTGGTATAAACAGTTTACAGAGAATGGGTGTTTGTGCAAAGGGAAAAGTTCTGGACGGCCGAGAACGAGTGATGAAAATGTAGCACGCATCCAGCAAGCATTTGTTCGCAGCCCAGGAAAATCGGCTCGCAGAGCTAGCAGAGAGCTGCAAATTCCACAATCACCTGTATGGAGAGTCCTACGAAAAAGGTTAGTTATGAAACCTTATCGTCTGAAATTGGTTCAAGGCAGGCAGCCCATGACAGAGCACTTCATCACTGGCCTCCAAGAAGCCCTGATCTTACCCCCTGCGATTTTTTCTTATGGGGGTATGTTAAGGATATGGTGTTTCGGCCACCTCTCCCAGCCACCATTGATGATTTGAAACGAGAAATAACAGCAGCTATCCAAATTGTTACGCCTGATGTGCTACAGAGAGTGTGGAACGAGTTGGAGTATCGGGTTGATATTGCTCGAGTGTCTGGAGGGGGCCATATTGAACATCTCTGAATTTGTTTTTGAGTGAAAAAAAAAACCTTTTTAAATACTCTTTGTAATGATGTATAACAGAAGGTTATATTATGTTTCTTTCATTAAATACACATTTTTAAAGTTGTGGTATTCTTTTTGAATCACCCTGTATATCCATTTCTCAAGTTTTCAAAGGAAATCTAATACACAGGCTGGATGTTTTAGTTGGTTCTTTGTCTGTTGAAGTGAACCCCACAATGAAACAGGAAACTAGCACAAGGACAGGTAATTCAGCTGTTTAGAACTTTAGTCTCAGTCCTATACCAGGAAAGTGAATAAAAAAGTCAATGTTTTTCCAAAAGCAACCATAAGAAGTAGAACTTGAAGAAAGAGGAAAATCACGTTAATTGAGATTCAAGGAGGGAGGGAAAGAGGGGGCAGGGGAATGAGTTGAAGAGGAAATCTTTAAAAGGTTAGAATACAACGTGAAAAGCAGGTTCAAAGGAAATTAAACTGAGGGAATTGAGAGAGGATTGGGGGAAAGGAGAAAATGGAATGTAAGGCTGCAAAGAATGTTTACATTTGATTTCTGACAGCGAAATTCTTTTACCAGATGAGTAATTGCGAAGATTTTGTTAAACTACTGATTTATTTCCCCAAATCTCACAGTCTGAAGGAAACACAGACTTAAAAATGATGCCGATGTATGAATAAGAACAAATTATTTTATTCCTGTGGAGTCTGCAGGGAAGGAGGAGGCAAATGTCAGACACTTAAATTCATGCAGATGGAAGATTCTTGGAATCCCTGTTGAAAAGGCCCCTTCAGTATACGTACATTCATTTTTTGTTCAAATAGTTTTAGTTCACAAAAGGCTAGGGATAATAGTGTTGAAACAGCTGTTGAGCACAACAGTGTCCTCACAGTTATATAAATATTTATGAAGGAATTTCAGAATTGCATTACTTTGCTTGCTTGCTTGCAGCCATAACTAGGTTCCATCTCAATAAACAGTGAGTATGTGTGTTCCAGTTTGAGGAGTACAGAAAAAATGATTCAATAGTGTTCAATGAGAACTCTATGAGAGAGAGTACCTAGATGTCCAATGTCTTATCTACTAGTAATTTCAATGATATTCGTCCACCTTCACTAAATAGAGATGACAGTGAGGAAACCTCTGATGAGCCTAACCAGCACATGTGTGCTTACTGAAATAAGGTGCACATTTGTTACACAAATACCTGACTATAGCTTGTCATTTGTCAACTCTATTCACTCACTGTCCTTGCCCAATGTGATACTCAGTAGAATAACACCACCTCCTCCAGTTTCTGGAGGGGGAAACATATGTCATGAATTTTTTGAACTAGATTATCCAATGGATACATTTGTTGAAGTTCCCACAGCGAGTAGGATTGCCCCAAATTTAATACCATCCAATCTTATGATCAAGATTATGAGAATTCCCTTATGTGATAATGGTTGCAGACAAAATAAATACACCAAGAAACAATTTCCATACTTTTCTTAATTTGATCAGCATCTACAATCTGAGGTTAAGAATGGCTCTGAGCACTATGTGACTTAACTTCTGAGGTCATCAGTTGCCTAGAACTTAGAACTAATTAAACCTAACTAACCTAAGGACAACACACACATCCGTGCCCGAGGCAGGATTCGAACCTGCGACCGTAGTGGGGGCGCGGTTCCAGACTGAAGCACCTAGAACCGCTCGGCCACATCGGCTGGCGTGGGGGGAAGTATTTGTTGTGTTAGGGAGGGGGGGGGGGGAGGAGTGGGAAGGAAGTATTTGTTGTGTTAGGGAGGGGGGGGGGAGGAGGAGTGGGAAGGAAGTAAATTTAAAGCAGACTAGAAGCATTATTAAAATTTGAAAAACTAATAAAATGTAGCCAGCTAAAAATACAGAGGAGACCTGGGAATATTTAAACTAAACTTTATGTTATTACATAAATATAACTTGGCCAGTTGTCCATACAATCATAACCAGTAATTATAGTGAGAAATGGATTGCAACCACCACTTTCTAGTTCAGGGAAGAATTCTTACACATGAAAATTACCAAATAAGCAACTCGCATGCTAGTCATAATGGTTACAAAGTAAAGAAAAAAATGTACAGTACATTGGTAAGAGAAACTAAAGCTATCCTGGGTGACTTTTGGTATACAGGCATCAGATGTGGTGTAAGGTATTATCTGTGCCAAATGTTCTGTCTCCAAATGCTGGAGATATCAGGCACTAGATTTTACCAAACTAAATCACTACTTCAAATAACACCTTTAAGACAATGTGACCCAAATAAAAGAAGGTACAATAGTCAAAGTAGAGCAGGTAGTGTTAACATGATATTGCAAGAGGAAGTGAAGGGATACAGAGATCCAAATGAAGTCAACAATAATTTTAATCAGCATTATGTTACAGTAGTAAAAATTAAATTAAAAGGACAACAGTAAAAAGTTCAAACAACATCCCCAGAGTGATAAATGACTTCATGTTCCCAACAAATTAAACACAGAGTGCAATAACAATTAATATTCTTAAAAATAAAAACACTGAATTACTGTGTATCTGCTAGAATAATTAAATACTGTAGTCACTGGTTGATGCAACCATTGACTTTTCATGTAGGCTAAATTAAATAATAGTGGAAGTAATACTTCCAGAATGCTTCATAAAGTTAAGGTAGGGCCCCCAGGTTTGAAGCTGGAGTTACAATAGATCCTGGGAATTACCACTATATTACTATAACCTTTCACATATCTAAAACATTACAAACTCTGTGTGAAGAGGTAAAACAGTAAATCTTAGAGAGAAAAAAAGGACACTAGTCGTGACACAGGGTTTATTTTAAGAAGTGCAGATCAAAGAAACAAAATAGCAAATTTTGAAGCTTATGCAGCAGAAGCAGTACATAAATTATTGGTTTACTGCTTGACTGCTCCATGGAATTTGATTCTATAAGTCACAGATTCAATACAAGAAAACTTAACTAGGGCACAGTAAAAAGCCACAAATGTTCTAGAAATCATAACATATTTCAGAACAAAGAACGATGTGTGCAGATAAATTACAATACTGGCAGTACCAATAAAAGCTTCTACTCTGATCTCCCTAGGAAAGAGAGAGGTACTAAGCTATCAGGCATTGCAGCCAACCACCTGTCCTTATCCCGTAGGCTACATGTCCTATCATCTTAAAGAATGCTACATGTTACATTTTGCCCTACAGTGAACACTGCATTACCTTGACAAATCATATCATTGTGAGATGATCCTTGGATGAATATAGAGATGGGTACATAGATAAATAAATAATCCAACTATGCCAAGTACTTTTTGTTTATTGATGACAGAAAAATTGTAGTAAACAGCAGGTCAAATTTAGTACCAGAAAGATCAGTTATTGAAACTTTCCTAGACATTAATAACTGTATCCTAGGCTATCCTTTGTCATTAACCTGTGAAAAAGTACTACATGCCGTTCAGAACTTTTAAGAGGCTTCTCACCAGGCTATGCCTAAACTGTGACAGCAAACAGGTAGAAGAAGTTGGCAGCGTTACATTCTTGGGATTGAAGCATGATGATAAATGTAACTTGGATGAGCACACCACAGAGTTGCTCTCTATTTGCAATGTGAATGTTGTCAGACATAGGTGATATAAAAATATCAAAGCTGTCATACCATGCTTACTTTCATTAGATGCCGTGTGGAATTATTTTTGTGATAACTCCTCAAACCAAACTAACGTTTTATGAGTCCAAAAACATGAAATAAAAATTATTTGTGGTGACTACTCAAGAACACCATACAGAGTAAGTTTAGAGATCTGGGGTTATTAAATGATGCTTTGTAATATATTTATTCCATAATAAAATTCGTCATTCAAACCAACAGCTTAGTTCATGTAAAAAATATTACAAAAAAAAGTAATCCTGACAAAGATTTTAAGTCCCTTACTTTGGTCCAGAAAGGTGTCAATTATCGAGAACATATTTTCAATAACTTGCCAGCCTCAATGAAAAAAAGTTGAATTAGTGATGAAGTTCCATTTAAGAAGTGCCTAAAGCTTTTATTGGTCACCAATTCCTACTCCACTGTTTAATTTCTTAGTAGGACCAACTGGTTTGTGTGTATTACTAATATGAAATATTAAATGTAGTAGTAAGCACTCACTTTTGTACAGAGTCAGTGCAGTAAGGTTATCATTTTAAATAAATGTTGTAAAATGGGTTTTATATTTAATGAAACATTGTTACAGTAACCCAAGATTTATCATATACTCCTCAGTGTGTTGAACATTTGCCTGTTTTGTGAAAAGTCCCCCCCCCCATGTGTATTCTTGTTTTCATCTCGTGTTCTACATCTAAGAGGCTCTCCTCGCTGCAGATCTACTGAAACAAATTTAATCTAATGTATAGCCAAAATTTCTGATATATGTACATTCTTGTATATATAACTCATATCTATGGAACATTATCACATGGTGACCCTAGCTATCTGAAATCCTAAGAGTCAATTAGGCTTAAGAACAAAATTGCTTCCTCTTCCCTCCTACATCTAAGAAAACAGTTTCACATTCTGCTTTCGTAATAACGACACTGTGCATGTGATAAATATTGTCAGGATAAAACTATTTTATAGACCATCTTTTCACCAACAGCCATTGCAACACAATTAAGTGGATCATTATTTTAAACATTATAAAAAAAAACAGCACGATTATGCAACCTAACAAGGCTGATGGGCTTCCTCAGTACAATAATCCCTGGCATTTTCACATCGTGCAATTGTTTTAAATCATCCTGGGTAAAAGTGGGCATGGAACTGACACATTCGGGTTGAGGTGCCGTTATTTCTGGCTTGTAGTCTGCAAGAGCAGAAAGTACTACCTTAAGGGTTGGTGTTACAATAAGGAACATACTACGGGGCCCTCCATTGCACGAGTAATTACTTAAATAATTACAAGCATTAGGGAACAGAAAAGTACGTTCCCCGCACCAAGAATTTGAGAGACAGCGTGAGTGTCCTTTCCGTAACACAACACAGCAGCGCAAGGATGAAGTTACAAGCTTCGGTCATGTGTTATGTTTGAACAAAGCAAAATATCATATTTCTGGATAAATTAAAGCTAGTGACACACTTAAATACAACATAAACGCGATGTGCAGTACAATCACAGACAAAAATGTGTTTACAGTATGGTTATGCAATTCGTGTATAATACGTACCACAGAATGTCCCGTATCGATTTTCACTTCCTGCACACAGTTGCGCCTACAATTTAACACTGACCCACAAACCCTACACACACTATACAATACACTCACTCGAAAAACGTGTTCACAAAACTTACACCATGCACTCTGACACCCATTCGTGGGTAAAAGGCTTGCCAACACACTAGAGGTGGCAAAAAATAACGTAACTGATAGAAATAACCGGTTACTGAGAAGTAACGGTTACTGAGAAGTAACGGTTACTGCGATAACCGTTCCTCTGATTCTGGCAGTTATTTCAATAACTGTTTAGTGTCAACAGTGCCTCGTGCCATCTGTTGACCGAAGATCGTACTGCGCATTTGGAAGGCGTTCTATAGACCATGGGAATAACTGTGAGACTGCGCGCCATCTGTTGATAAGAACTGTGTACTATTTCGTGGGCCTTCGTTACTTTTAGCATAAACAATTAAATAAAGTTAATGTCCAAGCCGTGGCTGATAGGAGCTGCAGTACAGGCATTAACAAGTACTGTCGTTCCCTTAAGCCGCCGCCTTACGTGTTAATTTAGCTTGGACGGGTAGTACAAGTAAAGTTACTTAGGAATTCGAGCGACTATGGAAATAACTGTCAGAGACCTGTATTCTCCTCTGGCAGTTATCGTTATTGGCTCGTAGTTCTAGTTCTCTGGTAGTTATCGGGCTACCACCACAGATAACCTGGAAGCTGGTAACGGAATAACTGTGTGTGTAGACGTTCCTGACTCGGTGACTCCAGTTAAAGGTCGTTCCAGGTGATATTTCCAGAGAGGATAGTAACTGGAGCGAACAAATATTTTCGTACTGCTACGGAAATAGCCGCTGGCCATCGCGAATGACAAATAACATGTCAGAAAGTATAACATAATACAGTGGAATATAATAATTATTATCCTCATCATTTGTCAGGAGATTGTCAAAATATGTGAATATATCACAGTAACTGCTAATATTTACAGAATTGGTACACTGACAGAATGAAACACAGGTACGTACTTTTAATAAATTTATCGTACACACAATACCCGATCTTGACTGTTGCAACCAAGTGCTGTCAAAACTGAAATATGGCAGAATTTTTACCTAAGCTGGTCTATCAGTCTCTGTTACGATATTCATCTACAGAGTAGAAGGAGGGGTCAATGGAAGCGTCTGATTCCACCCGTCTGCTTCGACGTAAAGGTGTTGTGGTGTGTGAATGTCATTACGGCACAGTGTTTATGAGTTGGTTTTTGTCTGTCTCTCTCTGTGTGTGTGTGTGTGTGTGTGTGTGTGTGTGTGTGTGTGTGTGTGTGTGTGTGTGGGGGGGGGGGGGGGGGGGGGGGGGCTGTCGATCTAGGTTGCAGTGCGGAATTTGGTGGTGGTAATTAATATATATATTTTTTTTTCTAGCTGTGATGTTTTGTGTATTTATGAAGTATTGAATGTGATTTAATTTATGTAGGGATGATTGATTTGTGGACTTTTGGGATTGTGGTTTTATTTTTCGCAGTTGTAGGTGTTGGTTTTTTGGCATCAGTAGCTGTGGTCAAGGGAAATGTCTGATTCCAATTTTCGTACTTTTAGTTGTGGGTATTGGTGTTTTGGTATGGTCACCTATAGTTGACCTATATTGTTCAAGGGAAGTGTCCGATTCCTGCAGATTTTTTGTTGGTGTAGCAGAATGCTGTATTTTTTTTCTTTTTGTTCTTCATTTTGTGTTTTGGAATCATGGTGTGTTTTTTTTACTAGCTTGTCCTCACCCTAAAACCCCCAACTTCCCGCAGTTGTCCCATGGGTTTGATTGTATTTTTGGTGGAAAATGTTATTGTATTATTTATATGTATCTTCGTGTTTGTTGCCATGTGTATGTAGTGACGTCATAGACACACTTAAAATAGCCATTTCCGGCATATTGATGACGGGTGGAATCAGACACTTCTGTATCAAATAGTCTTTCAAACACACTGTAAACCGTGCCTTATCTGAAACCAAGTTTTTAATGGTTGCTGACTTGCTGGCAGTTTATTGAAAATGCATGTTCCTGAATATTGGATCCCTTTTGGACCAAGGTAACTAATTTTAGGTCTTTATGTAGATTGCTGTTCCCATTTCTAGTACTGATATTATGTATTAAGCTATTGGTTGGAAATACTTGAAACAAATTTCATAAAGGAATAAATATACTAGGAAGCAGTAGTTAGAATACAAAGTTCCTTGAACAGGTTCCTACATGATGTTCTTTAATTGATACCACAAACGATTTTTATTACACGCTTTTACATGCGAAAAAACTTTTGCTACGTTTGATAAGTTACCACAGAATATGCTCCCTTATGAAATAATAGAATGAAAAAATGTGTTATGCCCTTCCCAACTGAATTTATTATCGAGTTGTGGTCCCAGAAATGTAACACTGTCAACCTTTTCGATCTGCATGTCTTCATATGTTATAAACATGCTGTCGCTGGAGAAATCGAGCAGTTTGCAAATCTGACATAAAACTTGGATTAGCGTACTCACACTTTCCCCAATAGGACTAGCTTTTACAGCACAGGAGTAAACGAATCTGTCACATTACGTATATTTTTTGTTGTATTATAAGGCTGTACACTTTATTCTATTATGTGAGCAGCACAAGAAATTAAGCTTCGAATTTAACCTACAGTACTCAGTTTACATATTACTTCATACTTAAAAACGCACGTTGTTAACATTTTACTTAAACAGTGCTTTGGCGAAGTTCCGCGTACTTTCTGTCGCAGCTGCGAAGATAATATTTCTAATAGCGACCGATAACCTACAAACATATAATATGAAACACTAATAATCGTTCTAACATCAACTAAAATGTACCCGGAGTTAATAAGCTAAGGTTATGACACGATTCATACGACATTCCTGCTATTTCAAACTACTCGCAGTTATACTGATAACTAAACTGATGGATTCCAACTATGTCGTTATTTAACTAAACTGATGGATTCCAACTATGTCGTTATTTAACTGTCGGAGTTATCGGTATTCGCTAGCGAAAAATAACTTGGCAGTTATTAATAACCATTAACGATAACGGTTATCAAAGAATAACTGGAACTGTGATAACGGTTACTCCACAATAACCGTTTGGCCCACCTCTACAACACACGCGTTTAGAAAGTCCGCCGCCTCCAAAGATTAAAGCTTTGTCCACGTGCTTAGGCGGCCGACATTTGCGTACTTAAACGCTGAATTATTAACTGTATACTGCACATGTTTTTGATTGAAAAAAATACAATTGTTGAAACCGAAAATATAGGAAATTATGTTCTGGAGAGAAGCAATTCGTCGTAGCCACTTCGTTGACTCCGTTACTGCATTAAAACACATAAACGTTCACTTTCCTGCACACAATTCACTTCGCGATGGCATTCCTCTCTCTTTAAGTGGTTGCACGATTAATGAAATAATACACCAGATTTCTGGTATTCAGGGTGGCTGGTAAGCTCTCATGGAAACCACATTAAAAACCCTATAGCTACTGGATCCAGCTACCTTTACTTTTATTCGGGCCTCAGTCTAATAAGCTGAGGATTTTTGGGTCTAGTGTAGCAGGGGATACAACCCGTCGGCTTTGGACAATGACGTCACAAGTCGCCAGAGAGCAGTTTACCATTTTCGCTTTTGCTGTTATGTTTCAGTTTCGTTTTTTTACTGATTGCTTAATAAAGTGGATCTGTTTATTCTATCTCGTGAGATTTTTTTAAAAAAAGCCAAAAAACACTTATCAGCTACTGAAGGGAGCTACAACACTAACAAGGGAACCTCCCCATCGCACCCCCCTCAGATTTCGTTATAAGTTGGCACAGTGGATAGGCCTTGAAAAACTGAACACAGATCAATCGAGAAAACAGGAAGAAGTTGTGTGGAACTATGAAAAAATAAGCAAAATATACAAACTGAGTAGTCCAAGCGAAGATAGCCAACATCAAGCACAATATGACTTCAGAAGCGCTGTGGTCCCATGGTTAGCGTGAGCAACTGCGGAACGAGAGGTTCTTGGTTCAAGTCTCCCTAGAGCGAAAAATGTTTATTTTCGCAAAGTTACGATCTGTCCATTTTTTCATTGACGTCTCTGTTCACTGTAATAAGTTTCGTGTTTGTGTTTTTCGACCGCACCGCAAAACCGTGCGATTAGTAGACGAAAGGACGTGACTCTTCAATGAGAACCGAAAACATTTGATCGCAAGGTCATAGGTCAACCGATTCCTCCACAGGAAAACACGTCTGATATATTCTATACGACACTGGTGACGGTATGTGCGTCACATGACAGGAATATGTTGTCCACCCACGTAACTTGTACACTTGGCGAATGGGTAAAAACATTCTCCTACGTTGCCCTATTTAGGTTTTCTTATGTATACGATAATTACTCCCAAAAAAGTGATGAAAATATAAGAGTTTGTCACATAAACTGCAACAAATGAATCCAACAGTTTCACAGTCGCTCACTTTTCCTTGTACTCTGTCAAAACATATGTTTTTAACGTTTTCAAATTTTTCCGTGTGTAGACCGACAAATACTGCATATGTCGAAGCAAATCTGAACATGTCCTGGAATTTTGGAGAGCGAAGTTGATTATGTGTAAGTGCCTGAACTTTGATAATTGTCTGAAAATAAAAAATTAAAATTTTCGCTCGAAGGAAGACTTGAACCAAGGATCTGTTGCTCCGCAGCTGCTCACGCTAACCACGGGACCATGGCGCTCCTGAGTTCAGTCTGTCCCAGATGTTGCATATCATTCGCATAGATTACTCAGTTTGTATATTTTGCTTAATTTTTCAGAGCCGGCCGTGGTGGCCGAGCGGTTATAGGCGCTTCAGCCCGGAACCGCGCTGCTGCTACGGTCGCAGGTTCGAATCCTGCCTCGGGCATGGATGTGTGTGATGTCCTTAGGTTAGTTAGGTTTAAGTAGTTCTAAGTTCTAGGGGACTGATGACCTAAGATGTTAAGTCCCATAGCGCTGAGAGCCATTTTTTAATTTTTCAGAGTTCTACACAACTTCTTCCTGTTTTCTCGATTGATCTGTGTTCAGTTTTTCAAGGCCTATCCACTGTGCCAACTTATAACTAAATCTGAAAGGGGTGCGATGGGGAGGTTCCCTTGTAAGAAGAATCGCTTCTCGTTTGGCGACTTGTGACGTCATTGTCCAAAGCCGACGGGTTGCATCCCCTGCTACAGTAGTCCCGGATTTTTATACATCTACAAACATCTTCAGTAGGCCTTCACGACACATAAAACCTGTTACAGCCAATTATTAAGTTTGCAACGCAAGCTGGAGGTTTTCTTCCAGGCAAAGTCCTTTTGTATCCTTCAGGAATACACTAGGTTTACTTCACTGTGTTTATTTCAGTATCACTCACTGAAATGAATGGAACAGCTTCAATATTATTCATATTTGAATACTTTAGGATCGCGTGATAGTGATATTACCGTATGACTTGAAGTTACTAAAATCTGTTGAGTTTCCTGATTTGCATTTTCCCAAAGCACTCCAGTAATTTTCAATGTTACTTTGATTGTGACACTTCAGGTTTACGTTATTTTTTATTATTATCCATTGTTCGATAAGTTTTGTATGTGATAGGGCATTTTCTATGACACTATCATGGGCAAGATACTATGCCAGTACGGAATATAAATTCTATAAATGGATTAGAAAAAATACACAACTCACAGGTTAGAACTATATAGTCTGCCACACACAATTTATATTTTCGTACTCCAAATTACACCCATGAGCAACTTAATTACTCACCCAAACTTAGTAACGCATACTGTATGTCGAATTGATCGCTGAGCTCCCGTGTTCCGAATCTGTAGTCAGTAACAGTCGAAAGACTTCGGGGCCTTACATTTTTTTGCGGTCAAAACCACGGTCCAATTCTAAGAATAGTATTACTGTGTATAGTATTGTAGGCACTAAATGTCATATTGACCTGCCGGGTATATTTCAGATGAAATGCGCGATGACGCTACTTATGACTTCTCAGAGAAGGTTTGTTAGAATTTAATCAATAATGTCGCCGAATGTTGCTTTTGCGAACTGGCACAGAAGTCGCAAAATTATTTGCTAATGAATATGCTAATGCACGTTTACTAGGTATTCTGGCAATCGTGACTCACTCACTCTCTCTCTCTCTCTCTCTCTCTCTCTCTCTCTCTCTGTCTCTCACACACACACACACACACACACACACACACACACACACACATCCACACACACACTCTCTCTCTCACTCACACAATATATATATAAAAGTTTGACAAATGGTAGCACCCCCTTGCATGCTGGTGAAGGTGATGCACTGTGGTATGGCTACAATGAAAGACGCCGCTAAAAGCGTTGCGGAACTCTTCTGATCCATCACCATTCAACCGCAGCCCAGTCATGGTGAGTGGTCCGAGATGGTTTTGCGGCTAACGTCACACACGGCAATTTTTTTCCCGTTCGATGATATTCGCGGTTGAAACAGTCGCCGAAGGGTGCCACATTTGAAACTATTGTAATCGAGGCAAATGAAGAGACCCGAAAATAAAAATCGGGTATCACACTTGCGACAAAAATCTGTGGTTTGTGTAGCGTAGTACAGACAGCCGAGTGGGCAAACCTTGCAAGATGAGCTGTCATTCTAAACTAAAACATGTAGGTGCAGGAACGTACATGTTTTTCATCGGTGCAGAAGACGTGACTGCCTACTAAAATGATTAGATTCATCCAGTATTTGTGAATCGCCCAAGTGAAGGAAAGTATATGTTATTACACAAGAAACTTGAGGTTTTTGTGGTAATATTCTTTGATTACTAGCGTATGTTTGTAGCAGTTTTCGATTTACTGTTGTCTAATACTAAAACTAACTCACATAAAAAGAAACTTAAGCAATGTGATTGTGTTGGTGCAGCAGTAAAACAATGAGATAAGTAAAACACTGAGATAAGTTTTTGTTATTAAATAGTGTGAGTAATTCATTAACATAAACAAGAACTAGGTTGTAATTAACGAGTTTATGTTAAAAGATCACTTCTAATATTCTTCAGACAACTATATACACTTTTCAGATACAACGATACACAGAGGAAATGAAGCAGTATGGTACACTTCGACACTGTATCGCAACTGGCGAAGCAAGCAGACCATCGTGGCAGCGACGCAAACGACAAGCGCCCATTTAAAAAAATAATGAGTGAGAGAGAGAGAGAGAGAGAGAGAGAGAGAGAGAGAGAGAGAGAGGCAGGCCCTGACCCATTTCACAGCGACAATCGCGGGCGGCAACTTCACTGTTCACTGAGTGAGAAATTCCAGCACAGTGTGGCACTTCCCGTTTGAATCAGTTGGTTCTGATCCTTAGCCGACAAGAATCGTTTAACTTCATTGAGAAAATCGCCTAGTGTGGCATTAGCTTAAGCGTGCGCACTTCATTGTTAGGAGGGTCTAACGTGGAGCAGGGACGTTACACAAGCACAAATAGGTTTGTCGTTGGGTGACTTGGAGCACCACTTCAGCTTCTGTAAACCAATAATGTTCCTCAAACTAATATGACAATTCAGGAGTAATAGGATGGTGCATCACCTTCCCGAAGGTACCATCATCTGCAGACTTATATATGAATGTACATGGTCAGACAGTCTGCTTCTGTATCATTTGACATAATGGTAGATGTACATGGTCAGACAGTATGCTTCTGTATCATTTGATTGACATAACGGTAGATGTACCAGGGGCCTCATTTAAACTGCCACTGCCGGCCGAAGTGGCCGTGCGGTTCTAGGCGCTGCAGTCTGGAACCGCGAGACCGCTACGGTCGCAGGTTCGAATCCTGCCTCGGGCATAGATGTGTGTGATGTCCTTAGGTTAGTTAGGTTTAACTAGTTCTAAGTTCTAAGGGACTAATGACGTCAGAAGTTGAGTCCCATAGTGCTCAGAGCCATTTGAACCATTTAAACTGCCACTTGATAATATCTCAACCAGCTGCCTGAACAATGTGCTGTTGGCAACTAGGATGCATTGATTCGTCCAATTTTTGAAGTATCCATAACCTAGCCATCAGTGTATGCTAACTTATCAGTCCAGGTGCTCTCTTATCATGCTTTAAAGTGTGCCACGGAGGTAGTCCTGTCCTGCACCCTGTGACATAATATGTAGTGAGGAAGTAGTTCTGGTTCGTACAGTGCTTCTTGTTTCTTGTTAGGCAACTGAATTGGCGAGTGATTTGCTGCACTACAATCCATCTAATCACTGTCGCAATCTAAGACAGTAGATGCCGACCACTTTCATCAACACGTTGCTGCCCACTGTAGTTGACTCTAGTGGTGAGCTTTTCTTTAAATCAAAATTCACATGTTTCACTCCAGGGCGATAGCACATGAAAATCCCTGCCCTTGCACAACCACAAAGATGGAGTATCCCATACATCAGGAGACCAGGATCTGGCTGCAACCAAAATATGTATTGATGCCGTGCATCTTGCCCATCTTGCAAACGCCTCTTGTGCTGATGGCTAGTACAAGATCTGACTATATCACAGCGAACTATTTGATCTACAATGCTAAGATTATATATATACATCCATCTTCGATTCAGTTACTCATGAGAGTATTGAGTGTACACAGAGTGTCCCAAAGAACACAGATGAACTTCAGGGAGAGGTTCCTTATACAGAAACAAGTAAAAGATATCCAATAAACATGGACTCTCAAATGCATAACTTAAGAGGTATAAGCACTTGTCAGATTATGTTAGAGATTAGATATACTTTTCGTTCCAACAGATCCATAGTGAGGAGATCCTTCGTGATGCAGAACATGCCAGAAGAACAAGAATACACAATAAATATTTACAATGAAAAACAAATATACTATTGTACCTTCCACTGATCCCAAGTGGAATGATCGCCATGTATGTGGAATAATTCAAAAAATTTTTGAGCATATTTTCATTTATAAGGTAATAAAAAATGGTTCAAATGGCTCTGAGCACTATGGGACTTAACAGCTGTGGTCATCAGTCCCCTAGAACTTAGAACTACTTAAACCTAACTAACCTAAGGACATCACACACATCCAAGCCCATGGCAGGATTCGAACCTGCGACCGTAGCAGTCGCGCGGTTCCGGACCGCGCGCCTAGAACCGCGAGACCACCGCGGCCGGCCTAAGGTAATAAACACTGAATAGAAGAATCATTTTACAACACTTATTTACAATGATTGTATTACTCTGAATTTGCACATAAGTCAGAATGCATTAAGTAGGAATGGCCGCCAATAAATCTTTAAGGAGCCTTTTAAACTGAAATTTATTGGTAGCTGAAAATGTGTGTTGTGGGGTAATGGACACCTTTATGGGCCAAAGTAGGTGACTTTAAATAGCTGTGAATATTATTCATATTTCTAGTATTGACACCAAGAACTGAGCTGTTGGTTTGAAAAAGAGATATATTTTTCATGACAAATGTCATTAGGCAATAAATACACAGACGGAAAAAAGACGCAACACCAGGGAGGAGTTGTGCAGCATATGCGAAAGTTGGTAGCTGTGTTTCAGCATCTGAAAAATGATATCTATTCAAATTTCGTACCAGTGGCATAACAGTCGCGATAATAGCGCCACTATCAGGGTGAAAATCATGTTTCCTTAGATAACGCTATAACCTCGTGAGCGTTACTTCCCTTTGAGACTGGACGTGGTGAGTTGATGTTAGTCAAGAAAGCCTTCAAGGTGACAAAGGCGCCATTATCAACAGCTCATTGAGTTTGAATGAGGTCATAATGACACAATTACGAGAACCTGGATGTTCCTTCTGCAATATTTCAGAACGACTTAGTAGGAATGTATCATCTGTATGTAACATTACCGAGAGGTAAGCCCATCGTGTTCGGCGTATTGCTCTGGCGTACCTTACTGCATCTGCAGCAGCAATTTGAGCAGCAGTTGGGTCCACAGTGGCACAACGAACTGTTACTGATCGGTTACTTTAAGGACAGCTTCGAGCCAGATGCCCTGTAGCGTGCCTTACACTTACCCCAAACCACCGCCATTTGCGACTTCAGTGGTGTCATGCGAAAGTTCACTGGATGGCAGGATGGAGGACTGTTTTTTTTTCTGATGAAAGCTGATTCTGGCTCGATGCCAGTGCTGGCCGTGCGTTGGTTCTCAGGCGCTGCAGTCATGGACTGTGCGGCTGGTCCCGGCGGAGGTTCGAGTCTTTCCTTGGGCATGGGTGTGTGTGTTTGTCCTTAGGATAATTTAGGTTAAGTAGTGTGTAAGCTTAGGGACTGATGACCTTAGCAGTTATGTCCCATAAGATTTCACACCTCATTTTTGTATGACAGCAGGAGCACTCTCGTGGTCATCCCATACACTCTGACTGCAAATTTACAGACAATCCGTTGATTTGACTTCTTGAGCTTCCATTCATGAATTACATTACAGGGGGCGTTTTCCAACAGGACAACGCTCGCCCACACACCGCTGTAGTAGCCCAACATGCTCTACAGAGTGTCGTTAAGTTACATTGGCCTGCTCACTCACCAGATCGGTCTCCAATGGCGCACATATGGGACGTCGTCGAACGACAACTCTAGCGTTATTCACAACCAGCAGTAACGGCCCCTGTATTGACCGACATAGTGCAACAGCCGTGCAACTCCACCCCGCAAACTAACATCTAGCACCTATAAAACACAATTGATGCACATTTGCATGTTTCCATTCAAAATTCTTCTGGTTGCACAGGTTTTTCATGTTGTAACATTTCACATTTGCAATGGATTATCTCGCGCTTACATTAACCTACGATCATGCATTGTTAATCACTTAAATATGATACCCAGACAAATGCATTCCCGAAATTTTATTACTCTATATTAAATGTGTTTTGGTCTTGCGATTTTTTTTCCGTCAGTGTATTTTGGGAAGCAGCAATTTATATCCCCAGTTTCCTAAACAGGCCTCTGCAGGATGTTCTCGGTTTCACACAACAAATAATTCTTATTACCCGTTTCGTTTTAGTACCTGGAGAACTTTAGCTTGACTTGGTGAGTACCCCCAAGGAAGAATCCCATACATTAGAGGATGAGAGAAGCGTAGCAGGTCAGCTTTTTACCTTTTATATCCTCTATGTCTGACAACATTCGCATTGCAAACAGAGATTTGTTTAGACACTTTAGCAGTTCTGTAGAGTGCTGCTCCCAGATGGATTTATTATTAAGCTGTAATCTGAAGAATTTAACACCGTCCACTACTTCTATATGTCATCACATTTTAGGCATGTCCAGGTGGAAAACCTCTTACAAGTTCGGAATTGCATGTAGTGTGTATTTTCAAAGTTTGGTGACAAAGAATTGGTTGATTTGGTTTGTGGGATTAAACGGACCAGACTGCTATGGTCATCGGTCCCTTTTTCTAAATACTAAAACACCCACAGAGAATAAAAAACGGTCAACAGAATAGATGACAGACGATACAGAACAAGAGAAACTTAGACCAACACCACACAAGACGAACTAAAATCACACAGAGTGTGATGGTGGTTGGCCAACCATAGAAACAAAAAAGGAAAAGCCAACCACCTAGAAACACATTTAAAAAAAAACACTAAAATCGTAGGCCATAGGCCAGAATCAACACAAAAAGACAAACACATTAAGCGATAAAAGCCCCCTGCCCGAATAAAACGCAAAACTAAGTCCGCTATGGCAGAGTCGTCAGTTAAAAGGGCAGGGAGCGTATCAGGCAGCGCAAGCGTCTTCCTGAGCACAGTTAAAAGGGCGCACTCCAACAGAATATGGACCACCGTCAAGGCTGCCCCACAACGACAAAGAGGTGGGTCCACACGACACAGTAAATAACTGTGTGTCAGTCGGGTGTGGCCAATGCGAAGCCGACAAAGGACGACTGAGTCCCTGCGGTTGGCTCGCATGGAAGACCGCCACACAGTCGCCGTCTCCTTTATGGCACGGAGTTTATTGGGCGTGGTCCGATCGCGCCATGCAGCGTCCCAATGCGCAAAAACTTTTCGGCGGAGGACTCCTCGCAAATCAGTCTCTGGGAGGCCAATCTCCAGAGATGGTTTACTGGTGGCCTCTTTCGCCAGACGGTCAACACTTTCATTGCCGGGTATCCCAACATGGCCTGGGGTCCAAACAAAGACCACAGAGCGGCCGCAACGGGCAAGAGTATGCAGGGACTCCTGGATAGCCATCACCGGACGAGAACGAGGGAAACACTGGTCGAGAGCTCGTAAACCGCTCAGGGAATCGCTACAGATAACGAAGGACTCACCTGAGCAGGAGTGGATATACTCTAGGGAACGAAAGATGGCGATCAGCTCAGCAGTGAAAACGCTGCAGCCAGCCGGCAATGAACGTTGTTCGGAATGGTCCCCTAGAGTTAGAGCAAAACCAACACGACCAGCAACCATCGAACCGTCAGTGTAAACAATGCCAGAGCCCTGATACGTGGCGAGGATGGAGTAAAAGCAGCGGCGGAAGGCCTCCGGAGGGACTGAGTCCTTCGAGCCCTGTGCCAAGTCGAGCCAAAGGCAAGGGCGGGGCACACACCACAGGGGTGTACGCAGAGGGGCCCAGAAAGGAGGTGGAACTGGGAAAACCCCAAGCCCGGAGAGAAGCTCTCGGACGCGGACCGCAATCGTGCAACCCGATTGGGGCCGACGTTCTGGGAGATGGACGACGGGCTGCGGGAACAGGAGACGAGAATTCAGGTGCCCGGGGAAGCTACAAACATGGGCAGCATAAGCGGCCAGCAAATGTTGGCGCCGGAACCGCAGTGGAGGGACACCTGTCTCCACTAGTATGCTGTCCACATGGCTGGTCTGGAAGGCACCAGTGGCAAGTCGTATTCCGCTGTGTAAGATTGGGTCCAGCACCCGCAACGCAGACGGGGATGCTGAGCCGTAAGCCAGGCTCCCATAATCCAGACGAGACTGGACTAATGCCTGGTAGAGCCGTAACAGGGTAGATCGGTCGGCACCCCAGCTGGTGCGGCTCAAGCATCGCAGAGCACTTAGATGCCGCCAACACGCCTGTTTAAGCTGCCCAATATGAGGCAGCCAAGTCAACTGGGCATCAAAAACCACACCCAAAAACCTATGCGACTCTACCACAGTAAGAACTTCGCTGTCAAGATAAAGCCGCGGCTCCGGGTGAACAGCGTGTCGCTGGCAGAAATGCATAACGCAGGTCTTGGCTGCCGAAAACTGGAACCCATGAGCTACAGCCCAAGACGGTGCCTAACGGATAGCGCCCTGTAGCTGACGTTCAGCAGCGGCAATGCCAACAGAGCTGTAGTAAAGGCAGAAGTCGTCAGCATACAGGGAAGCGGAGACAGAATTTCCCACCACTGCAGCGAGCCCGTTTATGGCAATTAAAAACAGGCAGACACTGAGGACAGATCCCTGTGGTACCCCGTTCTCCTGGACTCGGGAGGAACTATGGGAGGCCGCGACTTGCACGCGGAAGGTACGATACGACAGAAAATTTCGGATAAAGATCGGCAGAGGGCCCCGAAGACCCCATCCATGAAGCGTAGAAAGGATGTGATGACGCCATGTATCGTACGCCTTCCGCATGTAGAAAAAGACAGGGACCAGGTGCTGAGGGCGGGCAAAGGCAGTACGGATGGCCGACTCCAGGCTCACCAGATTGTCGGCGGCGAAGCGGCCAGTACGGAACCCACCCTGAGACGGAGCCAGAAGGCCCCAAGACTCCAGTACCCAGTTCAAACGCCAGCTCACCATCCGTTCAAGCAACTTGCAAAGAACGTTGGTGAGGCTAATGGGACGGTAGCTGTCCACCTCCAAAGGGTTCTTGCCTGGTTTCAGAATGGGGATAACAATACTATCCTGCCATTGCGACGGGAACTCACCCTCGACCCAAATGCGGTTGTAAAGGTCGAGGAGCCGTCGCTGGCAGTCCACTGAAAGGTGTTTCAGCATCTGACAGTGTATGCTATCTGGCCCAGGAGCGGTATCAGGACAAGCGGCGAGGGCACTGTGAAATTCCCACTCACTGAATGGAACATTGTAGGATTCAGGATGGTGGGTGCGAAAAGAAAGGCTCCGACGTTCCATCCGCTCTTTAATGGAGCGGAAGGCCAGTGGGTAATTGGAAGAAGCGGAACTCAGAGCAAAATGCTCTGCCAAGCTGTTGGCAATTTCGTCGGGGTCTGTACAAACTGTTCCATTCAGTGAGAGCGCAGGGACGCAGACAGGGGTCCGATAGCCATAGAGGCGTCGGATCTTGGCCCAGACCTGCGATGGAGAGACATGGAGGCCAATGGTGGACACATACCGCTCCCAGCACTCCTGCTTGCTTTGGCGAATAAGGCGGCGGGCCCGCGCATGCAGCCGTTTGAAGGTGATGAGGTGTTCAATGCAGGGATGTCGCTTGTGACGCTGTAGCGCCCGCCGGCGATCTTTAATCGCTTCAGCGATCTCAGGCGACCACCAAGGCACAGTCCTCCGCCGAGGGGACCCAGAAGAACGGGGAATGGCCGATTCTTCGGCAGCAACGATGCTGGTGGTGACTGACTGAACCACCGCATCAATGTCGTCATTAGATAGAGGCTCAATAGCGGCAATGGAGGAGAACAAGTCCCAGTCAGCCTTATTCATAGCCCATCTGCTGGGGCACCCAGAAGAGGGACGCCATGGCAGTGACAGAAAGATCGGAAAGTGGTCACTACCACACAGGTCGTCATGCACACTACATTGGACAGACAGTAAGAGGCTAGGGCTGCAGATCGAAAGGTCAATGGCGGAGTATGTGCCATGCGCCACACTGAAGTGTGTGAAGGCACAATCATTTAAAATCGAAAGATCGAGCTGCGCCAATAAATGCTCGACGGTGGCGCCTCGACCTGTTGCCACTGACCGACCCCACAGAGGGTTATGGGCATTGAAGTCGCACAGTAACAAGAAAGGCGGTGGCAATTGGGCCATCAGCGCAGCCAAGACATGCTGCGCGACACCACCATCCGGTGGAAGGTAAAGACTGCAGACGGTAACAGCCTGTGGCATCCACACCCGAACAGCGACAACCTCTAAAGCTGTCTGTAGAGGGACAGACTCGCTGTGAAGAGAGTTAAGGACATAGATGCAGACGCCACCAGACACCCTTTCATAAGCTGCCCGGTTCTTATAATAACCCCAATAGCCACGGAAGGCGGAGGTTCGCATTGCGGGAAACCAAGTTTCCTGAAGAGCAATGCAGAAGAAAGGGTGAAGGCTGATAAGTTGTCAGAGCTCAGCTAGATGGTGGAAGAAACTGCTGCAGTTCCACTGGAGGATGATATTGTCCATGTCTGAGAAAGGCGTGACGGGACTGGGAAGGCAGATTACGCCGCTGGGTCACCTGCTGCCTCCGATTGAACACCTGTGCTAGTGCTATCCATTGTGTCTGAGGGACCGGCGAGATCGAGGTCCTCAGCGGACGCCAGAATCTCCACCTCGCCCTCAGACGCAGAGTGGGAGAGTTGCGGTGGGGTGGGTGCCACCGCGAGTTCCTTGGGCTTAGAGCTCTTCTTCTTAGATTTCTCACGCTGCTCCTTGGGTTTCACTGGCTGGGAGGGCTTCACCGATTCAGTCTCCGGAACTGAGGAGGATTGAGAAGCACTACGACCAGCCGATTGTGGGCACTTACGCCACTGTCGGTCGTCAGCCTTCCCGCTGGTGGAATCCTGGGAAGGGAGGGACCCAAGGGACCCCTTGCGAGCGTGAGAAGCCGAAGAAGTTGGACACTTCTCCGGCTTAGAAGCAGGGACGGACGTCCCCGATGGGTGGTATTGTGTTGCTCCTGAGGTAGGTGGTGCAGGAGCAAGGAGGAGTTGTACTACTCGTCGATCCGGCCGGAATTCGCAAAACTGATGGGGCTAGCACAGGTGTTGTAGCAGCGGCGTAGGAAGATGTCAGCCTCACAGGATGTAATCGGTCGTACTTCTTTTTGGCCTCAGTATAGGTCAGTCGGTCCAGGGTCTTGTATTCCATGATTTTGCGTTCTTTCTGGAAGATTCTGCAGTCTGGCGAGCAAGGTGAATGAGGCTCTCCACAGTTAACACAGATGGGAGGCGGGGCACATGGCGTATCGGGATGAGATGGGCGTCCGCAATCTCGACATGTGAGGCTGGAAGTACAGCGGGAAGACATATGGCCGAACTTCCAGCACTTAAAGCACCGCATCGGGGGAGGGATATAGGGCTTGACGTCACAACGGTAGACCATCACCTTGACCTTCTTCGGTAATGTATCACCCTCGAAGGCCAAGATGAAGGCACCGGTAGCAACTTGATTGTCCCTTGGACCCCGATGAACCCGCCGGACGAAATGAACACCTTTACGCTCTAAGTTGGCGCGCAGCTCGTCATCAGACTGCAGAAGAAGGTCCCTATGGAAAATAATATCCTGGACCATATTTAAACTCTTATGTGGCGTGATGGTAACGTTAACATCCCCCAACTTGTCACAAGCAAGTAACCTGCGTGACTGGGCAGAGGATGCTGTTTGTATCAGGACTGACCCAGAGCTCATTTTGGACAGGCCTTCCACCTCCCCAAACTTGTCCTCTAAATGCTCTACGAAGAACTGAGGCTTTGTGGAGAGAAAAGACTCCCCATCAAATCTCGTACATACTAGGAACCGGGGCAAATAACTGTCACTGTTTTCTGGGACTTACGCTCCTCCCACGGTGTGGCCAGAGAGGGGAACGTTTTCGGATCGTACTTCTCAGCATTAAATTGAGCCCGAGAACACTTAGAGACTGCTGGCGGCTGACCGCCAGCGAGAGATGATGTACCACGCTTCATTGCGGGTCATCCGCCCTGATGCCACCTACTCCGACCAAGGGCCCTCCCCACGGGCGCCACCCAGCCTCAGCAAGAGCCACCTGGCAGGGTGGCCGTTGCCGGGAGTCCCGATACCCCAGTAGGATAGGCATCTACTCCTTGGCATACGTGGGGAGTTGACGGCGCAGGCGTCAGTAGAGCGATCCCTGTGTTGTCAGGGGGCTACAACCAACAGGGTACATGGCGGCCCCACCACAACGGACTGGCTACCGTGCTGGATGTTAGGTGACATGTGGTCCATTGTCGTCGTCAGTGCAGAAAGTGGCACTGCACAGCGCAAGGTGGAAAGTGCACGCGGGAACGTACCCATGCCCAAAAGATGGAGAGCGGGCAGCACGGCAACGCAACGACAAATAAGCTGGCGAAAGGTCTGATCGCAAGATCGACACAATGCACCAAGTAAGGCGCCCTTCCCCAATTGGCTCGCTCTTCGGAAGAATTTTGAGATATGGAGGTCAGACCCAACAGGGGACCATCACATAAGGCCGAAACGTTTGAGCCTCCTTTTAGTCGCCTCGTACGACAGGCAGGAATACCGCGGGCCTATTCTTACCCCCGAACCCGCAGGGGGGGACAAAGAATTGGCTAGGAACCATTTATTAATGCCCATGAAAATTCTAAGACTACACTTTATTTGCTATTTATTGCAATGTGTGTAACAACTGCAAACAAAATAAACTTGGCATCTGGCAATGTTACTGACGAAAGGGCCCTCAGTCATTTGTTCTCAGATGGACAAGACGTTAACTGTATATTACCCTTCCTGACTTTTGGGAATGCTTTCAAAAGTGAAACTTGACACTATTTCTCTCTCTCTCTCTCTCTCTCTCTCTCTCTCTCTCTCTCTCTCTCTCTCTCTCTTTTCTGAAACAAAGGCTTAGCTCCAGTCTATTTCGACCACTCACTATATGTTCCACTGATAAATGAATGGTTACACAATTAGTTTAATATGCTACTAAACTCAGAAGCAGAATAACTTTACTGAAATTTTACCATACCCAATAGATTCTTTTTTTTATTATTTTAAAGATTTTATGATGGACATTACTTCTGCTTGGGTTGCGAGGATGATACTCACGTTTGTGAAGTTGTGAGTGCAGTCTTTGTTTGGGATACTCCATGGCAACATCTACTGAACCTTTCAATCCCATCTTTTTAGTAACAGTTGTGAAATGTCTGTTAAAAAGTTTTTCAACACTGCAACCATCTGTTACCAATATATCGTTCACTCTTAATGCTATTTACCCCTCTTCATGTGGTTCTAGGCGCTTCAGTCCGAAACCGCGCGATTGCTACGGTCGCAGGTTCGAATCCTGCCTCGGGCATGGATGTGTGTGATGTCCTTAGGTTAGTTAGGTTTAAGTAGTTCTAAGTTCTAGGGGACTGGTTACCTCAGATGTTATGTCCCATAGTGCTCAGAGCCATCTGAACCAGCCCTCTTCATGTCTGGCTCTACCAGTCTCCTGCTTCACTATATTCCAAATGTCTTTATTTCGATATCTGATGTGATCATCTTGTCCTTGTAGTGTATTTCCTTTGATGTCCGTATTACTAGCTTTAATATTTTGCAGAATGTCTTGTAACGTGCAACAGCATCAGCACATCAACATGAGAACAGTGTCTGACTAACAAATGAAGTTTCCTTTTTGTTTTATGTGATACATTTATTTCTTTAGTAATTCGTCTTAGATACTGTGTAACATCTCTTCTACTGTAAAGTCTTTGCTTTCCATATTTTGGGAGGAGGTCTAGTAAAGATCCATACTTTAAGAGCTATGAGCACGTTTTCATCTTCACTAGAGTGAAACATCCCTTCTACTGAACAATGCTCATGGCTCTATAAGGTATGCATTTTGGATCCCTTGTTTATTAGTCTTTTTTTTCCTAAGGAACCTGTTCCCAAATATCGTCAGTGTGTTTTTGGGACACCCTCTATATCACAGACAATTTTTAAATCACGTCTACTGATGTGAAAGATGTAGCAGTGCTTATGTGTCATGACTACTCACTACCATAAAACAGATAAACGTTTAACATACTTACTTACAAGCTGGCAAAAGGAAATATGACACCAGTTTACACACGCGTGTATAAAAGGCCTGTACATATTGTGGATGCTTCATCTGAATTACAGGGTCTCTGTATATAACAAATATCCTATGATGTATCTGTCTTTGAATATTCAACAGTACGCCTGAAACCTATAGGCTCAAACTTATAAAGAGGGTATAGGATCCTAACTTGAGTAGTTTGAGGTAAGAAACAAACGGTCGGGAATGAATGTTTTTTGTTGACATAGGCATCACACATTTCATAACAATATCTTGAGCTCACAACAACTCTTCGAAGTGATAAACGACGGTCTAAATGTATGATTACAACATAGTCCACAACACAACTGAACTCTTGGTTGAAAACTATTTGGCCCAAGTGCTTTCATACGTTTAGTATTTGGTTACAACTGCTGCTACAACAGCGCTCTCTAGGAGGTATGCTTCAAAAATGGATATTTCGCAGCCCAGTAGACGGGTGTTTACTGATGAATAAAAAAAAATGGTTCAAATGGCTCCGAGCACTATGGGACTTAACATCTATGGTCATCAGTCCCCTAGAACTTAGAACTACTTAAACGTAACTAACCTAAGGACATCACACAACACCCAGCCATCACGAGGCAGAGAAAATCCCTGACCCCGCCGGGAATCGAACCCGGGCGTGGGAAGCGAGAACGCTACCGCACGACCACGAGCTGCGGACTTACTGATGAATCGCCTCCCACACAATCCAATACCATAATTCAAATTCTATTATGTAAAATATTCTTATTCGGGAAACGTGGCCGAGTCTCTGTAGCTTCAACGACCAAATACCTCGTAAATTTTTTTCACACTGTAAAATTCTTGCAGTTTTGATGATAATTATTGTGGTTGTTTGTACATGTTTGGTTTTCTGGGCTCTAAACCTAGCTACACCATACATTAAATGCAAGTTCCATCTTTGATAATTAGTCATGAACTGTTAATAGAGGCAAACTCCATCATGGACCCATGACATGATTATGTACTATTTTTTTACTGTAGCACCTCCAACGTCAATGCGGCAGGCACGAATTTGTAATAAAACAAAGAAGTGCCTCAAACACACCTCGTAACCACTGAAATTGCTTTTGCTGACCAAAGGTTCCATATATCGAAAGTTTTAGTTACCGACTATCAACTACCTGTATGGTTTTGACACTAAACGCATATTTATGGACGCAATGATTTATTCGTAACACGGCAAATCAAAAATGTGCCCAGTGAACAAAGACCAAAACAGGTTTAGGGAATAAAATCGTGTAGTCGCAAATTTTTGCGCAATGTTAGCAGAAAGTGTCCTGAACATATCAAAAATCCTGACCGGTGAGGTGTGACTGTTGGAGTGGAAGATGTTCAACACTTTATGTTTTTCTCGAATAACTCGAAAACCACGGCTTTTGGCGAAAATATTTCACAGAACAAAATTAAACTACACTAAATTAATACATTTTTATTTTTCTCTAGGACTAGTTTCGCCGTTGCAGGGGATGGAAAAATCGTAGATTAGTAAAAATTTTGTTTTAACAGTATAAAATTAATGGTTAAAAACAAATATTAAATGTGTATATAGCTTTTAAGAGTAGTCGAGCCGTATTAATGGATAAGTTATGTTCTGGGGGAGTAACAGGGTTAAGGAGGGGATATATGGGGTAGAAGCACAACGTTCGCCCAATTGTGTTCATGCACTTCCCTCCTCAAACAGTCTGCAAAATGAAGATCGAACAGCTGATTTTCCACTCTATCTATACCACTACACCACAAGAAGCAACTGCAGGGTATCTTGCAAAGTTATGCCGACCCTCCACGTCACGCCATACGAATCACTGGTGTAACAGTACACAGACATGCCTACAGCATGTTTATTTTCTATAAAATGCGTTAACTCTACATGAAATGCTGTTATGATTTACTAGTAACACTAACACAAGAAACTCATATGGGCAGAATCTATGTGTTTAAAAAATTTCCACAGGGAAAATTTATTCTTACTCATTCTGTGAGGTAGCTGTATTATTCTTCTGGGAAAGGTAACTTCTTCCCTCACTACTGCTCAATTTTCGGTTTACAGAAAATATATCATCCAGGTGGGTGTGAATGTGTCTTTTGTGAGTAAACAAAATAACTTCAGTGAGCTCATGTTTATATAGTGGAGTTATTTTCGGCTTATTGAGTGAGTGCTTATTTGCAGTTGTTAAGTGAACTATCATATAAAATAGTTCAACAACTGGAACTGAAGTGTCCGTGCCACGTTAACTTAGTGTCAATGTGTGCTCAGCAATGTCTATGTCACTGTCTCCAATATCACAGTTTGGAAACTTTTCACAGCATGATAGATATATAGTGCATCACCCCAGTCTCAGCTTTATCAACATCTGAAGAGAGACAGAGGCTTAAATTGGATGCCTCTACAAAGCAAGTAGGTTACCTAGGTGTTATACAACTTCAGAGACTTCAATACAAGTCAATCCCATTCCATCAGACACATTCACACCCACTTGGATGATATACTGTGGATGTGTGGCAAGGGTCTCCACTCAGTGCAGCCCACTCTACAAGTACCAGCAGTTCCTGAATGGAGAGTATGTATGCAGCCTACTAGTAACAATGGTGAAAGAAGTGCGTTAACTTTCCGATCATTCATTAATTCAACACCAAGTTACAACAAAATTATCTGCCTTTACAACATGCTGTCAAATACAGAGAGCAGCAATGCGTCATTTACCAGCCCAGTCCCTTTCCCAACAACACAATGAAGGTCACTGACATCATCACACAAACAAAACACTTCTCAGATATTGTTTAAAGGAACTTATTTTACATCAAATCTCACTTAACAGCTGCAAAAAGGACACAGGGGATAAACTGAAAATGACTCCACTTCATGAAAACCAGCCCAGTAAAGCTATTTTGTCTTCTCATCTAAAAGAACTGGACGGGAAATGCTGGGGCTCTGTACTGAAAATCGAGCAGCACACATGGTGGGGGAAGTTGCCTTTCCCAGAAGAACACTACAGCTGTCATACAGGATGGCTAAAAATCAATTTTCCCTCTAGCAAAGCAGAACAGTGAGCAGAGATTTAAGCCAAGTTCGCACATGCAAAAAGCTTCCCTAAGTGAAATTCCCTAATATTTCCCTGATTTCCATACATGTTTTAGCATTTTTCCCTGACAAATTCTGAGATCTCAGAAATATGTAAGGACTCCTGTATTTCTCCCCATGTGAGCAACGATCTTAAATACTAACATCAACAACTTTTGTAAAGAACTGTTTTTAGATGCAGAAAGCAAGTCAAATGGTTTGTGCATTTCGTTAAGACCACTGTTGTTTTGTTTCAATAAAACGAAACACATCCGGTTACGAAAACACACATTTCCTTGGAGTCGCAAGACAGATTTGAAATACCTTCACTGTTTGATAAATAACACGAAAAAGTCTCTTCAAAGAAGTGTATAAGGCACGGAAGAATTGTGTAAACCGACACTATAGGTGACTGCCAACAAAATGTTTGTTCTACCATGTTTGCTTTTGTTGGATATTACCCACTGTGTTATGTGCAATATTTTGCAGGTATTGTGCGATTTTACTTTGGAGAAATATATGAGTACATAGCATACAAAACCGCCCGCGATTGCCACAATTCTTTTCTTATCGTCCATACATATATGTACACTACTTTCGAAGCGCTAAAATGTACTACAATAAATAAAATGTGTATAAAATGCCGCACTGTACAATGTACTTGTGGTGTGAGGGTCTTAATTCCTGAAACCCATCGCCCGTGGCCTCTGGCGTGCCGAGGAGCCACGGAGTTCTGGGTCCACGGATAAACTAAGAAAATCCGCCGTATTACGCCACACATGGACTGACCGGGCCTGGAGACAGATCGGCGAGACTAGATCCGACGCGCAGGTCCTGCACATTAGGCTAGTTTCACACTAGGCGATTTTCTCCACTGAAGGTCAATGATTTTTGTCGCGCCAGAATTGGAACTCCACGTTGCAAACGGAAGGTGCCACACTGGGCTGTTAATTGTCGCTCCATTAAGTTTCCGCGCGCGACTGTCGCTGTCGAGTGGGTCTGGGTTTATTTTTGGGGCGGCAATAACCGTCGGCATCCCTGCCACACGAGACTGTTGTTATCACCAGTCGCGCAGCAGCCACAAGGATACTGCACTCATTTCTGTTTCGTCTGTGTATGGCAATGTCCAAAAACACTGTAGACGTCGTTCCAAAGGATCATTTGGACAGTGAACTGACAATAATTGAGGTGGAGAAATATTCCTGTCTCTAAAACAAAATCGCAAGATTATAATGATCGTCTGCTGACGACAGAAGCATGGAAGAAGGTGTGTGCAGATGTTGTTGGGGCTGAAAAGTGAAACTCGTTATCACTGGATGCACAAAATGTAATAGGTAAGAAGACAGAAGTGCATACTTGTATATAGGAGCATGCAAAGTTTCATAACAATCGGCACAACTTTTGCCTAGACAACTACTAAAAAAGTAATTTTTATTTTTCCTTCTCCCTCTAATAGTTTGACATACATACAAACCTGTTGCGTCAAAAGAATTTAATTGTGTTGAAACTTTGCATGATTAAATATGTTTTAATAGGCATTTTCAGACTATTTTCAGTATTTAAAATGTCAAAAATAAATACTCTGAATTTGTACAAATTTTTCTTACTAATATCTTAATGTAATATTACCTAAGATTAAAAAAATAAGTTATGAGGATACAGTTGGAAAAAATCGAAAACTTATGGTCTTATGGAGTAACTTATTTCAAAAGTTAAAAGGAAAACTACAAAGAGTTGTTTGAAAGAACTGTATTCTTGTGACCATATTCGTAACATTATGTATTTAAGTCACAAACCAAATAGTGTAACATGACAATGTGAACATGAAATGTATCAGCTATTAAGTACAGCTTATGACAAAAATGACATCCCCATCAGACGTCTAGTTATCTTTGCCGACAATGCATGCGATCACTTCCACAGAGCAGAAGTAGTTGCAAAACGTATCTCTAATGTCACAACCACGGTTGCTACCTCGTTGTCCAACGTTTCCTATAGATTCCAGAGAACAAGTTAAATCGTCAAACCAATAGCTATCATGTTTCCGCACAAAGTTAGGCACCACGCAACAAGTTTTTATAATACTTTCAGCCATCTATGGCCCAGTGGAAAATTCTCAGCCTATAGTTAAACACACTCATCGAGAATGTGAGTGATTTTCTAGCAAAAGACCGCAAGCAAGTGTTTATTACGAGCAAAACCTTTGTCACCAATAAATACGAGAGGCACATTTTCATTGTTCGGTTCATTTGTCAAATGTTTGGCGTCTGGAAAAGGTAACCTTCCATTATAAAGTGCTCTTCCGAAGTTAGTTCCTTTTATAATATTTGAATCACCATCGTGTCCATATCATCCTATATTAATGTATCGGAAGCAATAGTCACAATTCGCAACTGCAATACGCACTACGGAATGAATCTGTTTATGATACAAAATTCACTTCCTCTATTCCAGGGCTTCACCAACCGCACGTGCTTACCGTCAATAGCACATATGCAATGAGGAAAATTTGTAAGTTTTCTCAAAATTCAGAGCTATTTCTTGTAAGTCCTTTTTCGTTAGCATTGGCAGTTCCACATTTCTCTGCATATATCTTCAATTATAGATGCAATAGTTGAGCGTCCTAGTAAAAACTCATAGCGCAGAGACTTCATGGAGCATCACGTTCCAAGATACATGTTATAAATGAGTATAAAACACAATATTAGGTAAATGGAAATTAATTAATTTCAGCGAGCAGGTGCAAGAATAATTATTTTTAACGTTCCTACAGGAAAAGTACAAAAACGGTGGAAAAACATGCGAGAAATACAGTGGAAGCCTGAAAGAATTAACAAAAAAAATAAAAAGAGTGGCAGAGCAACGGCTACTAAAAAAACATATGACGACTATAGACGGATGGCTTTCCTGCAAAAAGCCACGGAATTGAAGCAGTAAGTAAAAACTTTCTTCTGCAGTTTTGTAACAAATGTATTTACAATGGACATGGTAGTTAATTACCTACTCAACACAGACTTACTATATACTTATCACATCACACTCATTTGCACAGTACAAAGTGGCGTGGGTTTTTCCAAAAATGTTTCTTTTAATTTTAGGACCTCAGAAAATATGAATGATGCCTCTATTCCTGAGGATGATGAAGCGGAAAAGCATTATGAAGACAGTGCACCGCCACCTAGCACTGCTGCTAAGCCTTCCTCTGCTAGAGCAAATAAAAGGAAACTTCAGAACCCATTTGAAAGAAAGTTGATAGAGTATTGGCGCACAGTTCAACTTGTGCTGTACCACAAAATGATCCTGTTGACTTGTTTTTGACCTTTCTTTTGCCTTACTTAAAAGTAATGACTACCGACGAGAATCTAGACTTTCAAACCAAAACATTACAATTAACAAAATCTTACAGCCGAAAGACTGTAGAGAGCAGCACTGCTACTGACTACTCCATAAATACTGCGTCGTCAAGTACGTCGACATCGACAAGCACACAAAGCCCTAAACTTGAGAGTCCAATAACTTAGTATTCACCAGATACAGGAATGACGGATGAAGACTCGATCTTGTCATTTGAATAGTGTAAAAAGTGATTAGGCAGCACACATGAGCTTGTATGTAAACTCTTTCATTCTAACCTAGTTTATGTTAACGTTAAGTATATGTTCATGTCCATAAATTACTTTATTTAATTAAAAAACGTACCTCAATGTTACTGCAAGTTTTTCTTCTGCACCAACCCAGTCATGTAACTTGGTATCCGTCTTTTGTAAGTTAATTTCTATATTCGAGAGCAGTAAGTCGAAAGTTGCTACGAACATGCGGTAATAACCAATGAATTTCTCCCGATAACTCCTAAGTTTCTTGTGCAACAACACAAACTTTCCTTCACTTGGACGATTCATAATAATTGGATGAATCCATCATTTTCGTTAAGGTTACGCCTTTAGCAGTGTCGAACCACATATAATGCTACTGCAGCTAAATATTTCAGTTTTGAATGACAGGTCGTCATGTATGGTGTTTCTCGTGGCTGGTTGCAACCCAACTGCAGGGACCACCGATTTTTATCGCTTGTGCGGTACACAGTTCCGTCGGCGCGATTATAATCACGTGAAGTGTGGCACCCTAGGCGACTATTTCAGCCGCGATTATTATCGAGGGGAGAAAATCGCCTAGTGTGGTATTAGCCTTAGTGGGAAACGACGGGCTTCAGACGGACAGGCCCGATCCCTTAAGACATAACCGCAGAAATGGCCTGCTGTTTTCGTCCGTTGCAGAAATCCACTCGTGTGGTGTTTCACAGACATCATGTTGATGAAATGAGACCGCTGTTATCAATCCGTACAACAGATAACTTGCACAAATACTCTGAGAATGAATACTAGTGAGGATAAGTAGCAAATCACCGTGAAGATGATTGCTTAGCCTCAGACCTGCACGTAGAAAAGACAATTACACACTCACAACTAAATTTTCAGCTGTAGCTTTTGAGTGATTGTGTGAGTATGTACTTTCGATTTGTGACAGACAACTCGTGCTCACATGACCGCCGTCTCCGGTCGCTGCGTCAACAATCTCTGAGAATGAGATCCAAACAAATCACTCCTCACGCCTCCCTGCCTCTCGTCGGCAGCTGCTAGACTAATGGCAAGAAGTGGTCGCAGCACTGACTGTGAGCTGACGGGGAGTGATACAGCTTGTGGCTTTCTGCAGAAGCACCGTGAGCTATCGTTCACACAGGACGACACAGATTCTATGTAATTGTACGACTTTCAACACAGCGTCAATTGAAATTATATGGGCTGGTATTAATTTTATAGTGCACGTTATGGCATTGGAGCTGCGACAAGAGTTAAATACAAGAAAGACGAAATCCAAATGTTAGATGCGAAAATAGATTTCACGCAGGGATAAATCAGGCTCCAAAAGCACATTTACAGAAGAAATAACACAACTCGAAAATGCTGAATGCTATGGCAAATTAACATCTGTCGTGTATAAACAACATCTGTACACACGTCACTCTTCCAGAACTTTAGAATCTTATTGTTTTCGTTGATCTAGGTATTTCCAATAAAATTTTTATTTCAGCAGCTTCCACATCAAACTCCAGGGCTGTTTCCCGCATAAAATCCACAATTTCTACTGTACTTGGTCCCACAAATCATGAAGTTTATAACACAAGTTTCAGGCGCTGCTGAAGTATACCTGCAGACCACTGTTTTGACTTTTCATCAAAAAAACGAAAACCCACTGAAATCGAATGGAGTACAGCAGCAATTACACCATAACTGCGACAGAGTGCTCATGTTTCGAAATACAGCCACCTGCGAGCAGTGGTGGAAGAAAAGTGGCGTAACGAAGTACAGCCAAGTTGAACTTGTGGCACGACAAAATCTCTCTCAAGTTCTGCCAATGAAAACTGGGAGTTCACACATGCAATTTCATTGCCGTTTCACCATAGCACACTTTTGTTGCATGTGTGAACTCGGCCTTACATAGATTCTGTCCATACGTGTTGCTTGTATTAGTGTTTCTAGTAACTCATATCTGCATTCCGCCGGCCGAAGTGGCCGAGCGGTTCTAGGCGCTTCAGTCTGGAACCGCGCGACCGCTACGGTCGCAGGTTCGAATCCTGCCTCGGGCATGGATGTGTGTGATGTCCTTAGGTTAACAAACTGCCTATTGGCTTTTGTCTCGGGTTCTTCGGCCGACGCTCATCAAATGATTTTTCTGACGTTTCGCCAGCACGAGTGGCTGGCATTGTCAAAGCTTCACCCTCCATTGCCGGTGGTGAAGCTTTGACAATGCCAGCCACTCGTGCTGGCGAAACGTCTGAAAAATCATTAGATGAACGTCGGCCGAAGAACCCGAGACAGAAGCCAATAGGCAGTTTGTCAACAAGTGGCCACGAAAGCCATAACAATTTTGTCCCCTTAGGTTAGTTAGGTTTAAGTTGTTCTAAGTTCTAGTGGACTGATGACCTCAGATATTAAGTCCCATAGTGCTGAGAACCATTTGAGCCATCTGCATGCCATGTAGTGTTAACGCATTTTGTGGAAAATAAACATACCCTAGGCATGACTGCACATTATGTCACCAGTGGTTTATAAGGCATGCTGTGGAGGTCGGTACGACTATGTGAGACACACTGTAGTTGCTTCTTGTGACATTAGTGGGGTACATAATGTCGGGAATCATGTATTCGATATTCAGTTTACAGACCTATGAAGGAGAAAAGTGCACGAACACAACCCGGCGACCCTTGAGCTTCTACACCACACATCCCCCTCTTCTCTCTTTCTCTCTCTCTTCTCTCTCCCTCTCTCCCCCTCCCCCCCCCCCCCCCCCCCCGCCCCTGGTACTTTCAGCCTGTTACACCCCCAGAACAAAATTTATCCCGTAATACGTCTCTACTGCATTTAGATGTGGCGCCCATTTCATATTTGTTTTTAGCACAATTCATTTAAAGAAACAATTTTATATCGCTAATACGAAATTTTTTATAATCTGCAATGTGCAAACTATTTGTCTTAGCGGATAAAATGGATACGGCCTGTTTTGTAGGAAATTTAATGTAGTTCGAGTTTATACTGCGAAAAATTTTCGGTGGGAGCCGCTGTTTTCCGAGTAGAATATAAAAAATGACCTTTAAACGCCCCTCCATCCCAACATTCAAACCCCATTGGTCAGAATTTTTAGTATGTTGTTCACGATACTACCTCCTAGCACTATGAAAAAAAGAGAGAGTATACACATTTTTCCAATTATTTTCCTTTGTTGACTGGACTAACAACACATGTAGATCCATCCATCCATCACATACAGACAGAAGCTGCTCCCATCACAGCAGAGCACCAATCCACTCTCTTTCATGACACTAGAGTGCATTAGAAAATTGCAGCAAAATGCAGGAAGATCCGCAGCGGATAGGCACTTGGTGCAGGGAGTGACAACTGACCCTTAACATAGACAAATGTAATGTATTGCGAATACATAGAAAGAAGGATCCTTTATTGTATGATTATATGACAGCGGAACAAACACTGGTAGCAGTTACTTCTGTAAAATATCATATCTGGGAGTATGCGTACGGAACGATTTGAAGTGGAATGATCATATAAAATTAATTGTTGGTAAGGCGGGTACCAGGTTGAGATTCATTGGGACAGTCCTTAGAAAATGTAGTCCATCAACAAAGGAGGTGGCTTACATAACACTCGTTCGACCTATACTTGAGTATTGATTATCTCAGTAGGTGGGACTATACCAGGCACGGCCTACATCTCAACAGGAAAGGGAAGGGGAAACTGGCTGGGGTAATAGCAGGAAATTTAAGGGGGGGAGGCACTGCCATGAATGGTAAAATACCAGTGGTTACAGGTGTTGGAGCAGCACCTTTTTTAGGATAGGTAAGACAGAAAGATTTCAAGTTCTACGAGAGGTCAGGATTGAAACAAATCTTCAGTTTAGGAAAGAAATTAAACAGCACAATTCTAGCACGTTGTATCACCAATCACAGCTATCAATTATAAATTTTCACCAATCACCAGAAATTTTATCTCCACCAAGTTGTATCTCAGTCCTAGGTAACTGCATTGATGAATTAAAGTCACCCAACCCAGTTGACATAATCTGCCTCTCTGAACACCGTGTGACCACTGGTATAGGAACTAGGCCTAAGCACAATGAGAAACTCAGACAGGAGAGTACTGCAAATGTTAGAATAAGGAAAGGTTCTCAGAAAAGTATAATTAAAAATAATGTAAGTATATTTCATCAAAATATTGGGAGTTTAAAGAATAAAGTAGATGAGCTTCTGGTTTGTTTAGAAGATTTAGAAGCTGAGAATGAAATAGATATACTATGCCTGTCTGAGCATCACATTGTTACTGATATGGATAAGGTAAATGTAAGTGGATATAAGCTCTCTGCACATATAATGAGAGAAAATATGGAGAAAGGAGGAGTTGCCATATATGTCAAAAGTTATCATTGTGCAAAAAGTATAGAAACAAAAAAGTTTTGTGTAGAGAAACATATAGAAGCATGTGCCTGTGAGCTTAAATTAAATAAAGGCACATTTATAATTGTAACTGTATATAGGTCCCCATCAGGAAATTTTCATCTATTTCTGAAAAATTTGGACTCCTTGTGCTATCTGTCAGACAGGGGGAAGCAAATTATTATTTGTGGGGACTTCAATGTAGATTCTCTGAAAGAGGGTAATAGGAAAAATGACCTTGAAGTATTACTCGGTTCTTTCAATTTGACACCCGTTATTGATTTTCCTACTCGGGTGGTAAAGGATAGCAGCTCACTGATAGATAACTTCTCTATAGACCAAGATAAGTTTAACCAGATAAATGCTCAGCCTGTTGAGAATGGTCTTTCTGATCATGGTGCACAGCTAGTTACAATATATGACATAGCTCCATTCAGCAATACCAAACAGTCCTCCAAAGTAGTACGTTCAGTCAACGATTTAACAATTGCAAATTTCAGGGAAAGCCTACAGCAGATAGACTGGGATGAGGTGTACCGTGAACCTGATGCCAATTTAAAATATAATTTATTTCATGACATTTTTGTAAATGGATTTGAAAACTGCTTCCCCAAGAAAATAGTTAAATATACTCGTAAGAAACCTTGTAACAAACCATGGCTTACTAAGGGTATAAAAATATCTTGTAACCGGAAAAGGGAAATGTATCTGACAGCAAGAAAGAATAGTGACCCAGAAACTATCAAAAATCATAAAAACTACTGTGTTACATTAAGAAAAGTTATTAAAAAATCCAGGAGTATGTGTATCATGTCTGAAATCAGCAACTCTGATAATAAAATTAAAACAATTTGGAATATTATTAAAAGAGAAACAAGTCAACCAAGAGCAGAGGAAGACAGTATTACCATCAAATTGAATGAAAACTTTACGAACAAAAAGTCAGAAGTTGAAAATATTTTTAATAATCATTTTCTAAATGTTGTGGATACAGTAGGATCCAGGTGTTCATTAGAAGATGCTAGGCTGTTAATGGAAGAGGCCATACCTATGCAATTTGATACAATTGAAATCTCACCCACTTCTCCCTCTGAAATTAGGAAAATAATAAACTTGCTTAAAAGCAAAAACTCACATGGACTTGATGGCATTTCCAGCAAAATACTAAAAGCTTGTTCTCAACAGATAAGTAAGATTCTCAGCCATCTGTGTAATAGCTCTCTGGAACAGGGTATTTTCCCTGATAGACTGAAATATGCTATTGTTATACCTTTGCATAAAAAGGGGGATAGATCTGATGTCAACAATTACCGTCCAATCTCCCTTCTAACAGCTTTAACCAAAATTTTTGAGAAAGTAATGTATTCAAGAGTAGCTTCACATATCTGTAAAAATGAAGTACTAACAAAATGTCAGTTTGGTTTCCAGAAAGGTTTTTCAACAGAAAATGCCATATATGCTTTCACCAGTCAAATTTTGAATGATCTGAATAACCGAACACCACCCATTGGGATTTTTTGTGATCTCTCAAAGGCTTTTGATTGTGTAAATCATGAAATTCTGCTAGACAAGCTCAAGTACTGTGGCATGAGTGGGACAGTGCACAAATGGTTTAATTCGTACCTAACTGGAAGAGTGCAGAAAGTTGAAATAAGTAGTTCTCTTAACATGCAAAGATCAGCACATTCCTCAAACTGGGGAACTATCAAGAATGGGGTTCCACAAGGGTCAGTCTTGGGTCCTTTGTTGTTATTATATATTAATGACTTGCCATTCTATATTCATGAAGAGGCAAAGTTAGTTCTCTTTGCTGATGATACAAGTATAGTAATCACGCCTGACAAACAAGAATTAACTGATGAAATTGTCAATACTGTCTTTCAGAAAATTACTAAGTGGTTCCTTGTAAACGGACTCTCACTGAATTTTGATAAGACACAGTACATACAGTTCCGTACAGTGAATGGTATGACGCCATTAATAAATATAGACCTTAATCAGAAGCATATAGCTAAGGTAGAATATTCCAAATTTTTAGGTATGTCCATTGATGAGAGATTAAATTGGAAGAAACACATTGATGATCTGCTGAAACGTTTGAGTTCAGCTACTTATGCAATAAGGGTCATTGCAAATTTTGGTGATAAACATCTTAGTAAATTAGCTTACTACGCCTATTTTCACTCATTGCTTTCATATGGCATCATATTTTGGGGTAATTCATCACTGAGGTATAAAGTATTTATTGCACAAAAGCGTGTAATCAGAATAATAGCTGGAGTCCACCCAAGATCATCCTGCAGACATTTATTTAAGGATCTAGGGATATTCACAGTAGCTTCTCAGTATATATACTCTCTTATGAAATTTGTTATTAACAACCAAACCCAATTCAAAAGTAATAGCAGTGTGCATAACTACAATACTAGGAGAAAGGATGATCTTCACTATTCAAGATTAAATCTAACTTTGGCACATAAAGGGGTGAATTATACTGGCACTAAAGTCTTTGGTCACTTACCAAATAGTATCAAAAGTCTGACAGATAACCAACAAGTATTTAAGAAGAAATTAAAAGAATTTCTGAATGACAACTGGTTCTACTCCATAGAGGAATTTTTAGATATAAATAAAGAAAAAAAAGAAAAATATTAAAAAAATAAAGTTGTTATATTAACTTAAGTATGTTGTTAAATTAACCTAATTATGTCATGTATTGGAAAATTTGACTCGTTCCACATCATTACGAAATATCGTATTCATGATCCATGGAACTAGTATTAATCTAATCTAATCTTGCTCATCAGTGTGGGATCCGTACCAGGTCGGGTTGACGGAGGAGATCCGAAGAAGAGCGGCGCGTTTCGTCACAGGGTTATTTGGTAAGCGTGATAGCGTTACGGAAATGTTTAGCAAACTCAAGTGTCAGACTCTGCAAGAGAGGCGCTCTGCATCGCGGTGTAGTTTGCTGGCCAGGTTTCGAAAGGGTGCGTTTCTGGATGAGGTATCGAATATATTGCTTCCCCCTACTTATACCTCCCGAGGAGATCACGAATGTAAAATTAGAGAGATTCGAGCGCGCACGGAGGCTTTCCGGCACTCGTTCTTCCAGCAAACCATATACAACTGGAACAGGAAAGGGAGGTAACGACAGTGGCACGTAAAGTACCCTCCGCCAAACACCGTTGGGTGGCTCGCGGAGTATAAATGTAGATGTAGAGTGGCGTTGTTGTTATGTCAGTGGTAGCCTGGCCACAGGCACACGTGATCTGAATCTTGCTGCAAGCATCCTGTTCCCAATGGTCGCTGATGACACAGCAGGTGCACCATATGAACATATTTTGTCCCTGGATGATCATCGGTCGGTCATAGCTGCTCGCACAATGCTTTGATCTTGGCGTGCGTCTGTACTATGTGGACGTCCAGACCATGGTCTACACGAGCGCAACATGTGCAGCAATCCGTCAACACATCCATCCAGCTTTCCGTAGTCCGACAATGCGCCCCACTGAAATGACTGAAGTTGTTTAACATCAGTATGTACGTGTTGGTGTGGCATAGTTGTACCCCAGAATGTATGCTGCAACCACTGTTCACCTCAACTCAGCACAGTTACTGCCTACAGCGCCAAACAGGAAAGGCTCGTGAGAACCATCTGATTGCTGATGACCATGAGAGAGAAATCAGTAGCACTACAAACCCACCCAGTACGCACGTATTATGCCTTGGTGTCACGTAAGTCTGAGGTGGTTGCATTTTTTTCCTGCAATGTATGTTTTTCCAATAGCGCTTCAGCAAGCACTGTATGTAACCTATACAAAGAATCGATGTGTTCTATGAGCATCAAAGTTCTGCAGTCATGTGGACTGCGCTGTGGACAACGGAAAGAAAGTGTTCGCAAGAACCAACTCGAACTTACTTAAACTGTACTCTTTTTCCTAGTATGGCTTCATCAATGTCAAAAGTGAGATGTGCTGCTGACTTACATGAGGAAAAAAAAAAAGCTGAAGCCAGCTAGCGTTGAATGGAATAACATACACATTTAACCGTGTTCATTAAAGTCAGTCAACAACGTAAGTCTATTTTCAGACAATCAAACTAGTTTCAGAAATTAGTCGCTTCATTAAAAATGGTAGGTAGCCATTCCAGCAGACGAATTAAAGCAGCAGCTCTTTCATATTATGTTCTATGAATAAATGTTTCAAAACTCCAAGTAATTTCGAGGACCTCTCGAAAACGCGCCAGTATTAGTAAAATTTGTTCTTGTAAAATGACGAAAAACGTTAGTTTTGGTGGGTAAAGATATACTTAATTAAAGACCTCCTCCTCTGCAGCGGAAGTGCACTAAAAGAGCCAGCTCTTAAATTTTCTTTTGTACTTTATCGTTGGCGGAGACAGTTACCTTTTACTTCTTTTGTAAATCTGTTAGTTTTTCCTATGCCTTTTATTCTGAATGACAGTTCGTTTTACCAGATGACCATAGCAAATATTACATAACATATTTATATAAAGTCTACAATGAAGTCCAAAAACCTTTTTAGAAACGCGAAGGCGAAAGGACAAAAAAAAAAAAAGATCGGATATGGCAGGACGCGAACCAACTGCTTTCCACTTCGTGACTCCATGCTTATAACCTCACACCACGATTTCTTTTTCACTCAGTTTATGACAGAGGGTAGCTAAACCCTCTGACCGAACACGCTGAGCTACCGTGCCGGCATCACGATGAATATACGCAATTACGGCCTTTGTACTGCTAAGTTAGATTTTAAGGTTACATCTACACGTGACACCTGGGTGGTGCTAAGCAAGAAACAACGTTGGCCGCTAGACAATCCTCGTGATCTAGCACAACACATCACTACGGCTACTAATATATCAACAACGGTGCTTTTAAGAACCAAAGGCTTACATATTTTGGAGCAAATACTACAATTTTATATGTCAACAGAATGCCAATATTTATGAGAACTCTGCTCGGAAAGTAATGCTGACATGATTGCTATCCAGGGTACATATTATGCAAATAACGCAGACAGGGCTGGCGAAGCGTGGCTCCCGAGATATTCCCCTGTACTCTGAAGCTAGGCGCAAATTGAGACGCGTATAGCGAGAGTGGCGCGACGCAGCGCAGCGCGCGTTTTTGTAACATCTCAGGTTCAAATGGGACCGCGCAAATTGCGACGTGACGCGACTGGGACGCGACACGCGCCTGCGCCAGGTCGCGCGACGTTGTGGTTGAGGCACAGTTTCTCGCGCCGAGGGAATTTGAGGCGGGGAGCGGAAAAGTAGCCCGGCCATATGCTCACATCGGAACGGCGCATATGAGCAGTGGTAGTATTGCCCATACGATAAATTTTGCCTCACTGTGTACTAAATTTTATTGCCTTTGGGTAGTGTTTCGCTTTTCGCCATTTAAACACTCCGGCTTTCTTCGTTAGTACGTTATACCTTTCTGTTATTTATATCTGTGTAGTTTAGTTTTGTTTCGATTTTCTTCTTTCAAGAAAAATGCATACTTCAGTAACCGATGAACCATTGGCCGCTGGAATTGTATCATATGCCTCCGCGATATTTTTAGATTGCAAGAAGGGACAGAGGGTACTGAATAAGGAAGCAAGGACTATTATAAAATCATGTGATTAAGAAGCAAGACTGGAAAGTAAAACAAGGTTATCCTCTCGCTGCTTAGTATGCTGGCGTTTCTGTACGATCTGTTACAAAAATATAGAAAGGGATAATCTCCACAGGTGCGATCGCTTTGTGCTCCTGGTAAAAAACGTCCAAGATCTGAAGTATAGAAGTCTCACTGTGATTACTCTGATATGGATGTAATAATGTAATACTGTACTTCATGCATGTGAACACATTTCCACTGCAAGCTAGAAACAGTGGAAAAGCAGTCACAAATTGTTTTAATTGGTTCGCCGTGATGAGAAAAAGCATTTCAATTGTTGTATGCACATTATCAGCATTAATAAACCAATTATACAACAGGCTATACAAATGAAGAAAATGGTCGGTATTATTATGAAAGTAGGGATATCCTAAAAGAATGTTATGATTAGATATATTTAATTTGTTGAAATGCACTGCTGACAAAGGCAGACCTACTTTCATGACAATGTTTTTCGAACTCCAACTCACAAGGCACACATGGCTAGTTTGTGCATTCCTGTCGCGAGCATTATCCTCCGCTGCTGATAATACACTGACCATTGTGTTGTGCGACAGATCAATTGTTTATTTTTCTCAATAACAACTATTTTATACGCGATCACTCATTGGCAGTTTGGCAAGCGGTAGGTGAGTAACCAGTATCTGGCATGTGCCTATCATTTCGCCTGTAGGAACGCTCGTCATTATTTTAATACTGCTCAGATCAAGAGAAGGAATAAAATCCTTTGGTAAGTTTCCATTCTAGTCGTTCAGTGTTAAAAATACGATGGGTTACGGGGATTCCATCAAAATTCCAACAGAATTGGCAATCAATTTTTGTGAGAGTTGTTAACCTTTTATCATTCGAAGAAGCATCACCGTTTGTGAGTAACGGCCACATTTCTCTTGGTGACTGTTTTAATTGTACTTCCTTTGTCACAGTGTAATTTGTCAAACTCATCTCACAGCAGCCACTGAGAATTCCGAGACGGAGTGCCTCATTAAACAAGTAATTGGCAATCACAGAGCTCAATAGCTTAAGAGAAACCTCATAGTGTCGGTTTGCAGTAACATAAAAGAAGAAATTTCATGTTTATTCTCATACTAGGAAGCTGTTTCACTAGTTGTCGATAACTCTTAAAAAACGAAGTAACCGGCGTGAAATAAATGAAAAGGGAGGTATAAGTACTGATATATCGCCATAGATAAGAAAGTTCCATGTGTTTAAGAGTTGGCTAAACACTCTCCTCCTTGTGTGCTATCATTCGCCAAACTTTCGTTTCGATGTCTCGAGCGGTTTAGGAGATATGAGAGATGTTGCGAGTATTTCATTCTCGCGGGCGAGAGATCGGAAGTGAGCGCGCTACATGGGATCCATTTTCTCGAAATCGGAGGCAGATAGAGACCTCTTCCCAAGTGTAAACAAAAATTCAGAATGTTAGCTAAATTTCATACGCAGCAACATATGGTGTAATACGCACCAAACGCAAAATGATAGTAACCCCTAATTTTCGTTGCAAACTTTTTGAGTTTTGCGAAGTGTATTACTAAAATGTGTACATCACAATAAGAATGGTCATTAGGGAGGTGATGGGCACTTCGCCACAAAGCTGACACACAACGCTACAAGTAAGGCAAAAATCATATATTTTCAGTAAATAGTTTCTGTAAAATCGTTTGTGAAAGATAACAGGTTGCTCTCGCTTCGGTTCTGTCAGCGCAGAGCGTCGCCAGTCGGCGCGTGCGAAGTATGGTGTACGCGTCGCAATATGCGCTGGACCTGCGCGACTCGTGCATGTCACGCTATAGTGTCGTGTCACGTCACACCGCTGGAATTTAATCATATACCTCCGCGATGTTTTCAGGTCGCAAGAAGGGACAGTGGGTAGTGAATAAGGAAGCAATGAATATTATAAAATCATGTGATTAAGAATCAAGGCAGGAAAGTAAATCAAGGTTATCTTCTCGCTGCCTAGTATGCTGGCGTATCTGTACGATCTGTTACAAAAATTTAGAAAGGGATAATCTCCACAGTTGTGATCACTTTGCGCTCCTGGTAAAAAGCGTCCAAGAAGTATAGAAGTCTCACTGTGATTACTCTGATATGGATGTAATAATGTTATACGACACACTGTATTACATGCATGTGAACATCACATTTCCACTACAAGCTAGAAACAGTCGGAATGCAGTCACAAATAATGTTTTAATTGGTTCGCCGTGATGAGAAAAAGCATTTCAATTGTTGCATGCACATTATGAGCATTAATAAACTAATTATACAACAGACTACACAAATGAAGAAAATGATCGGTATTATTACGAAAGTAGTAATATCCTAAAAGAGTGTTATGATTAGATATATTAAATTTGTTGAAATGTATAGATGACAAAGGCAGATCTACTTTCATGGCATTTTTCGAGCTCCAACTCACAAGGCACACATGGCTAGCTTCTGCATTCCTGTCGCGCGCATTATCCTCCGCTGCTGACAATACCATTGTGTTGTGCGACAGATCAGTTGTATTTTTTCTAAGTAACAACTATTTTATTCGCATCACACATTGTCAGTTTGTCAAGCCGTAGGTGAGTAACCAGTATCTGGCATATGCCTATCATTCCGCCTGAAGGAACGCTCGTCATTATTTTAATACAGCTCAGACCAAGAGAAGGAATAAAATGCTTTGGCAAGTTTCCATTCCAGTCGATCACTGTTAAAAATACGATGGGTTACGGGGATTCCATCAAAATTCCAACAGAATTGGCAATCAATTTTTGTGAGAGTTGTTAACCTTTTATCATTCGAAGAAGCATCACCGTTTGTGAGTAACGGCCACATTTCTCTTGGTGACTGTTTTAATTGTACTTCCTTTGTCACAGTGTAATTTGTCAAACTCATCTCACAGCAGCCACTGAGAATTCCGAGACGGAGTGCCTCATTAAACAAGTAATTGGCAATCACAGAGCTCCAAAGCTTACGAAAAACGTCATAGTGTCGGTTTGCAGTAACATAAAAGAAGAAATTTCATATTTATTTTCATACTAGAAAGCTCTTGTTTCGCTAGCTGTCGATAACTCTCAAAAAATTAGTCACTGGTGTGAAATAAATAAAAAGGGAATTATAAGTACTGATATATCGCCATAGATAAGAAAGTTCCGTGTGTTTAAGAACTGGCAAAACACTCTCCCCTTTGTGTGCTATCATTCGCCAAACTTTCGTTTCGATGTCTCGAGCGGTTTAGGAGATATGAGAGATGTTGCGAGTATTTCATTCTCGTGGGCGAGATATCGGCAGTGAGCGCGCTACATGGGATCCATTTTCTCGAGATCGGAGGCAGATATAGACCTCCTACCAAGTCTAAATAAAAATTCAGCATGTTACCTAAATTTCATACGCAGCAACATATGCTGTAATACGCACCAAACGCAAAATCATAGCGACCCCTAATTTTCATTGCAAACTTTTTGAGTTTTGCATAATGCCTTACTAAAACGTGTACATCACAATAAGAATGGTCATTAGCGAGGTGATGGGCACTTCGCCACGAAGCTGACACATAACGCTACAAGTAAGGCAAAAATCAAATATTTTCAGTGAATAGTTTCTGTAAAATCGTTTGAGAAAGATAACAGGTTGCGCGCGCTTCGGTTCTGTCAGCGCAGAGGTTCGCCAGTCGGCGCGTGCGAAGTGTGGTGTACGCGTAGCAATATGCGCTGGACCCGCGCGACTCGTGCGTGTCGCGCTGTAGTGTCGTGTCACGTCACACGTGCTATACGCGTCTCAATTTGCGCCTAGCCTGACATTGTCATCACGGTCTGACGGCAGCCTTCTGTTCGTTTACTAGCAATCGAGTGGGGCAGCTCATTGTTTCGTTAATGGGATTACTCTAGGAGTCACGATTACTCCCCTTAATATTGCGCTATCATTCATTCATGTTGTCATTGTGTTTATTACTGTGGTTATCTAGTTTTGAATCTGGTTACTTCTATGGCTATTTTTCTATTAAAAATGTCATGAGCAGTGGGAGATAAGTACTATGCTGTACACAGTTCCGAGGAAAACAATGTTTAATTTCTAAAAAATTAGTAAGTCAAAACTAAGGTGTTAACCTAGCTTGACATTTCTCTTTGCTCTATGAAACAATTCACAGGCGGTACTATAATGACGAATGATGCCCTTTTGTCGATAACTTTGAAAAGAGGTACAAGAATTGCCTGAACAAAAAGAGTTAAACTGCATTGTACATCGTATGCTTAAAATTAGCAAAAGCTAGGAAATGCTTCAGTGACTGCTTACTGTGAAATAATCTGCAACAGAAATGGCAAAAGCATTTTGTATCAATTATGCTGCCGTACGATTTAAAAAACCTACTTTGCCACTTAACACTGAATTCATTATAGAGGACAGAACATAAAAACAAACAATAATTTGGGTATTAATATAACGCTTCTGCTGTATTTAGTCCTTTATTATTGGATCACTACCGGTTTTGCGGCACTGAAAGCCACTTCTTCAGGTGAATATTTGTGTAACAATAAATCCAGAAGGAATAACAACCCTGAGATAGATACTGGCATCGTGAATTATTTTAAAAAATATTAAAACCTTTTACATGAGAATATCAAAAATATTAGTATTCATGTAACAAAGATTAGAGCGGAAAAGCTCGGAACTTCGTACCCACCATTCGTTGTCAGAATAAAACGCCGCTAAAATGCGATATGTCATAGAACACAACAGCCACATTCCAATATAGCGAATGCATCCTAAACAAATCATACCATAGTGATCCATTGTTAAGGTAAAAATAAAAACTTAAGCTCTAATTTAGGGCCAGAATGAAAAACCAAGAAGTGGCTGCCACAAAATGGAGGGATGTTCTACCTGGACCAGACCTGTCAAAAGTGCAAATGAACAGTTACAGCGCACATAGTTGCGCTGTAACTGTTCATTTGCACTTCATTGTATGTATATATTTTTGACGTGGATTTTGCAGTTTCGGATATACCATTTTGACTATCTGTTACCATGATTTGAAAATGGTTTCTGGTCCGAAACTAGTCATCGAGTAAATAAAAAAAAGTGAATTTTGCAACTTAGGCTGGTTTTTCGTTGTACTGATTAACAGAAGTTGCTGACTTCCAATTATTCCAGCATGCTGAAAGTTTGTACTCATTGAAAAGAATATCTTCACTTTTGCACGCCACATCAGTTAAATAGGACGAAGTACCACATTTATTCCATATCAAATTTTTTAATTAAACAGTCGTGCAAGTGCACGAAAGGACATTGTGATACAGTTGATTTCCTTTGGTAAAAACAACACTCAACCTAAAATAATACTGCCACAGGTAAATCTTGTTACGTCCTTTCTCAAATCACAGCTCAAATTCACTGGGAAAGTGTTTAAATATAACTTTTGTACTATGGCTATATGTGTTGTAATTTGAGTGCCACCATAGGAATTTGTTTCCATTCACAATTTCGAAGACAGAGATCTGGCTAAGTGGAATCATATTCGTTGCATGTGGAAATCCATTTTTGTAGTGTACAGTATAGTGTACAAGTAATAACTTTTAGAATATTTTTGTGTACATAAATAAGTTAAACATAATATTTTCAAATGTAGTACAGTTCTGGATTGATTCGTTCAACATTTATTGGAGCACATCAATCATTGAGATCTAAAGCAGTACACAGGTTTTTTGGTACGCTGACATGATCGCTTTGCTATAATTTCCACACGTGATTTACAGTCATGGGCCACGTTTCGACACCATACATAACAACTGGTCTTATAATTTTTTTGTAAATGACGATTTTGGTGATAGAAGCAAACTTCTAAGTATGGGTAATGCGGCAAAGTAGTATCTGTTACCTGCTGCTATTCTGGCTTTCACCTCACTGCCAATGTCATTTGTCTCAGTGATAGTCGACCCAAGGTACTTGAAGTCCCTCACCATTTCAAACTCCCTGTCGGCTATCCTGAGATTTGGTAGGTTTTGTTGGTTGGTCATTGCCATATACTTGGTCTTTTCGACATTGACTGTCAGGCCAAGTTCCTTTGCGCCTTTCTCCAGTTGATAGGCCTCACCTAGCACAGCAGTGTTTCGTGCGGGTAATGCGACACTGTCAATGTAGGGTAGGTACTGTAGTGAACGATTTAAGACAGTTCCTCCTTTATTTAACTCTATCTGACTTAGGGCTTCTTCTAGGCAAAGGTTGAATAGTAATGAGAAGATACTGTCACCCTGTCTAAGTCCCTTCTTCACTTCCACTTCTCTGGAGATTTCGCCCTGTATTTTTACTTTACAGTTTGTTTTGCTGAGGGTCATCATAGAAAGTTTAACGAGCGTTTTAGATATTCCAGCCTCTTCCATTCACAAATTTTCAAAAGTCAAAGTTGACCACACTTCATGGCAATACAATCAAGGATTAATGATTATACAATGCAGATTTCTGAGTTAAGCTGGACCTGAGGTCACTTTCTGCATTATTATACAGTCAAATGGTTTACACAACAGGCCCTAAGTGTGGGTATGCATGTAACATGACTAGGGTCATTTAATTTGTTAAAGCCGGAGAAACTACATAAGATTCCACTGTTGTGGGAATGCTCAGAAGTGTGAACAATAACAGATGTTCTGTAAGGAGTTTTATGGAAAGGCCGGAGTAGCAGAGGAATGTAACCATTAGTTTAAGCTGTTGAATGCCAGGTTGGATGGTTCCTGTTGGGAAATGAATCCAACAGTGAATTACTACAGAAAATTGTTCATTGTGTTGTGTGTTTAAAAACAGAGGCTGGGCAAATGGTAATGGGTTCAGCTGAGGTAAGCATGATGGGTGACTATGGACAAGGGAGAGATTAGCAAGAATGAGAGAGAGTGACTAAGTGGCAGGCACTTACAGGTAAAAACCAAGAGCATCGCTAACAGCTGCAGATATCAGAAGCAAAGTGTTATTTGGAAATGCCAAAACTTTGAACAGAACAAACATTCTAACAACTTAGAACGACACAAGAAACACTGATGCAGTAACCTTAAGGGTTATATGTGAGTCCAAGAAAGGTAATTTTATGTACACAAGCACCAACCATAATTACAAGCTTAACTAAACTACAGTGTAAACATTTACACGCTATAACAACAAACAAGGCTGCCTTACATGGTAGACATAAAATCGGATAATGGCATTACATAATTGCTTTTATCCTGAGTAATAATGCAAATTACGTATTATAAAACATGCTATGATAAGTGTCTACACTGTGTCATATCGGAAAGTGCTCCGGACACACACTTATGAATGAGGTGGTATGCAGTTATTAGTATGTCAAATTAATTTAACGTATTAACCTTGCCGCTGGCATTTGATCGAAAGTGCAATAAACACACACCTTTGTCTACGTAAATCACACTAATATCTATGTTTAAAGGCATAATAATTAGTGTCAGTAGACACATTATTAAATAATATTTCATGTAACATATTTAAATTAACTGTAGAATTATTAGTGTAGGAATGGTGGCCCAATTCCATTTACATTTAGATTTAATGTTTATTTTGACTACATTTCAACTGCACACAATCTGTCAAAGTGTTGTATGCAGTGTGTTATGTGGTGGGGAGATGCTCAAAATTCCATTGGCTAACGTTTGGTGACATAGGTGGACATGCTTGTGGGAGATGTACTCTTTTGGAGCTGCTGGAAATTACAAGGAAGGCCGTTATGGCCAGTGGACAGAGGGATCATTCCATTTTCAGCAGTAAACCAAGTGAAAGAGTTCAAATGGTTCAAATGGCTCTGAGCACTATAGGACTTAACTGCTGAGGTCATCAGTCCCCTAGAACTTAGAACTACGTAAACCAAACTAACCTAAGGACATCACACACATCCATGCCCGAGGCAGGATTCAAACCTGTGACTGTAGCGGTCGCGCGGTTCCGGACTGTATCGCCTAGAACCGCTCGGCCACTCCGGCCGGCTAGTGAAAGAGTCGTAACTTCGGAAACACTATATTTCCTCAGGGCCTAGTGAGCAGACTAATTGGCTAATGTTAACAACTGAATTTGGTATATCTGTCGCCTGTTACGAACTAGGAAAAGTCACCCATGTGGCTGCCTGGCAAGTAGTTTCAAAAGTTTTCATAGTTAAGAACAACAAATCTTTTACATTAATTATTGAGTAAACTGTTAGCCAAACAAATGAAACAAAGAGGAATGTGTATCTGCAAATAATCTATTTTCTGCAAATGATGATGCTTTATGCATAAGAGTCACCCTGTGCACACAAAATTAAAATCAACTTATTGACACGGATAAGGAGCAAATTAAAACACACAGTTTTAGCAACATTTAGAGAAGCAAAATTCTTTACCATTATCTCTGAGAAAACCAACAATGTTTCTCATGTTAACAATGAGGAGCATGTAAAGACCACCAAAATAGACCACAGGGAAGAGTGTGTGGCACGAACAGTAATTTGCATATTTTAATTCAGCTCTTTTGTGCCCTATTACTTTTATTAGCTGGACATATATTTTACAACAGGTCTGTAGAAGTTCATCTAAAAAACAAACAACTGGTATGAAATGTTGCCACAACTAACCACTGCCCCATTTCAGAATATAAGTTTGATGACTGGAAGCTGAATTTAAGTAAAAGTTCTAGCAGATTTCATGGTAACTTTCGAAATATTGCTTGCTCATTCTTGGGAATACTGAACACATTCACGCAGTTTGGACTGTGAGTTCCCTTTAACTCCTTAGAGCGCACTGTCAAGACACTGAATAAACAGGCTGGTGTTTGTAGCTTACATATTTTATTTTCTCTACATATGGTCTGTATGCCTTGATCAGTAAACAAAGGCTGGAGTAGCTGGTGCAAGCTACTTTAGGATGTAATAAATATTTGTACATCTCCTGAAGAAAGTCTTTAGTGGTGAATCACTCCATCTGAAGTTCCTTGTGCATGATGAATGCATCCCTAACACAACGGAAAATACCTCACCCATTTACTTGTCTTTTCTATTGCTAGCACCATTCAATCTTTTGACCAACGTTGTTGTATGGGAGCGAAAGCTCGGTGGATTCAGGTTACCTTATCAATAAGGTTGATGTTACGGATATGAAAGTAGCTAGGATGATTGCAGGTACTAGTAGATGGGAACAATGGCAGGAGGGTGTCCACAATGAGGAAATCAGAGAAAAACTGGGAATGAATTCTATAGATGTAGCAGTCAGGGCGAACAGGCTTAGATGGTGGGGTCATGTTACACGCATGGGAGAAGCAAGATTACCCAAGAGACTCATGGGTTCAGCAGTAGAGGGTAGGAGGAGTCGGGGCAGACCAAGGAGAAGGTACCTGGATTCGGTTAAGAATGATTTTGAAGTAATAGGTTTAACATCAGAAGAGGCACCAATGTTAGCACTGAATAGGGGATCATGGAGGAATTTTATAAGGGGGCTATGCTCCAGACTGAACGCTGAAAGGCATAATCAGTCTTAAAAGATGATGATGATTCTATTGCTAGCATTGTCCGACATTAGTGTATCAAAGTTATACATGAACTCCAACATAGAATTGTAGGCCTTTAATACAAGATGACTGAGTGAAGATGGTTATGCTCCACCTTACTCTTTGCAGCTTAATATAGACTTTCTGCTGAAAGAAGTAATATCATGTTCAGTTATATTATACTTCCACTTTTAAACAGTTACTTAAATTGTTGCTTGCACTCACACAAATTCTCTCTTCCAAGCTCATTTTCCTCCTCAGGTTCGGGCTTTCTGCCTCCCCCCCCCCCCCCTCCCCCTTCTTTCCCTACACAAAATAAGATAAGGTTGATTTCATAACTTTGAGACCATCTTAAAACTGTAGAGGCACAAAGGTTGCAGCCACAATACACTCCATTAAAAAGAAGACACTAGACCAATTACTGAAGTAAAACCACCATACAGTCAGCTTTTATATTATGACTTAATTTGACTAAAACAGAAAGGTGTATTTAGTTTTTAGAATATCCTTAATGTCAAGTTATTGAAAATATATAACCTATTACATCTGACAATTCACTTCCAAACACATCAAATAATCCCTTGCTATAGTGGATCAAGTGTCCAATGGATTATTTTTCTTTCTTTCTTTTCGTTGCACCTTTTTCTTTGATGTACCCATCTTTTCTTCTAGTTCAGTTATTGTTGATACCTGTTAAAATAATTTTAGAGAATTTAATACAGATTAATACTATATCAGGTAACAAAAAGAGTACTGCGATTCATTTTTGCATTTTGGAACACTAAATATTTATCAGCAGAATCATGGGTACTAACAAATCACTTATATGTTGTCTGAAGAGGGTAGCACATTTCTGTTCCTCTTAAACCTACAGTAGGTTTACACAATGTAAGCTCCTTAATAACACCAGTTATCAATCATAATATAACACAGACACCAAAACACACTCCACTGGCGAAGAATTATTAGTTACTGTTGGTGTTTTACTGAATATAATGAAATTAAATTTCACAGGTATGGACACAATTTGTCTAAAAGAGAGTGTTAAAGATTCCTTACACAGCTAAAGAAAACAGCCACAGTTTTCTCTGTACAGTAGGCTACACAGGTGAAGACACTTATCTCCCTTGAGCACAAGTTCTGTTAATATAACAAACTTTAAAAAAAGAACAGTGAAGTCAAAAACTAATTATTTGCACTCTGTCCCAACAACTGCAGCAGTCACCAACCATACAAATTAATTCTATGAAGATGCTCTGTTGGCCATCAGATGTCACAGCAGACATTCTAATATTTGATCTTCCTTGTTGACCACCACCAACCATTTTATTAAAACCTTTCTCAAATTATTAGCACACTTCATTATGAGTGTGTAGAATACTGAATCAGACCCATATATTCTTAAAATTTTACTCCAAATTGCTATGCACTTTAACTGTTTTGTTCAAAAGTTTATTTCCTTATAATTCAGTCTTTAAACTCTTGATACAATGCACCTACTACCAACATCATAAGTGTGTGTCTAAGAAATCACACTCACTGGGCAATTCAGAACAAAAGGTGACAAGTCCCAACAGCAACTGTTTCGTGTAACTTTGAGGAGTACTTCATGGCATGAAGAGCACAGCGTGCAGCCAACTGCAGGTGGTAGCTCATGTCTGTACCAATGATGTATGTCACTCTGGATCAGAAGAGATACCCTCTGGTTACAAGCGGTTATCAGCAGTGGTAGAGACTACCAACCGGTCTTGCTTGTAAGATGAAAGTAGAGTTCACCATTTAGATTTTAGAGCATAGACAACAAGACCGACTCCAACCCTCTGGTACAGAACCGAGTGAAGGGTCTAAGTAAGAGGTTCAGATGGTTCTGCAAGGGTGTAAGCTGCAATTCCTCAACTTGCACCACAGGGTGACGGGGTTTCGGGTTCCGCCAAATAGGTCAGGAGTCCATAACACACAGGAGGTGCCTACATGGGTAGCGGGCACTATGTGGCATGGACTGGGTGTTTTTTTTTTTTTAGGTTAGAGGGTCTCAAGAAAGCACAGAAAGGGCTTCAGTCTCAAAGAATGCATGTCAAACACACACAGAGAAAATGCAGATCTGGGAACCATTGGTATAACAGTTGTAAATTGTCATAGCTGTGTTGGGAAGTACAAGAGCTTCAAGTGCCAATAGAAAAACACTGAAAGCTGACCAAGGCTGGAGATAAGTTCAGCCGAAATTTTAGCAATCTAGCAGCGTTCAGAAAGGAGAGGCTAAATACCGTTGGCAGTGATATGTTTGTTGCTGTTAGAAGTAGTTTACCTTGCAACTAAATTGAAGTAGATAGTTCTTGTGAGTCAGTATGGGTAGTGGTCATTCTTCACAACTGGAATAAAATAACCCATCTTCAAGGTCAGATGATACAACTGCTGAAAGGTTCAAAAGAAAACTTTAGTCTAACTTCAAATACGTATCCAACTCATACAATTATAGTTGATGAAGACTTATACTTACTCTCAATATTTTGGCAAAACTACACATTTAAATCCAAAGGCATGCATCAAATGTCATCAGAAATTGTGTTAAACGCATTCTCCAAAAATTATTTTGAGCAATTAGCTCATGAGCCCACTCCAATAGTAAACAGTTGTGAAAAAAATACTATCTCCTAGGAACATATAATCCTGAGCTAATAACAAGCAACAAAATGGATACAGAGAATAGTAAACACAGGATTGTTGTTGCAAGACTGAATTCCAAACTCCCAAATCCTCCAAAAATTAATGAAAAATATATCTATTCAAAAAAGAAGGTAAAAGTGCACTTCAAGCCTTCCTGTTAGACAATCTCCACTCATTCCAAATGAACAATGTACGTGCAGCCAGATACGGCAGAGCTGATCCCCCTTGGTACACAACAGAGGCTTGAAATTTAGTACACATTTCAATATGATGGTTGGTTTGTGGGGTCGAAGAGACCAGACTGCAAAAGTCATCAGTCCCTTTTTCCACAAATATGAAACACCCACAAGGAAGAAAAACAAGCAACGGAGATGACAAGGAACGACAGAGAACAAGAAAGACACAGACAAAGACAAGAAAAGAGGAATTAAAAGCACACAGAGTTTTACAGTGTTTGGCTGACCAAGAAAACAAAAAAAGGAAAAGCCAACCACTAAGAGATACACTAAAATCCCCAATCAGAAACCGTAGGCCAAAGGCCACACTCAACACACAAAAGAAACAAACTCTCAGATTGAGTGATAAAAGCCCCCTGCTCGAAGAAAACTCAAAACTAAGCCTGCCATTGCAGTGTCATCTGTTAAAAGTGCATGGAGCATATGAGGCAGTGCAACTGTCTGCCTGAGCGCAGCTAAAAGAGGACAGTAGAACAACATGTGGGCCACTGTCAATGCCGATCCACAGCAACATAAAGGTGGGTTCTCGCGGCGCAATAAATGACCGTGCGTCAACCAGGTGTGGCCAATGCGTAGCCAGCAAAGAACAACATGAGTCCTTGCGAGAGGCTTGCATGGAGGAGTGCCACACACACCTGTACTCTCCTTGATGACCCGAAGTTTATTGGTGAAGGCAGGGTGCGCCATTCATCACCCCAGGTACCAAGGACTTTCTGCCACAAGACTGACAGGAGATCACATTCCAAAAGGCCAGTCTCAGGGCCGGTTCACTGATTGCCTGTTTGGCCAGCCTGTCAATACGTTCATTACCCAGGATGCCGACATAACCCGGGGAACACACAAAAACCATGAAGTGGTCGAAATAGGCAAGTGTATGGATAGCCATCACCAGATCAGAGTGAGGAAAACACTGGTCGATAGCTCGTAAACCACTCAAGGAGTCACTACAGATGACGAAGGACTCACATAAGCAGGAGCAGATATACTCTAGGACGCAAGAGACGGCTACCAGCTCTGCAGTGAAAACACTGCAGCCATCCAGCAACAAGCATTGTTTAAATCGATCCCCGAGAGTAAAAACATAACGAATTCAACCAGCAACGATCAAACTGTCGGTATAGACTATGGCAGAGCCGTGAAACGCAACAAGGATTGAAAGAAAGCGTTGGCGGAGATCTTCAGGAGGACTGACTCTTTCAGGCCTTGTGCCAAATCCGGCTGAAGGCCTGGGCGGGGAACACACCACGGGGGAATACATATATGGGCCCAGAAAAGAGGTGGGAGAGAGAAAAACTCAAACCCAGAGAGCAGAGACCGGACACAAACCGTAATTTTACACCCTGACCGGGGCTGCCGTTCTGGAAGATGGATGACCAAGTTGGAGGACAGGAGACAGTAATCTGGATGCCTGGGCAAGCCACAAACATGTGCAGCATAAGCGGCCAGTAGTCGTTGGTGCAGGATCTGCAATGGATGGACACCAGCCTCCACAAGTAGGCTGTTTACAGGGTTTGTGCAGAAAGCTCCAGTTGTGAGTCAGATCCCGCAGTGAAGTATGGGGTCAAGTAACCGAAACGCGGAAGACGTTGCCGAACCATAAGCCAGGCTCCCATAATCGAGATGGGACTGATAGGTGAGCTTGTCCAGAGTGTTTATTTCCATTATTCCCCACTCCTTATGGAGAACAGGGCAGTCAGGCAAGCAGGGGGAGTGGTGCTTCCCACAACTGAAACAAGTGGGAGGAGGCACACATGGAGCACCTGTGTGCAGAGGACGACTGCAATCCCTGCTTGTGGTGCTGGAGGTACAGCGAGATGGCATGTGGCCAAACCGCCAGCACTTTAAGCACGGCATAGGAGGGGGGACGTATGGTTTCACGTCACAACAGTAAACTGTCACCTTGACCTTTTCATGTAACGAGTCACTCTCAGAAGCCAAGATGAAGGCACCGGTAGCAACCCTGTTTTCTTGGGGACCCCTATGCACACGTCGGACGAAGTGGACACCCCAACACTCTAAGTTTGTGTGTAGCTCCTCACATTCGACTGCAAAAGGAGGTTGTAATGGAAAATAATACCCTGGACCATGTTAAGGCTTTTATGGGGCATAATCGAGACAAGGATGTCACCCAGCTGTCATAGGCTGCAGCTTGTCAACAGGCGATCAACGCCCGCGACTGGGCTGGGGAAGCCGTTTGGATCAAAATCGACCCGCTGCGCATTTTGGACAATGCCGCCACTTCCCCAAACCTATCTTCAAGATGGTCGACAAAAAACTGGGCATCATCAGTCCTGCTGCAAACTAGGTACTGACTGGTCGCCCTACGGTCACCCTAAGGTGTGGCCAGGGAGTGGAACGATCGGCAATCATAGGCTGCAGCATCAAAACCATTCCTTACATGCTCTGAGACAGCTGGGGCCAAGCGACCACCAGCTTGATTCAATTACCTGTTTCATTGCGGGTCATCCAGCCTGATACCACCCACTCTCACCAGGGGCTCTCCCCACGGGCACCACCCAGCCTCAGCAAGGGCCCCCTGGCTGGATGGCCATTGCAGGGAGTCCTGGTGCCCCAGAAAGGTTGGGCACCTACTCTTTGGCATATGCGGGGGTCTCAGCTCTGGCATCGGGAGTGTAATCCTGTGTTGTCAGGACTGGCTACCACACTGGATTTCAGGTGCCAAAATGGTCCAGAACTATCATGGGTATGAAGGATGGGACGGCACAGGAGACGAGAAGTATGCAATCCATAAGATGTTGGGTGCAAAGCCCGCTACACGACAATAAGTAGCATGCAAAATCTTGGTGCACAATAGACGCAGACCACCGAGTCAACCACGGCATCCTGATGACGATGCACTCCGCTGGCATACAAGGCCGGCTCAACACAGCGCATTGCACTAGGTCGCTGGGGAAGTGGCCTCAGCATTGCCGGACCCTGTGACACAGACCGAGGTGAATGAAGCACTGTAGTGGAAATGAATAAATCATTTGGAGTGCTCACGCCGAGCTTTAATACGGCACCACCTGACACCCACCCACTACATTTTGTGTCTATACGCCACATTTGGCATCTGATACAACAACAATAGAGTCTGTACTGGCCAAAAATTGTTGCCAGAGCTTTGATAAATTGCAAGTAACTGTGTGTCACTGCTAGGAGAAGCAAAGAAAATAATTTCAAGAGGCTGTGTTTTATTCCCAAAGCCACTGTCTACAATACAGAAACTACTTACTAAGGAATATCACAGCCACAGAAAAATAGGAGCACTTATATATTCAACATGCTTCTGGGTGGTGGCAGGACTGTTTTACGAAGGGTACTTCCCCGTATATCTTGTACCTAATGGAGCACATAGTGAATTATCACTCAAACTGAAATTTAAGTATACCTAGTAACATCAAGTACTTATTTAGAAGAGTGCTGAAATTTCTTTTGCTACGAACATGATTAAGTTTGTGCACATAGTTCATACACAACTTGACAAAATAGAGGAATTACTGTGTGGTGATCACTTTCACATGCTAAAAGCAGACAGACAGGTGGGGGTAATCAGCCAAACCAATGGGAACTTATTGGCCAAAGTAGTGCTCATGAACGCCACAGGATGTGAAACTTCTATGTTTACACCCTCAGCAACATCCAGTCTGCACACAATAGAAGTAAGAGAAACATTCTGTGGGCTTAATTGTCACCAATCAGCCAAACATATGACAAAAATAAGCAAAAGAAAACTGAAAAAGCTTACAGAGACATAGAACCAGCAGAAAGATTTCTAACAACAATAATCCACAATCATGTGAAACAACCACGGAAGAAGAACAGATAAGTTGAGGTCACCATGATTATTCCACCCTATTGTCTTTCTGTAATAACCACAGCATCTGCAGCTTAAAAGGTATCATATGCCTTTTGTGTGTCAATGCAATTTACAGAGATTATAAAACTGATTCACATTTTGTGAATCCAGATTGACATCAGCTGTTTGTGACAGATGAAAATTTCTGTCAGACCGGGACTGTAACGCAGATTTCCCACTTATTTGGAACTGTTGCCTTAACCACTTCAGCTAGCCAAGCATGCCTCCAAGACCAATCCAAACTTCCATACATCATGGAGTTCACAATCCTTCCACTCTGACATTTCATGATTTCCGCACAGGGAGAGAGAAATAATTTATTGTAATTTTAGCCATAGCATTATTCATGGTTACAATTTTAGTATCACATATCGATACCGTCTCACCGTTGGCCAATAGCAGTGATGGATCCAGTGGACCCAACGGTGCACTCCCATTGAGCCACAACTCTAGCAGCTCTGGACTATGAGTGCCCTCTGCTGCCACAATACACGACAGATGATAGCAGCGACACGGCCACTCATGCTTCGAGCCACTTCACTATAGGACACTATGCTAATGTCACACAGCCTAGGCTCCCACTGACACTTTGAGCCTCTTTGCTATGACACCAGTGTTTGTGCCTCGTGCAGTGAGCCTCTTTGTTGTTGCTGTTTTAATAGCTGGACTTATTTCTTGATGCATTACTTCTAAAGAGTCTTCATACATTTGGAAAAGTACAAGTTAAGCAATCTCCTGTTTGTTGTGCTAACTTGTTTGCTAATCAATTCTACTCTTGTCTAGCTTTTATGACAGCTGCCACACCTCTCTGTAGCTCGCTTCTCCTTACCACTGAGTACGAAGTCTTACACAACAAACCTGGCAACAAGTCATCATCCCTAATGTGGGGCTATCACCCTGCTGCTTCTTTCTGTTCTGTCATTTTTGATTGATTTTTTGCTGTTTTTTCGTCTTCTGGGTACCCAGGATTTGCCTTGCTTGTGCTCTTTATGTTCTACTTCCCGCAGTTGCTATTTTTGAATCCTTTTCTGCTGTCTGCTATTTCTACCTTCCGCTCTTTGCACTAGTGTGTTGCTTACTTATTATGGCTGCCAAGCCACTCTCACCTACTGTGTCACCTGCATATGATCTAAGTCAGTTTATTCAGTTTCCGAGTCAACAAATGGTGCAACTGCTTGAAATGATGAATTGCTGCATGATGGTGCAGATGACTTCATGCAAGACACTGGGTCTCTTCAAATTTTTGAGATTGCCATTTGCCAGTGCTTCTGCAGCCACCACATTTCAGCAGTTTCTGAAGCAGCTCACTGCAAAAGTTCCTTTGTCATCAAATTATTTAGAGGACACTGTCGTCTTAGGTCACACATTAGCAAATCTTCATACTCTCAAGTGTTGTCTGAAGCTGGTCTCAAATGTAACGAAGACAAGTGTGTGTGTTTTCAGACAGAACTTGAGCACTTAGGACATGTCAGTAATAGACAGGATGTTCACCCACTAAAATCACATTTGCTTGCTATCCGTGACCTTCCACCCCCATGCAATATGCAGGAGCTGCAGTCTGTGTTAGGGAAGCCCACATACCGCACCTGATTTAATCCTACAGCCACTCACATCATGGCACCCTTGCATCACTTGTGCAGGAAGAATGTTCCTCTTCTTTGGTCTTAAGTGCAAGTCTCCTTGCCAGAAGCTGAAAGATGCTCTGCTTAGTGATCAATGTCTTGTTCATTTTGAGCCAGCTAAACCTGTCATCTTGCCTGTGGGTGCTTTCTCTTATAGCGTCTGTGCAGTTTTGTTGCATAAATTTGGTTCTGTTGACAGGCCGATGGCCTTTGATTCGAAGTTGCTGAACAAACTCAATGTAAGTATTTACAAATTGGAAATGAGACTCATTCCATTGTCTACGGTGTCACTAAATTTCACAGCATTTATTTTATTTTACTTTTTTTTGGCAAAAGTTTTACTTGGTGACTGACCGTAAACTTCTACAATCACTGTTCGGCCCTGCTCAGTCAGCCCAAACTCTCTCAGCATAGAAGCTACAACAATGGGCTCTTCTTTTGTCATATTATCAATATGAGACTGTATCATCCCATTTCTAAGCAAGCCAGTGCAGATGCTATTTCTTGCCTCCCTGTTGTTCCAGGTTCAACATTCGAACCGCACACGCGTGCACCTTCACTTGGCTGCCTCAATGTCATTGCCTGGCCTGCACACATGCCCTCAGTGCAGCCAAGCTACGCTGTCATATATGCGCCATCGCCACAGTTCGTCCCACATCATTTTCGAGGTGTCGGCTGTCACAGTGTCCCCAATGCACGGCTCATTGTCACCTGCTCCACATGTCACTAACAGTTGACATTGCAGCAGCCACAAGTTAAGTACAAATGTCAGTTGCATTATGGATCTCTTATTGCTAGAAATCAGCCACGGTCAATCAGTTTACACTATTCTTCTACTCACTCAATGAGAAAATCATTGACACAATGGAATCAAAATTTGACGATCTAAAGTTTAAAATTAGTGATAGTATTAAGTCTGAAGTTGGGGATTTAAAAGCCAAACTTTTTGATAAAATAGATGAAGTAATAAAGGTGAATAATTCTTGCGAGAAAATTGGAGAAGGTAATCTGGAGGAGGATAAATCAGACAGTGAGAAGCTTGAAGTCATAATGGGGATGCAGAACTTGAAATTAGTGAAAAAATAGAAGTCTGAAGAATTAGGTAACTCTGAGGACAATGTAACTGAATTTGATAACAGTATTGAGGGTGGTGTTAAAGTTACAAAAAGTTGTTCAGAAATGGAAGAGGTAGGAGATTGAAGATGGGAATAGGGGTCCATGTGTATGTATAATTGAGAGAGAGAGAGATTGGGATGGAAACGGATACTGGTTTAATGGAGAAAACTGATGACAAACCAAGAGAGAAATATCTGACTAGAAGGAATATATGCCATGTTTGTCGTAGTGAGAAAAGTAGTGTACATTGTGTGTTATTTCAAAATTGTAGGCCAGATGCTAGCACTGTGCCTGATACTAAAGTTATTGATGGTAATCCAGCAGATTGTGGTGGTGGTCTTTGAGTTCTACAAATTTACCAGTACAAATGGGTGTACTATTTGGGGAATGTTGTGCTAATATTGAATGAACATATGAAATGGTAAATAATTATTGTGCTGGAAGTGTTATTACTTTGTTTAACAGTAATTTTGGGTGTTTGTTACAGTAAGAGAGAGAGAGAGAGAGAGAGAGAGAGAGAGAGAGAGAGAGTGTGAGTGTGGGTGTGTGGGCATGCGTGCGTGTGCGTGTGTGTGCGCAAGAATGACAATAATTTTATTTGTATGAGGAATTATATGAGGGCATATGAAGGAAGCTTTTGTGGGGAAATATACTCTTCCTTAGTACAGTAAGGAAAGTTGCACCCAAAGTTGAGGCAGGTGTGTGTGTGTGTGTGTGTGTGTGTGTGTGTGTGTGTGTGTGTGTGTGGGGGGGGGGGGGGGGGTGCTGATTGTGAGCTGGGCAGAATTCAAAAAGGTGTAAAAATATGTGTAATTTGAAAAAAGTGATGATTATGATTAGAAATTATATCTAATGAACTGGTACCGAGAGTGTTCACTGGGTAAACCAGCATACAATTTGCCTATTTAAATAAAATGTTTATAGATTGTGAAGTCTGTAGCTGCAGTTTGATTCTGCGACTGATTCATAAGGAATTTGCATTTATATGGATTTTGCCTGTGCATTCTGTTCTTGCTACAAGATCTCTCACTTGTGAACTGATGCAGTGGATGCATGGTAACCAGGGAGGCTTTCAGAAGCTTGATCACTGGGAAGCTGTGTGGTTACAGTTCCAGGCACTTGTTGATTTGGGTCATTTGTTTGACATTTGTCAGGATGTGGCTTGGCTGACGCGTAGTGCAATACACTGTTGGCTGTAGCTCACTGCAAGAGAGGCTGTCAACTGATGCACAGACGGAGCTGGAACTCAAGAAGGATGGTTGGTTGGTTGGTTGGTAGTGAAGGGACCAAACAGCAAGGTCATCAGTCTCATGATCTAGGATGGCAGAAATCAAGGGAGGAACAACATTAACAGTACAGTCCAGTCAAGGGGAAGGGCTAACACACAAACAAAGAGGAGAAAGGGATGTCAGGGAAGCAGGAAGAGGAAAGAACAAAAAGGGGTGGGTGGAAACATGGAGAGTACAGGTGCCCCATAAACGCTACGCATTTTGGAGCACCAGCACTGCCACCAACCCATCCTGACACCCATACATTACCATACCATTATCACAATACAATGGGGATGCCACCACGGGAAGAAGACCCAAGAAAAGGGGAAACAAAACAGAACAGACCACACAAAATGTAGGAAAAAGGCAGGGAGAACATGGCCAGTGTAGAGGTAAGGTCAAGGCCTCCATAACCAATGCCTGTGCTCAGTGAGGCAATCAAATTCCAGAGGAAACTTCAAGAACTTACACCTGGGAGGACAAACCACTTACACATATGAGTACAGACATAACCATGCCAGGGTAGTCGGCAAACACCTGAGAGAAAAAAGGTGGAAGAGCATATTTAGCATGAAGGGCCAAAAGGTGGGGGCAGTCCAGTGAAAGATGGATCACTCTGAGCGGAACCCTGCAATTACAAAAAAATGGCGGAGGGGGTCATTGTGGAGTAAAAACCCATGGGTCAACCTAGTATGGCCCCACACATGCCACCAAGCCGCATCAAGGGTCATCTGGCACAGCAGCCATTGCCAGGAGTTCTGATGCTGTGGAATAACAAGCAGCAACTCCAAGGCATACATGGGAAGGCAACAACTCAGGTATCAGAAGTGTGATCCCTGTGTTGTCAGGAGGCTCAGCCAGATGCATACATAACAGCCCCACCACACGGACTGACTACACGTGCTGGTGACCTAGAGGGGAGGGAAATGACAGAAGGAAGGGGGAGAGGAATCCATGCCATAGACACTAGGGAGCGAGTTCTTCCACAAATAGCTCACGCTACAGAGAGAAAATTTAAAAGTGAACGTCAAATCCCAAAGGGGGGACCGAAACTGCCAAAAACGCCACAGAGAAAGCATGGGGAACAAAATTCCAAGTAACTTAGGAAACCTGGTGGGTAGCCTGGTAAGAACACCTAGAGAGGGGGGGGGGGTAGAGGGGGGAGGAGTGATGGAGAGGCACAGGGAAGGAAATGCAGCCTGGGGAAGGAAGAATGAATACCGTCTGCCATCGTAGGATGATGGTTAAAAACACAGAGAGCACGTCTCCATGCGCGAACTGCATCGCGGCATGCCTCAGTCCACCAAGGGACTGGGACACAATGTGATAAAGAGGACGTGGGAGGAATGAAACGTTCTGCAGCAGTAAGGATAACGTTGGTGTGAGAGTCCACCTGGTCATCATAACTGGCGAAATCTCGTTCTTCGGAGGTTGCCAGGGAGGAGTAAAGCTGCCAGTCAGCCTTAGTAAGCTGTCATTTGGGTGGGCATGTGGATGTGGTAGGAGTCAGCAAATGGATAGCACACGGGAAATGGTTGCTCGAGTAGGAGTCGGAAAGAACGGACCACTCAAGACGATAGACAAGCTGGGCAGTGCAAACAGATAGGTCCAAATGGGAAAAGGTGTGTGAGGAGTCTGAAAGGAAAGTGAGGTGCTCCAGTGTTAAGGCAGAAGAGGCCAAGTTGCTTAAGAAGGTCAGCCAAGATGGCACCTCTCTGACAGGTCCTGGCAGAAACCCAAAGAGGATGGTGCGCTTTGAAGTCACCGAGTGGCAAAAATGGGTGAGGTAGCTGCCCAACAAGCTGAAGGAAGTCTGCCCTGGTGACATTGAATGAAGGAGGTACATAAATGGTACAGAGGGAAAAAGTCAGGCGGGGAATGGAAAGGAGAACTGCAACAGCTTGAAGACAGGCAGTCAGGGAGATGGGTTGACTATGAATATCATCCAGTATGACTAACATGACGCCCCCATGAGATGGAATGCCAACCTCACGTGGACGGTCAAAACGAATCGGTAAGTAATGTGAAAGCTCAAAGCGGTCATGAGGGTACAATTTCGTTTCAAGACGGCAGAGTAAAAGGGGATGCTGCAATGCTAAAAGCAGCCATAAAGGCTGCTAACGTTCCATTGGAGGACAATCATGAGGAGGAAGAGATGCAGGAGTGTCAACTCGGCAGCCGCTGAGTGACAGCCTGTGTAGAGTCGCTACTACAGGGCACAGAAGCAGGAGGATCCCGCTGCCTGGGGTCCACAGAAGCATCAGTTTGCTTCTTCAGTTGGTCTGTGGAGTCCAATGCTGAAAAACGGCTGGTGAGACAAAGGCCAGCCAGGCTAAGGTACCACATGCTGACACTGTCTAACAGGATCTTCAAGTTGGCGAAGGGGAAGACCATTTGCCTTTGGTAGACTTCTTTGAGCCTTTATGGTTATAGGAAGATTCAGATGATGTTTGACTGGAGGGATGGAGGAAGTCTTCACGGGAGTACTCCTCCTGTCCTTTCCTGCCTACTGGTTGTGTAGCTGGTGGCTTTGCCTGCTGAGGCGAGAGTTTGACAGTTTGTTGGACAGCAGGACAGGGGATGGTGATGCTACCTTGACACTGGGTGATTTCACACTTCCGAGCTGAATTTGAGGTTGCATGTCTGCGTGGCCATGTCCTTCATGCAGCAAGGGGTAACAAGAACAGAGCTATAGGTGCCAGACGGGAGAACACAGGATTTGCAATTAGCCAGTAACTCACGAGCTACTGGGTAAGGCACTTTTTCCATTACCCAAATCTCTTTGACAACCCGTTCATCAAGATACATGGGACAATCCCAAGAGGAGGCGACATGGCTGCCATTGCAGTTGATACAGCAGGGAGGAGGCGGCAGACAATCGCCCTCATGTGCATCCCTACCACAGGTTACACACTTGGCTGGGTGTCAACAAGACGTTCTAGTGTGGTTGAAACAATGACACTGGTAGAAGCGCATCTGGTTCAGAAAGTATGGCCAGACTGTGATAATTTCATAGCCTGCTTTTATCTTGGATGGAAGCACCAGCCTATCAAAGGTGAGAAAGAGTGTGGGTGGGCACTAAGGAGGAATCTACCTTTTTCATTACATGATGGATGGCAACAACACCCTGATCAGAGAGGTAAGATTGGATTTCAGCGTTTCCGATCGAGGAAGGCAGGGTGATAGCGGGAAGAGCTCAAAACCTCCACAAAATGGTGGCCAAAGATGTTGGAGATACTACTAGGGTCCACAATAACACCCATCTGCTACTGTGAGGCTGGAAATGATGGAATGGATCTGGGTCCCAGGGAGCCATCGGCAGTTGGCTCACATGACAGAGGAAGGGGTGGAACTGTTAAAAGAACTAGTAAATCAACTCCAGCTACCTTTGGTGCTATCCCGAAGAACACGATGACACTGTGCACGTAACTGTTTATAACAAATGCATTTTGCCATTGTAGGGTAATGGTTGAAAACATGGAGAGCAAGTCACCGCACACAAATGGCATTGCAGCACGACTCAGCCCACCAGGGAACTGGGACACAGTTCGGTAAAAAGGAAGTGCTAGGAATGTAACACTATGCAGTGGTAAGGATAACATTTGTAAAATATTCTACCTGGTCATCAGAACTGGAGAAATGTGGTTCACTGAAGATCACCAGGGAGCAGTACAGCCTCCAGGTGGCCTTAGAAAGCTACCATTTGTGTGTACACATAGGAGGGGTAGAAGTCAGCAAAAGGATAGCACATGGGAAATGGTCGGTCGAGTGTCAGAGAACGAACCAGTCGAGATGGACAACCTGGGCAGTGCAGAAGGAGAGGTCCAAAAGGGAATAGGTGCATGTGGAGTCTGAATGGAACATGGGTTCTCCAGTTTAAAGGTAGATGAGGTTAAATTGTGTAGGTCAGCCAAGAGGGCACTCTGATAGGTTCTGGGGCCCCCCCATACGGAATGGTGCGCATTAAAGTCACCAAGCAGCAGAAACGGGTGAGGGAGTTGACCAATAAGCTGGATGAAGTTTGCCCTGGTGACACTGAATGGCAGAGGGATATAAATGATACAAAGGGTAAAGATCAAGTAAGGAGGGACAAGGTCAAGTGAGGAAGGAAAAGGTGAACTGCAACAGCTTGAAGCTGGACAACCAGGGGGATGGGTTGACTATGAACGTAATCCCGAATTAGCAGGATGACTCCCTCATTAGATGGAATGCAGACCTCAGGGGGAAGGTCAAAACTGACGGGGAAGAAATGCGAAGGCTCAAAGCAGTCACGGGGACACAATTTTGTTTCCTGAAGGCAGAGAACAAGTGAATGCTGTGACTAAGAGCAGCCATTAGTCCTCTTTGTTGCAATGAAGGCCGCAAACATTCCACTAGAAGGGAGTCATGACGAGGAAACAAGAGGATGGAAAAAATGAAGGGTTGCACCTCGGTGGCTGCTGAGTGCCACCCTTCAAAAAGTCACTGCTACAGGGCACAGAGGCTGGAGGATCCTGCTCCACAAGATCTACAGAGGTGTCTGCATTCTCCTCATGTCAGTCTGTGGAGACCAGGGCAGTAAAATGGTTGGTAGTGTGCACCAGCGACATGGACATCAGCCAAGCAAAGGTATTGTACGGTGAAACCATCGAACAGGATCTTTGAGCGTGAAGGAGAAGACTGTTTGCCTTTTTTTGACGTCTTGGAGCCTTTCCCGTCGGCAGAGGGAGATTCAGATGTTGGCTGGCTGGAGGGATGTAGGAAGTATTCACAAGAATAGTCCAGTCCTTTCCTGTCTGCTGGTTGTGAAGCTAGTGACTTCATCTGAAGAGGCGAAAGTTTGGTGGCTTGTTGCACAGCTGGAGGAGGGGACAGGCAGCTACCACGACACTGTGCTGTTTTACAACTGACGAATTTGAGGTCACATGTCTGCGTGGCCACGTTCTTCACAGAGCGAGAAAAAGCAAGAACAGTACTGTAAGTGCCAGATGGTAGAGCATGGAGTTTCTGACTAGCCAACAATTTGCGAGCAACTGGGTAAGTCACTTTTTCTTTCATCTGAATCTCCTGAACAGCCCGCTCATTGAGATACATGGGGCAATCTCAGGAAGTTGCAGCATGGTCACCATTGCAGCTGATACAGTGGGGGGGAGGAGGCAAACAATTGCTCTCGTAAGCATCCCTACCACAGGTGACATTTTGCCGGGTGCCGACAGGACACTTGAGTGTGGTTGTAACAATACCACTAGTAGCAGCGCATCAGATGAGGAATGTACTGCCCGAGTGATAACTTCATAGCTTGCTTTGATCTTTGACGGAAGCACCACTATCACTATCAACAGTCAGAAGTAGTGTGTGTGTGTGTGTGTGTGTGTGTGTGTGTGTGTGTGTGTGTGTGTGTGTGTGTGTGTGAGAGAGAGAGTGTGTGGGCGGGGGGGGGGGGGGGGGGGCGGCACTGAGGCAGCATCTACCTTCCTCAACACTCGATGGACTGCAATCGCATCAGAGAGGTATTCTGCCTCGATCTGACCATTGAGCAGCCTAGTGTAAATAACGCCACGGAAAGAATTCAGCGTTTGATGGGCCTCAACATGAACAGGATGGCCATGGAGGAGTGAAGCTGCAAGCAGTTGTGCTTGAGAATCAGGAGCCATCTCCAAAAGCACAAGTGCCATTGTGTTAGTGACAGCAGGATTTCACAGGGTTAGCAATGGCATCAACACCTTTCTGAATAATAAATGGGTTTACCATAACGAAGGACAGGCCGTCTTCAGTACGTGACACCACGAGGAACTGTGGTGCAGCTGGGAGAGTCTTTGAATCATTAGCCTCATTCCATTTATGTTTCATGGACGTTGACTGTAAAGATGATGACTGGCTCACTGCAGGAAAATACCTCATGATTGTGTCTTGAAAGGAGGATATAAGATGAACATCAACAAAAGCAAACCAAGGGTAATGGAATGTAGTAGAGTTAACTCAGGTGATGCTGAGGGAATTAGATTAGGGAAAGAGACACTTAAAGTAGTAAAGGAGTTTTGCTATTTGGGGAGCAAAATAACTGATGATGGTCGAAGTAGAGAGGATATAAAATGTAGACTGGCAATGGCAAGGAAAGCATTTCTGAAGAAGAGAAATTTGTTAACATCGAGTATAGATTTAAGTGTCACAAAGTTGTTTCTGAGAGTATTTGTATGGAGTGTAGCCATGTATGGAAGTGAAACATGGACGATAAATAGTTCGGACAAGAAGAGAATAGAAGCTTTGGAAATGTGATGCTACAGAAGAATGCTGAAGATTAGATGGGTAGATCACATAACTAATGAGGAGGTATTGAATAGGATTGGGGAGAAGAGAAGTTTGTGGCACAACTTGACCAGAAGAAGGGATCGGTTGGTAGAACATGTTCTGAGGCATCAAGGGATCACCAATTTAGTATTGGAAGGCAGTGTGGAGGGTAAAAATCGTAGAGCGAGACCAAGAGATGAATACACTAAGCAGATTCAGAAGGATGTAGGCTGCAGTACGTACTTCGGACCACCTGACAGAGGGACCAATCAGTAGCACGTCAGGCAGTCACCCCTTCCTGGACCTGGCCTGAACCTGGGGATACGTGTGAACCCTGCCTGTCAACTCGGGGCTGGGAATTATGCATTACACAGTCACCTTTTACGCTCAGACGTGTGGGCTGGCCTTCAGGCGTCCACAGGGAGGAAGAAGAAAAAGAGGAACCTCAAATGCTCAAGAGGAGGAAGGATAGGAGAAGGGGAACAAAGAAAGAAAAAAAGGAATGAGAAACAGTGTAGAGACTGTCTGATATTGACTACTGAAAATGCAGAACAGATTTCCAAAAACATCCCAGACATGTTCCCCAAGGGAGGAGGAAAAGAACAGAAAGAACACAGACACAGAGCACGGAAGCGAAAGGACGCTGCAAAGGCTATGGCCCCGTGGTAGGCAAGCCCAAACCCCACCAAAGAGCAGCGAGCCCCCTGCAGTGGCAAGGACCAGTGGATCAGTACACAGAGCACCCTGTAAGGTAAGACTCTGGACAGCTGACTGTTGCTGGTGGCCCACAAGGCTATGGAGCTTTGACCAAACCTGTGATGAAGAGGTATACATTCCCAGGAAGAAAACACAGCATTCCCAGAACTCCTTTTTACTCTGCTTAACAAGGTAGCAAGCCTTAGCATGGAGACATTAAAAAGCGATAAGGTTGGTCAGTGAAGGGTGTTGCTGAAATCGCTACAGCACCCATCGGCAGTCCCGGATAGCGAATGCCATGTCCTTGGTCCACCTTGGTACCGGTCAATGGTGACAGGGACCTGTGGATAAGGGGATAGTAGTGCCAGCGGAATGGAGAAGAGTGGCAGAGATGTCTTGCACGACCGCACCAATGCAATCCGAGAGAGAGGTGTCGAAGGTACCAGCAGACATATGTAAAGGTGAAGTGGCTCTGTGGAATACCCAACGTGGGGGGCTGTCTGTCTGACAGCGTCAGGGGTACAATAGAATCACCGGAAAGTGATCACCACCACAAAAATTGTCTTGGGGTGACCAATGTGGGGAAGCCACGATACGAGGGGAGCAGATCGTGAGATCGGAATCAGAAAATGTGCCACGAGGAGCACTAAAGTGTGTAGGGGAACTGTCACTGAGGAGAGAGAAATCAAAGTTATCAATTAGAAGACCTCTACCCATTGAAGTGGCACTCCCCCCATAAGGGGTGGTGTGCAGTGAAGTTCCTGAGGAGGAGATATGGGGGTGGGGTGGTTGTAGTTAGGTAGGCAGGTCAACATCAGGAAGTACCCTACCTGGAGAGAGGTAGACATTGCAAATAATGATTGCTGGGGTCATTCGCACTCTTACTGCTATTGCATCCAGGCTGGTATAAAGTGGGATCCAGTCACTAATGAAACCTGTGTGAACCAAAGTGGAGACCCCTCCAGACACTATCCTGGGTCCAGCACGGTTCCGACAAAATGCCCAATAACCACAAAATGTTTGACAGTGGTCATCACAGAAGCATGTTTTTTGAAGAGCAAGACAGAATGCAGAATACGAGGAAACAAAATGTCTTATTTCCAATAGGTGATGTATTATCCATTGCTATTCCACTAGATTATCATGTGGCTAAAGTGTCCTGGGTCTACTACTCCTTTCTCCTTCCTCCTCCTCCTCCTCCTCCAGAGGTTGAGGGGGCGCAGAGCAAAGAGGGGGGAGAGCCGGCTTCCACGAGATCCAGAACCGAACCTGAACGAGTGTGTGAGCTTGTGGGGCACAGATGGTGCACCTTGTGGCCAAGTTGTTGTAGCAGGCATCCGACCTAAGAGATGTTGGGGAGAGGAGTCGGAGGGCGGTTGGGGGGGGGGGGCACCACTGGCAGTCAGCAAAGAAGATAGGCACATATTTGACCACGCAGGGGGAGCAGCACTCAGAGGGAGGGCATGGGAACCGCAGGAGAGGGTGAGATGAGAGGGGGACAGGACTGGGGTAAGGAAGAGGTAGGATGGGGAAGTATGTAACAGAGGCAAAAGTAGTAGTAGTTTACACTGGGTGGAGTCAATCTAATTGTTGGTGAGCCTCAGCATAAAATAGACGATCCAGGGACTATTACTCTTGGATCTTCTTTTCTTTCTTGTAAACTGGGCAATCTTGTGAACATGGAGAGTAGCAGTCACAACAGGTGAAACACAGACAGCAGAACACAGGAGCTTCCCTTATGGAGTGGATTGTCACAGTCACCACACATAGGGTCCACTGTACAGTGGGAAGACGTATGCTCAAAACGCAAGCACCGAAAGCACCTCATGGGTTGCGAGACAGACGGCTTCACATCACATCAGGGACACACAACCTTGGCTTCCTATGGGAGGGTCTCCCCCACAAAACCCATAATAAAGGCGCCGGTATCACTGCAGTTGTTTTTATGACCCTTCTGCACACATCAAAAAAACAAATGCCACGTCGCTCCAGATTAGCCTGGAATTCATCAGTTTGCAGGATGAGGTCCCTATGAAAAATCACTCCCTGGACAATATTCAGAGACAGGTCAGGGGTAATAGACATCAGAATGTTGTCACGGCAATCACAAGCACAAAGGGCTGCAGAAGCAGCTTTCATCAACAGGGAGCCTGATCCCATCTCACTGAGAGACTCCACTTCACCAAACTTGTCCTCAATACTATCCACAAAAAACAACGGCTTTGTGTCCCTTTCTGGCCTAGTACACACCAGGTAATGGGGAAAGTGTTTCATCCCAAGGCAGCGAACTGGCGGTCCTCCCAGGGTGTAGTCAGGGAAGGGAAGGTTGCACTGTCATATGAAGCAGCATTCAGTGATCCACAACAACTCTAAGAGATAACTATTTGAGAATGGCTGGATTTTTGCAGACTGATATGCTCACGCACAAAGCATATGCCCTGATACCACGGACTCCAATCAAGGGTTCTCCCCATCGGTGCCACCCAGCCATAGCAAGGACCATCTGGCAAAGTGGCCGTTGCCAGGAGTTACGAGACTCCAGAACGACAAGCAACCACTCCTAGGCATACATGGGGAGGCAACAGCTCAGGTATCAGAAGTCTGATCCCTGTGTAGTCAGGTGGCTCAGCCTGATGGGTACATAATGGCCCCACCATAATAAATGGCTACACATGCTGGTGACCAAGTGCAGTGGAGGGGGGAGGGGGGGGGGGCTACAGCACCTCACACTGTGGAGGCTAGGTAGGGAGTTCTTCCCCAAATGGCTCAGACTAAACACAGAAAATTTAGAAGTAGAGGTCAAACCCTAAGGGGGCCCAAAAACACAAAAATGGATGAAAGAACAGGCTAGAGGAACAAAACTGCATGGAATACAGGAAACCAGGTGGATAGCCAGGTGGACATAAGCAGAAACTCCGAGAGATGGTAAGGAGGGGGCGGCAGTGAAGGAGCCAGGATGAGGAGGGAGAGGCATGGTGAAAGAAATGCAGGCCAGGAAGGAATAATGGGCTGCAATAGCTCAGGGGCCCCGCACGAGCCACCTGGGGGGTGGGGTGGGGGGTGGGGGGGGGGGGGGAGTTGCCCATGGAGAGACCAATCATTATTCAAATTTATAAACATGTTTAGATATTAGGCAGCACTTTTAGTTTAGATATGTGATTACTTACTTATATCTTATTTCGATTCCAAATTGTTCACCACAAGAAGTTCCTATTCACATTTTGACACAGTGTTGTTTGAATTTCTGTTTATTATTTATATGTACAGCTGCATGGGAGCGGCAGGCTTGGTGTTACTTCATTCAGCCATTGATGGAGTAACATCTCAATGAAGTGGGGGTCTTAAGATAATATGCATTAGTGTCGCATTATAATACAAATCAGAGCTGTGGCACCATCTGCTGAACATATGTATTGCAGAGAATTTCACCAAGAATTTTCTGATGAGAGAGAAAACTTATTTGGGAAAATAAGTGCCAAGACAAAGTCATCGACACAAACAGTTCTACTTTAATCCATATACGAGTTGAATGTGTGTTTTGAATGAAAAGTTGGAAACTGGTATAAAAAATCTGGATAACACAATATCAACATGGAAATTTCAAACTGTGGTTGATTACCGTGCACTGAATAAGAAGGTGATCTTAGAATCTGTGCCCTTACCTGATCTCCATAATTGCTTTACATGGTTTCTCAGGGCTATGGTGTTTACTGCCCTGGGTTTACACTAGGCCTATTACCAGATTCCTCTCGCTGAGGCGTCTAAGCCGGTCAGCGCCTTTTGTACGGACTGGAACCTGTCTGAATATAACCATATTCCATTTGGTCCCACCACAGGGGCAGCAGTCTTGTCCCATCTTTTGGACAATGTGTTAGGTGACTTGGAATTTGCCTATGTTTACAGTTACTTCGACAACCTGCTTTTTTCAGTCGCTCCTTCTCCAAAAATCTGGAACACTTGGACCAAGTTTTTGCTTGGTTGCACTCCGAGGGTCTTATGGTCAAACCATCGAAGATCACCTTGTGCAGACTGTATATTTCATTCCTGGGCCATTTTATTTTGGCCAATAGGATCCACATTGACAAGGACAGGACCAAGGTTCTAAGAGAATTTCCTCCTCCACTTAAGTGGGGTATCGCCCCTTTTGTGGGAAATGGCAATTTTTTTTTTTTTTTTAAGTTCATTCGAAATTTTGCCCACATAGTGGCTCCTCTTAATGAGTTGCGTAAGAAGCATGAGAAGTTTGTCTGGGGAAAGGAGCAGCAGGAGGCCTTTCAGGCTCTCAAAACTGCCATTGCTAATCCCCCGGTCCTGGCCATTCCCGAATTCAGCTGTACCTTTATTGTCTAAAAAAGACACCTCTCATGCTGGCATTATTGCCATTCTCCTGCAAGAACACCAAGGAGAAAGATACCCAGTGGCCTATGCTTCCCGGCATCTTACCGATCCCACCCGTAATTACTCCATCTATGAATGTGAAGCTCTGGCAATCCTATTTGCCCTCAAAAGGTTCAGTTTTTATCTTGAACACCAAGAATTCATAATTGAGAAAGGTAACCAGGCTCTGAGCTGGGTCTTGGCCAAGCCCTGCAATAGCATTCATATTGCTCACTGGGCAGTACGTATTTCAGCCTTTCATTTTCGAGTGAGTCATATAAGGGGAGCTGATAATTATATCAAGGGTGCGCTCAGTCGCATGTTTGAAGCAGAGTCAGAGGAAGGGGAGAGTAATACAAAGTTGGACCTACAGTTGAACACTATTCGCTCCAAAACACCCAGGCTCTTCTCCAATCTTAGTATCAAACAGTCCCAGGATCCGATCTGGGGTCTGCTCTGTAATCAGTTGGAAGGAGGAGAGGTGGTTCCTGGATTTTGCCTACAGAAGGGTGTTCTTTGTAAGTAAGTCTGGTCCGGTAAAGGGAACTGGTCAAGATGGTACACTGCTATTTCCATGACTCACCAGTGGGTGGACACCTGGGCCTGTGTATGACTTTGAACCAGATCCGTAAGACACTATTCAGGCCTACATTATATTATGACATTCGGTGCTATGTCATTAACTGTGATCAGTGCAAGTGCACCAAACCCGACTCGGGACCACATAGAGGATTCCTGAAATCCTAACAGGAGCAATACCCTCCAGATTGTATGTTTATCAGTTATATTGGTCTGCTACCCTGTACCAAAAGGGGCAATAAGTATATCCTTGTAGCTGTGGTCACCTTCTCCCGTTTCGCATGGCTGCTACCTATGCGGTGAACCACTGCCAAGACCACGGTCCAGCAACAATCAAAGATCATTTCTTGTTTTGGTCCTCCAAAGAGCCTGGTGAGTGTTGACATGCCAGCTTTCCTCTCCAAGACCTTTCAAGGGTTTTGCTTTAACAATTGCATTAAACATATTACAACCACCCTGTACTACCCCAAGGCGTCTTAAGCCAAGCGAGTTCACAGGAACCACAAGGGCACCCTGTGCATTTATCATGCTAGAACTCTCACCCCCTGGGATACTACCTTGGTTTGGATTGATTGGTTGGTTTAAAAGAAGGGGGCGGGGGACCAAACTGCGAGGTCAACGGTAGGTAACTTGTTCCCGGTAAAACAAATAAACAAGGAAAGAAGAAAACAAAGGTGTACAGCACAATAACAAGAGAAAGGAAGAACCAGAAGGACAACCAACACTACTATGGACAAAACAGGAAAAGAAAACCACAGGGAGAAGCAAGAAACAGGTAGAAGGAGTAAAAACAAGAGCATAGATGACCGTGGCTGGCCGACCATGAGAATAAAGAGGAAAAGCCAGCCACTCTGCAACACATTAAAACATCCACCCTAAAAGCATTAGAGTGCAGAACACAAAGGAACGAAGGACATGGTCTAAAACACATACAGAACGATAAAAACCCACCATGACATATAAAACGTAAAACTAAATTAGCCAACAAGGCGTGTCAGCTAAAATTAATGGCAACGAGTCCAGTAACTGAAGGCTCCGTTGCAGGGCAGCCAAAGAAGGACAGAGCACCAAGATATGGGCCACTGTCAGATGGGCACCGCCCCGACAGTGAGGGGGTCAGGGCACAGGAGGCAACTGTTTGTCACCCAAGCATGACCAGCGCGGAGCCGGCAGAAAACCACAGAGTCCTTGCGAGAGGCCTGCATGGAGGACTTCCACCCATTCGTAGCCTCCTTAATGGCACGCAGTTTGTTGTGCATGCTGAGGTTATGCCATTTCGTCTCCCAAAGCCGCAAAACCTTGCGGCGTAGTACTGAACGGATGGTCACTTGCAGAGAAGCTGATCTCCAAAAGCAGTTTCCACGTAGCCTGTTTGTGAAGCCTGTCGGCAAGTTCGTTGCCTGGTATTCCAACGTGACCTGGGGCCGCACACAAACACCACTGAACGACTGGGCCATCCCAGGGCATATATGGACTCCTGGATGGTCGCTGCGAAAGGATGACGAGAGCAGCACTGGTCAATAGCTTGTAGGCTGCTCAAGGAGTCAGTACACAGAAGAAATGACTCCACAGGGCATGAACGGATGTGCTCAAAGCTCAGATATAGCCACCAGCTCAGCAGTGAAAACACTGCAGCCATCGGGCAAGGAATGCTGTTCAATATGTCCTCCATGGACATATGCAAAGCCAATGTTATCATTATCCATCGAGCCAGCAGTGTAATCCACTTCGGGGCCTCGGTACACGTAAAGAATCGACAGGAAGTGGGAGTAGAGATCCGCAAGGTTAACTGAGTCCTTAGGGCCATGTGAAAGGTCGAGGCGAAGCCACAGCCTAGGAGTACACATGGAGGTGTACATGAATGGACCTCAAGTATAGGTGTTAAAGGCAAGGACTGCAGTTTGGAAAGAAGGGATCGGACACGAACCGCAATTGGAAGCCTTGAGCTGGGCCACTGATGCTGGAGATGAACCACCGTGGGTGGGAAAAGGAGACAGTGATTCTAATCCGCACGAGAACTATGAATGTGTGCAGCGTAACAGGCCAGCAGTTGTGCTTACCTAACCGGTAATGGAGGGGCTCTGGCCTCCACAAGGACACTGGTCATTGGACCTGTCCTACAAGCTACTGTCGCTAGGCGACAGTAGCTTTTATGCAGCAGCATAGAGCGATCTGCACCCCATTTGGTGTTGCTCAGGCAGCTGAGGGCATTGAGGTGCTGCCAGGACTTCCGCTTAAGCTGACGAAGGTGAGGAAGTCAAGTCAATCGGGCGTCTAAAACCAGTCCTTAGAATCGATATGTCTCCACTACAGTGAGTGGATCATTATTACGGTAAAGTTCTGGTTCTGGATGAACGGTACGACGCCAACAGAAGTGCATAAGGCATGACTTTGTGGCCAAAAATTGGAAACCATGGGCTAGAGCCCATGTCTGCACCTTGTGGATGGCTCCCTGTGTGCGCTGCTCAGCAACACCAGTACTGGTGGAGCAGTATGAAATGCAGAAGTCATCTGCATACAGAGAAGGTGTGACAGTCAGCCCTACAGCTGCTGCTAGACCGTTAATGGCCACTAAAAATATAGACACTCAATACAGAGCCTTACAGGACCCCATTCTCCAGGATATGGAGGGAAATATGAGATGCACCAACTTGGACATGGAAAGTACGAAGCGACAGATAATTCTGGATAAAAATCAGGTGTGTGCCTCAGAGACCCCACTCGTATAATGTGGCAAGGATATGATGTCACCAGGTTGTCTCATACACTTTTCGTAAATTTAAAAAGACGGTAACCAGGTGTTTGTGTCCGGAAAAGGCTGTTCGGATGACAGACTCTAGGCACACAAGATTATCAGTGGTAGAGTGACTGTGGCGGAAGCCGCTCTGCCATGGAGCCAGTAGGCCATGTGACTCCAGAACCCAACACAATCGCCAACACACCATACGTTCCAGCATCTTACAAACAACATTCGTAAGGCTGATGGGCTGATAGCTATTCACTTCAAGCAAGTTTTTACTGGGTGTAAGCAGCGGAATGATGGTGCTCTCCCTCCACTGCGATGGAAAGACACCATCCCACCGGATCCAGTTGAAGATGATGAGATGTCGCTTGTAGTCAGATGAGAGATGTGTAATCATCTGACTGTGGATCCGATCTGGCCCAGAAGCTGTGTCAGGGCAATGTGCAAGGGCACTGATGAGCTCCCACTCTGTAAATATGGCACCATAGGATTCACTGTGGCGTGTAATGAACCAGAGAATTTTCTCTTCCAGCCGCATTTTGAGAGTGCGAAAGGCTGGGGAGGGGGGGGAGGGGGTTATTCTCCGACACAGAGGCTCGAGCATAGTGCTCAGCAATCACGATTGCGTCGTTAGATAACCCACCATTTATGTTACCACTGGAAACACCTATCGGGATCTGGTACCCGAAGACATGTTTGATCTTTGCCCAGACTTGGGACGGTGACGTTCAGCACCCAATGGTCAAGATGTATCTCTCCCAACACTCCTGCTTCCATCGTCTGTCAAGTTGGCGAACACAGGAATGGAGCTGTTTAAAGGCTATGAGGTGCTCCAGGGAAGGGTGCCGCTTATATCGCTGTAGGGCTCGCCGACACTCCTCAATTGCTTCGGTGAATTCTGGCAATCACCAAGGGACTGCCTTACACCTCGGGCACCCTATAGAGCGAGGGATCACGTTTTCTGCCGCATAACCAATTGAGCTAGTCACCTGCTCAACCATCACAGTGATGTTACCGTGTAGGGGAGATTCAGCGGTGACAGCAGAGGTGAAAGTTCCCCAGTCAACCTTGTTTAAAGCCCATCTGGGTTGGCGTCTGTGGGCATGATGCCGGGGGAGTGACAGAAAGATAGGGAAGTGGTCACTACCACACAGGTCGTCATGTACTCTCCAGTGGATAGATGGGAGAAGTCCTGGGCTGCAAATTGGTAAATCAATGGCCGAGTAGCTAACTCGAGTCACACTGAAATGTGTGGTGGCCCCAGTATTTAAGACGCAGAGGCCGAACTGAGACACTAAAGTTCCGACATCTCTGCCTCTGCCACTAAACACGGTGCTAGGTCACAAAGAGGTTTATGAGCGTTAAGATCGCCCAGAAGTAGGAATAGTTTCAGATCTTGTAGGTAGTGGTGGTGTGGGTGACACCATAATACCCTTGGTCTTGGGGACCTCCTTTTTCAATTTCTTTCGCTGCTCGTTGGGTTTCCCAGGCTGGGAGGATTTCACTGATTCAGTCTCCAGGACTGAGAATGAGGATGAGCATGAAGCCCTACGACCAGCTGCTTTTGGACTCGTCAGTCAATGGCGGGTGTCATCTTTCCCACTAGAAGAAACCTGGAAGGTTGATTCAAGGGACCCCCTCCATAACGAGAGGAGCCGAAGAAGACTTACGCTTCTCCAGCTCAGAAGTGGTGACTGATATCCCGATGTTTGGGAGGGGGGGGGGGGGTGTTTCTACTGAAGCAGGTGGTGGGGGAGCAACAGGGAGGGAAGTGTCCCCCACCACAAGGGGGCAGGTGCAGTCTTCTGGTTCTGAGAGGCAACAGGAAGGAACTGATGGGACGACAACTGTTCTAGTGGTGGCATAAGAGGTGGTCATAGCCACAGGATGTAGGTGCTCAAAATTTCCTCTAAACCTCAGTGAAGGTCAGTTGGTCCAGTGTCTTATATTCCATGATTTTCCTTTCTTTCTGTAAAATCCTTCAATCTGGCAAGCAAGGTGAATGATGCTCTCCGCAGCTGACACAGATGGGAGGCAGGGTACATGAAGTATTGGGATGTAATGGATGTCCACAATCTCAATATGTGACGCTGGAAGTACAGCAGGAAGACATATGGCCAAACTTCCAGCACTTAAAGCACCGCATCGGGGGAGGGATACATGGCTTGACATCACAGCAGTAGACCATCACCTTGACATTTTCGGGCACTGTGTCACCCTCGAAGGCCAAGATGAAGGCACCGGTAGCAATCTGATTATCCCTCAGACCCCAATGGACGCGCCAGACGAAATGAACACCTCACCGCTCTAAATTGGCACACAGCTCGTCGTCTGACTGCAAAAGAAGGTCCATGTGGAATATAATACCCTGGACCATATTTAAGCTCTTATGCAGCCTGATTGTAACAAATATCCCTCAATTTGTCGCAAGCGAGTAATGCTCGTGACTGGGCAGTGGATGCTGTTTTTATCAAGACTGACCAAGAGTGCATTTTGAACTAACTCTCCACCTCCCCAAACGTGCCCTCCAAATGCTCCACAAAAAACTGAGGCTTCACGGACATGAAACGTTCCCCATCAACTCTCGTACATGTGAGGTACCAGGGTAAATGAGCTTCACTACCATCCTTAGCCTGGCACTCCTCCCATGGTGTGGCCACGGAGGGGAACAATTTGGGGTCATATTTCTTAGCATTGAAGTAAGACTTTGCCCACTTAGAGACTGCTGACGGCAGACCAGCAGCAAGAGATGACGTATTACACTTAATGGCGTGTCATCCGCCCTGATGTCACCCACTCCGACCAGGGGCCCTCCCAACGGGCACCGCCCAGCAACAGCAAAGGCCACCTGGCAGGATGGCCATTGCCACGACTCCCGATGCGCCAGGGTGACAGGCATATACTCCTCGACATACATGGGGTGTTAACTGCGCACGCATCAGCAGGGTACATGGCGACCCACCACAGCAGACTGGCTACCGTGCCGGAAATCATGTGCAACCAAGCAAACAAGTCCATCATAATCATCATCGGTGAAGAAAACAATACTGCACAGTTGATGGAAAAGTATGCACCCAGGAGGGTGACCTCATCAAACAGTTGGAGAATGAGCAGAAATGCAGATCCACGTCGGCGAATGACATGATAGGTCTCAGCACATGGACACAATGTACCATGTAAGGCACCCTTCCCCAATTGGCTTGCTCTTCATGAAAATTTTGAAAAATGGAGGTCAAACCCTACAGGGGACCATCATAAAGGCCGAAACTTAAGAGACTCCTTTTAGTCGCCTCTTACGACAGGCAGGAATACCTCGGGCCTATTCTAACCCCAAGACCCGCAGGGGGGGAGTAGTAGTAGCTTCATGAGACAAGTTCCATAGGGATCACATGACACACTAGGAAACAATCGTCAACCCAGGCAGAGCCCTACATGCCTGAACAAGTCTTATACAACTGGGAGTGGAAGGTGCCCCAGACGTTGCCTGCTATAGACTGTTTTACCTCAACAGGCATTCACCACCTCAGCACAGAGCACACCTTGAGGTTGCCGAGTTTTTTTTTTTTTTTTTTTTTTTTTTTTTTTTTTTTTTTTTTTTTTTTTTTTTTTTTTTTTTTTGAGAGGTACGGAACCTTCCTCGCAGTCCAGGCAGTGAATCCAAGGTCCCTGTTCTCTGAAACACGCAACATTCCACCGCTGCACCGCATGGTGGTTGCTGAAGCACAACCAGAGCTTATGGTGGCGGGGGACCTGTGGCGCACTAGGGTGGAGGACACAGAGGGACAAAGGGCATACGCTAAAGCTACAATCAAATGATAAAACCCACCCTCAAAAGTTAAAAGTCCTTCGCAAAGCAGTTTGTTGTGCATACTGTTATGCCATTCTGTTTCCCAAAGCCGAAAAGCCATGCAACATAAGATAGAACGCAGGTCAATTTCGGAGGTGCCCATCTCCAGAAGCAGTTTCCCCATAGGCTGTTTGGCCAGTCTGTTGGCAAGTTCGTTGCCTGGGATTCCGAAGTGTCCTGGAGTCCAAACAAACACCACTGAACGACGGGACCATTCCAGGGCATAAATGGACTCCTGAATGGATGCTACCAAAGGATGGCAAGAGTAGCACTGGTGGATAACTTATAGGCTGCTCAGGGAGTCAGCACACAGGAGAAATGACGTGCCAGGGCATGAGCGGATGTGCTAAAGAGCACGAGATATGGCTGCCAGTTCCACAGGGAAAACACTGCAGCCACCTGGCAAGGAGTGCTGCTCAATATATCATACATGTATATACACAAAGCCTATGTGACCATCAGCCATCGAGTCGTTGGCATAGAACATTTCATTTCATGGCCCCGGTACACGTCAAGAATCAAGAGAAAGTGGTAGTGGAGAGCAGCAGGGTTAACGGAGTCCTTAGGGCCATGCGAAAGGTCCAGAAGAATCTGCGGCCTAGGTGTACACCATGGAGGTGTACGTGAATGGACCTCAGGGAGAGATGGTAACGGGAAGGACTCCAGTTCAGAGAGAAGGGACCGGATGTGAACTGCAATGTTAAGCCCAGACCTGGGTCACCGATGTGGGTGATGAACCACTGTGGTTTGGAAAAGGAGACGGCAATTCAGATGTGCAGGAGAACTACGAACATGTGCAATGTAACTGGTGAGCAGTTGTGCATGCTTAACCTTCAATGGAGGAACTCTGGCCTCCACCAGGACACTCATCACCGGACTAGTTCTAAAAGCTCCCGCCACTAGTCAAACGCCACAGCGGTGCACTGGGTCAAGTAAACGCAACGCTAAGGGCACCACTGAACCATAAACCAAACTCCCACCATGAAGGCGGGATTGAACAAGAGCTCTGTAGAGCTCCAGCAGCATCGAGTAATCTACACCCCAGTTGGTGTTGCTCAGGCAACGGAGGGCATTGAGGTACTGCCAGCACTTTTGCTTAAGGTGACAAAGGTGAGGCAGCCAAGTCAACTGGGTGTCTAAAACTAGTCCTAAGAATTTATGTGTCTCCACTACAGTGAGTGGATCATCATTAAGGTAAATTTCTGGTTCTGGATGAATGGTGTGATACCCACAGAAATGCATGAGACACAACTTCGTGCCTGAAAACTGGAAGCCTTGGCCAAAGCCCGTAACTGCATCTTGTGAATGGCTACCTGTAGACACCGCTCAGCAACACCAATACTGAAGGAGCAGTACGAAATGCAGAAGTCATCCGCATACAGAGAAGGTGAGACCGATGGACCTACAGCTGCTCCTGCTGCTACACTGTAAATAGCCACTAAAAATAGACACGCACTCAATATGGAGCCTTGCAGAACACCATTCTCCTGAATCCGGGGGATCTATGGGAGGCACCAACCTGGACACGGAAAGTATGGGGAGACAGGCAGTTTTGGATAAAAATCAGGAGCGGGCCCTGGGGACCCCACTCATACAATGTGGCAAGATACGATGTCGCCAGGTCGTGTCGTACACGTTTCATAAATTTATAAAGACGGTAATCAGGTGTTGGTGTCTGGAAAAGGCTGTTCAGAGGACAGACAATAGGGGCACAAGATTATCAGTGGTAGAGCGACCCTGTTGGAAGCCGTCCTGGCATGGAGCCAATAGGCCACGTGATTCCAGGACCCAACCCAACCACCGATACACAAATCATTCCAGCAGCTTACAAACAATGTTGGTGAGGATGATGGGCCGGTAGCTATCCACTTCAAGTAGGTTTTCACCGGGTTTGAGCACAGGAATGAAAGTGCTCTCCCACCATTGCAATGGAAAGACACCAACACACCAGATCCGGTTGAAGATTAAGAGGAGATGTCACTAGTACTCAGATGAGAGATGTTTAATCATCTCACTGTGGATCCAATCGGGCGCAGGAGCTGTGTAGAGGCAATGTGCAAGGGTGCTGATGAGCTCCCACTCTGTAAATGGGGCGTTACAGGGTTCACTGTGGCGTGTAGTGAACGAGAGGACTTTCCTTTCCATCCCCCATTTGAGAGTGCGAAAGGCTGGTGGGTAGTTCTCCGACGCAAAGTGCCCGGCAATCACTTTTGTGTCTCTACATAACATGCCATTGATGTTAATGCCAGGGACACCTGATGGAGTCTGGTACCCAAAAAGACATCTGATCTTCACCCAGACTTGGGAAGGTAGCGTATGGCACCCACTGATTGACACGTACCTCTCCCAAAACTCCTGCTTCCGTCGTTTTATAAGCTGGTAAACGCGGGCACAGAGGCACTTGAAGGCTACTAGGTGCTCTTGGAAAGGGTGCTGCGTATGTCGCTGTAGAGCTCGCCGACGCTCTTTAATTGCCTCAGCGACTTCCAGAGACCACCAAGGGACTGTCTTTCGCCGGGGACACCCTAAAGAGCGAGAGATCATGATTTCTGCCACAGAAACGATTGTTGTAGTGACCTGCTCAGTGACAACATCAATGGCAACATATGGGGAAGATTCAGTGGTGACAGCAGAGGTGAAGACTTCCCAGTCTACCTTGTTTGAAGCCCATCCATGGGCATGATGCCAGGGAAGGATTGGGGGGGGGGGGGGGGGACAGGGAGATGGGGAAGTGGTCAATCCACACAGGTCATCATGTGCTCTCCAGTGGATAGATGGAAGAAGGACAGGACTGCAAGCTGAGAGATCAATGGCCTAATATGTGTCACGTGCCACACTGAAATGTGTGGGGGCACCCGTACTTACGAGGCAGAGGTCAAGGTCGAGTTGTGACAGTAAATTTTCGGCCTCCTTATCTCGGCTAGTAAGCATGGCGCCACCCCACTATGGGTTGTGCACGTTAGAATCTCCCAGGGAGTTGATCAATCAGTGCAGTCAATACGTTCAGGGGTACTGCACCATCTGGAGGAAGATATACGTTGCAGACAGTTATTTCCTGTGTCGTCCTTATCCTGACAGCCACAGCTTCAAGAGGGGTTTGAAGGGGGCACAGGTTCACTGAATACTGAGTTCAGAATCTAGATGCAAACTCCACCTGACACACTATTACATTCACTACAGTTCCCATAATATCCCTTGTAGCCACGGAGGGCAGGAGTATACATTGCTGGGAACCAGGTTTCATGGAGGACAATGCAGATAGCAGGTGTAAAGCTGAACAGTTGCAATAGCTCAGCCAAGTGGTGGAAAAAAACCCACAATTCCACTGGAGGATTACGTGATCAAGAGACTGGGAAGGTATGAAACACTCAATGGGGGCAGTCTACGCCTTAAGGTCACCTGCTGCCACCAGATGAGTACCTGTGCGATCGACATCCATTGTATCCGAGGGCCCAGGGAGATCTAGGTCACCAGCGGATGCCAGAAGCTCCACCACATCTTCAGAGACAGAGCTTGTACATAGTGGTGGTGGTGTGGGTGCTACCGCAGTGCCTTGGTTCTTGAGAGTCTTTTTCTTTTTAGGTTTCTCTCGCTGCTCCTTAGGTTTGTCTGGCTGGGAGGGCTTCACTGATTCAGTCTCAGGGACTGAGGAGGACCGTGAAGCCCTATGACTAGCTACCTGTGGTTGCTTCAGCCAATGGCGGGTGTCAGCTTTGCCACTGGTAGGAACCTGGAAAGGGAGTGACCCAAGGAATCCATTCCTTGTGAGAGAAGCCGAAGAAGGCTTACGCTTCTCCGGCTGAGAAGTACGAACTGACTTCCCTGATGGTTGGGGGGGGGGGGGGGGGTTGCTCCTGAAGTAGGTTGTGCAGGAACAACAGGGAGGGTGCCCCCCACGAGCAAGGGGGCAGGTGGAGTCTGACGGCTCTGAGAGCCAACTATATGTGGTGGAACGGAAGACATTCTGGGAATACAACTTTTTCCCCGCCTATGCCCACATGTTTAAACCTTGGTCCAAAATGTGCCCTCCCCTAACCTATGTGTTAAAGTTCACCAGTGTGTGGCAGTTCAGACCCTCCACCCAAGCCTATGTACGGATGCCAATCATCTGATTTCCGCTCTCACTCTTCTCTTTTGCTCCCACTGCTCTCTCTCTCTCTCTCTCTCTCTCTCTCTCTCGCTTTAAAGCATTATTTAGTTCCTGCGCTATAATGAGTATATTGTAGATTGCCAAGTCTGTTTAGATGAAAGACCTTGTTAAAAGGCAATGCTGAGTGAAAGTATGACGCTAATTCTTAGATGCTGACATTTATGTATAATATATCGCTGAATGTTCAACAGTGTCAGAGGAGCAGGTGCTAATTCTGCTTTCAAGGATGCCCTATATTCTGTTATTGTATTTTAGTCAACTACTCCACCACAATTTGCACCACACGTCCAGTTGGGTATATGGTGTCATGGCACATGGCACATGTTTCCATCTAGGATGACCTCAAAAGAATGGTATTTTACTGTTCACAGTCTAAAGGATTGTTTCCATTGTGTCTTGTACTTCTTTCATGAGTCTCTTCATAATTTTTATTGTAATCACTTTGTTGGTGAAAGTATTCCAATTGGCTCTTTACAATGACTAATGTGATCAACTATCATTAGGCTGTAGGACTGGCACTGATACAATAATCGGGTAATTTCCACCATTACAAGGGTGTCCCACTGGATCATATCTGTTTACATATACATGCCACAAGCCATCATACAGCACATGGTGGAGGGTATCTTGACCACTACTAGCCACTTTTCCTGTTCCACTAACAAATGGAGCACGGAAAAAACAACCGTCTATATGCTTCCACACAAGCAGTAATTTCTCTTATCTTCGTGGTCCTTGTGCATAATGTATGTTGGTGCTGCAAAGTTAGGCTACGGATTGTCAAATCTATTGCAGAATAGGAGCCATAGATTGTGCCGTGTGTTGGGACTCCCACGTTTATTAGGAAGAGATCAACAGCTGAGAATAATCTCTCTAGTGGTGATCAGCTATTAGTCGTTCCACTGCCCCGCAAGTGATTATGGCCATTAAAATCACCCACTAAAATTGAAGTTGGGCCTAACTATTTAAGTTTTCCATCTGCCTGTACATAATATCTCTGTCAGGGGAAAGTAGATGGTACACATTGGCATCATTATGTTCAACTGTATTCTAAGGTCTATCACTACAAGCTTACTGTTCATAGGTAATTTTTCCACTGAAGGTTTTTGACTACTGTACAAGACATCTCCAGATGCTCATTCCATGTTCAATATATTTTTGCCACATATGTTATACCCTTTTAGGAGAAGGAAGATGATCTTCAAAAAAAATCTTGAGCCTTGTATTGCTATACATATTGTGGGATAGTTTGTGATTAGTTGTCAAATTTCTCCCACATGGAGATAGTAGCCATTGCATTTCCACTGTAAGATAAATGAGAAGGTAATCAGCAAAGATGTAGGTGATACATGTTGAGATGAAGTGTTTTCCAATCCCACCTGTGTGGTTCACATAATGTCCACAGCTTATTCTGCTGTCTAAGAGTGTTCCCATTCTACCGGAACCGACAAATTAATTCTTTGCTTTGTTCTTTTCTTGTCCTCTCTCTCTCTCTCTCTCTCTCTCTCTGCTGTTTTCCTTCAAGTAATTGGGTAAGAAGATGACATTTCTTTGGTCCAACATCTCTGTCTCTTAACCACTATTATTTGACTGAACATCAATTATATTTGAAGCTGTGGAGTACGTCTTCCTCTCTTTTACTGTTGTAGGTATATGAAGAGTCTCCTGATGTCTCTGCTGGGAGGCTCCTGCTGGCTCTGCAAGACAAATTGAAGACAGGTGGTGATAATGTTCATAATTTTTCTTGTTATTCAAGCGATTTAGGAGTTACTTTGTGTCAGGAAGTAGATGGACAGGAGCACCCTATTGAATACACTTCACAGTAGTTAAATAATGCTGAAGAAATTACTCCACTACGGAGATGGAAATACTCAGCGATTTTTCGAATTGGGTACTTTCGTTATTACCTCTATGGTAGATGGTGTAATGTGGCAGCTGATTACGCAGCACAAGTGGCTTTTAGGACATGAAGATCCAATGAGTTGATTGTTAACATGGGCCTTGCAGTTAAGCGAGTTCAATTATGATGTAGTACATCGTCTGGGAAGGTCACACACTAGTGCGGAAGGACTCGGCTGTAAGTTACGCACTATGGAATTCATAGGCATTGACAGAAGTGAACACTAGTGCGGAAGGACTCGGCTGTAAGTTACGCACTATGGAATTCATAGGCATTGACAGAAGTGAACAGAGGACAGCACAAAGCGCTGACCTTGACTGTCAGCAATTTGCTAAACAGCAGCAGTTCTGCACGGAGGACTGAGTATTCAATGTGCTCAAAGGACAGATCTTAATCACCACAAAATTAAACTACAGAGGTTACTGGAAGCTGATAAGCCCTTCCAAATTGGACATCCTAGGACCTCTAGCACAAACACCAACAGGGGATCCTTAAATATGAACCATTATTGAACATTTTCCTCGTTACATCTCCATAATAGCTTTGCCAGACCAGCAAGCCACAACAGTGGTTCAGGCACTAGCCAACCATTGGATACATCAGTTTGGAACACCTGAAACCATAATCATGTATCAGGGCACAAATTTCATGTCAGAGTTAATGTAGCAGCTATGCAGGCTGTTGCGGATTGAGAAATTACAGACGAGTGGTCTGCATCCTGGAGCTAACAGTTGCATGGAACAAGTCCACACCACAATTTCAAAAATGTTGAGATTTACACAAATTCCCAGCATAACTGGGACATCCTATTGACCTGCGTCGTCACTGCATACAAATCAACTTCACCAGAGCACAGGATTATCCCCATATGAAGTAATTTTTGGACAAGATGCCATCCTCCTCTGCGTTTTGCAAAGCCCCACCACAAGGAGGTACCTCCTCAGTGAAGGATTTCACTAGGTGAGTGACACTATCTGGAGCCAAGTACAAAAACTGAATACACAGCCTTTAGAGAAACAGGAAAGGGCACATGAAGTGAAAGCAGTGTTATGTAAGTACCATATGGGTCAATGGCTTATGTTAACAAATTCATGGGGGAACGTGCTGAAGGGGAAAATGAAGTTTGTGTCACAGTATAATGGCCCTTACCAGATAATAGAGATGTCAATGGCTAAAGTTAAATTGCAGCTCCCCATCTGGGGATATAGACAATTTGCCTCATGTGATCCCAGGGGGCAAACGAACTGCAGACAAGGAGGAGAAAAAGGAACAAGCAACATGAAGGAAACAGGATAATAGGCCGAATCACCAGTATATGATAAAACCCAGAGCAAGGATGTGCGCTGACATTAGAATTTTCTTTCCACTTACCAGTTACAATAATGGGAACCATAGTCATCAGTATGGTCCATCCCTTAATTTATGTACCTGACTACCTTCCTCGGTTTTGCCCTCCCATACACCTTCTGTTTCTTGATGATACCATTGACGAGGACCTGCTCACTTCTCTAGATCAGACAATTGCTATCCAGCATGTTTGTGTTACCATGGACTCTCTCTTAGAGCACGTGAAAAGTTACAGAAGTAAGCAGCAACAGCAATTGGTACTCACTGCTTCATCAACATCAGCCTCTTGTATATTCCTTGTGGTAATCAGAGTTATGTATTTCTTGTTCACGAGAAGAGCTGCCCAAATTCCGCCCCTCTCAATCTTCAGCATATGGGTTCAAACTGATAAGAATGGCACACCCCCTGACAAGGCAGTGTAATGACTGAACAGATATTAAGTCAAAGACTAAGTGTGCTCCAGGACTGTAAGGAACAATTGTGTATAGGAGGGAGAACTGTAGTGTAATTAGTAGTGACAAGATACAATATATGGTTTCACAGAAAGTGTACTGTGTAAACATGATACAAGTCCAGTATTGGTAGAGGGTTCAAAGCCATATAAATAGAGTCAGGTGTAAATAGATGTAGAGGCAGAATTTAGAAGAGGATTAAGTTAGTCCAAGGTAGTAGTTTTACAGTGTTGAAGTTAATTAAAATGTAAAGGAATACTGGGAGCCAGAAATCTTATGTGTGTCACATTCTGTTGTGCAATCCTATGCTACGATACCACGGCACAATTAGGTCAGCGGAGCACCAAGTTAAGCAACACGAAGGACAGTGCTGTGTCACTGCTCAGCGGAGGATGTGACAAGAAGCAGTTCACTGCATGCCAGATTGTCAACATCAAGGGCAGTAATCGGGTCAGTTATTCCAGCTGGGCAACACCAGAATATTCCACCGAGCTACTGCGGAAGAAGAACTGCAGACATCGGCAGAAGAAAGCCGTATTTAGGGACTGGCAGCCAGCTCGTTGGCACTGTCCCTCATGAGGCACTGGAGTGACACAGAGCCTGTGTCAGTGCTGCCATAAGTTTGGAGTCATGACTGCCATTGCAGTCATTATAATAGTCACTGTCATAATGCAGGTCATCGCCTAGGAGGCACCAGAGTGACACTGCTGCCGTAACTATCGTCGGACGCCATCAATAGGCAGCTGCGTGTCATGGGAGTCATTGCTTGGGGTGCACTGTGGTAATGCACTATTGCTGTTGTCCTGGGATGCTGCTACCACAAATACAGTAAGCAAGGCAGGAGCTGGGGACCCTGGCCCACCAATACAGACAGCCGCGACTTGGAATGGTCACCCAGCTGGGGCACTGACCTCTCCCACTGTTGTCATGTCCCCCAGTCCCGATCAAAACAGGGGCCAGTGATGTGAGGTTTCAGCCGCCGCAGTACAACCCAGTGAGGCCAGAGCACCACTGCAGAGGCAGCAGATTTGAGTTACACCACAGCAGCTATAGAAACAGCAGCAGGCACCCGGGTGAGCGTCTGCTGGCCCCCTTCGATGCCACCAAGAATGTTATGAGCAGATGCAAACCTCGCCCAGAGGGCCCACAAGTTATCAATAAATGTTGTTATTCTGTCACCAGAAACCATCCGAGGACACACCCCCACCATCCTCTTCCTCACACTCAGCAGAGAACCCATGTTTGGATCTGGCGCCGGGTAGTGGAGTCCCATGCCAGTTAACGTGGCCTGTGGACACTGGTATCACAATGGGGCATTCACACTGTCGGCGGGATATGAAGTGCCTCCTTGTGTATCAGCTGGAAGGCTCCTGCTGACTCTGTTAGACCGGAATTCAAGACTTCCGCCATCCGTCCTGGTACAAACCAGGTACCGAGGGAAAGTTTTCAACCCAAGCCGGCAAGCTTGACCCTCCTCCCAGGGGGTGGCCAGAGAGCGGAAGGCCAAAGAATCAGAAGGAGGAGTGTCACATCTGCTACCACTCCTAGAGCTGACCACAGAATGGCCCAGATGGTGAAGCTTTTGTCGCTTCATGCGCAAGGCTTCCACCCTAGTACCACCCACTCCGATCAGGGGCTCGCCCCGTGGGCGCCACCCATTCACAGCAAGGGCCGTCTGCCACAGTGGTCATTGCCAGGAGTTCTGGTGCCCCAAAGTGACGAGCATTGATTCCTGGGCATACATGAGGCGTTAACAGCTCAGGTACTAGCAGTGTGATCCCTGTGGTTTCAGGGGGCTCAGCCAAGTGGGTACTTAACAGCCCCACCACACGGACTGGCTACCGTGCTGGTGACCTAGCAGGAGGCGGGTCAGGGTGGAAAGGGGAGGGGAAGGGAGGGCAGGGCAGGGCAGGGCAGGGCAGGGCAGGGCAGGGCAGGGGGAGAGAAACGTGCACCATGGAAGCTAGGTAGGGAGTTCATCCCCAAAAGGCTCACGCTGAACGGAAAATTTTGGGAATGGAGGTCAAACCCCAAGGGGACCAGAAACGTCGAAATGGAGATTGAAACAGCAAAATAACCACTAGCACAGACCAAAACAAAGCCAGGAGGATAGCCAGACCGAAATAAAAAAGTCCACTAAGAGGGAAAAAAAGGGGGCAGGACAAAGGAGTAAGGATACAGAGGGAGAGGAACAGGGATGGTATTGCATCCTGGAAAGGAAAGGAGACTGCAATAGCTCAGGGCCCCGTGCGCACCACACACGTACCCACAAAAGGACTGTGGGCCCCCTCGGGGGAAAGAGAGGGGGGAGGGGGGTGCCAGCTGTGAAGCAGGTGATTTCACCACCGGGGATGAAGATTTCGTGGCTTGTTGCACAGCTGGAGGGGGAGGAGGAGGAGGAGGAGGAGGAGGTGGCAGTGAGGATGCTACTGCCATAGTATATGATTTTACAACTGCAGTGCTGAATTTCAGGTCGCAAGTCTGCTTGGTTATGTCCTTCATGGAGCAAAATGTAGCAAGAACGGTGCTGTATGTGCCAGATGGTAAAACGCAGGGATTTGACTATCCAACAACTTGCAAGCGACAGGATAAGGTACTTTTTCGTTCACCCAGATCTCCTGGATGGCCCACTCATCTACATACATTGAACAATCACCGGATGAGGCTGCATAGTCGCCATTGCAATTGAGACTGTGGAGAGAAGGAGGCGGGCAATCACCCCATGAGCATCCCTACCACAAGCAACACATCTGGCCGTGTTTTGACTGGACATGCGAGTGTGGTTGTAACACTGACACTGGTAGCAATGCATCAGGTTTGGGACCTTCAGTCGGACCGTGATGACTTCATAGCCTATTCTGATCTTTGATGGAAGTACTACAAGATCAAACATGAGAAAAGCAGTGTGCGTAGGCGCTATAGTTGCATCAACCTTTCTCATTACCCGATGGACAGCAGTGATGCACTGATCAGAGAGTTAAATTTTGATTTCACCCTCTGTCAGACCATCAAGCAGCCAAGTGTAAATAACTACGCAAACAATTCAGTGTTCAATGGGCCTCAACACAAACAAAATAGCAGTGGAGGAGTGAAGCTGTAAGCAGTTGTTGAGCTTCTTGAATATCGCAACTGGTTTCCAGAAGCAAAGTTCGATTATGTAAATGACAGTGGGAGTTCACAGAGCCTGCAACTGCATCAACACCTTTCTGAATAATAAACAGATTAACCACAGCAAAGGACTGACCTCCACGAGGAACCGAGGTGCAGCTGGGAGATTCTTTGAATCTTCAGCCTCATTCCGTTTACTTTTAGTAGACGTAGACCAAGATGGCGATGGGCTCACTGCAAAAAAGTTCCCACAATTTCAAATATCTCCAATGGCATGCTCCTTACAACTGCCCCCCTCCCTCCCTCTCCCTCTCTCAGAGGGGGCTAACCTGCCTTAGGTGAGTCTTCACACCTCTGGTCACACCTCCCAAACATCTGATAGAGGGACCAATTGGCAAATTGGGAAGATAACAGGTCAGACAACCGTCCCTCCCTGAGCCTGGCCTCTACCAGGGGCCACATGCAAAACCTACCTGTCGACCCACAGCTGGGAATTATGTGCTACCCAGTCACCTGTAACACGTCAAATGCATGGGCCGGCCTTCAGGAGTACACAGGGAGGAGGTAGAAACACAGAAACCTCAAACACCGAAGCAGAGGGAGAGTAGGAGATGGAGAACAGAGAAAGAAAGAAAAAACTAATGAGGGACTGTTCTGATGTAAGGCTATTAAAACTTCAGAGCCCATTCCTAAAAATACCCTAGACATGTTCCCCAAGGGAGCAGAAAAAGAATAGCAGGAGGAGACATGCAGCACAGAAAGGGAGGAGGTGCTGCTAAGCCTGGGGCCCCGTGGTAGCCAAACACGGACTCACCAGAGAGTGGTGAGCCCCTGGGAGAATTGCATCTACCTGACTGCCTTGACTCAAAGCTTGTAGTATGTCATGACAAAAGTGTAAGTAAGGTTTCATATGATCGATGCTTTCATAATCCACACCAGTTAACATTGAGTAAGTCATTCAGTTGCAGGTACCTCATTAGGTTTGAGCTCAGAATATATTCCGTGGTGCTACAACAAACTGATATCAAGAATAATGGACAGTTTTTCCGATCACTTCTACCACCCTTCTTGTAAACACATGCGACCAGTGCTTCCTTTCAATCCCTGGAAACTTTTTTTTTTTTTTGTTCAATTGATCTATGATGGATTATAGTTAACAGAGGGGCTAACTCGGCCACAAATTGGACGTAGAATTCCTTAAGGATTCCATCAGGCCCTAGGACTTTGTTCAACTTTGCCAATTTCAACTGTTTATCAACACCTCAGACACCAGTATCTATTTCACTCATCTTTTCAGTGGTTAAATAATTAAATTGGGGCAATAATCTTGGGTTACCCTTTGTAAAGGAACATTTGAAAACACTTAAGTGATTTTGCTTCGCTACTCTCTGAGTTCCTACCATGCCCATCAGTCTGTTTCTTTGTATTTTTCTTTACAATGACTGTCACGGAGGGGTCCCTCCTTTTTCACTGGGTACATGTGTATCCAGTGCTTATCAACTACACTACTGGCCATTAAAATTGCTACACCACGAAGATGACGTGCTACAGACGCGAAATTTAACCGACAGGAAGAAGATGCTGTGATACGCAAATGATTAGCTTTTCATATCATTCACAGAAGGTTGGAGCCGGTGGCGACACCTACAACATGCTGACATGAGGAAAGTTTCCAACTGATTTCTCATACACAAACAGCAGTTGAACGGCATTGTCTGGTGAAATGTCATCGTGATGCCTCGTGTGAGGAGGAGAAATGCATACCATCACGCTTACGACTTTGATAAAGGTCGGATTGTAGTCTATCGCGATTGTGGTTTATCGTATCGCAACATTGCTGCTCACACTGGTCGAGATCCAATGACTGTTAGCAGAATATGGAATTGATGGGTTCAGGAGGGTAATACGGAACACCGTGCTGGATCCCAACAGCCTCGTATCACTAGCAGTCGAGATGACAGGCATCTTATCCGCATGGCTGTAACGGATTGTGCAGCCACGTCTCAATCCCTGAGTCAACAGATGGGGACATTTGCAAGACAACAACCATCTGCACAAACAGTTCGACAATGTTTGTAGCAGCCTGGACTATTAGCTCATAGACCATGGCAGCGCTTACCCTTGACGCTGTATCACAGACAGCAGCGCCTGTGATGGTGTACCCAACGACGAACCTGGGTGCACGAATGGCAAAACTTCGTTTTTTTAGATGAATCCAGGTTCTGTTTACAGTATCATGAAGGTCGCATCCGCGTTTGGCGACATCGCGGTGAACGCACATTGGAAGCGCGTATTTGTCATCGCCGTACTGGCGCATCACCTGGCATGATGGTATGGGGTGCCACTGGTTACACAACTCTGTCACCTCTTGTTCGCATTGACGGCACTTTGAACAGTGGACGTTACATTTCAGATGTGTTACGACCCATGGCTCTACCCTTCATTCGATCCCTGCAAAACCCTACATTTCAGCACAATAATGCACGACTGCATGTTACAGGTCCTGTACAGGCCTTTCTGGATACAGAAAATGTTCGACTGCTGCCCTGGCCAGCACATTCTCCAGATCTCTCACCAATTGAAAACGTCTGGTCAATGGTGGCCGAGCAACTGGCTCGTCACAAAACGCCAGTCACTACTCTTGATGAACTGTGGTATCGTGCTGAAGCTGCATGCGCAGCTGTACCTGTACACTCCATCCAAGCTCTGTTTGACTCAATGACCAGGTGTATCAAGGCCAGAGGTGGTTGTTCTGGGTACTGATTTCTCTGGATCTAAGCACCCAAATTGTGTGAAAATGTAATCACATGTCAGTTCTAGTATAATACATTTGTCCAATGAATACCCATTTATCATCAGCATTTCTTCTTGGTGTAGCAATTTTAATGGCCAGTAGTGTATTATTTTAAACTTGAGCCATAGTTCCTCTGCATGCTCCTCTCCTGTGTTGAAGATTTCAAGTTCCTCAATGAGATATGACTAGACCTGCTTTTTTTTATCTAGTTTACTGAACATGTAGATATTTCTACTTGTCCTTTGTACTTTGGTAATCACTGTTGCCACAACCGAGTCATGGTCAGTAATACCAGATTCAATGTAGACATCCTCAAAGAAGTCAGGTCAATTTGCTACCATTAGATCTAACACTGTTCCATCATGAGTGGTGTCTCGAGCTATCTATTCTACGTAGTTTCCAGAGAAGGCATTTAGTAAAGTTTCGCACAGTAACATGTCACACCCACCACTAACAAAACTGTAATTTTCAAAACTGACTGTTGGATAATTAGAAGTTCCAGCAATGATTACAGTATGACTTGGGAAGTTATGAACAAGCAAACTGAGGCCTGCTCTAAAGTTTTCACTTACATCAGGAGTTTAATCTGGTGGGTGACAGAATGACCCAATTACCATTTTATGCTCAACTGTCACAATGAGCCTTGCCCAAACAATCTCGCATGCAGCCTCAATTTTTATCTCTGTGGATCTGAGTTTCTTGTGTACTGCGACGAATACACTATCTTCATTTCCCCACTAGCCTAGCCTAGCCTAGCCTTTCAATATACACTTAAATGTTCCCCAAATCTCACTGCCATTAATTTCAGGTTTCAAACCACTTTTGGCACCTAGTATTGTGTGAGCTTCAGTTTTTTTTTTTTTTTTTTCAGAAGCGCTTCAAACTTTGGCACTTTGTTGCAAATGGTTCCGCAGTTAATTAATACGATTTTAGGGACCATTTTCCACATAGGGTACCGTGTTCTGACTGTCTCGACTGTGCTCCAACTGTGTCATGAAGCACGGGATCGTGACTGAACTCTGCCTATTCACTTTGTATAGGTGTCAAGCACCTCGTTTCAAAGATGACAGGTGTGCAGTGAGAATACAGTATGTCATGTGGGAATTATATCAAGGCACTGGTACGTCGACTGTTGGCAGCTGTTCGGTGTTCAGCTCTTTCCGGCTTTGCCCGAACTGCTATGACTCTCTCTCAAATACACAGGTAATGTCTGACCTCATACTGGGCTCTGCATGTTTTTTGTAAACATGGATGAGGAGAAACTTCCTGGCAGATTAAAACTGTGTGCCGGACCGAGACTCGAACTCGCAGGAGAGCTTCTGTGAAGTTTGGAAAGTAGAAGACGAGGTACTGGCGGAAGTAAAGCTGTGAGGACAGGGCGTGAGTCATGCTCGGGTAGCTCAGTTGGTAGAGCGCTTGCCCGCGAAACGCATAAGTCCCGAGTTCGAGTCTCAGTCAAGCACACAGATTTAATCTGCCAGGAAGTTTCATATCAGCGCAAACTCCACTGCACACTGAAAATCTCATTATGGATGAAGAGCTTGTAATATTTGCTCAGCAGCACCCAGAATTCTACAATGGGGCACATATAGATTACAAAATAGTCTTGTCAAAGACAATATATGGAGCAACATTGGTAAGAAGCTTAACAAATCCAGTTAGTATATGTTTTGTTTCCTATTCACGTTACCTGTTGTGTATTTGCTGAAGGTATCAGTAGTAATATTTTTCACATTCAGCTTTAATTTTGCTTACATGTAGGTGGCGAGTGCAGAAGCAAACAGGCACTACGCATGTTGTATTTTACTGGAGCTTGTGCTAGACACAACCACATCTAGCCAGTCTGCAAAGAAGATAAAGAAACAGAGACGAAGATGAAAAGCAGTTTTTAATTCTGTTTCCTCAAAACTGTGAGACTTGCCAATGTTCAAAGTTCCTTATATGATGATGTAAATGGAGAAGAAAATGAGGATATTGGTGTAGGTCCAGCCACAGTTGATCGCAGCACTTCCTCTCCTGCAATCTCTATAACATTACGGCATGCTGGCCTGATGAACAGAAGCCAAGGGTCTTCAATCTCAGGAATAATGGATTGCATTATTTCTTGAAGTTAGTAAAATTCATTCTAATGTACTTAAAAGAATTTCACAGGATCATCTGCAAGCCTATTAAATATCATGTGAAATTCTCCCTCTTCTCTAGCTCTGAATAGAGGGTGAACCCATTAACGGCATTTCTTTCTTTCGCATTCTTGTTTTCTCCTCAACAAAACTAAATAAGTCCCAAGCACCACAACAACATCCTTATCTACTTGCTCCATTTGTGCCCGAGCATAGTTCGCAAATGGTGTGTTATGCAGGAACACAGGTGATGCAACACTGCAGAAGCGAAGTCTGAACACAGTGCCCTATGTGGAAACTGCCCTTAATACTCCCATCTGCGTTGAGCATTCTTTTGGATCTTACACTTATACTTCTGGGTCTCATAGTTGTCGTTATTTGGATTCAATAGAGCGTCACCTAATCTATTGCCTTGTATGCATCCCACACACAGCCAGCCACCTGGGCACAGCTGGTAATCCTTTGAAGGGATTAAATGGCAGTCCAATAATTCTAATCTTTTTCATTCACTCAAGTCACCAATTTATTTATTTCAAATTTTGAAAATTTCTGATCCCACTTGAATTTAACATGCACATATGACATTTGTCTAGAATGTAAAACTTATAACATTTGATGGTTAATGCTGGACATCAATTTTGTAATGTTGTACAATATGATTCTCAAAAAGAACTCATAAATTGTCTTTGAAGATGAGAAGATTTCAGAGTGTGAACGGTTGAGTCAATAGTAGGCGAATGTATAGCGCTGATGTTTTGTAATCGTAAAGCCACTGGTTCAAATGTAACTAGAAACTCCTTTTTTTACTTTTATTCAGATTTCATACACGTTGATAAATGAAAATAATAACTAACAATACTGGATTATAAGTTTAATAGAAATACCTTTTCTCTCTTTAATTACCAGTCATATGAAATAATTAAAATTTGATACAAGCATACAGTATTAGATTATTAGATGAAAAAATTAACAGTAAACAAGCAAAAATGTTCCCAAAGATTAACAAGTTTGCCAATCTAATCAAAAATCCAAGCAATTGGATAATTACTACCATGAAGGATGAGACGTAGAATGGTTGTTGATCCATGAACCCTGGCCTACAAGTACAAAGAAGTACACTTTCCCACAGAGGAAATATACTGCCCGCACCATTCCTTCTTCCTGCATTTAATCAGGTAGAGGGCTTTTGCACAGACACCCTTAAAATATGAGAGTAGTCTGAAGGATGTCACTTGACACACTGAGGGCCCTCTTATAGTCCTGAATAGCTTTTGTGTGGACTGGCCCACCATGATACTGACTGCCAGTGGTGGGACTTATAGAAAGTTCAAACGATGAGGGTGAAAAATGTTCAAATGTGTGAATTTCTAAGGGACCAAGCTGCTGAGGTCATCGGTCCCTAAACTTACACACTACTTAAACTAACTTATGCTAAGAACAACACACAACACCCATTCCCAAGGGAGGACTCGATCCACCAGCAGGAGGGGCACGCAGTCAGTGACATGGCACCTCTAGCCGCGCAGCAATGAGGGTGACTGCAGTGGTGGTGTTCTTTGGAAAGCCCAAACATCCCCAAAAAGTGATTGCTGTCACGAAGGTCATCATACAGTGACTGTTCTAGCAAAATCATGGGACTGTGGGAAAAGATCAAGACTGACAACCAAATAGGTGCCATGAGCTGCACTAAAGTGGGCAAGGGCACCAGGATTGAGAAAACAAATCAAAAGTGATTTAATTAGTTACATTTCTACACATCATTTGAACGATTCTCTTATCAAAATGATTTGCAACTTGTCAATTAACAGGATATGTAGATATGATTAGTTTTAACACTAATCATCACATTTTTAGCAGTCATGCAACTATACTTAAAAACTAGTTGTTTCTCTTATTTCATAACCTATCAATATTTGAACAGAAATTTGTCATGGAATAGGGGTTGTCCACAAGAAATGATTTTGAGTCAAATTTAAAACTTGCTCTGCTACCTGCCGAACATATGTTATTTGGTAAATGATCAGAAACTTTTGTTGCTGCATACTGAACTTCATTAAATGTCTAAGACAAGATTCACAGCTATGTTGCTGAAAATATCATGTGATCATGTAAAGAAAAGCTTCAGGTGATCGGAAAGTCGAAAAGACATAAACGTTTTAAAAACATTCACTCTCTACCTGAAGTTTTCATGAACTATGCAAGATCTTGGATGACATCTGACTTTTTGAGAAATGGTTGAACATGAAAATGAATGAGACTAGTTTGCTGTGTCATCACTTAACGAAGCTCTCACTGTGTAAAAAACTGCACAAAAACTTATTTTCAAAGAAGAGTTTAATAGAAATAACAATAATGAGATGTTAAACCTAATGCAAACACACATCTTAAATGCAAACAGATATAACTGATTACCTTAACTAGGACAGTATACTGTAGTATACATTATTGTACTGAATTTAAAGGTAACACAACTGCTAAAAACTAAACACTAACTTTTCTGTTAGTGTAAAAAACTAAAAATTAAATTCCAATATGTGTAATTTTTTCAAAGTGCAGAAGTGGAATAATAGTGTACTCGTTACTGATTTTTGTGGTTGTGTGTGTGTGTGTGTGTGTGTGTGTGTGTGTGTGTGTCAGATTTTCAATGTTTTAGGTACAATACATCACATTTGCACCACATCTTAAAGAGAAACATTTTTAAAGAGAAAATTTAAGCCTTCGTCTAATTTATGTACATAATACTGTATTTTCATTTTGGTATTGTTGATTAATTTTTGTAATACAGTAATTGGGATAAAGTTGTGTTATTCATGACTACTATGCTATACAGCACTTTCAATACATTTTTAACATGTTTGACAGTTTATTCATTATCTATGGCCACATTCGACATTATTGAACATTTTACATCATTGCTGTCCACATGACATTGGTACCCACATGGCGGCCACAAGTGAACAGTACATATTATTCTTACTGCTTGCTATCATGCAATCAAGTGATGAGTTACCCCAGAAAGTTATTTCTTAAGACATCACATTACATCCAATCTACACATTGAGCCATCATTAAGGGAAAACAAAGAAGAATTTGGAGTTGAAATTCAAGTTCAAGCAGAAGAAATAAAAACTTAGGGGTTTGCCAATGACATTTTGATTCTGTCAGAGACAGCAAAGAACTTGGAAGAGTAGTTGAATACAGCTGATGGCATCTTGAAAGGAGGATATATGAGAATCGTCAATAAAAGCAAAACAAGGATAATAGGATGTTGTCTTATTAAATCAGATGACACTGAAGGAATTAGATTAGGAAATGAGACACTTAAAGTAGCAGATAAGTTCTGCTACTTGGGCAGCAAAATAATTGATGGTGGAAGAAGAGAGAAGATAAAATGTAGACTGGTAATGGCAAGAAAAGCGTTTCTGAAGAAGAGAAATTTGTTAAAATCAAATATAGATTTAAGTGTTATGAAGGTTTTTTTTAAAGGTATTTGTCTGGTGTGTAGCCATGTTTGGAAATAAAACACGGATGATAAACAGTTTGGACGAGAAACGAATAGAGCCTTTTAAATGTTCTGTTACAGAAGAATGCTGAAAATTAGATGGGTCAATCGTGTAACTCATGAGGTACTGAATAAAATTGGGGGAGACAAGAAATGTGTGGCACAACTTAAAAGAAGGGACTGGTTTATAGGATACATTCCGAGAATTCAAGGGATCACCAATTTAGTACTGTAGGGAATAGGAGAGGGGGGTAAAAATTGTAGACAGAGACAGAGATGAACAAATTAAGCAGATTCTGGAGGATGTAGGTTGATGTAGTTATTTGCAGATGAGGCTTTCACATGATAGAGTAGCATGGAGAGCTGCATCAAATCAAGTCTTTGGACTGAAGAAGAAGAAGAATATGCAAAATATGTTCTTAGGAGGCAGACTCGTTTCCAAGACTTGCAATTATAAAAGGAGCAAAAGTAGCTGAATGTAATTGTTTGAGAAGATCAGTACTACATTTCATCCAGCTCCACTTTTCATCAATAAGTACACTCAAAAATTTTGAGCATTCTATCCTATTCTGTGACTCCTGTTCATGTGGTACACCAATAGTTGGTACAAATACTTGTTGTGCAAAACTGAATATAGTTTGTTTTCTCAAAATTAAGAGAGTCCATTTTTAGAGAACCACTAATGCTTTGGAAAACATTAACAATATCTTCTGTTGCTTGCTCTCTGATGTGGTCTTTTACAACAGAAGAAATATATGAAAAGGTACCAATTCTGCCTGTTGAATGTTAAGTGGAAGGTCCTACACCTACATCAGGAATACGAGTGGATCCAAAATTTAACCCTGCGAGACTCCCTTTCCGATTTCTCCCCAGTCACTAAAATTTCCTACCTTTCCAACATTATTTCATTCATGCAGCATGACTTCTTGCATTCTATTGTCACATATGACAAACCAGCTACACGTAAAGAAAGCCATCAGTCCATAAAACTTTATATTTTCTAAGACAGGAACATTACCTATACAATCAAATGCCTTAGAAGGAGCACAAAGAAGGCAGCTGGTCAAACATATGGCTCCTACTGAACAACACCCCTTAGGGGGTGGTGTGCACTGAAATCCCCAGTTATGAGAAAAGAAGGGGGTGGGGCTGTTGGCGGATTAAGGTGGCCATCTCAAAAGTAAATAAGGGCTGTGCACAGAATTATATAGACATTTCAAGTGGCAACTACTGGGGCCATTAGCTGCCTCTGTGGTATGGAAGGGAAATTTACTGATGGCATCTGCACAGACCAACATGAAGACCTCTGCAGTTGCTTGTACAGTTTGACAGAAGGCACGCAAATCTCTAAGGATTTGTGAACGGCCACGTGAAATACATTTCTTGGAGCACCATACCAATGTAGCTGGGGCACATTATTCTGACAAGGGAGAAATCATGTATGGGATTCCCCAAGGCTCAATTTTAAGTCCACTACCATTCCTGATATATGTAAGAAATCAGCTGAAGTCTAGATCATGGCCGGCGACAGTCACAGCAGTGGTTATCTACTGCTCAAACGTTGGCAACACACCAGTTTTGCATCACCATTGGAATGATTCTCTGACAATCAACAAGAGGCAATGCAGGCCTAGCACCGAAATTAAAAACATTGTCTTGTTTGGGTTTTTCAGAGTATTAGCGAGTTTCAAGAGAAATATTTTGCAATTACTGCAGTGAGTGTTATAAGTGGACTTATTTACACAATTTAGTTCTGCACAATGACATCATCCATTGGTGCATGTCTTAACGACTGACTGACTGACTGAAACAGAAATGTTATCAAATGTGGTAGTGAAATTACTTTAAGGGTCAAAGGTTTGTGTGGATAGAATCTCCTGCAAAGGGCAGCAAAAGCAGCCACTTTGAGCAAGTGAATCAACCTTTTTTAATTCAGTCATGGAAGAAGGTAGGTGGATAAATGTTTATCAGTAATTAAGTTGAGCGTTTGATATATAAACATACATTGATCTACCAACCTTCTTCCAGGCTTTTTAATTAAAAAACATTGATCCACTTACCTCCTCCAATGATGTAATTAAAAAACATTGACCCACGTACTCATTACACTCTCAGATTGATTGCGTAGCAATACAGAGCACAGAAATATTTCACTGCTTTTTCAAACATATCATGGGTTGTGATGCTGCCCTTTGTGTGCAGCTACTAGCAGACTTTAAATAGTTGCAGCTCAAACAAAAAGCAATTAAATTTATAATTTTCACCTACAGTAATGTTTCACTTTTTCTTCTGAATATATAATTTTGAAACATGTCGTCTGCCTGTTGCTCTCTTATTGGCTGCGTAAAAGAAACAGCAGACACACCTGTTGCTCCCATCATATCTCACACTAAGCGCTGACAAATTCCTGCATGAAACACACACATACACTACTGGCCCTATTCTAGATTTTTGCCTAAGCCATTTTCCGTTTAATATACAATAAGCAGAATTAGTTCTTTTTGTGGGTGACATTAGTAGCGTAGATCAATCCAAGCGTACATACAGCAACAGAAGAAATGGTAAACAACGTTCTTTCAAGTATCACTAACTAGTTTTCTGCGAAGGGTCTCACCCTCAATTTAAAAAATACAACATATTCGGTTCTGAACACCTAGGGGTATTACACCAATAATAAGTGCAACACATGGTGAGGAAATAACAAATAGGGTGGGAACTTCAAATTCTTAGGTGTCCACACCGATGAGAATTTAAACCAGAAAAAAGCACATTTTTGAACTCCTAAAACAATATTGTTCAGTCATATGTGCACTCAGAAGCACTGAATATCTTAGGGAGGGAGAAATCAGAGAACAAATCAGTAAGCTGACATTTTACACATTTTCATTCAACGTCATATGGAATAAAGTTCTTGGGTAACTCAATATTTAGGAAGAAAGGCTTTATTTCTCAAAAATGTGCAACAAGAACAGTACTTTGTCCTCACCCACAATCATCTTCTAGACATATTTTTAAGAATATACTCAATCACCTGCATCAGGGACTAAAACTGACTGTTGTGAACTGCCAAGGTTCTCTTATGTACACAGACTGGCATCCGATTTGATAGATTATGTCATGGAGGCGCATAGAGAGTTGGTGCCCTCTACAGCCATAGATTTTGTTTACAGCACCATCCATCGCATCATGTGGGGAGTATTCCTTTGTGTTTTTTCCTTATCAAGTGCACACTTCCATACATTGTGAAAACAGCTTTAACATGGCACTTAGCAAAGTCTAATTTCAACTGTTTCTCTGATCACAGAGACCCAAAAGTTCAATGTGTGAGCAATTATTCTCGTCCGTCCACACAAAATCTTGCGCTTCTGTCTAACGTTGTGCTCTGCCACCGCTGATTTATCAAAATGCCTGTATTTAAGATTATGATGATTCTGCTCAATGCAACAATCAGCAACCATCCGTACAGACTGTCACACGTAACTCTCACCACACTCACAAGGAATGTTACAAATTCCCAGCACACTCAGGTTGAGATTGTCTTTAACTATTTGCAACATTTTTTTAATTTTTCTGGGTGGCCGGAAGACTGGTCAGATTTCTTGCCTGTTTAAGGTTCTACTTATGTTGCTAGTTGTTGCACCGCAGAATGGAAGCCATGCTGTGTGTTGATCCTCAGCCCGGCTGAACAGCATTCCATCTGTTTTCTCAAGAGCGTTGATCTAATGCCATGGACAGAATACCCATTAATTCTAACACTGTCTTCAGATGCTTAATCTCAGAACCAAGGTGGTCCTTGTTGTTTTTAGCATAGCTCTTTTCTGAGCTAATCACAAGAAAGTGGGTCTTCCTGAGGATTATAGGCGGGATTTAAAGAACGAACGCCTGGGGTGCCGCAAAAGAAGAAACTTAAAGCAGATGCAGTTCCATCTCAACATTTACCTAACTGGCATGGAGATTTACGTACAGCTGAAAACAGCACTGAACCTGACAACGATGTAAGCAAGCTGCTGTGTTATACTGATGAGTTAGATTAAGGTATTAATTCGTTAAGCTTTCTCTTCTCAAATGATTTATTGTTTGGTGAAAAAGTATCATTTTAGTACTAATTATTAAACGTAAATGAAACAATTAACAGGTTTTTTTTGTTCCTGTAGGATGTTCGTGAGCGAGCTCTATGTTAGCAGATGAGAGATGTGCACAAGAGAGCAACTGATACTTTGCAGTCTGTGTCCCCAAGGAAAAGGAAACTGGACTAAGATACAAATACAGTGCCTATTTGTGAACACACTGATTTGAAAGTGAAGAATGAAGAAATAAAAAGACTAAAATCAGAAATAGAAGTTCTTTATAAGAAAAATGCCGAGCTTGAAAGTAGCCTTAAAAAGTGTGAAGAAGCCCTGAAGAAAGCCAATACTGTTACACGCGTCTTATTAAAGAAAGAAAGTGTCGTAAAGAAAGAAGGACAGAATATCTTATCTAAGTGTTTCACTCCAGGACAAATTCACTATTTGTTACAAGGCAAGACGTGTTAAATGGAGTGCTACGGATATTGCCAATGCCCTAACTATGAAATCTCTTTCTCAAAAAGCTTATACATATTTGAGGAAGTGAAATATTCATTTGCCATATCAAGCAACACTTCAAAAATGGACTACGAATTTTAAGTGTAATCCAGGTATTTCAGAAGAAGTTTTGGCAATTTTGAAAGCAAAGAGTCATACATTTACTCCCCTACAGAAGACAACTGTGTTGTGTTTCAATGAAATGAACATTGATGGTAGAATCTGCTATGATGCTTCAAAAGACAGGATTTTAGGACCTCACACAAATGTTGTAGTTGTAATGATTCGTGGTTTGTTTTCATCTTGGAAGCAGCGTATTTATTACTATTTTGACGTTACAATGAACTGTGGCCTGCTACTATGTACAATATTAAAAATTGAAAATTCGAGACTATATGTTGTGGCTGTAACGTGTGATTTGGGTGCAAAAAAAACTCTAAAGTGTGGAATGAACTTTGTGTCAATATCTCAAAAACCTTTTTCAAACATCCAGCACACAATGAAAGGAAAATCTGGGTTTTTTAAAATGTGCCACATTTACTGAAGCTCCTTAGGAACCACTTTTTAGATGAAGGGTTATCTCCTCCTGATGGAACTTTGATAACCAATAGTGTAATTAAGAACTTGTTAGCCAGCCAGAAAGGCGATGTGAATGTAGTACATCACATTTAAGAAGTGCACATCAGTGTTACAGGACGTGCTTGACAAAATGTTAGGATGGTAGTCCGCTTATTTTCATTCCGGCTAAAGCTCTCTTGTATGTTTTGGGAAAAGAATGGGAAAGCATGTTCTTTGATTTAGTAAACAATAATTTTGACATTTTAAATTCTAGAACTCCCATTGATGATGTCACACCTTTATGTTGCGGATTTGGTCTGAATTTTAAAAGTCAAGAACGCTTTAAAAAGGTTTCGCGATGCTTGCCATGACGTGCTGTGGAAGCAGGAAGAGTTTGGTGACATTTCAGAAGAGGTTTATAGTCTCAATCACATCCCTTCTAGGGTTACTCGAAGAAGTAAAGAAAGATAATGTGAAGTTTATCTTAACATCACGTCTAAATCCGAGGACTTGGTGCGTTCTGCAATAATCCCACAGCTGTAGAAGTCAAACACAGAATTCGGCTTCTTTTAACTGGAAATGCAGACGACATACCTTTATCAGGCAGTGCAGCAGTTGCTGAAGAAAAAGTCACTACCATTTCTGCAGATACTGGTACCGAAACACACGATGACGACATCTTGAAGATCATCACAAGTGAACTCTGTATCGAGATAACAGACGAACAACACTAGAAACGTGCAAATAGTTGTGACATCTTAGGTATTGTCGAAGAGGAAGAAGAATTCCTGAGAACTGTCCACGAAATAGATCAAAATAGTGCTGATATAGAAGATGCTACTCCTGACTCTGTTCAATACTTGGCTGGCTATCTCGCATTTAAAAGTCGTTCTATCGATTAAACCTTGGGATCACGCACTGAAATGTGCTCGATTCCTGGAACAAGTTCTCAATCATGGATAAATACTGTTTCTTGTGGGAGTCTTCTAACACCAACAACAGACTGGGTGAATACCGTGAAACAGTTCAAAGTTATATTTACAGGTTTCCATGGACTAACAATTTCGAAATGTAACAACATAATTAAAAGTTTAACTTCGATTATCAAAATAAAGTTTCCTCATGTATGTTAGAACACGAACTTCTATATGTATCAGGCATTTAAAGACTAGTAGAAGTAAGAAAGAATAGTGACACAAGGAAGAATCTCATGTGGACGGCATCTAAACCATGTAAGAAATGAAGAGCCACTTTTCGTCAGTAACTACAGCCAATCAATGCACTTGAAAATTACGGAATGGTGGTAAGTTTGTTTTACGCATTCTTCTTTACCTCCTATGTCAAACTATGTTAGTTACATATTATTTTTTTAGGTTTAGTTTTGTGTGTGTGTGTGTGTGTGTGTGTGTGTGTGTGTGTGTGTGTGTCTAACATGCCTGAAAAGTTGGTAATTCATTTATAAAACAACAACATTGCTTTTCTAATGCCCACTCTCTGACGCAGGTGCAGCTTTTCTGCCGGGTGACGTAATGTGAGCGCAGCCAATCGCAATATGATTGTCGGAATAGCCCTCGCTGCACCGAGGCCATCCAGGCTGTATGGTCTGCCTAAGATACACAAAGACAGAATATTAGAGCTACCGACTCTCCTAAATACAGGCTGGCAATGTATCTGACTAAGGCATTGGTAGCTACAGTCGGTCGCTGTAGACATCATTAAAAAGCCACAAAAGTTTGTTGTTATCATAAAACAGATGAGGATACGCCCAAATGAAGTTATGGTTAGCCTTGATGTGGTCTACTTGTTTATGAAGGTGCCTGTGGAAGACACATTAAAACTGTTGGCCACTCATTTCTCCCCGGAAATTTTGAAATAATTTTGGCACACTGACGACCACTTCTTGTATGGTGGAAATCATTATGAAATGTCTGATGGAATGGCCATGGATTCACCACTGTCACCAGCCATAGCTAACTTTCTCATGGAAGATTTCGAAGAAAGAGCATTGAACAGTGCTCTGTTCCTGCCATCTTTCATCTTCAGCCATAACGACATTTTTAATATGGCCGCATGACAGTGAGGCACTGCAGCAGTTTGTTCATCATCTGAATGGTATACATCCAACATAAGATTTACAGTGGAGGTGGAAAGGAAGTTGCCTTTCTTAGATGTGTTGGTCAAACGGAAATCGGACAGATGACACGGCCATTGTGTGTACAGAAAACTGACTCACACAGACCTGTATCTCAATGGGCGTAGCTTTTACCATCCAGCTCAGAAGAAAGCTAAGATGAACAGATTAGTACACAAAGCCAGAACTATTTCAGACAAGGACCACCTCTATTTCAAGATTAAGCACCAAAATTTCTGATCATTTGCTCAGTGATACAAAATGTCTGACAGGCAGCGAAGAAAAATTTTGAAAACAAATTTTAAAAAATATTGTGCCCGTTGGACACTATGAACCGGCAGTATACCCGTGGACTGTTCAAGCAACAAATACGCCAGGAGAAACTGAAGAATCACATCAAATTAAAAAAAGTTTCTGCTTGAAGACTCTTCTATAGAATTTCTGTCACTTAATGCAGAGAAGGTGGTGGTCAGAAATTACATCTGGGTCTTTTTTTTTTAAATAAGAATAAAAAAGAAAAAAGACTTGTAAATGATCAGCATGCAGCCGTATTCACAAAACACAGGGTGAACATAAAGTCCGGGAACAATTATTTATTGCACAAGAACTAAACATTGTACAGATGTCACGCTACATTGCGTGGTAGAGTCGATACATACACCAGATCTTTAATGTGTCCCCACAGAAAAGTCACATGGCGTGAGATCTGGTGACTGGGGAGACCATTTCATGAAACAGCTGTCCCTTTCTGTAGCATGGACGATCCAGTGATGCAGCAGCTCCGTGTTCAGGTACTCACAAATTTGAATGGTTTCGTAGACAGCTTCTGTTGCAGGACATTCCACACTGTCATTTGAGGCATTTCGAGTTCACAGGATGCACGACACACCAATTTCTTTGGACTCCTTATGAATGTCTCCTGTACGCACTCCACATTCACTTCATTCACATTGGGACGTCCACTACTCTTTCCCAGGCACAAGCAATCCGTCTTAACGAATTTGTTGTGTGAGTGGCCTTCCTTGTTGGTAGCTTCTTACTGTACTTGGTTCTAAACATCAGTTGAACAGCTGTAGCACACTTGTTTTTGTCAAACTCCAACACACAGAAGCCTTACTCCGCACCTGAACTCATCATGTTTGCAACTAGCGCTGGCTATTGGCAGATTACCACACTACGCTCTGGCGGTATATACGAAAAAAACCTTCAGAGTCTCTCCTCAAAATGACATATGTATGATATCTGCACAATGTTTGGTTCTTGTACAATAAATAATTGAAGGTGTTCCCGGACTTTATGCACACCCTGTAATGTTCGATGCAAATACAAAATGACTTGTTCCACATCATTACGACTTATCATACAAATGAGCCATGAATCATGATACAAACACAGATCAAAGAAGAGTACACCAGCAGTAATTTTGCCAAATAAAAGTTCCATTGAATTACAATCCTAGTTAGGCCTCCATGGAAGGAAGGCAACATCGAGTAATAGAATAAGTACTCGAGGTACTACCAATGACCTGGCCATGTAAGTGACAAAATTCGATACCTTTCGAGCGAGATGTGTATGTACACGACTTTTTCTGGCCTTCAAAATATAAGAGGCAGTCATAGGCTAAGATCCTTAAGTATTCAAAAAGGCAGCATACTTCAAACAACAAGGTGGTGGTGGGGATGCATGGCAATCGTCTCTGCAACTGAAACAATTAGGGATGGTCACATGAGGTGGTTTCATGAAGCAGCAAACCACAGTTTTCACAACTTATATTATTCGTACAAAGGTAAGACTAGGCCCAAAGATGGCATTTAAAACTCTGCATTGGAGGTGGGAAATATAGTTTCACATGACAACAGTAGACCTCGATTTTAACTTCTTCATGAAGTGAATCCACCTCAAAACTGAGGGCGTCAACCTTCTGCTCTATCAGGCTTGGATTTTTACGATGTATGAAGCAGATTTCTTGTCTTTTCAAGTTTTCGTATAGTTCCTCATCCTTCTGCAGCATTAACATCCAGTAAAAAATTAAACCCTGCACCATCCTCAGGCTCTTATGTTGCAATGACAGGTATAGCAAGTTTCTTTGAAGACAGTAACATATGAAACTAGGTAGGAATTGTTTCAATTTGTCAAACCAGATTTGTAGTTTTGAGGAAAGAGATTTCCTCAAAAACATTTTCGGTACTGTCTATAAAGAACATAGGTTTGGTAGATAGAAAGGACCCTTCATCAGTCCAGGTGCAAATGGAAAACTGAGGAATAAATTTTTGTAGTTTGATCCTGCTGTCTTCTCATGGCATGGCTGAGGAGTGAACATTATTGAACCCTACAATCTGTGCTGAAACATTCACCTCTGTACTGAGTCACTGCCAGAGCCTCACAGCCACTAGCTGTTAATTTTTATCTTTTCACTCTGCAGGATATCCACCAAGACACTGCCTTCTCTGGTCGAGGATCCCCCTCCACATGCACCACTCAGCCTGAGCTATGGGTGCCTGGCTTAAAGGCCATTGTCCAAAGCTGCCAAAAAGACAGGCACATTCTCAGCATCCACAAGGAGGTATCAAATTCAGGCATGAACAGCAAATTGCCTGCTTTGTTATGTGGCTGATTCAAAAAATGTTCAAATGTGTGTGAAATCTTATGGGACTTAACTGCTAAGGTCATCAGTCCTTAAGCTTACACGCTGCTTAATCTAAATTATCCTAAGGACAAACACACACACCCACGCACGAGGGAGGACTCGACCCTCCGCCGGGACCAGCCGCACAGCCCATGACTGCAGCGCCTTAGACCGCACGGCTATGTGGCTGATTCCTGAAGCCCCCAAAACATTGGTTATTTATCGTGCTACGTACAGATCAATCTTCCCCATACAGCCCACACTACTGGAAAATTTAGAAAAAGTGGAGATCAAACATATGGATCTCTCAGTCTCTTCTGGTACTTCATTCATGAATAGAATACAGAGCTCAAAATGTATTTTCTTTAACAGGCTAATCACATAAAAAGTGGACTAAGGAGAAAAAAAAATGAAAAACGAACACACAGAATTACAAAAATAAATAAATAAGCAGCATGTCCTAATATTCTGGAGGAACTTGCACATTTCAAACAAGGCTTTATATATTTACTCACCAAGGAAGGGTTTCTCCGCACAACAAGCTTCACATCATCTGAAGATACCATACTCCGTTTGGCATGTCTGGAAACAAGAGTTCAAGTGCTTTCATTGCAAACAATAAAGAACAAACTGTGCATTTCTAAGCATCCACATAAACACACACTCGTCCTTTAATTTATGGGTAGACACGTACTTTGCAAACAATTCCAAATCTTCAGCAATCGAACGAGCTTTCTTCCAAGCCATTTCTGCAAATACATTCACAACCTCAGATGAACATGTTACACCAATCTCCTTCGACGTCTCTGTAACAACTCTGTCCACCTCTTGGAATAAGATAATCTTCAGTATCTGAATAGAAAAACACAAAGTTAGTAACATCTACCTAAAACTGATACTTATGCACCGCTTGCTACAAAAAAATCTTTATGAAAAACTGTTGATTGGCAGTATAAAAATAGTAATGCTGAATAGCAAAATTTTAAAACATCTATCTACTTACACAAAACAGGTGGAAAATTAGTTATTTTACTAACTACCTTTTACTTTTGGATCAGCCCTAATAAATGAGGTATTCTTCAAGCTGTGCCAGTCCATGCAGCCTGTATAAAATCAAAAATTTCAATCTCTGAAGAAATTAAACTACTATATGCCTCAAATACCTAGACAAATTTAAAGCAGAAAGCTAAAGGCTAAAGCTCTGTTGTTATTTCACCATCTTTGGAACTAATGGTACCAAAGAGAACTGGCAAAAAAAAGGTATGTTTCATTATACAGCAATGTACAGTGACCAATAAACTAATCATGGCTTTATAAATAATAATATGACCGCATTGCAAACTTCGTTTGGGGTATAAAGATGAATGATATATAGAAATCAATAGACTCGATAAATTATCTAATCATTTCCTCAATTCAACTTAGGACGCTCAGGTGTGGTAAGTTCGAAGTACAAACTTTTACCGTCGGTGAACTACTTCACTTGCAGAAGGGTACATTCACGTTTCTCAAATATTTCTATCGGCATTCATTCACTTATACAGTCGTACTAAGAGTTCTTACTAATACTTATTTCTGTGCGCATGAACAACTTGCGCTCTGAATTTACGCAAACTGACTCATACGGCTCTGTGCACGACACTTGCTTGCTGTTAAGGCAAAATTCTATTGAACTACACTGCTGACAAAACGCAGCACCACATCATTTGACACACATTGCTTCCACGAAATACAACCACAATTCCACATATTCCAGTTGATGCGTTACAAAACATGACTACCTTACTTTCACGCAAGAAAAAAAAAGGCTTACTTCTTCTTTCTTAAGAGCACACATCCCAGCTGACATTATAGCAACTCAACAATACTCCTAAGTCCAAATCCAAATTACCGCTGTTTGCCACTTCCGTTAAACATCTGCAAAGATCATCACAGTAAGATACATACGGCTGGTCTAACCCCTCTGGCGACTACAGGCGTCTAAAGCTAGCAAAATGAGGGATGCTCAACTACCGGACCTACCGATAGATGGCTCTAGCGCGTGCCGGCAAGAGATCATATAATTGAGTGTCCGCCATACCTGAATTTGGCAAAAACCGAAGTGTCAAAACACGGATGAAAATGTTTTTCGTTCTGCGCCCTCATAAGTATTTTATATTGGATGTTCTAGATATCTACACATCAACATAATGAAGTGTTTCTAATCTAGCGAGAAAAAACAGTGACAGTTCTGCTATGAAATTCTTAAATTCGAGTGTGTTTTGAAAGTTTGACAAGCTACCTATAAATTGTTTACTATTAATTTTATAAGTGCTTTACTTATTTGCCCGTTTTAAAACACTAAGATTCAATGGAGGTCAAAAAATTACCTTACTTGCCGAAGCTTTTAACTACAGGTATAATTCGGAAAATCAAGTGTGGACAATAGTGAAGCCGTCTCTTGAAAAAAAGTTTGCTTAGGGGTATCTTTACCAACAACAGAAATTACAACTGAACTATTAAAGTATTACTTACGTATAAACAGAAAAATCGTTATTTTTTCTTTATCTGAAGTGATGCATTACCGATCTGCATATATGCTGACACTGTAATTGCAACATGCACTTACGAATTTGGCACTCTCTTTGATCAGAAATTGAAATACCATGATTTTATTAACGCCTGTACGTGACACGGTGTATTTGAACTGGGTGATAAGGTAGAAGCACCAGTTTTTAACAGTGCTTCAGTCTTTGATACGAGACAAGAAATACATTTAAATGAGACAAACACAAAGCTCAATGTTAAGGCTCCTCTTAAATGCATGACCTGTATCATTTGGAAGTTAAGTCTAGTAATAATATTATATTGGACTGATCCATGATGATGTAGGAAGTGAAGGAACTTGTTGAAAATAACCTCGATCACAGCTGTTAATTTTACGGTTGGGGTGTCTTAAAACTGTAATTTTCCAGTCTGACACCCAAACAATTTTAAAATTGAATTCAAAACATGTCAGTGAGCAAAATTAATTACACTTTGAATTACAACCGTAGAATTTTATTTCTGTGTATCTTGGTTCCAGTCTTTGACATGGTGTCTATCACTGGAATTACTGGTTGTCAGTATACGGCCCAAGCAAAAAACAAACCTGAAATCGAAAGCTGCAGAAGCTGGCCAGACAGGCACCCCAATGGCTGCTACAATCTGTGAGAGACAAGGGTGACATTATATTGCAAATTTAGTGTAAAAAGTTCCATATTGTCTGAATTTGTCCTATACTGACAGGACATTCTAGTCCAATCGATTTTCGTATCTGCAAAAGTTTACTAGCCAATACCAGTGGCACAAAGGCAGTGCCACATTACAAACTATCCGGTAGCAACGGAAGTATTGGTGGACAATGTACAGTAAATAATATGTAATAACCTGAGAAATTAAAAATTGGTTTGAAGAAATATAACAGTATTTGGAAAGAGAGCAACATTTTGAAAATAACAAATGACGCAAGTAGAGTTTTCAGTTTTTATGAAAGCTCGCTTAAATTTTATTTATTTATTTTTTTCCCTCTCTCCCCTCCATTATGAAGGGAAAAATTTGATAACAAAAGTGCAAGAAAGTTGTGTACAATGTTGGAAATGATGAAAAAGAAAATCTCACTATGCTTCCTCCTCCATGTGAAGAGTATTCCTGTAATAATAGCTAATAGCATACCAAGAACATGAGGGTGTCACAGTGGAGATTTGTTTTCTGGTACAGGCATCTGATACAACTATTCCACAGCAAAACGTACTTTCAGTAGGTGTGGTACCAATGCACTCCCATAGGATAACAATATTATGTCCTCCAGGAATCACCTTGGGTACACCACATGCAGCATAAACTATACAGCGACTACAATGCTTTGTGAGCAAGTAATAACAGTCAGTATCTTTAATTTTAACATAACTCTTGACTCCCATAATTACCTGCTTATACATGTGCTTGTACTACAGGTTATTGGTAAAGCAAATACTAATTGAATAGGTCTTCACACTTTTAATACTTAGCAGAAATTCTGAAAAAGTAAATTGTTTTATTACTGTATCACCTCTATGGTGAATTAAGAGGTACTGACTGGTTTCTTTGAACATTTAATAGAAGCCTTCTTTTTTACCTGCTATTGATAAAGAGCCATTCCAAGTTCTGTACAGAACAATCTCTCACATTTTTCATGAGGTTTGTTATTCTGTACACTAATATTTCTTCTTCTAAATGGTAAATAATGCATTCAGACAGTGTTGGTATTAAAGGTAATTCATGAAATAAATTATATTTAAACCATAAAATTAAAGGTTCCACATGGCACATGAAAAGTACCTTGCTACACACATGTATTTACAGATTCCAAAATGTCTGTGAATTTGAGTTACAAACTTTTTTAAATAGAAATATGAAGATCACAATACTTTGGGTCTGCAATGACTCAAACGTAAAATACTTTAGTTCCCTATGGGAAACTTTGATCTTTACGTGACTCGTGCAACTGCTTTCAGTCTTAATGGAAAACTAAATGGTTTATGTTAAAGTTAACTAGCAAAAAGTGTAAACATTGTTACATAAGTTCTGTGAAGTAAGATTCCTTAATGTTATTTCCTTCCTTTGTCATCATAACTTGATAATTTCAGTTCGGTATGGGACATATGAACTAACAAAATGAAATGCTTTTATTACTATGATCAAACAAAATCTTTTTAACATGTAGTACACAGTTCAAATCAGCAAAAAGTGTAACCGTATAATTAAGGTAAATGTTGATGAAAATTAGGCATGTAACATGAATACTGAAATTTCCTAGATTTCCACGTGTACCTGTAATCACTATTCTGTACTTTGTAGTGCTAGAAAGATAATTCTATATGATTATTTGCATTCTCCCCCCCCCCCCAAACACAGGAAAATATAATAGAAAGGCATCCTAGCAAAATAAAGACAAAATTCAGAAAATTAGGTTTTGCCTGACTCAGGCCCCCTTATTCTAGAATGGTTCTAAAGTAATAAAAATGCTTATGATCAACTGGAACATTGTATTCATTATAGGAAGTATTAAAACAAGAATTAACAGAGTAAAAATGTTATTGCTCTTATGTTGCAGAGTATCCACAAACATTACTGTTTGAAACATAGAACCACTGCATACTCCATTAGATCACACCCATCCTGTGATCAAACTGGTTTCTTAAAGTGAAAAATTCAAGTTAACATAGTTATTGAGGGAAATATTTTCTCACACTGAAAGCAATCTGTCAAATAAGTCTCAGAACATTTTTTTTCCATTGATTTCACACAAATCACCTGTTTTAAGGCAAGTGCATATTTTGTAACACCAAACATCTTAAAATAAGCTTATATAATATCAATTATAATTTTGTTACAATATCTACACAGGACGTAAAGAGTTAATTTTACTTCGATGTGATTCATCTTCTGAAGTTCATCATTACACAACAACAAATGTATGGACAAAATAGTTTTAAAAAATCTGTCAAAATGTCACACCCATCTGCATGTAATGTCCCATTACATAATTTTTCCAATCTGAGCACTATACATGATTAAACAATATGAGTTTATTTAACTTCTGCCTTGTACTTGATTTGTTGTTTAAAATTTTCTCAGCAGGCTTTTTTTCCATATGTTTTTAAGCGTATGCAGGAGTATAGGGATACAATCTTACAAACAAGTTGAGTCTGATGTAAGTCCTCAATCCTAATTTCATAATGGTAATCATAACCAAGAGCAGAAAATGGGTAATCTACAATTTTTATTTTATTTTATTTTTTAACACAATGCAAAATCTTGGCCTGTATATATTTCTGCCGCATATCCCCAGCAATCACAAACATCTGAAACAGTTTCTGAGTATTCTACAACAGAGTACATGCAGTCACTTGTTTTAACCAGTTTTCCCCAGTTAACAAAATTTACAAATGCACTTTTATTGGCCATATTGGGAAAATTATAGAGAAAATCACATTATAATGCAGATTTAACTACTGGTGGCTTCAGTATGTGAAGACAGTCTTGCATGTGATCTGCCTTGAAAGGCGCAATTACACATATCCTGCAATATAATAGAGCGTGTTTTACTTGTGAAATGAGAACTTAATCTTATCATCAAGAAGTGCACACCACTTCTCTACTTCATTTTCTGCAGCACTTTCATCACTTTCTACTACATGCTTTCTTGCATGAAAATCATAAACAGGTGGCAAACAACACACATTAAAATTTGAGCAATTCCCATTCATTGCAGTGACACTGTTACCCAAGAGCAACTTTCTCATGGCACATTTGATCTGGTATGCATTTGGATTGTTGTTCCAACCACATCTGGACCGAATGCAGGGGGGGGGGGGGGGGGGGGGGGGGGGAAAGCTCTATGTGGTCTTGTGACAGTTTGTGTGTTAGCAAATACTTCAAAGGAGATTCAACATGATGCATACTTGTCAGAGCTATGTGCCTTACTGATTGACTATCGAAAATTATCCCAAAAGCAAAAGTATTTCTTGCATGGAGCAGCAACGGAACACCTATGATATTTAAGCTTTTGATATAATTTTCAGTGTGTCTGAAAATACCAACGTGTTGACTGGGCGTTGTGTGATGTCCTTAGGTTAGTTACGTTTAAGTAGTTCTAAGTTCCAGGGGACTGATTTTTTTTTTTTTTTTTAAATACCAAGCCAATAAGATTTGTTGTCAAGTCTCAGGGGGCTCTTATACCCTTTACCTAATGGATTTCTGGAGTTCAGAATATCAAAAATCCTATCAATATTATACAAAAATTCTACTGTTGCTTCACCTCCTTTAAAATTTGGATCACCAACCCCCCCTCAAAAACTCTATACTATTTGCCACACTAAAACTCAAAGTCTGTGGCGCTAATGAAACATTCATTTTTCTATTTACATAACTTATATGTTGTCCTGATAGTTTGTTGGCAAATGTCATACCTTCTTCTTGTTGTACCCTGTTCAATTGCTCAATGAAATGCCAGTTGGAGACTCAATAGCAGACACTTCTGCTAGAGCATTTCTGGCAAACTTAATCATATGACACATGTCCAAGATACATTAAACATTGTAGCTTTTAAAATCACCCTTGGAAAAATTTAAAGTACAGCTAAGTGTACGCAAAGTGCTTATATTTACCTTGCAGCCATCACATGTAACACACCAAACCCTAATGCCAGAACTATGCAGCCTCTCTAAAGCAAATTTTATCAGTGTGGCCGGATTATTTGCCTGTACACCGTTGATAAAGGAACATGCAATTGGGCATATAAATTTGCCTTTAATAGAGACAAGCATGAAAACCAGAGCCTCAGATGCCTCTATTACTTCTTTTGACTGAGGCACTTCCCCACCAAACTCTAAAAAACCTGTGTATTGCTTAGTTTCTTGGTCCCAAACGACTTGCTTCCTAATTGCCATACTGTCTACAATTAGACATGAATCGCTGAACTGGTCCCTTACAATTGGGTTCAAATCAATGTACTTAAAAACATCTTTTAAGAAGCCAGATTCACAGTCTACACTTGCCACCCATTTGTAAATCAATGATTTATGGGGCAGAGGCATTAATTTTTGCAGGTATTCATATGGTGCTGGTGAATAAAAGTACACAGTCATCGCAAACATTTTCACATCTGTTGTGTATCTATTACCGTTTGACGAGAGAGAGTTGTTCACTAAATTGCACACTAATTCCACTTGTGTTCCTTTCTGATGATTGAGGAAGTTACGTAACTTCTCAGGACGATGCCCCTCAATGAACTTATGATGTCATCCATGGAAAACACTTTCTTCTCTCTTCTTCGAAGTTTTTCACGGACGCACTTCAGTTTACGTTTTAATTTGTGCACAATGTCTGAGAAAAAAATTGCAAGTTTCTGTCGCCTTGTCTTCCATTTCTACTCTCGACTGTATACCACAATCAATTACTTACGAACCAACTGCGCTCTGAAATAAAGAAATAATTTCGTTATATATGATTGAAATGACTCAAGGCTTGATGAAAAAATATTATAATAAAACTTTGGGGGTGTGAAAACATCCTTATACTAACGTTTTCGACACAATTCGCAGCTTCTGTATTGGATAAATGGGACATGCTTTCCACGGAAGAATTATCATTGACAACATTCTCCACGCAATCAGTAGCTCCTACAGAGGGCAAATCAAGCACAGATTCCAGGACAGAACGCTAAAAACAAAAATATGGACCTGTATTACAACATTGCTTAGACCTATCCAGCCCATTTGTGTCCGTACGAAATAAATTCACAAAAGTCAAAAGCACACACATGGCAAGGAAATTAATTAGCTACCTCAAATGGAGAAGTATCGTTGTCACTCAAAATCCTAACAACATGTCGTCGTGGCTGTTTATTTGGTGGTATCAAATGTGCCGGAAAGTCAAAAACTGATGGCACTGCTTCGGGTCTGAGACGTTTCTTCCACGTTCGAGGGCTTACTACGTAATCATCTTGTCGGAAAAGGTTTCCGCAAATAAAACTGCAAGACGTAGGTTTAAAATCTTTCCGCTTCACGGTAGTAATCCACTTCTTTAGCAGCTCTGGGTGCTTTAGAGGAAACCTGTTCAAAAACATCGAATTAGCAAACGCACTAAGTCTGTATTGTTATCGTACTGCATCGGTAGTCCTATTACCTGTGAAATGGTAAGTCACTTTCCTTACTCCATCGCTTCGTACAATTGAAAGCGAAACAAGAAATCACCATTTCGATAATCCTTAATCCCTTATACACCGTACAGAGTACAGACCGAGAGAAACTTCTTGGCAAATTCAAATATGGCGGGCAATACAGACGATAGTAATCAGCTGGTAGAGCCATCTATCGGTAGGTCAGGTAGATGAGCATCCCTCATTTCGCTAGCTTTAGACGCCTGTCTGGCTACAGACCCATCACAGTCCAACACACAGGCTAACATAACAGTCGCGACACTCACTGCTGTAAAAGTTGTTACCGTTTGACAGATGGAGCGACACTAGCGCTCGAAGTGGCGAGTAATGTGAACATCAGACGTGTCGTATGCATAACGTTTGTTTTGCATCCATTTCCCACGAAATTTATGAAATATTTGAGTTATTTTCTTGCCTCCAAGGGTTTGTGAGCTAACATAAGGCATATATTTTTCTAAAAATGATTCTAAAATAAGCGAAAGTATGGACAAAAACCATGAATCGAGTGGCAAACGCCGGCCGAAGTGGCCGTGCGGTTTAAGGCGCTGCAGTCTGGAACCGCAAGACCGCAACGGTCGCAGGTTCGAATCCTGCCTCGGGCATGGATGTTTGTGATGTCCTTAGGTTAGTTAGGTTTAACTAGTTCTAAGTTCTAGGGGACTAATGACCTCAGCAGTTGAGTCCCATAGTGCTCAGAGCCATTTTTTTTTAAGTGGCAAACTACAACACATTCGTGAAGAAACACTTGTGACGTTGGATAGAATTGCAGCTTACCTCGTTGATATCAAAAGAATATGTACCTCTACATGCAAAAGCGATCGACAGCTCATTTATCGTTCTGTAGGCCTACTGTGTTTGTCATTGTCGCCTGTTACCACAAGTACGACCTTCATCTTTATATTATTCTAAGTGTGACAAGCAACTACCAAAAAATGGGTGAAATATAGTGAAAACATTATAATGAGCTGATTACATTGCATTTCACGAAAAACCAAATATTTGAATAATTTTCAAACAATCTGTCAGTGACCAAGGTGCTAACAAAATAATGTCATCACACGAAGGCAGTAAGGAAAATTATGTGACTAACAACAGAAGTGAATGAAATACATACCAAACATTACGATTTTGTAAGACACTAATAACTGCACTTAATCTAACCACTTCGTCGTCAAAGCAGGTCTGTGTTGACGATTCACACGAACCTGGAACTGATACATGGAGAGCTGAACTGGCTGCTTCTGTGTCATAGGACTGTTTTACAGCTTTAGATTGATTGTCGAATCTTTGTGGCACTTTCCTCCTCATCGTCAGTTGAGGCGGCTTATTTGGGATATCAAACAGTGTGGGTACTGCATTCCACACGAGTTTATTATTGCCTGCATTCATGAACTAGTTTTGTTCGAAATGTAGCGAACAAAACCTAATATTATTATACAGGTAAACTGGGTCTTTTTTCATAAGGCCTTCTCCTCTGCTATTAACTACCCATTTTCTGCCCCTCAACGAAACATTAATCATTGATACACATGTAGTTTGCAATTGAATCCTGACGATACAGTTTAGTTACATGATGGTACATACCTCTCGATTAGAAAAACTTGAGTTTCATTAATTGTAATGATGCTCAGTCAATAAACAGTAAACTACAAGAATTAAAATTAAACTTCTAATATTTAAGGGTTTAATACTTACTTCTGCTTTCATTAAATCGATCATTCACATAGTAGCTAGTTACTTGGCTGTTACAACCAAGTATTGTCAAAAATTAAAGTATAATAAATTTTCATTAAAATGGTCTACTGCACTTGTTGAGAAATTCATGGATGGAATGGAAGAAGTTGGCCACCAAAAATTCTTTTAAATTATGTTTAAATTATATAGGTCAGACGATTCGTACCGTTTCCAACCACTGTGCAGAACACCAACGCCACATTAACAATAGAGAACTGGAGAAATCGGCAATTGCGGAGCACAGCCTCACGAACAAACATGAAATATTTTTCGATGAAACTAAAATTCTGTCCCATGCCTCCACGTAGTGGGTTTCTGTTATTAAGGAGGCTGTTGAAATAAGAATGAGCCAAAAGAACTTTAACTGCGATAGCGGATACCATCTGAGCTGTTCATGGAAACGAGCGCTTGATGCAGAGAAGCAGCAGAGACGTTCCTTCCAAGGTTTACGTGCTGCTGCTCCTTTTATGACTTCCTCACTGTGAGGAGGTTCGAGTGGAAGTTTGTGGCCTGTTGGCCTTTACTCCCCTGGGAATCTTGTAGAGTCTTCTGTCTGTACTGGTGGTTGGATCTGTACTGGCAAGGAGTGCCGATGTCCTATTTCTTGATTTTGTCGATACGACGATTTTTCTTCTTCTTCTTGCTTTTGCTGAGGGCTCTCCCTCGGTTGGGACACTGTGCGTAATGTATCCTGCTTTATCATATTCTCTGTTGACCAGAGCGATGATGATACAGCGCATTTGCCACTCTGTGAAGATAGGGTAGGAATCAATCAGATTGAATTCCTCCCTAGAAAGACCAAGAAGGCCTTCTGGATACCCAACTGGGCGATGTGGGAGTAGAGGTTTAGGATAGTTAGGTGGAACGAAAGGATAAGGGTTGTCGTGGTGGGGGTATGTACCATCGCGAAGCGATGCAGCGATCTTCTCCGTTACAGCGCTTGCACTGTACATATCTGGAAGCGGGTGGAATGGGACTTCTTCCCACTCTTCTTCTTGCACTGCTGCTTCGGTGTCCGTCTTGTGCTGTGTCGCCTCCCCTTCGGCAGGCTCGTCGGTCTGCGTGGCCACCGTCGCGAACTCCTTCTCACGTGGAGGAGTCGTCTGGGTGGCGGTGTCTTCTGTTCTGGCGGAAGCTGCTTTGGCTGAGCGAAGCTCCTGCGTCAGCACAGCAATCTGACGCCGAGCCTCGCCCAGTTCCGCCAGCATGGCCGCCCTCTCTTCCGCCATGGCGGATTTGAAGGCGGACATGGTTTCTTGTACGGCGTCGTTAAGGCGCCTGGTGACGACATCTTCTGTACAAGTGACCACCTCTTCGTGTGTGGTGGTCACTTGCTTCTGCGTCTTCTTCTCCGGTCCGCGCCAATTTCTTCTTTAGGCGCAGGAACGGGCGATGGCCGCGTGTGCGCCGCCGCAGTTGGCGCAGGTACAGCGTCCTTCTGCTTTTTGCAGTCGCGTGTGCCGTGTGCTTGCGCACACTTCAAGCACGCAACTGCTCCGCTGCAGTGCTTGGCGACGTGCCCAAGCTTTTGGCAGCGAAAGCACTGCGCTGCAGTCTTCCTCTCCTTCTTCCCGGAGATTAGAGCCCACACAGAGGCATACCGACAATCCTTCTTTCCACGAACAATACGAGAATATAATAGAAGGGAGAACCGATAGAGGTACTCAAGGTACCCTCCGCCACACACCGTCAGGTGGCCTGCGGAGTATGGATGTAGATGTAGATGTAGATGTTCCTGCTAGCGTGAGCAGCAACTCCGCCAAGGCAGCAGCTTTGCGTCCCCTTCCGTGTCCCGACATCTCGAGTAGCAACAGCGACAATCAGCGATGCTTAACTCTGCAGCGTGAGCGGGAATTAAGGTTTACGTTCAAACGGCGCACACAGTGACACGGTCTGAAACAGCAGTATGTAATCGCCGACCAATCATAAGCCGACCAATCAGAAGCCGTCTTCGGGCTATATAGAGGCTACCACAGCAGCAGTTAAGACAGTTAGCTCCTGACGATGATGATGGAGGTAATCGTCGAAAGCTCGAGATTTTATCTAGAACTGACGTGGCAAGAATACTGAGAATGTTTTATATATAAGTGCCGTCGCGAAAAACTTCATTCACATATTTCAAAATTTAATGTTAGGTGTTGCATGTCATGGTCAGATAGCCCATTTACTACTGGTTTTGTAATGTGTCCTAGTTGCCTAAAATCGTCTATAAAGATATTATCAATGGCAGTCTTAGAATATTTGTATACCTAAGTTGGGAAATTTATAGTAGAAATTAAATAGAATGACAATGTAACTGATTTCAGTAACTGTTCACTGACAGTGTTTTTCAGGACATCTATATAAAACTCACCAGCAACCACTAGTTCTTTGTTTCTTAATTTTAGATGAGGTAATAAATTTCCAACACCATTTATAAACAGGTTGAAGCTTCCTGAAGGTGCTCTGTATATGGCTATTATTATAAGGGGCCTTTTATGAAATTCTATGTTTGTTGCACATGCTTCTATGTGCTGCTCCAAGAAAAATTTGTTAATGCCAATATTCTTAAATTTAAAACTGTTTTCAACAAATGTGATAATTCCTCATTTCTCCATATTTTGTCTACAGAAGTAAGACGCTAACTGAAATTCTGTAAGATTTAACATATCTATACCAGTAGTCACACGATGTTCAGAGAGGCAGAAAGCGAAAGTGAATAGTAGTTGCCGGCCGGTGTGAGCGTGCGGTTCTAGTTGCTTCAGTCTGGAACTGCGTGACTGCTACGGTCGAAGGTTCGAATCCAGTCTCGGGCATGGATGTGTGTGCTGTCCTTAGGTTAGTTAGGTTTAAGTAGTTCTAAGTTCTAGGGGACTGATGACCACAGATGTTAAGTCCCATTGTGCTCAGAGCCAAAAGTAGTTGTTTATATTATACTAGCATAGATGCCTTATCGTCACATGACATGCTATATACAATCATTTGATTGAAACATTGGCGACTCGTGAATGACTAATTCTGTGCCTACCTAAGTATACCTAAAACAAGACACATTAAAATAACGCATATGGCTGCTCTCAGAAGCACTCGTGTTCCAGCCTGCTGTGGTTCTTCATCAACCTCAACAATATGCATAAGCTCATCATAGCCTTCTGCTAGTTTTCCCTCCCTTTTTCTTATGAAATTGTGCAACACACAACAGGCTAATGCAATTTGTTTTGTGACATCTGGGTGAACGAGCATTGCTTGCTCAAGAACTCTGAATTTTTTAACCATCATACCAAACGCGCATTCTACTATTCTGCGAACTCTAGATAACCTGTAATTGTATATTTTTCTATTATTACTTAGAAGTGTTGATCTTGGAAATGGTTTCATCATATTGATAGTCAAACCGGATGCATCATCAGCTACTAACACTTAAGGAAACGAAACGTTTTTGTTTGGGTTCAACAATCGGGGTACAAGGAGATTTAATCTCTTGTCAACGAATCTCTGTCAAAAGCTCGAAGAGAGAAAAATACCAACATCATTGTTTCTTCCCAGTGCTCCTACGCCATCTATCAAAAAGTTTACTTCAGCATCTATCACTGCTTGTAGCATGATAGTGTAAAAGTTCTTGTAATTGTAGTAGGCTGATCCACAGTTCCGTTCACCCTTAATTCTTATATATTTTCCATCTACTGCGTCATAGCAGTTTGGAAAATTTCACAAGTCTTCAAAGCGTTCAGCTACCAATGCCCATTTCTCATGTGTAGGCTCAGTCATCATATACAATGGTGACAGTACTTCCCAAATATAAGTACATGTCTCAGCTACTATATTTCCGACTGTCGTCACACCAACATGAAGATTGTAATGGACGTATTGAAATCCATCCCCAGTAGCCAGAAACCTTAAAATACCAAATACCATTAGCATACAAATAGTTTTTAACTTATTTTACTAATTTTTGTTGTTTTGTTTTAGGTAATGAGTGCAAGTCCAAGTGGCACATTCTGAGGTCCTCATATGTGAGATATCTGTGTGAATTGAAAAAAATGCCAAGTGGATCAGGTGGGAACAAGAAAAAATGGTATTTGGCTGGCGCAATGAGTTTTTTGCTGCCCTGCATTGGGCATCCACAAAGTACAACCAGCAATATGGTTCGAACGTGAACAGATGTAGCAGCTGAGGAAGGGACAGAAGAGACCTTGGAATAACCCACAACTGAGAGAGATGTTGCCACAGTCGCTGGTATTTCATCTTCACTTACAGCAGCGGTCGAAATGAATCCAAGGAAAAAAAGGGCTGAGACACCAGTGGAGGTAGTGGCTGAACCAATGGCTGCATATATTAAATGGATCACCCAAAAAAAATAATCAGGAGAACATCCTATGATGCTTTATTTTAGAAGTCTAATGCCAGAAATTGAAAAATTGTCTGACACCACTCATAGACGTTTCAAAATGGTTGTTGTAAAACAGATGAAGATCAAGAAGTAGGAGTTTATTCAGGACAACTGAATGTCCCTCAAATTTTACCAACATCAACTTCCTGCAGTTCTCATGGCAGGTCATTTGACACCATCTCAGATATCTGCTCATGACGAATATAATCTTTTATAGCTTGGTGACTATCATAATACAAATAACCTTTTGTGGTTCATCAAAAATTAACTCTTCCTTGAAAAATATTTTTTGACATTTCATTATAATGTAACAATTATATTTTGAATTTCCATTGAAAAGTATTGTTTTATTTCGTTTGGTATCAATTTTATTTTATAATTAATAAAATATGTTACTAAAACTGAAGGTTTCATTTCATTTTGCCTAATGACATGTGTGAGTGTATAAATAAGTAACGTTTATTTATTATGTTCTACGAGCATGACATGTAAGCCTAAAGACTTGAATTTTTGTACCATCATATTACAATATGAGCAACATATAGAAACAAAGAGGTACAAAATAAATTCAACTATTTTCTTGATAAATGTAGAAAAGAAACAAATTTAGAACACGAATTAGCCAATTGATTTTTTATGGATGTCCTATTTCTGTTACATATATGAACTGTGAATTGCTGCCAAAAAGAAAAAAATATATTCTCATGACTGCCTTAAAAACGAAATATTGTATGTGGTCCACCTCGGATTCTGAAGGGTAATAAGTGGTCCTCAGCAGTATAAAGGTTGAGATCACTGGCACAGTTGTTCCACATTACAAAATATAATTATAAATTTTAATTATAAAGTTATTATGAGGCTAATTACGGCACTTACAAAGTTCATCAAGCATCGTAGGAAACCACTGTGATAACTGCACATTTTACATAACCGTTTGAATCGTAATTGCAGTAAATTAACCTTACCTTAAAGTTGTTAACAGTCGTTCTTCAGCAGGGATGCTGCATCTCCAACTAGTGTCCTTTTTGGAAATTTTGTCTCTGACGAGTTCCAACAACACTTCAAAACTATTGACACTCATTCTACAATAATTAGCCGGCCAGTATGGCTGAGCGGTTCTAGGCACTTCAGTCTGGAACCGCGCGACCACTACGGCCGCAGGTTCGATTCCTGCCTCGGCCATGGATGTGTGTGATCTTCTTAGGTTAGTTAGGTTTAAGTAGTTCTAAGTTCTAGGGGACTGATGACCTCAGATGTTAAGTCCCATATTGCTCAGAGCCATTTGAACCTTTCCTACAATAATTGTAAAATTTTCCCAGATCTGATTTCAGTTCTGAGAGGAAAGACTTAATGTCTCTCCTCTGATTGATTGGGTGAGCCCAATGTTTCCTTTCATTTGAGTCCAGCATTTGCAATAACTGCCATAAAGCAATAGCTACGTTGACTTCCTCGTCACACATGTTAATTGTGCCACTACTGGAGGAGAACAATACAAACAATATTATGTAATGTTGCTTGAAGAAAAAATATTACCTCCCACACACTGGAGCAGCAAAGAAGCAAAACGCTTGCAGCAAAACGTTGCACAACATTTTGCTTCAGATGAAATGCTGGACCTGTGTGCACCCAGCCTAAGACCCTAAGAGGCATAAACCATCATGTTACTAAACTATATCGTCAGTATTCGCTTGCAGATTACATGTGTATTAATGATTGATGTTTCGTTTTAGGAGTAGAAAATGGCTAATGAACAGCAGACGAGAAGATCTTATGAAAAAAGACCCTGTTAAGTTTTGTTCGATACACTTTCGAACAAAACCGGTACATGAATACAGACAGTAACAAACTCATGTGGAATACAGTACCCACCGCGTTTTACATGCCTGGTAAACCACCTGAACTGACGACGAAGAGGAAACTGCCACAAAAGTCCAGCAATCCGTCTAAAGCTTTAAAACACTCCTGTGGCACAGAAGCAGCCAGAACAACTCTCCAGTCCCAGGTTTATCTGAATCGTCAACAGACACCTGATTTGACGATGAAGTGGTTAGATTAAGTGCAGTTATTCGTGTCTTTCATAAGGGTGTGAAGTGTTAGAATGCGCAGATCGTTACGCTTCATGCAAAACTATTACTGGGCAACATATTCCACCTTTTAAAGCATAAGGTACAACATTTCACCTATACTGATAACCTAGAGAATATGTCATTGGATAAAAAAAAGTCTCCATTTGCACATTTAACATATGACAGCACTTCTGACAGTGTTATTGGCTTTGAGGACTTGGGGTTTTCATGTACAATATATTTCTCCCACTATCTGGCAGTTGCTTGTCCCACTTACAATATTATAAAGATAAAGGTCCTACTTGTGACAACAGATGACAATGACTAAAACACAGTATACCTAAGGACAGACAAATGAGGCATCGATCCCTTTTGCATGTAGAGGTACATGTCTGTGCTTCTTATGAGTGAATCTGTGTGTTTGTATTCCTTCGATATCAAGTGATAATCTGTAGTCCTTTCCAATCTCACAAGTGTTTCTTCACGAATGTACTGTAACTTGTCACTGAATTCATGAGCTTTATCCATACTTGCGCTTATTTTAGAATCTCTTTTAGAAACAGCTATGCCTTCTGATATTACACAAATCTTGAGGGCAAAAAAGTAATTCAAATATTTCGTAAATCACATAGGAAAGATAAGCGAAACAAACATTATGCATACGACGCATCTCACGTTCTCCTTTCTCTCTGCTTGGAGCCCTAGTGTCGCTACAGCTGTCAAGTTTTTACAGCAGTGAGTGTCGCTACTGTTATGTTAGGCTGAAGGTCAATTCACAATAGCCATTATGGCAGGATGTATTCACATTGTCCATCACGTCACGTCACAACAATTCGCGTAGCCCAGTACCTACATTATGTTAATACCTGTTCCATAGATCATGAACACGACATTATGTAACGATGTGGAATATGTCAGTTTAACATAAGTTTTGTTTACAAAATTTGTTTTTGTATCTTGGTTGGCTATCTGTAAGACTTTTAATGCTGTTTTTCAAATGACTAAATACTTTGGTGGCAGGATAATAAACTCCTTTTTGTGCCAATGTCAGATATAATCCAGAATAGTGAAGATCATCCTTTCTTCTAGTTCTGCAGCTATGCATTTCGCTACTATTTTTGAATTGGGATGGTATATCAATAACAAGTTTCATAAGTGAATACATATATTGCAAAGATACTGTGATTATCGCAAGTTCCTTAAATAAATGTCTGCAAGGTGATCTTGGGTGAGCTCCAGCTATTATTTTGATTACACGATTTTCTGCAATGAATACCTTTTCCCTTAATGTTGCGTTACCCCAAAATATAATGCCATATGAACGCAGTGACTGAAAATAGTCATAGTAGGCTAATTTACTGACGTGTTTATCTCTAAAATTTGCAACAACTCTAATAGCATAAGTAGCTGAACCTAGCAGCAGATCATCACTGTTCTTCTTCCTTCAATTTCTCTCCAATGCACACACCTAGAAATTTTGAATATTCTGACTTAGCAACAGACTTATGTTCAAAGTTTATTTTTATCAATAGTGTTATGCCATTTACTGTACAGATTTGTATATATTGTGTTTTCTCAAAATTTAGCGAGAGTCCATTTGCAGAGAACCACTTAATAGTTTTCTGAAAGACATTATTTACTATTTCCTCAGCTTATTCTTTTTTTTGGGTGTGATTGCTATACTTGCATCATCAACAAGAAAAATGAGATTTGCATCTTAATGAATATAGGGTGATAAGTCATTAACATACATTAATAACAATAAGGGACCCAAGACTGAAGCCTGTTGGACACCAATCTTGCTACCTTCCCAGTTAGAGGACTCTGCCGATTTTTGCAGGTTATCTGTACTATTAATTTCAGCATTCCGCATTCTTCCAGTTAAATATGAAGTAAACCATTTTTACACTGTCCCACTCATACCACAATAGTTAAGTTTATCTAAAAGAATTGCATGATTCACACAGTCAAAAGCCTTTGAGAGATCACAGAATTTCACAATGGATTATGTTCAGTTATTCAAAGCATTTAATATTTGATCAGTGAAAGCATATATAGAGTTCTTTGTTGAAAAGCCTTTCTGAAAAGCATACTGAAGTTTTGTTAGTACTTAATTTTTTCAAATATGTGATGCTACTCTTGAATACATTACTTTTTTAAGAATTTTGGATAAAGCTGTCAGAAATGAAATTGAGCAGTAGTTGCTGGCATCACATGTCTCCTCTTTTTATACAATGGTTTTACAATGAAGTATTTCAGTCTATCTTTCAGTGAGCTACTACATATGTGACTAAGAATCCTATTCATTTCTTGAGAACAAGTACTCTGTTGGAAATGCCATCAATTTCATGTGAGCTTTAAGTTTTGACTGAATTTAATATTTTCCTAATTTCATTAGGAAAGATGGTTTGAATTTCAATTTTATCAAATTGCATAGGTACTGCCTCTTCCATATACTGTCTTGCACTTTCTAATGAATAGCTGGATCCTATTTCATGTTTTCTACTTCTCACTTTCTGTTGACAAACTTTTCGTTGAGTTTCATAGAAATACAGTCTTCCTGTGCTCCGTTTCCTTCTTTCTTTTTTAACAATATTCCAAATTGCTTTAATTTTATTATCAGATGTGCTACACTTAGACATAATGCACATTCTTCTGGACTTTTTTAATATCTTTTTTTTTAATACAGGCTGTAGTTTTTATAATGTTTCACTGTTTCTGGATCATTACTCCTTCTAGCTATAAGATACAATTCCATTTCTGTTTACACGTTCATTTTATACCTTTAGTAAGCCATGGCGTTTTGAATGCTTTCTTAGAATTATATTTCTCTGTTTCCTTGGGGTAACTGTTTCAAATACGCTCACAAAGGTGTCATGAAATAAATTAAATTTTAAATTAGTATCAGGTTCGTTGTACACCTCATCTCAGTGTAACTGCTGCAGGCCTTCCCTAAAATTTTCACTTGTTGCATAGTTATTGAATGTGCTATTTTGGGGGACTGTTTTGCGTTACTGTATGGAGCTATGTCATATACTGTAAGTAGCTGTGCATCATGATCAGACAGGCCATTCTTAACAGGAAAAGTTTTTATTTAATTAAATTTATCTTGGTCTATAAAAACAATATCTTTCAGTGTGCTGCTTTCCTGTGCCACCCAGTTGGAAACTCAACAACTGACATCAAATTGAAAGAACCAATTAATACTTCAAGGTCAAGCTTTATCTGTCTGATGGATAGCACAACAAAGAATACACGTTTTTCAAAAATAGCTGAAAATTTCCCGATGGGGACCTATACAAGACAACAATTATAGAAAGTACCATTATTTAGTTTAAGCTCACATTCATGCTTCTATATGATGCTCTACACAAATTTTTTTAGTTCTAAATTGTTCATACTATGACAGATTTTAAAATATATGGCAAGTCCTGCTCTCTCCATAGTGTCTCTACTTACATGCACCGAAAGCTTAAATTATCCTATATTTACCTTTTCCATATCTGTGACTATATGATGTTGAGACAGGCATAGTACATCTATTCCACCCACATTTTCTAAATCCTCTAAACAAACAAGAAGTTCATCTATCGTTAACATGTTCCCAAACTAAAAAATTGTGGGTTTACAAACGTTATTTACTTTGAACCACAGTGGGTTACATTTTCACGAAATTATATATCACGTTTCCTCGAAATTTCGTTTAGTAACTCTTTCTTAGATATGATCTAGCGTAGCTTATGGCTTACACATCGGTAAAATATCAGATCACAACCACATTGACACACTTGAAATGCGGAATGTTGACTCAAATAAAGCAGGAACTATAATCACATTGAAGCAAATTTACATAAGAATGTAATTGCTGTGAAGTATGACTATATAAATAAACAACAAGTTTACTTACCATTTCTCCTCTTCAGAAAAACTGCCAGGCAATCTTGCACATATGCAAAAGCATTGGTATCATCAGTCTTGTAACGCTGTGGCAAAATTCGGGAGATGTTTACAAACACAATATCACCTGCAGCTACACATACACTCCTGGAAATTGAAATAAGAACACCGTGAATTCATTGTCTCAGGAAGGGGAAACTTTATTGACACATTCCTGGGGTCAGATACATCACATGATCACACTGACAGAACCACAGGCACATAGACACAGGCAACAGAGCATACACAATGTCGGCACTAGTACAGTGTATATCCACCTTTCGCGGCAATGCAGGCTGCTATTCTCCCATGGAGACGATCGTAGAGATGCTGGATGTAGTCCTGTGGAACGGCTTGCCATGCCATTTCCACCTGGCGCCTCAGTTGGACCAGCGTTCGTGCTGGACGTGCAGACCGCGTGAGACGACGCTTCATCCAGTCCCAAACATGCTCAATGGGGGACAGATCCGGAGATCTTGCTGGCCAGGGTAGTTGACTTACACCTTCTAGAGCACGTTGGGTGGCACGGGATACATGCGGGCGTGCATTGTCCTGTTGGAACAGCAAGTTCCCTTGCCGGTCTAGGAATGGTAGAACGATGGGTTCGATGACGGTTTGGATGTACCGTGCACTATTCAGTGTCCCCTCGACGATCACCAGTGGTGTACGGCCAGTGTAGGAGATCGCTCCCCACACCATGATGCCGGGTGTTGGCCCTGTGTGCCTCAGTCGTATGCAGTCCTGATTGTGGCGCTCACCTGCACGGCGCCAAACACGCATACAACCATCATTGGCACCAAGGCAGAAGCGACTCTCATCGCTGAAGACGACACGTCTCCATTCGCCCCTCCATTCACGCCTGTCGCGACACCACTGGAGGCGGGCTGCACGATGTTGGGGCGTGAGCGGAAGACGGCCTAACGGTGTGCGGGACCGTAGCCCAGCTTCATGGGGACGGTTGCGAATGGTCCTCGCCGATACCCCAGGAGCAACAGTGTCCCTAATTTGCTGGGAAGTGGCGGTGCGGTCCCCTACGGCACTGCGTAGGATCCTACGGTCTTGGCGTGCATCCGTGCGTCGCTGCGGTCCGGTCCCAGGTCGACGGGCACGTGCACCTTCCGCCGACCACTGGCGACAACATCGATGTACTGTGGAAACCTCACGCCCCACGTGTTGAGCAATTCGGCGGTACGTCCACCCGGCCTCCCGCATGCCCACTATACGCCCTCGCTCAAAGTCCGTCAACTGCACATACGGTTCACGTCCACGCTGTCGCGGCATGCTACCAGTGTTAAAGACTGCGATGGAGCTCCGTATGCCACGGCAAACTGGCTGACACTGACGGCGGCGGTGCACAAATGCTGCGCAGCTAGCGCCATTCGATGGCCAACACCGCGGTTCCTGGTGTGTCCGCTGTGCCGTGCGTGTGATCATTGCTTGTACAGCCCTCTCGCAGTGTCCGGAGCAAGTATGGTGGGTCTGACACACCGGTGTCAATGTGTTCTTTTTTCCATTTCCAGGAGTGTATATACTCATACAATAGTTCTGACGAAAATGTATGTACCTGCATGCACAACTGTTATTTACAAAACAGACTACGTTCTGAACTGATAATTGTAATGATGTAAGCCATTTTCTTCCGTTTTTCCGACGAGTTGTCTCAGATATTCTTTCTTTGTAAACAAAAATATGTGCGGCTTCTAGCGTAAATTCTAATTATCTTTTTGTATATATTGGAGGATCACTCACCAAGCGTTGCATGCAACTTACTAAGACCTGTTGGTGAATGTTTCAGCCTCCATTTTCATCATAATTAAAACATCTTTCAAAGTGCCAGGAGTGCAACTGAAGGAGAGATTTATACAGGCCTTCAATGTAGACACTGCCAGTAGAGGATATCCGACATTTTTCCTCAGAAAATTAAAACATTTCCAAAATATAGCACCCAGAGTAATTTATTTATGAATATCTTCAGTATTCCATCGAACCCTTTTTGAGTCATTTAATAAACTTCTTATTTTATTGGATGAAGACGTTTTTCCTTAACATTCGAGTAATTCAGTTAGACGTAAGAACCCCTTATTAATTTCTTCCTCCCACAGAAGTCGTGTTCGACAAATGACTCTGAGGCTCTTTACTACATGCTCTAAGTTGCACACAATTGTTTATAAAAGAGCAGCATTCCTTGGTTCTAACGCTGCTATGACATTGATCAAAGTAACTTAGTCTGTGCCAGAAGAAAGATTGTCATCCATAAATGTGCCCTTATTAAAATGTCTTTTATTTGCTGACAGTTTTTCCTGGGCTTTATGAGACCTTTTATGTAGTTCTTGTTTCTTATACCGTTAGCTTCTGTCTTCCGTTGCAGGTGACACATTGAACATCGCACCACTACAGGGCAAACTGCACAACGATACTGCATCTGAGTTGAAGCTTCTTGTTCAGGGCAAACTGAGCATTTTAGGCTATAAATCCCTCATGTAATCTCCTTCTGTGAAATGGCGAGATCATATTCGTGCATACACAACATTTACAATGTCTTTCTTACAACATTTGGACAGCCATAGTTTTTATAATGTTTCATTATGCCAGAAACTGATATATTATGTCAGTTCCCAGTGTGTTCCGGTTGTAGGAAAAACAGCCCGTAAAAGCACAGCCTGGCACTGTAAAAATTAATTTTCACACTAACTAGTACGTTCTTCACTGGGTATTTTAGAGGACAAACCATAAACCATAAAGCTGGCGAGTTGACTGCGTCAAAGTACTCCACCAAATACAGCGAAAATTATTACACACTACACGAACTAGTGTACTGTTTGTCGCAACTGCTTCCACTCTGACGTCGTGCACACATCAAAGAAAACGCATTACTTTCTCAGCATTGCTTACTGCGCCCCCAGGTGAAGTACGCTACTTTAGAAGAGGGAAACTGAAAAATAGAATAGATAGCCGTACAGCAACAATCGACGACCGCCTGATGTGTTTCCAACGTACTTTTATCTCTCCACTTATGCCCAGTTTAAATTTCAGTCCTCCAAATGACATCTGATATCACAGAACAACTTGAAGTGGAAGTCCTCAAACATTTTTTTTCTGTTTTAGAAATTTACCAACGGTGGGTTGAAACAGAGCAGTAAAAAACCTGGTGGAATCCAGATAAATCATGTGATTTGGTAACCCTAACAATACCGAATGATGAAAGTGAACGTAATACAAGAAGTCGGAGTGTAGTATTGGAATTGAGCAAGTAACAGACTGAAGGGGACACCAAGGTGAGGGAGCCACCAAATTCGTTGCATCAAAATCAACAACAAAATCGTTTTTCACTGTTGTGTTTACATGTTAAGGTCTGAACCGGATTTGCTAGCCAAGTTAAATATGGAGCCTGGAAAACAGCTGTTACAGTTTACCTATTTATATTTCTCTCCAATTAGACGAAGCATAAACAGCTTCAGTCTACTGGTTATGCTTATCCTTCACTGTTCAAAAAGCCACATCGTCTATATTAGCCGAAAATTTTTAAAAACAAGACGAAACCGGTAAGTTCCACCACATTTCAAACCCGTTTGCCTCTACATGGGAGCGAAAATCAATTGCGGAATAGGAAAACCGGCAACAAGAAGCAGATTTCCAGAATCGGTTTTGACGTGTTTACATGACCACCGATAAATCCGGTTTCGGGAGCCTCATGTAAATGGCGTGATTTTGTCAGCTGGAAATCATTTTAAATCGTAATCTTAAGGATGTTTCTGTGTTGTGCATTAATGAGTACTGGCTACGGGACACACAGCAAAACTACCAGCCTTTGACCTGATAAGTAGCTTTTGCAGGAAAACCTATAAATGTGGAAGTGTGTGTCTATAAGAAGCAAAATTTTACAAAGTACAATGTGCAGAAATTTTTTTTGAATATTGTATATGTGAACTGCCAGACTGTCAAACTATCAATGCTTGCATTTACAGGTTCCCATCAAATGACTAAACCCTAATTCTTACGTTATGTAGATGATATTTGAAATGAACTGAGAAGTAGGCCAAAAAGCATAATAGTGTTGATGATTTTAACATTAATTTTTACAAAAGTAATGGGAGGAAGGTGAATTTATTAAATTCTTTAGCTCATACAAGCTGCAAGCAACTGTGGAGGTAGTTACCAGATATGGGGACGAGTGCAAAACAACACCTCATCAAATATTTACCAACAAACAGGGTGGTGACTATACTACTGATGTAAAAAATACTGGCTTTCTGATTACATGGCTTTAAAATTAGTGATAAGTAATGGGAACAATAAGAAATGTACAGCCACTGAAAATATGTAATGAGAAAAATTGTTAATTATAACAACATAAGGATTTTTAATAGTATACTAAAAAAGATATATTGGGAAAGAGAACAAACTGGTGATGTAGACAAGAAGTATGCAACATTTTTCACTGATTGCAAATATTGCTATGATGTGGCATTCCCATTAAAAATATTCAAGTCAAAGAGAAGCCACAGATTATACAAGGGATTAAGAAATAGGCCATCACCTTTAGAAACATAAGCAGGAATGTCAAAATAAATACAACAATAAAACCATACTATAGAAAGTAGTAAAGGATCTGTAGGAATGTTTTGACATACAGCTAAAAGACTAAGCAATGTTCATATACCAAAGGGGAAGCAACAAATCTAAATCTATTTAGAAGGTTATAAACAACGCCATGGGAAAATGTAAATCTAAAACCCATAACATCAAAATGGAAAGTGAGGGTAAAGTGATAGGCGATTCTCAACAGATTGCCAGTTTATTCTGTGAACAATATGTGAATGTATCACCAAACCTAATTAAAAGTATATACAACTCAAAGAATCAAAACAGAAAGTGCCAAATTGTGAAAAGAAAATGTTTCTGTATCCAGTAACAGAACATAAGGCAAGAAATGCCATCAATAAGTTAAAAAATAAAATATCTAGTAGTACTAAGAGAATTTTGGACAAGGTAGTCAAACATATCTCCATGAGCATAGATTCTGAGCCAGCTGACATTATTAATATTTCTTTCAGGATAGAGGTGTTTCCATCAAAATTAAAGTTATCCACAACTAAACTACTGTACAAAAAGGCTAGTACAACTGAAATAAGTAATACTACACCAGTGTCACTACTGACATATTTTTCTAAAGTAATTGAAAGAGTAAGATATAAAAGGCTATCTGACTTCCCAAATAAAAATAAAATACCGACTAATGTTCAAAATTGCTTTAGATAGAAAAGATTAGAAAAACATAAGTCTTTCAGTTCGTGAAAATGGCCCTACATGCCTTGGATAGGAGCGAACTAAGCTATGGGATATTCTAAGCTGGATTTGATCTAGTCTGCCATGAGTTACTGCTTGTGAAACTAGATTAGTGAGGGGTCCATGGACTGGCCTTAAAATGGTTCAGGTCTTGGCTCTCTGATAGACAGCTGAGAATACAAATATCTCATGAATGCAAGGAATACTTTTCAGATTAAAAAAAAATATATAAGAAAAACTATGGAGTGCCTCAGGGTTCTGTATGAGGTTCTCTGTTGTTCCTGGTATATATAAATGATTTCCCAAACCATTTGAGCACCACAGACACAGTGATGTTTGCTGATGATGTAGACATTTTTATAAAATTATGCACAATGGATGACCTATAGCAGAATGTCTTGAAGACAATAAATGCGGCAGTAAAATAGTTTAGGTATAATGCTTTGGTCACAAATGAGGAAAAAACAGTATGGATGAATTAAAAAATATTAGAAGTAAAGCTAGAAGTAGTGAAATAACTGAGTCAGGTAACTATGCACAAGCTCCATCCACAGTTTTTCTATGCATACAGGTTGATGAGCACTTGAGATGGGAGAAGCATGCAGAGTTTTTGAATAAAAAACTAAGTGAATGCTGTTATGTGTTAAGAAAGATTTGGGACCGTTGCAGCATTGAATCACTGTTGTGTGTCTATTATGCTTATATGAACAGATTGCTTAGATATGGTGTGATCTTCTGGGGAAATAAAGGTAAGGCAAAACAGACTTTCAAAGTTCAAAAAAGGGATTTTAGAATAATGAAAGGTGTTCACTTTAGAGGGTTATGCAAAGGTATATTTAAGGAATTTAAAATAGTCACACTTCTTGGCTTACATATTTATTAACATGTGTGCTTTCTGAAAACTAATCAGCAGTTGTCAACATTGAACAGTCATGCACATGATTACAAAACAAGAAAGATTGATGACTTCCAGAGATACACTCACAGAAAAGTCCATTACCAAAAAAGCGTACATTCTCAACCGAAACTACTTTTTAGTGCATACCTGTGACAATAAAGAAAATTAAATAATATCATGTATTCAAAGTGCAATGGGTGTTTTTTAAAGTAAGTACCGTTTTGCCACACCCTAGTGCAGTCCAACACATTGTCAGTATCTCTTTGTGTCTTTCTGTCACTGTCTCCTGTCTCGCAGCCACAGTCTCCTTCATTCTGTCCTACTACTGTTACTAGTAACCATCTCCTGTCACTGTCACTGTCCCATTCTTGCTCTTTCTTACTGCTGCTCTCTCACTCATTCCTTCGCATTGTTCCTGTCTCTTCTCACTGTCACTATCTTTCTCCTCCACTTTGTCATTGTCATAGAGCCTGTATCTCATTATCACTGGCTCTCATCGACTTTCACGTTCTCCTTCTCTTTATTCCTCTCCTCCAACCGTTTTCTAGTATCATTCTGTCACTGTCAACAATGTTACACTGGCACAGTGTCCTTGTCTTTCTTTCACACAGCCATATATTTGTACACTAAATTTTTTGGGGTAATTTTTAAAGGTGCTGAGGAAGATAGAATGAGGAGCTGGCAGCTCATTTTACAGTCAGAGCCCTTTGAGCAGGAGCATACTCGCCTTTTTTGTGTTCCAATAGAAGCATTTTTCCACTGGTTCCCTAGTTTTCCCTGCCACAACATGGCATGTCGCCCATACAAAAAGAACTTTATAGATCAGAAAATTTTGATAGTTTACTTATGCGAAAATGAAGTAACGCAAAACTAATTTTATATCTCAGATCGGATTTTAAAGGCACAAAAATTTTGCGTGCGCTTCAGTTCTAAAACATGGAGTTCCCAGATCAATTCTGATGATAATGGAAACACTTTAAAGCTTATTTTTCTGTGATACATCACTGTAAACTAAGTATCCACCTCACACCATATTTTAAGTGCATATTTTACTTGTACAATTAGGGTAATTTTGAATCACTGTATCGCTGAAACTGATGAAGATAGCAGAAAAATTTTCGAAGTCGCTCGAGACCTTGGGAATATATTGTAAAAATTACAACCATATGCTGTGGACAGCCAGCTTGAAATAAGCGCCTCGGTTTTGGTGCCTAAAAATCATGATTTTGCGGTGTTTCCCGATAAAACATAACATTTTTTTTGAAACCAGGAAGATGGTACTTGTAGATAAATATCTAAAGAACATAACGTTAAAATTTGAGCAATTTGCTGCGGTTATTTATTATGTAAATTTAACCACAAATCGGATTTTACGAGTACATGTAATGTACCTTTGAACATATCTTGTAACAGGATAAGAACATCAATAAAATGTTCAAGGTTGCTCGAGTTCGAGGTATTGGGAATGTATGGTATCGCCACATTGTGTTCTTGATTTGTCACTCCACACAACGTTTTTCCACTGTTCAGTCGTCCAATGTTTATGCTCCTTAAAACAGGCGAGGCGTCGTTTGGAATTTACCGGAGTGATGTGTGGCTTATGAGCTGCTTCTCGACCATGAAATCCCAGTTTTCTCACCTCCCACCTAACGTGCAATGGATCCTGATGCAGTTTGAAATTCCTGTATGATGGCCTGGATAGAAGTCTGCCTATTACACAGTATGAAGCTCTTCAACTGTCGGCAGTCTCTATCAGTCAACAGGCAAGATCCACCTGTATGCTTACATTTTGTACGTGTTCCTTCATGTTTCCACTTCCCTGTCACATCAGAAACAGTGGACCTAGCGATGTTTAGAAGTGTTGAAATCTAGCGTACAGACATATGACACAAGAGACACCCAATCACCTGACCACGTTCAAAGTCCGTGAGTTCCGCAGAGCGACCCATTCTGCCCTCTCACGGTTTCTAATGACTACTGAGGTCTTTGATATAGAGTATTTGGCAGTAGGAGGCAGCACAATGCACCTAATATGAAAAACGTATGTTTTTGGGAATTTCTGGATGCTTTTAATCACATGGTGTATTTTGACTCTGTATTGTAGGCTATTGACACTAAGACTATCCTTTTGTTTAGTATACAAACGGTTGCCAGCCCAGGGGTTATCCAAAACACTTGACCATATCTTCCTGTTGCCAGTACAACCTGAGGTATGAGTCCCAGAAAAATCTCGATTTGTGAGCAGCATTTTGGAACATATCAGACAACACATGCTGTCACATGCGTACCAATAACAGAGTAAGTAGAGCTAGTTTACCTTATCCACTAAATCAAATTCAAACTGGCTGTCACATTTCGTCAAAGCCTTCGAAAGTAAATTTCAAATAGCGGCACTCACACTAGCTGTCAAACGACTGTCATGTCACATCATGTCAATATTTCTTGTGAAGAAAGTTTTGACGGCGTCATCGTTACTAACATTGGAAATGAATTTATTTTTTCACTGTGTGAACTTTTATTACAATAGTGATTTCAGTTTTTTGTGCCCACATAATCATTATTTTATTGTTGTGCTTTCTTTTCCCGGCAATTGCAAATTCACCATGATGACCTGGATGTTTTTTCGATTGAGCATTTTTGAAAATGGTTCAAATTGCTCTGAGCACTATGGGACTCCACTGCTGTGGTCATCAGTCCCCTAGAACTTAGAACTACTTAAACCTACCTAACCTAAGGACATCACACACATCCATGCCTGAGGCAGGATTCGAACCTGCGACCGTAGCAGCAGAGCGGCTCCGGACTGGAGTGCCTAGAACCGCACGGTCACCGTGGCCAGCTTGAGTGTTTTTCCACAAGCGAGGGCAGATATCTGAAAGTGAAAAATTGTTTAGGTTTTACAACAGTAAAACAAAGCCGATGCCCACACTGTGAAATATGAACAAAAGTTGATGAAGCAGTTTTCATTTAATAACAATTTAAGTGAAAAAGTCAGCCCTAATGAAGTAGAAAACTGAAGTTGTTTGTTATGTTATTACCTAAATAAGGAAAAAGCAATGCATAAGGTAAACATGCTCTGTTTATCCCTTATAAATATTGTTTGATGAAGTTGTATGTACATATTTTTGCAAGTAAATAAATGTCGATGTTTCGAAATGTTGCTTCACTTCTCAGCACATTACTGCACAATATTCGTCAAGGATATACATCATGAAGTTGCTTTGGCTATTACTAAACTTCATTCTTGCTAGTTCCTAAGTTTTGATAGTGTAGTCTCGAATTCTTGTATCATTTACGGTGACTCGTAGAACCATTTTCACCATTCTGAACAGTCCTAAGTGAATTGACATTACATAATGGACAGAATGAAAACATCATGTTGTGACAATACTATGACATGATGTGAAGTGACACCAAATGTAAACTGGCCTTTGTTTTCTTCTTATATAAAGTCATAAACAAATGTATTTTTCTCATTCCTTAGAGCTAACTTTTGAACTTAAAACGTTATTGAACGAAAATTGCTTCATCGACTTATGTTGTTATTTACATACTGTGTGGTTTCAGCTCTGTTCTGTTACTGTAAAACCTACATAATTTTTCAGTCTCATGCATCTAACATTGCTTGCCAAAGAACACTCAATGGAAAAAAAAACCTTCAAGTCGTCATGGAAAATTTCAAGTCAGCCACAAAAAAAGCATAATAATAAAACACTGATTAAGAAGTAACAAAGGCATGACACCCTCTATTATGTAATAAATTTACGTTTAACATGAAGAAAATGAGCAATATCTACTTCAGCATAAAGAGAGAAAGCAAGTCTGTCACTTTAAGCATAGATGATAAATCTGTAGATTTTGTAGCAAACACAAAGGTTTTAGGGATGAACTTTGATTACCAGTAAATATCGAGTGAACATACACTCCTGGAAATTGAAATAAGAACACCGTGAATTCATTGTCCCAGGAAGGGGAAACTTTATTGACACATTCCTGGGGTCAGATACATCACATGATCACACTGACAGAACCACAGGCACATAGACACAGGCAACAGAGCATGCACAATGTCGGCACTAGTACAGTGTATATCCACCTTTCGCGGCAATGCAGGCTGCTATTCTCCCATGGAGACGATCGTAGAGATGCTGGATGTAGTCCTGTGGAACGGCTTGCCATGCCATTTCCACCTGGCGCCTCAGTTGGACCAGCGTTCGTGCTGGACGTGCAGACCGCGTGAGACGACGCTTCATCCAGTCCCAAACATGCTCAATGGGGGACAGATCCGGAGATCTTGCTGGCCAGGGTAGTTGACTTACACCTTCTAGAGCACGTTGGGTGGCACGGGATACATGCGGACGTGCATTGTCCTGTTGGAACAGCAAGTTCCCTTGCCGGTCTAGGAATGGTAGAACGATGGGTTCGATGACGGTTTGGATGTACCGTGCACTATTCAGTGTCCCCTCGACGATCACCAGTGGTGTACGGCCAGTGTAGGAGATCGCTCCCCACACCATGATGCCGGGTGTTGGCCCTGTGTGCCTCGGTCGTATGCAGTCCTGATTGTGGCGCTCACCTGCACGGCGCCAAACACGCATACGACCATCATTGGCACCAAGGCAGAAGCGACTCTCATCGCTGAAGACGACACGTCTCCATTCGTCCCTCCATTCACGCCTGTCGCGACACCACTGGAGGCGGGCTGCACGATGTTGGGGCGTGAGCGGAAGACGGCCTAACGGTGTGCGGGACCGTAGCCCAGCTTCATGGAGACGGTTGCGAATGGTCCTCGCCGATACCCCAGGAGCAACAGTGTCCCTAATTTGCTGGGAAGTGGCGGTGCGGTCCCCTACGGCACTGCGTAGGATCCTACGGTCTTGGCGTGCATCCGTGCGTCGCTGCGGTCCGGTCCCAGGTCGACGGGCACGTGCACCTTCCGCCGACCACTGGCGTCAACATCGATGTACTGTGGAGACCTCACGCCCCACGTGTTGAGCAATTCGGCGGTACGTCCACCCGGCCTCCCGCATGCCCACTATACGCCCTCGCTCAAAGTCTGTCAACTGCACATACGGTTCACGTCCACGCTGTCGCGGCATGCTACCAGTGTTAAAGACTGTGATGGAGCTCCGTATGCCACGGCAAACTGGCTGACACTGACGGCGGCGGTGCACAAATGCTGCGCAGCTAGCGCCATTCGATGGCCAACACCGCGGTTCCTGGTGTGTCCGCTGTGCCGTGCGTGTGATCATTGCTTGTACAGCCCTCTCGCAGTGTCCGGAGCAAGTATGGTGGGTCTGACACACCGGTGTCAATGTGTTCTTTTTTCCATTTCCAGGAGTGTATAAAGATACTGGCAAAATGAATGCCATCAGGATGTTGAGCTCTTTGGGTGTTAACATCAGTTTGTAACATCCAGTACTCTTTAACGACATACTATGCCCATATACAATCAATTCTTAGCTATGAGATTCTTTTCTGTCGATCAAAGGCACAAAACAGTATTTAAAATGCAGCAAAGGGCCATAAGAATAATAACTGAAAGTAGTAGTCAGGTACATTGTTAAGAGCTATTCAAAAAATTGAGCATCCTTACTACAAGTGAGTACATGAAACTTCCTGGCAGATCAAAACTGTGCACGGACCGAGACTTGAACTTGGGACCTTTGCCTTTTGCGGGCAAGTGCTCTACCAACTGAGCTACCCGAGCACGACTTACGCCTTATCCTCACAGCTTTACTTCCACCAGTACCTCGTCTCCTACCTTCCAGAGTTTACAGAAGCTCTCCTGCGAACCTTGCAGGACTAGCACTCCTGAAAGAAAGGATATTGCGGAGACATGGCTTAGCCACAGCCTGAGGGATGCTTCCAGAATGAGACTTTCACTCTGCAGCAGAGTGTGTGCTGGTATGAAACTTCCTGGCATATTAAAACTGTGTGCTCCAGAGTGAAAATCTCGTTCTGTAAACATCCCCCATACTGTGGCTAATCCCTGTCTCCTAGATCGTTAAGGCAATTTCCAGGAGGGTTCCTTATTGAAGACCACAGTCGACCACCTGTCCTGTCCCCTTAGGCTATCTATGCTATCCTTGTAAAGCATGTTATGTGTGCTGTGTGTTATATTTTGGCCCATTAATTGGCACAGTATTTCCTCAATAAATCCTTTATCAGTGTGAGATGTTCCTTGGATGAATAAATAAATGAGTGAGTGCAGCGAAAATGGGTTAACTTCCAATGCGCGTCATGTCATGGCATGTAAAAAAATTCCACAATGCTTTTCAAATGGCAGTATTCATACTGGCATTCACGTCTCAGCACAACACATCACAGCACCATTAATATTTCCTGGGAACGAAGTTTTGATGAATGACATTGTAGATCACGTGACTCTCAATATACAGCCATGCTCTCAACATGAATACTTCGTTATGTCGTGCTTTCGTTATGTCTTGGATTTTGTGATCGATATCAGTTGTTCGTCTATGTCTTTTTTATTCGATCATTGTCATTATTCGTTATTTGTTCAGGTCAGTTCACTCTGGGAGTCACATCAAAGCACGCCACAGCATGTCAGAACATTCCAAAATGAATTTCAAATAGCAGCGTTCACACTGGCCTTCATGTCACATCACGGCACTGCCAAGTTTTCTCGGGAATAAAATTTTGACAGGTCACGTCATTGTCTGTTGTTGATCACGTGAGCTACAAGTTCATTTTCTCGTGATAGTATAAGGAGCGGCTGAGACTTCCTCCATACTTCGTTTTGTCATGCTTTTGTTAGGTCGTGGTTTTAGTGGTTGATATTAGGTGTTATTCTACGTCTTCGTTATTCATTCTATGTTACTTTTTGTTATTAGTTATTGACTGTAAGCTGTTGAGAAAGCCATGTGAGTTGAGATCATGTGACCTGATTTAATGCAATGTGACATGTTGTGACAGACAGTGTGAATGCACCCTGACATGCCAGTTTCATGATGGCTAGTGCGAATCGCCTATATTGATTCACACAGTTAAAAATAGCGTTTCAAATTGACATCACGTCATTTGAATTGTACTGATTTGACTTGAAGATCAGTGTGAATACACCCTGATGTGATGTGCCATAACAGCCAGCGTGAATTGCTCTAAGGTGTGGTGTGACGTGACAGTCTATGTGAGTGACACAATTTGAACTGCAGTGTGGAATATTTTGATGTGACGGCCAGTGTGAACCAGCCTTACCTGTGTGAAATTTTCGCTCTGCAGCGGAGTGCATGCTGATATGAAACTTCTTGGCAGATTAAAACTGTGCCAGACAGAGACCCGAACTTTACTTTTCTGCCTGGAAATTTCAGGCCTTACCTGTTTGTGGTTAAATACATGTTGAATGAAGACCAGCAGTTGCCACCATAGCGTCTGGCACTCTTGATGCTGTAGCCTGGGATGGGGTAAACATCTTTATGTAAAGATGAGGTTGTCTTAATGCCACACACACACACAGATCGAAGACCACTGGAAATGCAGTTAATTTTTGTTAACATTCGATGCTGCGCACTTGTGAAATACAATATTGGATTCTGTAATTTCGTATCAAGGAAATGGCAAATTGAAGATTAATAAAAACACATCATTTCTGGTGAAATTAGATGTAATTAAATGTCACATGATGATGTCTTGGCAGTTAAAGCCTTCATGAGATTTTGGTTATCTTCTTTACTGCGGATGATAGGGATGAAAAGAGAGTACACTGACCACATGTGTAAGATAACACATCACAGGGTGAGTCAAAAAGGACTTTACAACTTTGGAATGGTACAGAAATTTACTGAAATAATTTACACAATCTGTACACATATCATTTTGTAGTAAACAATCTGAAGTGCCAAGTTTCATTTTGATTCGATGTGAATCCATTTGTGATACTGGAAACATCCCCTCGGTAATCAATTTTTTCCCACAAGCATTGCAGCAAATCAGGTATAATTTCGCAAAGCCATGTAGATACGACTTTCCAGGTCAGCTAAAACTGTTTGGTAGGGGAGGAACATAACAACTGTCTTTGATAAAACCCCAGAGAAAGAAGTCCAGTGGTTTCAAGACTATGGAGCGAAGTGAACTTGTGATTGGCCCTTCATGGCCATTCCACCCACCTGGGAAGCGATTATCGAGGAAACCTCCAACTTCCGTGAGGAAATGAGGTAGTGTACCGTCTTACTGGTAATAAACCATCCCAAGTTGGTCATATTTATCGATGTGTGGAATTAAAAAGCTGTGAAGCATATCCATATACACAATACAAGTGACAGTTTTCCCCACGAGAAATAAAGGGCCGAACACTTTCAATTTTCTAAGTGCAAACTTTGGGCTGTCACAAACGTGTTTCAGGACAGTGTGTGGTTTCTCGCTGCCTCATACTCTGGAGTCGTCGGTGTTCACCATGCCACTGATCTGAAATGTTGAGTCATTGCCGAAGATTATTGTGTTCCGGAATGTCGATTAGTCTTCGAAATGATGCAACATATCCGTACAGAGTTCCCCATAAGAAGCATGGTCTGCATCACTAATGTGATGTGCTATTGTTAATCTGCATGGTTTCAAGTGTAAACATCCACGCAGTACTCACCAAACAGTCTTTTGTGGAATGCCAGTCTCATGAGGCACCCTCGTGTATGTTTTTTTGGACTGTGGGCGAAACTCTCCCTAATCATAAGCCCTCGGGCGGTCTGGTGATTTGTCAAATAGCAGTGAAAAACCCACCTCAGCAAAGTTCTTGTGCCAAAAGTAGGCCTGCTTGGAGGTTCTTTAGCGTATCTGGTGCGTAATTTATGCCGAACAGTTGTTGCAGAGTTCGTTTCATGAAACCAAAACACACAGCGAGCACACTCCGTATCAATGAACGTAGCTATTTGAACTGTGCACTACGCTGACGCTCCAGGTGGCGGAACGCGTACTGATGCACCACGTGGATCAAACTTGAGATTGTTTGCTACAAAATGAATCACCTACCGATTCTGTAAGCTATCTCAGTAAATTTCTATATCATTCCAAATTTTTATAGTTCTTTTTGACTCAGCCTGTATAATTTTCTAAAAACACAGATTATGAGATCCACTCTTTAGCTCCGAAAATTACACATAGTACAAGAACAAAGAACTATATACATAAATATGACAAACACTGAAGCAGATCACTGCAACCTTTGTGGCAGAACAAAGTTCTCCATACATAAAGATAACAAACACTGAAACCAATCGATATCACTTGTCGCTACGCTAGTCCCCCTTTCTGAAGTCCAGTGCCCTGGGAATACCAGGGTACTGATGGTAAACGACCCTTCTGGCTCTGCTGATCACCAGTGCAAATGTTGGCGTGCTCTCTGGTACACTGGTGAGATCCGTAGAGCAAGGTCTAGTTGCAAACTGGAGATTTGTTAATCCTGGCTGCTGAACTGATCTGCGTCGAGCTGCGCAGGTTCAGCCGCTGTATGGAGACTAACTCCAGTTTTCCATACCAGTCTATCTCGATGTTGATGGATAATCTTTGTAGTACTCGGAAAGGCCGCATATGAGGCTGGCAAAGAGAAGGACAGACAGTGTCATCCTGTATCCATATGTGTGCTGATGTAGCCACATCCCTGTGTAAAATACTGTTCTGATGCCCTGATGTTGGGAGTCCATGTTGATCAGCGATACTGTTTTTATTGAAATGCCAACACCAATCTGACGCTTACTCATCGGATGGAAGGACTGCTGGTTTGTCAGTAAGCAGATCTGCAGGAAGGCGTGCATCTTCGCAAAAACCAGCTCCACAGGTGAACATCCTACATCTACGTCTACATCTACATCTACATGGCTAACCTACAAATCACACTTCTGTGCCTGGGAGAGCGTTGATCGAAGCACCTTCACACTAATTCTCTATTATTCTACTCTCAAAGAGTACAAAGAAAAAACAAACAAATATATCTTTCTGTGCGAGCTCTGATTTCCCTTGTTTTATTGTAATGGTGGTTTCTCCCTATGCAGGTCAGGGTCAACAAAATATTTTCGCATTCAGAGGGGAAATTTGGTGATTGAAACTTCATGAAAAGATCCTGCCGCAACGAGAAGCGCCTTCTATTTAATGATGTTCACCCCAAATCTTGTATCATGTCCATGACACTTTCTCCCCTATATCTCGATAATACAAAATGCGCTGCTCTTCTTTGAAATTTCTCTATGTACTCCATTAACCCTATCTGGTAAGGATCCCACACCACACGGCAGTACTCCAAAGGAGGATAAACAAGTGTAGTGTACGCAGTCTCTCTAGTAGATCTGTGGTATCTTCTAAGTGTTCTGCCAATAACATGCAGTCTTCAGTTCACTTTCAACACATCATTTTCTCTATGTCTTTCCTGTTTCATTTGTTTGTAATTTTAATTCCTAGATATGTAGTTGATTTTATGGCCTTTAGATCTGATTTATTTATCGTATATCTGAAGTTTATCAAATTCTCTTTAGCACTCATGTGGATGGCTTCTTACTTTTTATTACTTAGGGTCAATTGCCAATTTTTGTACCATACAGATGTCTTATCTAAATTGTTTTGCAATTGGTTTTGATCTTCTGGTGACTTTACTAGACGATAAACGACAGCATCATCTGCAAACAACCTAAGACTGTTGCTCAGATTGTCTACTAAATCGTTTATACAGGTAAGGAACAACAGAGGGCCTATAACACTACCAAGGGGAACGCCATAAATCACTTCTGTTTTACACGATGACTATCCATGAATTACTACGAACTGTAGCCTCTCTGACATGAAATCACGGATCCAGTGACATAATTGAGACGATATTCCATAAGAACGCAGTTTGACTTCAAGCTGCTTGTGAAGTATGGTGTCAAAATCTAGAAATATGAAATAAATCTGATATCCCTTATCGACAGCACTCAACACATCATGTGAGAAAATAGATAGTTGTGTTTCACAAGGAAATAAAGGCCTAATAACACCCAAAGGCAAAACCTCGATCCATTTCGAACCATGTGCCATTAATACTACCTTAAGAATCTGATGCAATGTTTCAACTAACCCACTGCTTGCTGGATGGTAACTCGTTGTCCAGATGTGTGACATCAGTACATCAGAAGAAGCTCCGGATCTGAATAGAATTCAAATTGTCTCCCTGAGTCAGATGTAATGACTTGCAGAACCCCTCAGTCGGCAAACCAGCCATATAGTAGTGTCGCAGCTATCATGTCAACTAAAATATAGGATATGGAATATTCCTCCAGCCAAGGAGAGAACTGATCCATGACTGTCATCATGAAGGTGTAACTCTCTGAACTCAGATGAATGTGTAAATGCATAAAGCGGAAGGTAGGCTCAGGAAATGATCCGAATGGTATGTGTCGATATACCTTGTTTTTTGACATTGTAAAAAATATTGTACCCAACAGTGGGTATCCTTCCTGATCCTGTGCCACACAACACATTTTGACAGCAATCTAATGGAAGCCCTTATGCTGGATTAGGGGAGGTGCCAAAATCATCTCATCTGTGTCTTAGTGAATGTATGCAAGGTGCCTCTTCTGCGATGCATCACACCATAAAGTAGTACCCACTTCTTTAATTTCCGTGTGGGTCAACACCAAGCTGTATGATTGAGCTGACAATAATTGTGGTAATTCCGTCTTGTCTTATTGATATCGGGTTATTTTCTCCCAGTAGACTGCTTTCACATTGGTACTGCTACATGATAAATACTCAGCAACGACACTGTCCTCAGCACAGATGTACCTAACGTTGGTGGAGTATTGTGCACGTATTCTGCCATCAAACACTGCCATGGCAGAGCTAGGTCCGTAGTTTTGGAAAAAATGTTGTAATCTATGCATGGTCTGTGTATACAGTAAAGTGTTTGCCTTCCAGGAATTCCCTGAAGAATTTTACCACTGCATGTATGGCGACGAGTTCTCGATCAGTAGGGCTCCATTTATGCTGTGCCTCTGTTACGAGAAGAGTAAAAAATGCCAATGGTTGCCAGTGACCATCAATCCTCTGTCTCCTGGTAGGCGTCGACCATGATTGCAAATTTGATGTTATTGACAGGATGATTCAATAGTACGACATGAGCAATTGCATCTTTCATCTTCTTGAGCAACTCAAACAATCTCTCATTCCAAGTTAATTTTTTGTTCTCGGAGGTGAATTTTCCCCTGCAAAGTTCTGTCAGTGATGTCTGTTTTGCAACTGCTTGTGAAAGACGGCAGCGATAGAGATTAATTGCTCCCAAAATTCGTCACAGTTCCTTGAAAGTCTTCACAACCAGAAAATCACGAATTATATGCACACTGTCGGGGTTTGGTGACAAACCTTCTGCCAAATGGTAAAGCTCAGAAATTGCTCGCTGTCTTTACCGAAAATACATTTGTCTTTGTTAATCACCATTTCAAAAGCCTTAAGTATCTGGATAAGCGTTCGTAGATCCACTTCATGTTGCTCTATTAAATCTGGGAAGACGAGAATATCATCCACATAACAGAACAGAAAGCACAGGTCTCTTAGTACTTGGTGTATAGATCTGTATCCCACGATTGCATCACGTTTTCGAGACCAAAGGGCACAAAGTTGAAATGGAACAATTTGAACCGAATAGTGACAGCAGTATTCTCCTTGTCACCCTTTGCCACCGGTATTTTCACATATGCCTTGCGGCAGTCAGTTACACTGAAAACATTCGCTCCTGCTCGTCGTTGTTGCACTGAGGCACCTGAGGTAATGGATATTTGTTGGGAATAGTACAAGAATTTACGACTCTGTAATACTCGAACATGGGCCATTTACTATCCTTCTTTTTGTGCAGACGGATAGTTGATGCCCATTGGCCATCCGATGAAGACACAATGCCTTCACTAATTTGTCTGTCAAAGTCCTCTTTAGCCACAACAAATTTTTCTGGCGTTAGCCTGAGAGGACAAGCCAGTACCAGAGGACTACATGATGCCTGAATGTACTGCAGTCATTCATGCTTGCAAACCATTCCTGGTCTCCTAACCTCCATTATTTATAGGAAATCGTGCAGATCTGCGTCAGATCCTTTGTTAACTGTTGCTAACTGATCTACCTTGAGCAAGAGGTTTGTTGACAAATAGGGAGCCAATTGGAAGAAATACAAAAGTCAGCTCATAAGATCAGCTGTGATACATTTTCCACGATGAAAAACGATGTGAATGTACGTTGTAGCCCTTAATCCAGTGAAAATACTTGTTTACCAATACCAGAATTATTTGATGCTATTAGCATAATCAGTACCTTCAAACTATTTCCCGTGAAGTGTCTGAACAGGAAACCGCTGCAGTCAGAGCCACTGTCAGTCAAAAATGTCGTTCCTCGCTTCATGTCCTTCACAAATAATCAACGAGACTGACCTTCCATGGAACTCGAGAGACCAATCTTTTTTTGTGAGTTGTATACTATCTGCAGACTAGAGCTCTTTGAAACTACAATTTTCAGATTCATTCACTAACACATATTGTCTTCTCGTAGGCTTCTGCATTTTAGTTAATACCATCCTTAGGTGTGAAAACAGTTCCTGATCATTGAACGACGAGCCTCCACGAATCTTCTTGAGTGACATACCTGGGTCTATACTACATTCCCCATGTACAGGATCGTTCGACTCCTTAAAAACCGGTGAAGTAGATAATGGAGAAATGGAAATAGTAGGGCGCATTTTATGCTGACGGCGATCTATACCCTGACGGGGGCGTCGAAAAAGTTTGGGAAATTGCACTGACGTCATCTGCTCAGATGTCTTTACTTTTCGTTCCTGCGTGAATCCTCGATAGCATTTCAGTGCTGCCACTGTTTCATGTAGATATTTCATGCAAACAGTCAGCTGTGGCTAGTGATGTACTTATGTTAGGGCCACATTGTCCAAATTCACTGCTGATGCTGGATTTAGGGCCTACTGCTTTGCCACTCTGCTGCACGATGCTACCACATTTATGTTACGAATACATAGCCATCGCCTCTGATTTATCTGCCAAGGCTGCCAAAGGCAAATCAGTACATGCTGTCAAGACTATGTTAATTGTTTGCGGAAGTTGTCTGAATCATAATAAATGCAGGGAAGCTTCTGTCAACAAATACTTACTTGCTAGTGATTTTAACTCCTCCAAAATTTGTTTTGGCGACAAGTCACTGGTCAGCGTCCCTCATACTAGTTTATGTAATCTGTTCTCTCGAGTTAAAGAATATTCTTTAATGAAACCTGTGTTAAAGATCTCATAACTTTGCGAAGGTGACAAATCTTCTGCATGCATAACTTGGGCATCATCCAAGTGCGCCACCACGCAATGAAATCTGTCCAGCGAAGCCAGAATGCCATGTTGCGAAAAATACTCTCTATATGCTGGAACCACAGATGTGGTCATTTAGTCAAAAATGTAGGAAGTTTTACATTTCTGAAGTTCCTATCTCCTGTAGAGACTGTAGGTTAGGGTTGCCATAATCTCGGAATCCAAAACCAGGATAAAACTTACGGTCACCATAGCCGATCCAAGGAAATAAGAGGAATAAGGAGTCCTCACGCCCATAAGCTAAGGGAAATGTGCATTTAATTAATGATCCAGAGTTTAGGAAGGACTGTTTCATTAAGAAAGCATTTATTACAAAAAATAAGAATATGCATTACATTATTCAGTACACGAAGTTCTATTGTCATCATTTGAGCTTTTCTTATACCAATTGTATTTCTCAGAACCTTGAATAGATGAAAGGAACTTAATCTGGTTCTCAATCAGTTTATGAAATTCACTGCAACTTACATTTTTCATATTGTACTGTATTTGCATCATTGCATTAACTGATTTTACTGTTAACCTATTCCTTTCTTCTGTCCACTGAGAATTCATGAGGGAAAAGACTCTCTCTACATTGGCGTTATGACTGGGAATGGAGAAATAAAATTCCACAATTTTTATATAATGTGAAGGCAAAGAGATAATATATTGATGCTTATTTGACAGCAATTTTTGAAATTACCGGAAGTTGACTTCAAATCCAGCAAATATCGCGGACATTTGCCTTTTCGGCCCGGACGTTTTCATTTACCCTAAAATCACGGACTGTCCGTGAAGTCCGTGGCGTATGGCAACCCTACTGTAGGTGCATGTGAAGAGCTTACCTCTGCATTAACATTATACGTGCTGCAGTGACTGCTGTAGTCTCGCTTGTATTGTTATCCATGATATCTTGTTTCTTGTGTTGTAGTCATCACTTTGTGTATCTTATTTATGGTGGATGGTAGTGATGAAAAGAGAATACACTGACCACACGTTCAAGATAAAACAATATAATTTTCTAAAAACAGAACTTACGAGAGCTGCTCGTTTGCGCCAAAATTGTATATAGAACAAGAGGAAAGAACTACATACATAAAGATAGCAAACACTGAAATAGGTCACTGAAGTCTTTGTCACTGCGATTGATATCACTTCTTGCTACAAAATCTAAGTTACTGCACAAAAGGCAAGCCATGGCTAGTTCATCATGATGTAGTGTTTATAAGTGTTGAGTTGCAGAGCATAGTGCAGCTGTATAGCAGATTTGCGTCATGTTGTACCTGAATTTTTTTTCACCTTCGCATTTCTACACGGTTCTGGGACTACCTTATTAAGTTAATAGGAGTATGTTCTGTAATATTCAAAGTTACATAAATATAAGCGTGCTCTCACTCTCTCTGTCTGTCAGTCTCTCTCTCTCTCTCTCTCTCTCTCTCTCTCTCTCTCTCTCTCTCTCTCTCTCTCTCTCTCGCTCTCTCCATTAGGAGTGAACTGTCATTGTCAGTAATTCGCAGATGAAGCATGAAACACACAAGTGTGAACAAATAGCCAAAACAAGTTGATCATCTGGTGAAACTAACTACCAATCAGAATAGAAACCATAGAAAAGACTGACACATTTGCAAACGAATTAAGAACAATTCACAGTGGCTGTCATGAAATCATGACATGATGGCACTGTCATGTCAGGGTGTATTCACATGTCCATCACGTCAAGTCTATTCCATTCATGTGATCTCAACTCGCATGGCTGTCCTCACCTGTTTTTTACAGAAATTGTGATCTTCACAAGATGATTTTCAACTATCTTTATGCATGAAGTGCTCATACACAACCCGGTAGCATATACATGCAGATGCTGGAGTCAAGATTTATACGAAAATGACATCAGACTCAAATGGTTTGCAGCTTGCAGGGATAGATTGTTTTTTTTTTTTTTTAGAGAAGACAGAACTGCAAAACAATGTAAAGAAAAACAGTGTGGGTCTGAAAAATGTCGTTACATGGTACAGAAGGGGAATTTCATGCACTAAACGAGGAGTGCAAGGAAAAGGAATTTGCATTTTATGCACTACATGAGGAGTGCAAGGAAAAAGAATTTGCATTTTATGAATATTTTAGAAAGTTTAAATACCATTTTTTCATTTTGTTGCACCCATAATTCCTAAAAGGAAAACAATGTTTCGAGCTGCCATCACATCCGATAAAAAATTGTTTAATTTAAGTTTAGTTGGCAGTCCCGTGCAAATTTTAGTGTGGTAGTCTTACCTCCCTCAATACCTCTCCCTTAAAAAATTATAGGTTTTCTTTCTGTCTTGCATGTGGCTTTTAAGTGCGTTATTTGTATAGGGATTAGCTAGCGAAACCACATAAATATTGACAATAGATGCTTGCAAAAGTGTTTCACACACATTTCAGAAAGATACTTAACAATAAATATACCTGCCAAAACGTATATTTAAACAAGCAACTGTAATACATTACTTGATATATACTTCCCAAAAAAAGCCACTCTTGCAGTGTCTGTTGGTTTCACTCAATTTCATTATGAAACATTACAAATGCTGTCTTTATACAACATTACAAATGCCTGACAAAATTCAAATAAATTCCACTTAATAATCAATCTGATTCGACCAAAAGTACTTTTTTCAGTTCAATTTGCAGCTATATTGCAATCCATTCTATTGTAGAATATTAAATATAGGTCCAGCATATATAAAAATCCACATTATAAATAAATGTAGTAAGGGGCAAGTAATTTAGTATACTCATGTCATACAGTTCAGATGGCTACCTCACTACTTCAATTAAACTTTCATGTTGTTTATCACTAAATTATAAACTTTTATAAAGTAATTAATGAATCCAAACAATTAATAACAAATAACAAAAATAATGAACAACAAACAACTTATATCAACCACGATGAAATAAAATGACGGAAAGTGTAGATGCCCCCATTTTAATGTACTGCAGAATGTTTTGAGGGGATGTGAAGTGACACGATGTGATGTGATGTCTTCTATAAAGTATAAAAGAAAATTGATGAGCTACTTCCTTTAGGATACTTCTTTGCTCAACAAACATGTCGTAATTAATGTACACCTTTAATCACCAATGTGACTTTTTTGTAATTTCGTTACAACAAATTTTACTAATACCGACATGTTTTCCAGATATCCTTAATGTTTTGATACAGCATTTATTCAGCGGATGCTCGATAAATGAGCTGCTGGAATCCTTTCTAATGACAGACCAACACCTCAAATTAGGTTTCAGAGTTTCTAAAAACAAACTTATTTTGTTGAGACACCTTAATGAACACTGATGAATATCTAAGTTATTGGATTCAATGCTACGTGGATTCAGCTTTTTTCCCTTGTAAATCAGTGAGTTGCGTTACTTTCGGTGTTGATGAAGGCTTATTAGGAGAAACAGTAATACTTTTTCAGTAAGCTTAGCAGTTACTTCCTGCGAAAACCGGGTTCACACACACATCGAATTTGGTACCACACAACAAAATGCGGCGCCACCCTTATGGCTTGCTGTTGTGGTATCGTGAGCTACCATTCACACAGGACACCACAAATTCTACGTTCTTGCACAGTTTTCAACATGGTGTCAAGTGAAATCATATGGGTGGGTATTAACGTTATAGTGCAGGTAATGGTCTAAGAGCTGTGACAAGAGATAAATGCAAGGAAAACGAAACACAAATGTTGGATCCAAAAATAGATTTCCCACATGGGTAAATCGGGATAAAAGCACATTTATAAAATAAATAATACTCAGAGAAGAAAATGCTGTCTGCAATGGCAAACTAACCAACAGCTGTCATGTAAATATCATCTGCAGACCCGCCACTCTTCCAGGATTTCAGAAACTTGTATTCGTTAATATAGCCAATTCGAATAATTAATTTTCAGTTTAACAGCTGCCAAACCACACCCAGAGCTATTTCCTGCATATTCCACAGTTTGCACAATGCTTGGTCTCACAAGTTACCAAATTTATACGACTCGCTTTTTTGGTTACGTATATTAAGGGGACATTGTAGATGAAATTCGTTGAATTTTGACATTTGCTGTTTTCTACTCCATAATGCACTTTGGACTTTCCTGAACATTTTGGTATATAATACATTAAAATCAGACATTTGTGAGACCTTCAAGTAATATTTTGAATGTTGACATGTGACTGTCAAATTTCGCTTCTACACATATACTGCCACTGTCGAGGAGTCAAACCTCGGGAACTAAACAGTCTAGAAGGCTGTGAATTGCTTTGTTTTGTGTAGGAGATATCAAGAAAAGGATGGGAACATGTCCGCGTGTCCTAAAAACCAAGCTAGGTAACACAAAACTGTCTGATGGCAAGACAATAAAATGTGCTGGAAGACTAATGGACAAAGTAATTGATGAATTACAGGAATATTATGGGAAGGTCATTAGAGATAACTTTGACAATTTAGAGAAGACGAAAAGAGCGGTGAGGAGCCTTTTCTTTCATAGATTATCAACTGATGAAAAGCCATGTCATGGTTTGTGTCCACCTCCACCAAACACTTGGTATAAATATAGGCAAGCTGAATTTTATGGCAGAATCTACACATAAACATTCTCTTCCTTTGGCAGTAATGGAGGCAATCAAACCTATTTACAGAGATTTGACAGATCCTGAGCTACTAAAGAAGTGTTTACATGGGAAGACCCAGAATGTGAATGAGTCCTTCAATAATGTTGTGTGGTGCTGTGTGCCTAAAAATGTATTTGTTAGCCTTGTGACTGTGATGTTAGCAGTGTCTGGTGCTGCAATAATTTTAATGGTGGGAACTATGAAAGACTTAAGGTTTTGGAGAAGTTAGAGGTAAGATTTGGACAGAACAAAGCTAAAGGACTGCGGGAACTGGATGAGCTTCGTGTATGTGAAGCAGAGTTAGCTGCCCAGCAAATGACAAAAGAGGCAAGAAAGAAAAGAAGGAGGCAAGCTCTGGGCTGTTGTGAGACTGAAGAAAACACAGACTATGGGCCAGGGCAATCTAGTGCATAAAAGACGCAAATAGGTAAGTGTGTATAAGAATTTGTAATAAAAAAGTTTTAAATCGCAGTACCTCTGAACTAAATTTTTTGCAATAAATAACCCATTTTCTAAACAAAGTATTGATGGTAGAGACATGCCAAATGTGAGATTCAACACATATGGAACTAGAATAATTAAAATATCCTTAGTTGTTTTCTGTTTCTGTTCATTTATTTACAAAATTCTGTCAAAAAATTGAGTGTTTGAAAAAAAAAGGATAACATGCCCCACAATACAATTTTAGTAACAATTCTAATTCAGTGTATCTAGAAAAGTGCATTCAATAATTATGGAATATTGTAAGTTGGTGTCTTAAAAAGTTTCACTGCTGTAGAAAATCAAACGTTGGTTGCTGTTTTCGTAGTTCTAAAGGCTATGAAAGTGTACCTGCCGACCATTGTTTTCACTGTTTTCAGAAATAAAATAAAAACACTGAAATTGAATCGAGTACAGCAGAAATTACTCCACTATAATTGTGATAGAATCCTTGTTTTTCGAATTAGTGCCACCTGGGAGCAGTGGTGGTAAGAAAGTGGCGCAACAAAGTACAACTTAACTGAACTTTTTGTGGCGTGAGTAAGGTTGCATCTCTTAAATTGCGCCACTAAAAATTGGGAGTTCACACATGCAACTGCAGTATGCCTCTAGCTGTGGCGATACTTTTGTTGTGTGTGGGAACCCGACTTAACACTTCAATTTCTCCCTTATATAACCCAGTCCGCATTAATACAGAACTTTACATGTTTATAAACGACGTAACCTCGATGTTAACGTACCATGCAGTAAAGAAAAAGCCTAATTCAATTTCTCTCTGCTTGAGATTAATGTTATTGCTTTGAACTTCGTGTTTAGCGTTGCGCGTTGTGCACCGTTCGAACACGAAAGTCGATAGACAGCTCATTTCGTATTCGATACAGCATGTGACGTCACGATGACGTCACTGTTGCACCATTGCACCAAGTCTTGTGAGCTGTACGTGAGATTTTGACAACGGGCAAATGAAACGAACCTAGTTAATGTTGGAAACATGATGATGCGGCAAATCCAAACACTTTACCCCTGGCCTGGCGGTGAAACATCCAAGACTATGCGTTCGCAGTCAACGTGTTTGTGTTGGCAACGGAGAGAGAGAAAGCACAAACTCCGGAATGTGTATCCTACGGGTTGCTGCCGATCAAGAACTGGGGAAAGCGAACCGTGCCGTTAGCAAGCTAGGGAAAATTTCGAGAGGGGAAATGGACTTCGAAGGGACCTTGAATTAAAGAGCCGAGTATGGGAATCTTTGGATGGTTTCAGAAACCTCTGATTTTCATGTGCATAGGTGCACTGCGTACTAGTAGGAAAAGTTATCACAAACAAGGTCACTGAGGCAGTAGGCTGCGTCACGTGAGGCTTTGATAAGAGACAATATAGAAACGAACCTGCAAACGTTGGCAAGACGATGACGTATCAAATCCAAACAGGTACCGTGAGATAATTAAATTACGTCGATGTGCAAGTGATGGTTTATATGCGCGTTCGCATAGAGATCGGCGATGTCATTTGATGGTCTTAGCAGACGTAACTAAAACAAATGATATGTAATGCGTATTACGTGCTGGCTAATGACTTGTAGGACGCTACAGTTTCTGATCACGATGTTACGAATTTTGAATACTTATTTTGGACAGGTGGCGCTCTTAGCGACGCAATTGGACTGCTGTATCACATACTTCCGACCAACTTTTGTTTTTCGGGGATGGCTGAAACATTCTATCGTATAAATGTAGTGCTTGGGAACTATTTTATCTTCGTTTTTTAATATTTATGACGTTAACATGTTACAAACTAGTTTGCGCTACACAAGCAACAAAAATTATTACGGCGCCACTACGCAAAACGAGAAAACGTGGATTACACCAGTGAGTCAGTTGGAATCGGTCGACCTGTACAAATACTTGGGAGTAAAAGTTTCTAGGAATATCAAATGGAACTATCACATTGGCTCAATCGTGGGTAAACCAGGTTTCAGACTACGGTTTATTGGTAGAATACTAGGGGAATGCAGTCATTCTACAAAGACTGCTTACACATCATTCGTGTGACACACCCTAGAATAAATAGGCTTTGTGTGTGGGAGCCGTATCAAATAGGACTAACTGATGCATACGGAGAAGGGCAGCGCAAATGGTCACAGGTTCGTTTGATCCATGGGGAGTCTCATAGTGATGCTCAAGAAACTAGATTGAGAGACACTTTAAGATAGATGCAAACTATCCTGAGAAACCCTACTTACAAAGTTCCAATAACCAGCGTTAAATGATGATGAATCCAACTCCTTACTGAAACTTTCTACATTTCGCCCCCGTAGGGCTTATGAGGACAAGATTAGATGAATTACAATGCACGTGGGGGCATTTAAACAATAATTCTTGCCACACTTCATTTGTGAATGGAACAGATAATCCATAATAACTGGTGTAATGGGCAGTATCCTCAGCCATGCATTTTACAATGGTTTGGAGACTATGGACGTAGACATAGACAACAGGCGTTTAGCTGAAATCTGCCAACTAAATATAGCACAAACATGAAAATTAGCCACACTAGTGCTTTGTCAGTACCTACAACCTGTACGGGAATTCACACTCATTGGCCTCGCTGATGTACAACCAGATTAACACCCTTCAACCTAACCTAGACCTCTGGCTATGCTATACACTAGTCTGTCACCTCAAGCAAATTGACAGATTTCAGCCGAATGCTAGTTTTGCAGTACATACTCATTTTGTGATAATGATTCTGATTCTTGACATATAGCCAATGGAGGAAGAAAAATACACAAATGAATTATAGACAATGATAAATCACAGTATTGAAGTACACTGTGTGAAGAAATTTTAGGAATATATAAAGCAGTGATTGTTGTCACAAAATGCAACTCTTAAAAACAAATACAGTGCACTGGATTACGTTTCCCTTTAAAATACTTGGGAGCAAATTTGAATGTTTCAGTTGAAAACAGGCAATGGTAAATTCGAATATAAGGGGAAGAATGTCTGGTTGACTTTTCTGTCAAATTATCACATGGCAGAAAGAAGAATCATGTCATAGACTATTCATCAGTCAGAACGGAGCCAATACTACAGTGTGTGGTAATGTTTGGCACCAATTATTGAATAAGGAAAAACTGCAGCGAGTACAAAGAAAGCAGCAAATGCAGTTACATTAAGGAAAAAGTGGGTTTCACCGTCACTGACTTCATTTGCACAGCTCTAAAGATCCTGAGGAATTCTTGGGTCACCAAATTGTGTCTAGCCAAGTACAGAGGTACTTAACAGGAACGTTGAGCTATTTTTGCAAACTGTCAATGAATATATTTCCTGAAGGACTACAATAATCTGTAATAGGAAACACTTATGAGAATAGAGGTAAGCAAATAACGTCCATAGTTTGATACAAATGACACTACCATTTTTCTTACAGAATACTGATGTTGAATCCTCACACACCTTAAAAGGAATAAGAATGCATTATAAAACTAATGAGAGCCTTCAAGATTTATTACTTGATGTACTTCTGTTATTCGTACATTAAATGGTCCCCAAGTTTATTAACAAGCTTTCCAGGAGATACTGTTGGGGTATACAGCCAATACAGTAGCCAACCAAATACACTAGTGATGAGATCTTGTCAAACAGTTTGACTCGTGATCATACAGAACCCACTATCAGCACCTTAAAGAAGTGACGATGCGTAAGGAAGGAAGAAAAACTAAGGTTAATCGTCATGCTGACAATGAGGTCATTAGAGACAGAATACAAACTTGAAGTTGGTGAAGTATGGAAGGGAAAATCGGCAATGTCATTTTCAGAAGAACCATTCCAGCATTTACCATAAATGATTTAGAGAGATCAAATAAAACCTAAAACTGGATGTTCAGGTTGGGAATTTGAAACACTGTCATTCCAGATGTGAGTCCAGTGTCTTACTACTGTGCCACCTCACTCGGTACAATGATGTCAAAAATTTGTTTTTTGTTATGTAGGTTGACTAGAAAAAGTGAAATTCTATGGTCGTGTTGTTTAAGAAACCCTGACGGGCAGGTTCAGCTGCCTGATTGGAAAGGTTTATCCATCCTTCATGCAGAGTGGCACCTTTCCTTTATGAAGTGTGAGAGTTGAGTGTAGGTGACTCTAATGAGTGTGATGTTGTGTGTGTTTAATGATGGTGAGAGAAGTAACAGGGTGAATCTCAGTGCCAACACACATTGTACCAAGGTCTTGAGCTTAACATCCCAATCTGTCGACAGGTCATCATCAACAGAGTTGCTTGACCTCAATTCATGAGACTGTGGAGAGGCTGGAGTTTAATCCAGGACATTGATGCAAAGTCTGGTGATGGGGAACTATGCCACAACTCCTCCTCCATTTTGCTGTAAAGACAAAGGGAAAGCAGCGAAAGGTGCATGGCATATCCAGGCAATTATCAATCCAAGTATTGGCCGTGACCAACATTCTACATCTACATCTATACCTTGCAAAAAACCACAAGGTGCATGGCAAGGGTACATCCCATTTTACCAGTTATTGGTGTTTCTTCCCATTACATTCATGTATGGAGTGAGGAAGAATGATTGAATGCAGTAATTATTCTAATCTTATCCTCACAATCCCTATGTGAGCAATATGTGGGGTATTGTAGTATATTCCTAAAGTCATCATTTAAAGCCGGTTCTTGAAACTTTGTTAATAGATTTTCTTGGGATAGCCTGTGTCGTTCTTCAAGAGTCTTCCAGTTCAGTTCCTTCAGAATCTCTGTGACACTCTCCCGCAGATGAAACAAACCTGTGGCCATTCATACTGCCCTTCTCTGAATATGTTCAGTATCCCCCGTTAGTCCTATCTGGTACAGATCTGCAGATAAGTCACAACTACTATGGAAAAAACAGCACATTACCAGGTAGTGACAAAAGAAAAAGTACTTGCAAACCAGTCAGGATAATGTGTCAGAATATTCAGTGCCTCAAAAACGAAGTGCTAGATCTAGAAGTAGCTTTAAACAATCTTGCTGATGTCTCTTGTATTTGTTTATCTGAACACTGGTGCAAGGCTAGTGAATTAAGTCTCATAAATATAAGCAACTTTAATTTATCATCACATTATTGCTGAAGTGTTTTTAAAAATGGTGGGGTATGCATTTACTCTAGAGTAGGACTGCAGTTCAAAGTGAAAACAGAATTGGACCATCTAAATACAGAAAAACATTTTGAATCATGTGCCATAGAGTTAAAAACTGAGGAGAAGAGTGAAAAACTAATTGTCATAACAATATATAGATCACCACTGGGTGACAAAAACATATTCTTCAAAAAAATAGAAGCAGCATTTAACACTTTTTATAGTAATGAAGTGAGATTATTGTTATGTGGGGATTTTAATATTAACCTGTTATTTGAAAGTGATGAAAACAGGCAGCTTTTGAGTATACGAAGCAGCTTTCACATGAAACCACTCTTTACAGATGCCACAAAAATAACAGAACTGTCATCTTCTCTTTTAGACAATATTTTCACAAATATGGATAATGGTATCACTGAGGCACTAAATGTAAACTTAGGTCTTTTGGATCACAAAACACTATCAGCATACATAAATTCCACTGTACCCAAGGCAGTAAAATATAAGTGGGAATACAAAAGGCACTTCTATACAGAAAAAGTAAATACTTTCATCCAGTTGTTAGCTAATGAAACCTGGGAAGATGTCTTTGCACAAACAACAACCGAGGAATCTTTCAATGCATTTTCTAGTACATTCATGTTCCTATTTGACATGTGTTTTCCAAAAAAGCTCACAAAGATCAATGCCATGCCTAAGAACACAAGCCAGTGGATAACACCTGCTATTAGAGTATCTAGTCAAACACTAAAACATATCAGTCAACTCAAAAAAGACAACATAGATGAACACTTCACGGATTTTGCTAAGACATATAAGAAAATTTACAGGAAGATGATAAAAAAGCCAAGACAATGCACAATGACAATGTAATTGCTGGGTCAGCAAACCAACCAAAAGTTGTATGGAATGTAGTAAACAAAGAAATAGGCCCAAGCAAAAATGTTAGAAATCTAGATGACTTTGTTGTAAAAGATGATCAAGGTGCTCCAGGCAGAAATCTTACTTTAGCAAATTACGTTAATGACTACTTCATAAATAGTCCAATCAATCTGAGTAAAAATTGTTCTAGGATTAGTAGAACATCAATCCTAGGAGAACAAAGTGTTAATTCTATATTGCTACCTCCCACGAACAAATTTGAAGTTAATCGAATAATAAAAACAATGAAGAATAAAATGTCCTCAGGGATTGACGATGTACCTTGTTCAGTCATGACGAGATGTGCTAGTGTCATATCAGAACCACTCTTGCAATGTAATTAATCAAAGTTGTACATGCTATTTCAATTCGGTCTGATGTTGTGTAGTGTACTATGCACATTTGTAGTGTGTAGAGTATTGTTCACCCTTTATATTTTTCTTGACAAAACCGATGCAATGTACATTGTCTCTGGATGAATAAACTACTACTACACTTGAGCAATATCCTAGGACAGGTTGCTTGAGTGATTTGTAAGCAATCTCCTTTGTAGACAGATGGCACTTCCCCAGTATTCTCCCAATAAACCAAAGTCTGCTACCTGAACTATGTGATCATTCAATTTCATATTCCTACAAAGTGTTACACTCAGGTATTTGTATGAGTTGGTCAATTCCAACTGTGACTAATTGATATGATAGTCAAAGGACACTATGTTTTTTTCATTTTGTGAAGTGTACAGTTACACATTTCTGAACATTTAAAGTGATCTTTGCACCACTTTGAAATCTCATCAAGATCTGACTGAATATTTATGTAACTTCTCTCAGATAGTACTTCATTATAGATAATTGCATCATCTACAAAAAGTCTGATGTTACTATTAATATTGTCTGCATGGTCATTAACATACAATATGAATAGCAAGGGTCCTAACACTGTTTCCTGGGGTACACCCGAAGTTACTTCCACATCTGACAATGACTTCCCATCTGAGATAACATGCTGCATCCTCCCTGCCATAAAGTCCTCAGCCCAAACACAAATTTGACTTGATAACCCAGATGATCATACTTTTGACAATAACTGTTGGTGTGGTGCAGAGTCAAATTTAGTATGTCATGTGAGCAAAGTGCAACTTGAGTTTCACATGATCAATGTTTGCAGAATCCATGCTGATTGGTACTGTTTGAGATAGCTCATTATGTTTGAGCTCAGAAAATCTTCTAAGATTCTACAACAAATCAATTTCAAAAATAAGGACAGAAGTTTGCTGGATCACTTCTACCACCCTTCTTGTAAACAAATGTGGCCAATGCTTGCTTCCAACTACTGGGAATGTTTTTTTTGTGCAAGGGATCTATGCTAGATTATAGTTAACAGAGGGGCTAATTCTGCCAAAAATTAGATGTAGAATCTGATAAGGATTCCATCAGCCCTAGGACTTTGTTCAATATAAAAAAATTTCAACTGTTTCTCAGCATGACTGACACTAATATCTATTCCACTCATCATTTCAGTAGTAAAAGAATTAAAATGGGGTGGTACTCCTGGGTTTTCCTTTGCAAAGGAAACATTCATAAACAGAGTTAAGCATTTCAGTTTTTGCTGTGCTACCCTCAATTTCGGTTCCTGTCTTATTCGCTAGGGACTGAACATTAACTTTGGTGCCACAGCAGAAATTCCAGTCATATGTATGACTGGAATTTATTTGGGTTCTGCGGAAGATCATTGGTATTAATTGTTGCCACAGCTGTGTTATCATCACTGATACCAGTTCTGATGTGGAATCCTCAAAGAAGAGTTGAAGTGTATTTGTTGCCATTAGATACAATATATTTCCATCATGAGTGGGGTTCCTAACGATCTGTTCTAGGTAGTTTTCACAGAAGGCATTCAGTAATGTTTCACAGAATATCTTATCATGCCTACCACTAAGTAAACAGTAATTTTCGCAGTTAATTGTTGGGTGATTGAAGTCTCCACCAATGATTATAGTATGATTGGAGAACTTATAATGTTTGCTTAAATTTGGTGACCTGATGAGAACCAGTGTATTCAATGCGGGGAGGCTTTTTGCTGTAGGATGACTGGGACATTGTCATACTATCATGAAACATGTCATTGCAATAAGTGAATAAAATTAACATTGTATGTGGTCAACTTTATTTCATTGGATGTTTGTTGTTAAATTACTACCAACTCCAGTTGCCCTGTGATAAGACACTGGGCTCTTCTTCAGGAGAACAATGGTTAAAATCCTCATCTGGCCATCCAGTTTTAGATTTCACATCATTTTCCCTAAACTGTGTAAGGCGAATTCCAGTATTGTTTCTTTGAAAAGTACATGACCAATTTTTTTCCCCAATCATTACTCCCTCTGAGCGTGTGCCCTGTGCATAAAGAATTCCTCACTATTAGCATATTAAAACTTAATCTTCCTTTTTCCAAATTACTAATAATGAGATCAGAATTGGAAGGTGATGCCCATTGCCTATTGCTAGTACCCATTTGAATGGATTGATTGGAAGGATGAAGAACAAAAAATTGTACCCTGAATGTCATTCACCAGTAAGTGGATCACCACCTATGTTTCTTTAGGGAGTTTTTGTACATACACTCCTGGAAATTGAAATAAGAACACCGTGAATTCATTGTCCCAGGAAGGGGAAACTTTATTGACACATTCCTGGGGTCAGATACATCACATGATCACACTGACAGAACCACAGGCACATAGACACAGGCAACAGAGCATGCACAATGTCGGCACTAGTACAGTGTATATCCACCTTTCGCAGCAATGCAGGCTGCTATTCTCCCATGGAGACGATCGTAGAGATGCTGGATGTAGTCCTGTGGAACGGCTTGCCATGCCATTTCCACCTGGCGCCTCAGTTTGACCAGCATTCGTGCTGGACGTGCAGACCGCGTGAGACGACGCTTCATCCAGTCCCAAACATGCTCAATGGGGGACAGATCCGGAGATCTTGCTGACCAGGGTAGTTAACTTACACCTTCTAGAGCACGTTGGGTGGCACAGGATACATGCGGACGTGCATTGTCCTGTTGGAACAGCAAGTTCCCTTGCCGGTCTAGGAATGGTAGAACGATGGGTTCGATGACGGTTTGGATGTACCGTGCACTATTCAGTGTCCCCTCGACGATCACCAGTGGTGTACGGCCAGTGTAGGAGATCACTCCCCACACCATGATGCCGGGTGTTGGCCCTGTGTGCCTCGGTCGTATGCAGTCCTGATTGTGGCGCTCACCTGCACGGCGCCAAACACGCATACGACCATCATTGGCACCAAGGCAGAAGCGACTCTCATCGCTGAAGACGACACGTCTCCATTCGTCCCTCCATTCACGCCTGTCGTGACACCACTGGAGGCGGGCTGCACGATGTTGGGGCGTGAGCGGAAGACGGCCTAAAGGTGTGTGGGACCGTAGCCCAGCTTCATGGAGACGGTTGCGAATGGTCCTCGCCGATACCCCAGGAGCAACAGTGTCCCTAATTTGCTGGGAAGTGGCGGTGCGGTCCCCTACGGCACTGCGTAGGATCCTACGGTCTTGGCGTGCATCCGTGCGTCGCTGCGGTCCGGTCTTAGGTCGACGGGCACGTGCACCTTCCGCCGACCACTGGCGACAACATCGATGTACTGTGGAGACCTCACGCCCCACGTGTTGAGCAATTCGGCGGTACGTCCACCCGGCCTCCCGCATGCCCACTATACGCCCTCGCTCAAAGTCCGTCAACTGCACATACGGTTCACGTCCACGCTGTCGCGGCATGCTACCAGTGTTAAAGACTGCGATGGAGCTCCGTATGCCACGGCAAACTGGCTGACACTGACGGTGGCGGTGCACAAATGCTGCGCAGCTAGCGCCATTCAACGGCCAACACCGCGGTTCCTGGTGTGTCCGCTGTGCCGTGCGTGTGATCATTGCTTGTACAGCCCTCTCGCAGTGTCCGGAGCAAGTATGGTGGGTCTGACACACCGGTGTCAATGTGTTCTTTTTTCCATTTCCAGGAGTGTATTTACAGGTTACATAGTTTTCTCAACAGTAGTGATTAGTATGATCTACCACTGCAGATTATGTGTCTGTATTGTGTTTACAGAATATTTACAGCTGTTTGTGTTCCTGTCAAAGAAATGGGAGGGGGGGGGGGGGGGGTTGTCAGGCTGAGATAGAAAGATATCTTGTTTGTTGTGGCAGACTGATCTGATTGTTAACAAACAAAACAAATCCTTGGAATGAATCTCTGAGAATTATCAGGGAATAATACTGTCTAGGCCTCTTAAATTAATGACAAACTTAGGCTGTTTCCATCATCAGATCCTATAATTAAGTTCAAAAGTACATAAGGATGAGGAGTGTTATATGTAAATATAATTAATCAAAAAGAGTAAAAAATGCTAAGCCACCAAAACTTAGAATGTGTAAAAGGACTGCAGTGTGAGTTGCAATAAAACCTGTGCCAAAGTGGGGTGTGTATATAGGATAAACAGGGAGGAATTCATGACAAAATCTAGATTAGATTAGTACTTGTTCCATAGATCATGAATACGACACTTCGTAATGATGTGGAATGTGTCAGGTTAATAAAAGGTGTCTATACAAGATATTACATTACACAAAATATTACATGACATTTAATTTATTTATTTATTTTTGGGTGGGGGGGGGGGGGGGGGGGAGGGTTGAGGAAATTACCCACTTACTATATCCAAAAATTCATCTAATGAGTAGAAGGAGTTGCCATTAAGAAATTATTTTAATTTCCTTTTAAATGCTATATGGCTATCTGTCAGACTTTTGATGCTATTAGGTAAGTGACCAAAGACTTTTGTGGCTGCATAATTTACCCCCTTCTGAGCCAAAGTTATATTTAACCTTGAGTAGTGAAGATCATCCTTTCTCCTAGTGCTGTAGCCATGTACACTGCTATTACTTTTGAATTTGTTCGGATTGTTAATAACAAATTTCATAAGAGAATATATATATTGTGAGGCTACAGTGAAGATTTCTAGCTCTTTAAATAAGTGTCTGCAGGATGATCTTGCATGAGCTCCAGCAATTATTCTGATTACACACTTTTGTGCGATGAACACTCTTTTACTCAATGATGAGTTACCCCAGAATATGATGCCATATGAAAGCAGAGAATGAAAATAGGCATGGTAAGCTAATTTACTGAGATATGTATATCGCCAAAATTTGCAATGACCCTAATAGCATAAGTAGCTGAACCCAAACGTTTCAGCAGATCCTCAGTGTGTTTTTTCCAGTTCAACCCTCCCATCAGTGCATACACCTAGTAATTCTGAATATTCTACCTTAGCTACCGATTTCTGCTCGAAGTCTATGTTTATTAATGGTGTCATTCCATTTACTGTGTGGAACTGTATATACTGTGTTTTGTCAAAGTTTAATGAGAACCCATTTGCAGAGAACCACTTAATGATTTTCTGAGAAACATCTTTTACAATTTCACCAGTTAATTCTTGTCTGATGGGTGTGATTGCTATACTTATATCATCGTCAAAAAGTACCAGCTTTGCATCTTTGTGAATATAGAATGGCAAGTCATTAATATATATTAAGAACAACAGAGGACCCAAGACCGAACCTTGCGGTACCCCATTCTTGATTGTTCCCCAGTTTGAGAACTCACCAGTTTTTTGCATATTATGTGAACTGCTTATTTCAACTTTCTGCACTCTTCCAGTTAGGTATGATTTAAACCATTTGAGCACTGTCCCATTAATACCACTGTACTTGAGCTTATCTAGAAGTATTCCATGATTTACACAATCAAAAGCCTTTGATAGAGCACAAAAAATCCCAACGGGTGACTTCCGGTTACTCAGAGCATTTAATATTTCATTAGTGAAAGTATATATAGCATTTTCCGTTGAAAAACCCTTCTGGAAACCAAACTGACATTTTGTTAAAACTTTATTTTTATCAAGGTGTGAAGCTACTGTACAATGCATTACTTTTTGAAGAATTTTGGATAAGGCAGTCAGAAGAGAGATTGGGCAGTAGTTGTTGACATCAGACGCATCCCCTTTTTTATGCAGTGGTTTAACAATGGCGTACTTCAGTCTATCTGGGAAAATACCCTGCTTCAGAGAGCTATTACATATGTGGCTAAGAATCTAGAAAACATTCCCACAGTGGGAGCAGTAGCACATTGAAGGATCACTTAAAAATGTATGAGTGCAGTTTGGATCAGATTAGTAAAAGCATGGTGGTGTTGCACGGTTCGCGAATAGGACATACTGTAAACATTCTAGAAGACTTTGATATTTTGACACATATAACTGAAGATTCTCACACACTTTTAGTGCAAATTGGTTTTTGAAATTTTTCGTGAATTACTGTGTTGACATGCTGGCTGACACAGATTCTCCTGATGTTTGTTGGGTAACATCTCATGGTGGCTGGGCCTGTGAAGTTCTACTGTTTGCACCGTAACTGGCACTCCTCTGTGGGCAAGTTACTGAATTGCTGGTTGGAGTTGCCTCTCTGAAGTGTACTGGTTTATTATTCTGATTGTTTTGTATTTTTTAATTTGTTTTCAAATTCACTGTTTATCTAAACTTCAGTGCCAAGGACACAGTTTCTATGTATCTATCACAAGTAGTTACAACTGCAAGATATTCACATCAACATGCTAAGGCAAAATGTATATAAAGCTGAAGCTATACGTGATTATAATGCAAATGTAATGATTACATGGTATATTCTGATGAACTCCCTATGTAGATGGTATTACCATTTGAAATGATAATTTTGTAATTGTGAAATCATACCTGTTAAAGAATTTTTTAATAATTTAACTTACAGTCTTTGCAGTTTGAAAGCATCCCTGTCATTTTTGTGTGTATGGCCCAAAAGATATTGGCAGTGTATTCTACACTAGCACTTCCTCTCAGCACTTGCATTTCTGTAAACTTTAGAGCAAGTTTACTGTTGACAAACAGCCATAGTACGGATTTTATTTCTGCTGGCACTGAACTTTATTTCAAATATTCTAAAGTTTGGTAAGTGAATCTTTTTTTCTCTTCTTTCTTTCTTTTCTTTTTTTAACTGGTGATGTAGACTGGCAAGACAAAACATTGTGACCACCTGCTTAATAGCCTGCTGGTCCACATTAGCAACCGAATACAGCAATAATTTTGCCTGGTATTGATTCAACAAGTCCTCAGCAGGCTTCTGGAGATATGTGGCACCAGACAACTACACACAGGTCATGTGCTTCCTGTGAATTACGGGCCATGGGTCAGTGGTTTGTGGGTGCAGAGCTGGCATCCCAGGTGTGTTCCATCAGGTGTGAATCAGGCAGATTTGGTGACCGAAACATCAGTGTGAGTTCAGTGTTGTGCTCATCAAGTCATTGTAGCAGGATTCTGGCTTCCTGACAGAGACAGTTATCCTGTTGGAAGTTGCCATTGCCATTGGAGAAGACATCAAGCATGAAGGGATACAGGTGGTCCACAGTAATTTTCATGTAGTCTACAGCTGTCATGCTGCATTAGATTACTACCACAGGTCCTATGGAATCCCAGGTGAATGTCCCCCATAAGATAATACTATCCCCATTGCTTTGTTTTCATGGTGTTGTGCAAGCCTCTAATATGGCATGTCCAGATACTTCATTCATCCTTGTGTAACATGATATACAATTCATCTGACTAGATAATACATTTCTATTGATCTGTAGTGTAATCTTGATGATTTCATTCCCACTGAAATCATAAATGACGATGTAGTTGGATGATCATAGGAACACACAGATGTCATCTGCTGTGAAGTCTGATGTTCAACAGTGTGCACTGAACAGTGTGATCTGATCACCTGTTTGCACCAGCACTGTACTGTGTCATCCGATCTGCCACACTCACCATCTATCCTACTTTACACAATAAAAAGCCGCCAGCCTCCACATTCTATGATGGTGTGAGGATGTCCAACATCTTGCCACCTACTCATGGTTTCACCATCCTTCAAGCACTTTCTTTAAACACTCTGGAGAGTTGCATATGAGCAGCCGACCAGTGTCACTGTTTCTTAGGTGCTTGTATCTGTGAGCAGAGCTGTAACAATCTGCCCTTTCTTGAAGTCACTTACATCACTGGATTTCTTAATTTGTGGTCCACATTACTGCTCGGATAATTCCTCATTCATCTTTGTGCTGCTTATATACTTTCCTTACCATGTCACATGCCCATAACACCATCAGGCAGTATCCAGTCTTGTGGTGGGCAGTGATCATAATGTCTTGTCTCATCAGTTTATTTATTTATTTTTATTTATTTGTTCTTTGCTCATGGACTCCAGCTGAAAATCCAGTTGAGAGTATTGGGTGTGTCATACAATAGGCTATTAACATCAAACTTGATTTCATTATATATACATGAAACAAATAATTAAACAGAAATAGTCCATAAGCATATAAAGGTATTACATGTTTCATATTATATATACACACAAATCCAAACAACATACAGAAATGATAATTTTTAAAGGTACATTTCAGTGGTGATATAACATATTTAAACACCATCTTAGTATTCACTCAAACTGTATATACATTTCTCTGTGAGAATATACACTGATGAGCCAAAACATTATGACCACCTACTTAAAATCATGTTGGCCCACTTGTGGAATGCAGTCCAGCAGTGACTATGCATGCCATGGATTTTACACATACTTGGTAGGTTTCCAGAGGTTTGTAGCACCAGATGCGAACACACAGGTCACAAACTTCCCTTAATTTATGGATGGGTGGTTTGTGGGCACGTAGCTGGTGCCTAATAGCATCCTAGTTGGGTTTCATCAGATTCAGATAAGCTGAATTTTAATGGCCAAGCCATCAATTTGAGTTTACTGTCATGCTGCTAAAACCACTGCAACACGATTCTGGGTTTGGGACACAAACAGTTTTCCTGCTGGAAGATGCCATCACTGTTGTGGAAGATATCAAACATATGGTTTTACAGGTGGTCCCTAATAATGTTCACGTAGTCCACAGCTGTTGTGGTGCCTTCGATTACTACTGCAGGTCCGATGGAAGCCAAGGTGAATGTCCCTCTTAACATAATACTGCTCCCACTGGTCTGCGCCTCTGGCATGCTTAAAGCTTTGAGCAGCTGTTTGCCTGCATGATGGAGCATCCAGACATGACTATCAACCTGGTTTAACAATAAATGACCAGGTGACAGAATTCCATTCATGCGTAGTCCAATCTTGATACCCCTTGCCCAGGTAATCATAACTGATGATGTTGTGGGGTCATCATGGGAACACTCAGGGGTCCTCTGTCCTCTGTTGTGGAACACTATGTTCAACACTGCACTGAATAGTGTGCTCCAAAACCCTAGTGCCTGAACCAGCATGGTACTCTGTGATCAGATCTGACACAGATCGCTGCCTATCCTGCTATAGAGAGCTGGCAAACCTCCAATCCCTATATGCTATGATGAACTTTGGATGTCCAACTTCTTGTCACTTACTCTTGGTTTCAGCATTCTTCAACCACTTTCCACAGATGCTCACAACAGTAGCATGCAAACAGCCAACCAGCTTTTCCGTTTCTGTGGTGCTTGCTCATAGGCACTGGCCCACAGCAATCTGGCTTTTGTCAAAGTTGCTTAAGTTGGCAGATTTCCAGATTTGGGCCACTTATCATCACTAGAATGATTCCCCATTCGTCTCTGGTCTGCTTATATACTTCTCTTACCATGTCACATGCCCTCGGTGACACCAGGCAGCGTACAAGCTCATCATGGGCAGTGGTCATAATGTTTTGGCTCATCAGTGTATGTACCACTTCTTGTCTTATGTTGCCTTTGATTTTAATTATGATGACTTGTGAAGGAGCCTTGTGATTAGTTCAACAGTTTCTAATTTTGGACGAAGTCTATTGTTACCTGTAAGTTTGGATGCAATCCATCGTTGCGAAGCTTCACTCCATGTTTAAATTGCTAATACCAGTAAAGCACTGTGGTGTTCAAATCTACTGTTTGGTTGATAATGACTGCTTTTTAATAAAAGTAGCAATTAACAATAAAATGTTTTGAATATCATATGAATTTAGTGGTTGGTTGTTGTTTTGTAACATATTCATGCATTATAGTAAGTGTCTCATCGTATACAGCATATACTGACAAAATAACTTTTTATCCATGTTTGAGGTGCAGGATGAAGTTTTATAGTGACCTTGGGTGAGTGGGGCTGTCGTGGCATAGAGGTGGTGGAGTAACGGATTGTGGAGGTGGTAGTGCTGGCCGGCAGTGGCTAGGAAAACTCTGCTGCAAGATGTAACATATATTATTTCCTCTCAACTTATGTCAAGAGTGCTGTGACGTCCCTGGATATGCCCTCTGCAGGAGTGTGGCCCATCAGCGGTGGCCATGATGTTGGAATGTTGTGGCGGTGGGATGGCTGTTTGATTTCCACGACCTTCTTTTCTGACACTGTTTCCCCACCCAGCAGTGCATACCTGAGTTAGCACTATGTGGTGCTGAGTGAGCAGTGACAGTAACATGTACATATGCTGAATTCTCGTAGACGTCCACTGTGACTGAGTTAGAAGCTCACCCTGGTGCAGAAGCGTGGTGGCAGTACCACCGTGGCTGCAAACCACTGCTCTCTGAAATCAAACGGCCATCCTACTACAACCTTCTGACAACATTGCCACAACAGATGGATCACACTCCTGCAGAGGGCATATCCAGGGGCATCACAGCACTCTGACATAGTGACTCGAGATGAAATAATATACACTCCTGGAAATGGAAAAAAGAACACATCGACACCGGTGTGTCAGACCCACCATACTTGCTCCGGACACTGCGAGAGGGCTGTACAAGCAATGATCACACGCATGGCACAGCGGACACACCAGGAACCGCGGTGTTGGCCGTCGAATGGCGCTAGCTGCGCAGCATTTGTGCACCGCCGCCGTCAGTGTCAGCCAGTTTGCCGTGGCATACGGAGCTCCATCACAGTCTTTAACACTGGTAGCATGCCGCGACAGCGTGGACGTGAACCGTATGTGCAGTTGACGGACTTTGAGCGAGGGCGTATAGTGAGCATGCGGGAGGCCGGGTGGACGTACCGCAGAATTGCTCAACACGTGGGGCGTGAGGTCTCCACAGTACATCGATGTTGTCGCCAGTGGTCGGCGGAAGGTGCACGTGCCCGTCGACCTGGGACCGGACCGCAGCGATGCACGGATGCACACCAAGACCGTAGGATCCTACGCAGTGCCGTAGGGGACCGCACCGCCACTTCCCAGCAAATTAGGGACACTGTTGCTCCTGGGGTATCGGCGAGGACCATTCGCAACCGTCTCCATGAAGCTGGGCTACGGTCCCGCACATTGTTAGGCCGTCTTCCGCTCACGCCCCAACATCGTGCAGCCCGCCTCCAGTGGTGTCGTGACAGGCGTGAATGGAGGGACAAATGGAGACGTGTCGTCTTCAGCGATGAGAGTCGCTTCTGCCTTGGTGCCAATGATGGTCGTATGCGTGTTTGGCGCCGTGCAGGTGAGCGCCACAATCAGGACTGCATACGACCGAGGCACACAGGGCCAACACCCGGCATCATGGTGTGGGGAGCGATCTCCTACACTGGCCGTACACCACTGGTGATCGTCGAGGGGACACTGAATAGTGCACGGTACATCCAAACCGTCATCGAACCCATCGTTCTACCATTCCTAGACCGGCAAGGGAACTTGCTGTTCCAACAGGACAAAGCACGTCCGCATGTATCCCGTGCCACCCAACGTGCTCTAGAAGGTGTAAGTCAACTACCCTGGCCAGCAAGATCTCCGGATCTGTCCCCCATTGAGCATGTTTGGGACTGGATGAAGCGTCGTCTGACGCGGTCTGCACGTCCAGCACAAACGCTGGTCCAACTGAGGCACCAGGTGGAAATGGCATGGCAAGCCGTTCCACAGGACTACATCCAGCATCTCTACGATCGTCTCCATGGGAGAATAGCAGCCTGCATTGCTGCGAAAGGTGGATATACACTGTACTAGTGCCGACATTGTGCATGCTCTGTTGCCTGTGTCTATGTGCCTGTGGTTCTGTCAGTGTGATCATGTGATGTATCTGACGCCAGGAATGTGCCAATAAAGTTTCCCCTTCCTGGGACAATGAATTCACGGTGTTCTTATTTCAATTTCCAGGAGTGTATGTTATATCTTGCAGCAGGGTTTTCCTAGCAACTGCTGACCAGCATCACAACCTCCACAACCTGTTAATCCAACGCTTCTACACCATAATGGCTCCACCTGCCAATTCAATTCATTGCTGCCATAGAGTGTGGGGGATGGCTCACGTATTGTATCATTCTAAAGCCACGGGTGTGGACTGAGAACTGTGGGATGGTCTGGTGGAGCTGGCTGCCCAGACCAGTGTCTGTTGCCGACTGTCCCATAGTGTGATGGAGACTTGTGTGTACCTGATGCCATGGAGGGTGCTGCCAGACTGTGCATAACTGTATTAGAATCAGAGGGTATTTATAGTGGTTAATAGCACACTTGTTGTGCCTGTACATTGCCTCCAGGCATGTTCAAATCAACACCTACATGTCTCCACAGTGTCGAAATACTCCGTGGGCTGGCTCGAACTTGCAGGACCTTTGCAGTGCCAAAATGACTGAGTGGTTTGTCTTGGCTGTCTTGTGGTATACAAACAGACTCGCTTTTGAAATTACATATCAGTATCTCTGTGCATGCCTGCTTTCCTCACATGTGGCCACAATCACAATGGAGCTTATTGTAATTCCGTAATGCCCAAAATTTAGGAATGGCATTACAGTTTTATACTCTGGTGCAAAAGATTAATACATACTGCCTACAAGAATAAGACATAACAATGATACCTCTAGAAATTAAAAGTAAATTTTAAGTTTACCTCATCAGCCACAGCCATTGCTAATGATCTTAATGACAATGGAATGTTAAAGTATAACCTTTCTTCTTCATCCATGTGGCAGATTAGTGACTATCGGTACGGTACACCAATTGGAGTGAGTGTGGTTTTCTTGGCAGTTTTCCATGCTCAGTTAGCAAATGCTGGGCTGACCCCTAATTACATCTCACAAAATACAATACATAAATGTTTAACATAGAGTAACACACAGAACAAAGCTTACACAATTTACAGAGAGAAGGTGCACGCAACTTCCTTCCTTTAGGTTACCTGATGACTGTAATGACAAGAAGGACAAGCAGGCACAAAGTTAATTTGCCAAATCATGAAAACCAAGAGAGACAGGGGGCAAATAAACAGCAGCTGTGTAGGGCAAAAGGAAAATCTACAGTCTTTTTTAATAAAGTCTTCTTTGTAATAATTAGGCTTTGCACCACTAATTTTGGTCAATTAATATTAATTTCAGATTTGGCAGATACCATTTAAAGCTTTTTGCCCTGATATCACAGTCCATGGAATTAAAAAAAATTTAATAAACTAGTAGATAGGAGTAAATTTCATATGTAAATTAAGTGAAAATATTGCTGTATGACTCATTGTGAACAGGCACTATTTCTCCATAGAATAATTTATGAAGGACGCTGCTACAGTATGATGGAGGATATGCAATTATCAGCATAATGTTGCAGCTATGAATGACATTGTAACGAAACACATCAAATTATACAAAACTTCATTGTGTGCACTTTTAATTAAGCAGTTACATTTTTTGTCATAAATTTTACATCTTTGGCTTGAAAAGCTATTGTAACTGTAAAAGCATTGTGAAAATTTGTATAAGTCATTGGGAAACAGCGCACATTTTAAGCACTTGTTTCCTTTTAAACATGACATGTCTCATCATCTATGGGACAAATAAATCACATTTTACTATTATGTGGGAGTAGTAGAGACCAAATTTGCACCTGGCCATCCTAAATGAAGGGGATTTATCTTTCAGTATATAATTTCAGACAAATGCTGAGATGATTTATTAAAAACAGGCCATGGCCAGTCCCTGCTTCCAGTCCTTGCGCAGCTGAATTAATGATCCATCTCTAATTACTTAATTGCTGATGGGATGTTAGGCTTTGATGTACCGTCTTTGTGATTGGATCTGCAGACCGTGGTGTCTGAATGAGTGTATCGTATTGTGTTTCTTTTTAAACAAGAAAATGACATAAAATCATTAGATAATAGCTATTACTCTTCTCTGCAGCATAATTGCTCTTTCACCAGAGGTGATATTCAGTGGGACAGCAGAGAACATGACTAAAAACTTTTACATGTGAAAAGTAGGCTTATAGGTGATCTCACATATGGAAAGCAACAGATTGTGCAGTTTAGAGTAGTCTCATAGAGAAGCTCAGATGTTATTGTGTCAGTGATTTTGCTGATAACTTGTTTTCATCCTGTTATTGTTGCTGCTGTGGTCTTCAGTCCAAAGACTGGTTTGATACAGCTGTCCATCCTACTTTATCCTGTGTAAGCCTTTTCATCTCTGAATAACTACTACAACTTGGTCTTGCTTACTGTATTTATCTCTTGGTCTCCCTATACACCCCCCCCCCCCTTTCTTTTAATTAAAATGTGCCTCAAATTTCTTTCTCCACAGTTCTGTTTGGTACTTCCTCATTAGTTATGTAAACAGTCCACCTATCTTCAACATTCTTCTCTGCCATCACGTTTCAAAACCTTCAATTCTCCTCTTGTATGAATTGCCAATCATCTGCATTTGACTTCCATAAAAGACTACACTCCAGACAAATATCTTCAAAAGAACTTCCTGACACTTAAATTGATATTCATTGTTAACAAATTTCTATTCTTTAGAAATGTATTTCTTGCCATTGCCAGTCTACATTTTATTATATCCTCTCTACTATGATCACCATCAGTTATTTTACTGTCCAAATAGCAAATCTTATTTACTATTTCAGCATTATCTGACCTTGTTTAACTAAATTCCACTACCTTTGCTGTGCATTTGTTGATTTTCATCTAATATCCTACTTTCTTAGCAAGCAGTAAAGGAAACAAAAGAAAAATTTGGATTAGTAATTAAAAACCAGGGAGAAGAAACAATAATTTTGAGGTTTGTCGATGACATGTGTCAGAGACAGCTAAGAACTTGGAAGAGCAGTTGAACGGAATGGACAGTGTCTTGAAAGGAGGCTATGAGATGAACATCAACCAAAGCAAAACGAGGATAATGGAATGTAGTCGAATTAAATCAGATTTTTTTATTTTTATTTAATCGTGTCCAAGCCATAGACAACCCACATATTACACATACACACAAATACAAATACAATACACATATGTATAAATAAAACAAACTCAAAATGGGGAGTCACATTACAATATAAAGACAAACATAGTATATATATCATATCACGTCCCGCCAAAATTCAGCGCATTTAACTGCCACTGCCGTAGTGTTTGCCAGATCTTCTTTCCTGCACACTTCCCCCATGTTGCTGCATTCCAGGAGGTGGTCCATTGTTTGGGTCTGTCCGCACTGGCACATGTCCGTCCCATCTTGGTATTCCCATTTACACATGTTTACGTTGCATCTGCCCACCCCAGTTTGTAAGCGGTTGAGGGTTCTCCACAATGGCCATTTTAGTTCATTTCCAGAGGCCAATTGTTCGTTGGGTGAGATTAGAGTTGCCTGGTCTCCCGTAGGCAGTGTTTCTTGCCATTTTGACAATCTGGCCTTTTGTTTTGAGGTTTCGAGCGGTTGAACTGAAATGAGGAAATTCCGTCTTGATTTTAGACGTGTGTGTGGAGGGTTTTGTCCAAAGAGAGGATGGTGCTGGTCGTGCAGCTGCTTGAGGCGCTCTGCTTCACTTGCTGTAGCTTGTCTGATGTTGGGTGGAGCTATGCCACTAAGCAAATAAAGTTGGCTAACCAGGCTGGGTCTTAGGCAACCCGTGATTATGTGACAGGCATCGTTCAGCAGAGGATCCACTCGTTTCGCATGCGCTGATCTTTCCCAAACTGGGGCAGCGTATTCAGCAACCGAGTAGCAGAGTGCAAGTGCTGACATATGTAAAGTATGTGGGTCGGCACCCCATTTTGTGGAGGTGAGCTTACTCAGGAGGTTGTTTCTTGTTGATAGTTTGCCCCTGACCTTGTCTACATGATGTCTGTAAGTAAGTGTGCGATCAAGGGTGACGCCTAAATAACAAGGAGTGCTGCTGAACGCGATCTGTTGGTTGTTCCACGTGATGTTTAGGGTATGTTTGGCGTCTCGGTTTCGAAGATGGAATGGGCAGTATAATGTTTTTGCTGTGTTCGGGCGTAGGCAGTTGGCTTCGTAGTATGGCGTTAGACTGTTAGGGGCATTCGTAAGGCTAATTTCTATGTCGCTAAAGTTCTGACCCTGCACAGCTATTGCAAGATCATCCGCGTAAGCAAAGCTCCTAGTCCCTGGTGCAACTGGTTGATCATTCACATATATGTTGAAAAGAGTGGGTGCGAGGACACTGCCTTGGGGTAGTCCATTTTTCTGGATACGCCATCGGCTTCGCTTCCCTTCTAGGTTTACGATGAACCGTCTGTTGCTGAGAAGAGTTGATATAATTTGTATCAGCCCGAAATCATTAGTCATAGCATATATTTTAGTGAGCAGCAGTTTGTGATTTACAGTGTTGAATGCGGATGAGAGGTCGACAAGTACGGCTCCAGTAATTAGACGGTTCTCGTACCCATGCTCTATGAACTGGGTGAGATTCAAGACCTGTCTAGTGCAAGTTTTCCCAGGGTGAAACTCCGCCTGTTCCGGAATTATCCGATGATCAATATTAGGCACAAGTCGATTCAGCAGCATGCGCTCGAACACCTTGTACAAGCAGCAGAGTAATGTTATCGGTCTGAAATTTTTTGGCTCATCGAATGGTTTGCCGGGTTTTGGAATGGCTATGACCTTGCCCTTTCTCCAGATTTTCGGGATGTTGTTTAGCTGGATACAGGTATTGAAAAGTAGGAGCAGCCAGTTTTTCGTGTACTCGCCAAATTTAAGGATCTCTTCATTCCTAAGGTCGTCTAGCCCTGCTGCTTTGCCAGGTTTCAGAGATTTAAGTGCGGACTCTAGCTCTTTGATGGTAAATGGATGGCTGTAGTAGTTTGTGTCACTTTCGCCACTTCTTATTGGGATGGTTTTTTGCTAGAGTCTTCGTTTTCCCATTAAGAACGAGTTGGTGCGCTATTTGGTTGGCTGTTACTCTTGGTGCTTCCGTTTGCTGCTTAGGGTCATTATTTAGCTTCTTAATTGTCTTCCAGGCAATCCGGCTAGAATGTTTCATGTCTACACTTTCAATTAGATGTTGCCATTCTTCTCGGTGCTTCTCGATTAGCTGGTCGGTAAGTGCATTTGCAAGTTCAAGAGTTTCTTCAGAGAATGGGTTCTCCTCATACTTTTCCGTATGTGCATCGTATAGTTGCTGGATGTCTTTCGTTAGGCCCAGTACAAACTCCGTTCTGCAGCCCCTAGGGATAGACTTTCTTGATACATTCTGGACGATTTCTATGAACTTATCGTAGTTGCTGGGTGTTGGTTCTAGAGTTTGCAGCTTTTCATTGATTCCAATTGCGAAACCTACCCAGTTTGCCCTCTTGAAATTAAATCTTCGTCAAAATGGAATCCGCACTGGCACCACTGCTGGAGTAACTGTGAGTTTGATGGGTCTATGTTGGGAGTGTAGAATAGGACCCAGGACATCTTTCACACACTCAGTTACCAAGTTCTGGCTGATGAAGATGATGCTGAGGGAATTAGATTAGGAAATGAGACACTTAGAATAGTAAATGAGATTTGCTATTTGGGAATCAATACAAATGAGGATGGTCAAAGTAGAGAGGGTATAAAATATAGACTGGCAATGGCAAGAAAAGAATTTCTGAAGAAGATAAATTTGTTAACATTGAGTATAGATTTAATTGTCAGGAAGTCCTTCCTGAAAGTATTTGTATGGAATGTAGGCATATATGAAGTTAAACATGGACAATAAACAGTTTAGACAAGAAGAGAATTGAAGCTTTTGAAATGTGGTGCTACAGAAGAATGCTGAAGATTAGATGGATAGATCGCATAACTAATGAGGAGGTTCTGAATAGAATTGGGGAGAAGAGAAATTTGTGGTACAACCTGACTAAAAGAAGGGATTGGTTGGCAGGACACATTCGAAGGCATCCAGCATCCAGGGATCACCAATTTAGCACTGGTAGGAAGCATGGTGGCAGGGCGGGGCAGGGTTGGGGGGGGGGGGGGGGCAAGAGATGAATACAGTAAGCAGATTTAGAGGAATATAGGTTGCAGTAGTTACTCGGAGATGAAATGGCTTGCACAGGATAGAGTGAAATGGAGAGCTGCATCAAACCAGTCTTTGGACTGAAGACCACAAAAACAACAACATTCTTCTTTCAAGTCACTGTCTATCCCATTCAACTGCACTGTCCAAGTCCTTTGCTGTGTCTGACAGAATTACAATGTCTTCAGCAAACATCAAAGTTTTTATATGAATATGTGGTGTCTGTTGTTTCAGATATGTCTGAAAGAACAGACAAGATGCGGGATCCACAGCTGTGATATATATTATGTAAATTGAAGGGGAAGGGGGGGGGGAGAAAGGGAAGGAACTGATGATATCAACTGCATTGGGACCTGGTGCGGAATCAGTGGTGACAAGTGAAAATTTGTGCTGGATCAGGACTCGAACCCAGGATCTCCTTCTTACTAGGCAGTTGCATTAACCAGTGTGCTACCCAGACACAGCGTTTATCGCAAATGCACGTACTATCTCAGCACGCTGCCCGGCTGACCTACATTCCCACATAGCACCACCTATCTGCAGTCCCCGTTCATGACCTTCATGCTCACTAATTTTAGTTTCCACTAGAGGTCAAACATAAGTGTGCATCCATACTGAAGGTTGTGGATTATTTGCCCATCAAGGCAGGTCAATTGTATGAATGTGTGCTATCCATTCTTTTGGACGTGTTCAAAAGAACGGACACCACGCATTCATATAACTGATTTGCCTTGATGGGCAGTGAATCCACCATCGCCACTGATTCTGCACAATGTCCTGATGCAGCTGATATCATTAGTTCCTTCCCATTCCTTTTTTTTCTCACCTCTGCCCCTTCAATTTACATAAAATCAAAATTTTTATTTCTTCAGCGTAACTCAAATTCCTTCTCCCAATTTTTCTTTGGTTTCTGTTACTGCTTCCTCAATGTATAGACTGAATAACACAGGGGTTAGGCCTCCACCCTGTCTCTCTCTCACTTCTCAGCCACTGCTTCCCTTTCATGCCTTTTGACTCTTATTATTGTTTTCTGGTTTCTGTACAGGTTTTAAATAATCTTTCACTGTCTGTGTTTTACCCCTACTAATTTCAGATTTCAAAGAGCGTATTTGCACCCAACATCATTAAAAGCTTTTGAAAAGCCTTATGTAAGTCTGCAATGCTATGAATGTAGGTTTGCATTTTCTTAACCTATTTTCTAAGAGAAGCCGTAGGGTCAGTATTGTCTCACATGTTTCTACATTTCTCTGAAACCCAAACTGACCTTCTGTGAGGTCAGCTTATTCCAGTTTTTCCATTATTCTGTAAATAATTTGTGTTAGTATTTTGCAACCATGACTTATCAAACTGATTTCGGTAATATTCACACCTTTCGGCACCTGCTTTCTTTGGCATAGTGTGGAGTAGTACGGTCATATCTGGCTCTCCCATCGATATCAGTAGTTCTGAGTGAATATTGTCTACTCGTGGGGCATTGTTTTGATGTAGGTCTTTCAATGCTCTGTCAAATTCTTCTCACAATACCATATCCCACATCCAGACTTCATCTACTTCCTCTTCTTTTTCTATAATATTGTCTTTAAGTTCATTTCAGTCGTACAGTTCCTCTACAGGGTGAACCAAAACTCCACCGACAAACTTTGCAAGTTACTCAGGGATACCTTCTGAGTTTGTTTGGTACAACAGCCCCTTATTGTCCAGTGGCTTATCACATAGTTATAGCAATTTTTTGGTTTCTTGCAGCAATTAGCTTTCGATCTGTATTGCACTGAAAATAATGCACGACAGCGTGAATATCGGCAGTATGCGCTGTGTGTCTTGATTTCAGTTGGTCACAGCACCTGCGGTTGACAACAGTAATGCTCTCTTTAACTCATTGCCTTCAAGTTTGTATTCAGTACTGCATTGTTATGTGTAGGGTTTTGTTTTCCAGCAGTGTTAGTTGTGCATTAACAGTGATACACAGCAGTACTGTGAACAGGTTTACTGATGGAGAGTTGGCCGATTTGCACCTTGTGTTTGAGTTCACTGAATTCTATGGAAGAACAGCATGACTACATTACGCTGAACGTTACTCTATGTTGTGTTGTTGCATATTTTGTGTATTGCATATTGCAGGCTTCTTCACTGTTGGTGAAGGCATTTCCACAGAAATGAGGGTGATTGTGGTAACACACCAAATAAATCATAATTACATTATTACTCTGTAACGAACCTCTGAGTACTGTGTGTCCCTTGTATCAAAATACTCAGAAGGTATCCCTGAACAATCTCTCAAAGATTCTCTGTGGAGTTCAAGTTCGCCCTGTACGTACTCCATCCACCTTTCTGCTTTCTCTTATTTGCTTTGTCCTGGTTTTCCATCTGAGCTCTTGATATTTGTGCAGGTGGTTCTCTTTTCTCCAAAGGACTCTTTAGTTTTCTTGTAGGTGGTATCTATCTTCACTCCAGTCTTTGCATCCTTCTATATCCTTGCATTTGTCCTCTCTTCATTCGTGCTTAGCCATTTTTCACTTTCTGTCAGTCTTGTTTTTTAGACATCTGTGCTCCCTTCTGCCTGCTTCATTTGCTGCATTTTTATGTTTTCTTCTTTCATCAGTTAAATTTAGTATCTCCTGTGACATCTAAGGAATTTTACTAGGTGTTGTTTTTTTACCTGTTTGATACTCTCCTATCTTCACTATTTCATCTCTCAAAGGCGCACATTTATCTTCTACTCTATTTCTTTTCTCTGTCTTAGTGAATGATTGCCTAATGCTTCCTTAAAAACTCTCGATAACCTTTGGTTCTTTCAGCTTATCCATGTCCTTTTTTTTTTTTTTTTTTTAAATTTCCTACCCTTTTGCAATTTCTTGAGTGTAATCTACATTTCAGAGCCCACATCTACCTCTGAAAATGTCTTAAAATTTAAAATCTGGTTCTGAAATTATCTCTTATCATTATATAAATAATCGAAAATGTTCCAGTTTCTCCAGGTCTCTTCCATATATACAACCTTCTTTCATGACTTTAAACAAAGTGTTAAATTATATATACAAAACTCTACCAGGTGGCTTTCTCTTCCATTTCATTCCCTCAGTACATATTCTCCTACTATTTTTCCTTCTCTTCTATTTCCTCTTATTGAATTCCAATCCCAATTACAATTAAATTTTGATCTTCCGTAACAATTCGAATAATTTCTTTTGTCTTATCATACATTATTTCAGCTTCTTCATTATCTGCATTGCTAGTTGGCATTTAAACATGTACTACTGTGGTGGGTGTTGGTTTCATATCTGTCTTGGCTACAACAGTCCGTTGACTATTCTGTTCATAGTATCTCATCTGCATTCATATTAATTATAAGGCCTACTACTACATTACTCCTATTTGATTTTCTATTTTTACCCCTTTACTCACCTGGCTAGATGTTCTGTTCCTCCTGCCACTAAACTTCACTAATTCTCAATTTTCCTATCTTCAAGCTATCCACTTCCCTTTTTAAATTTTCTAAGCGACCTGCCCAATTAAGGGGTCTAACATTCTACACTCTGACCCGTAGAATGTCAGTTTTTTTTCTGATGATGACATCCTCCTGGGTAATCCCCACCCAGAGGTCTGAATGGGGGACTAATTTTCCTCTGGAATATTTTACCCAATAGGATACCATCATCATTTAACTACACAGTAGAACAGCATACCCTCTGAAAAATAAAGGCTGCAATTTTGCCACACTTTCAACCGTTCACAGTACCAGCACAGTAAGACCATGTTGGCTGATTTTACAAAGCCAGATTACTCAATCATCCAGACTGTAGCCCCAGCAACAACTGGAAAGTCTGCTGTCTATCTTCAGGAACCATGGGCTACTCTGGTGTCTCCATAAATACCTCCCCATTGTGGTTGCATGTAAGGTACAGCTATCTGTATCGTTGAGGCACGCAATCCACCCCACCTCAGAAGGTCTGTGGTTCATGCAGGGAGGGGAGAGTGGGAGGGTTTCAATGTATATGACTAAAAGTATGTGAGCTGTTGTATTAAGAAACCCAGGGAGTGTACACTATGAGTCAGCATCTTAAAAATGAGGAATAATCATTACAGGCACATCACAGGTATATTGGGTCCCCTCAAGTTCTCATTATACATAAATGATCTATCATATATCCCAGACCTGGATGATGATTCATTTATTGTAATCAAACCCAATGGAGAAAGTTCAGCACTTGAAAATGTAAATAAAATGTTATTAGAAATACAGTGATGGAAAAAAATCGCAAAACCAAGAAGAAGTTGTGCTACATAAATGAAAGTTGGTAAGTGGGTTTCTTCATCTGAAAGATTATGTCTATTCAGATTTCATACTAGTTGCATAAGAGTGTCGCTAGTCATGCCAGTGTGAGGATACAAATCAGGTTTGCTTTAAATACACTCTGCAACAATCATAAAAGTTAGTTACCTTTGAGATTGGATGTGATGAGTTTATGTTAGTCAAGAATGCTTTTAAGGTGATAAAGATACCATTATCGACATCTGAATCAGTTTGAACAAGGTTGTGCAACAGGACTATGAAAAGCTAGATGTTACTTCTGTGATACTGCAGAAAAACTTGGCAGGAATGCAGCCACTGTACATAATTGCTGGCAGTGGTTGTCACGATAATGTACAGCCGCGAGAAGTCTGGGCTCCAGATGGCCACATGGCACTACTGAGAGGGAACACTGTCATGTTCCGCATATGGCTCTGGCACATTGTACTCCATCTGCAGCAGCAATTTGAGCAGTATTTGGCACAATAGTGACAATATGAATTTTTACAAATGAGTTGCTTCAAGGACAGTTTCGAGCTAGAAGCTCTGTCATGTGCAATACACTGACCTCAAACCACTGCCATTTGTGACTTCATTGGTGTCAGTTAAGATCTCAATGGAGAGCAGGGTGGAGGTCTGTTGTGTTTTCTGATGAAAGTTGCTTCTCTTTGAGTGCCAGTGATGACTGTGTGTTCGTTAGAAGGAGGTCAGTTGAGGGCCTGCAACCAATCTGTCTGTGTGGCAGACACACTGGACTTATGGTCTTCAGTGTAATTTCATGTGGCAACAGGAGCACTCTCGTGGTTCTTCCATGCACCTGACTGTATGTCAATCTGGTGACTTGACTTCTTGTGCTGCCGTCCATGAACAGCATTCCCGGGGGTGTTTTTCAACAGGATAACACTCCCCCATATACTGCTTTTGTAACAAAACATGCTGAACAGAGTGCTGACACATTCCATTGGCCTGCTCAATCACCAGATTTGACTCCAGTCGAGCACATATGGGACATCATCAGTGCCATCCGCAGCCAGCAATAACTGTTGCAATGGTGTATCTCATGCTTACATTAACCTATGATCTTGCAGTATTAACCCTCACAATACCAAGCCATTTTCAGTTATGTGTATTACCACGGGGTGGGGGGTGGGGGGGTTGGGGGAGGGGGAAGGTTACTTTGTGCCCACAATAAAAAAAAATTTAAAAAATAATAAAATTCATTAACTGTTCTTGAACCACATTAATAACATACTTTTGAAAGCTCTATAGATGCATAATCAGGATCCAGAACCTGAAGACTTCTATTAAAACCTTTTTGAAAAATGTTTTTTATATCTTTCACATACTTAGTCATTTAAGTTTACTAAGTCTAATTATCTTGAGAAAAATTTAAGTAAAACTCGTTATAGTACTATTGAAGTATTCTATACTATAGTTAAAAATATTACATAAACTTGAGGTGATATACAAATAGCTTAGGTGCATAACATAATTTTGTGAGAAGAATTATTAAGCAGTTTTTTCAGAATCTACTTCATATGTGGAACATACAACAGTTTTTTTCCGCTGTATTTACCACACGTGTATCTCTTACAATTGTTGCAGAGTATTGTTGTTTTGTTCACTTTGGTGTACTTTTCTGCTTTTCAACAGCTTTCACTAACACACAAATGACATCTACCTTTACTTCAATGAGCTTCCTTTGCACCAAAGTTGTGATTGATTTTCCATCCGAGAATACCCTCCATACTTGAAACTGTGGCAGTCCTGTCATATTTGTAGCCCTTTCTTCAATGTACGGTCTCATGAGCTGTAGTCCCAGTTTTTGAAGAAAAAGTCATTGTTTATTAGGTTTTTTCTTATTACAGTCCAGGAAATTCAACAAAAATAGTGTATAACAATTTACCGCCGCTATGTCCACAAGAGTATAGAAAACAGACAGCGGCCCTCTTCTTGTAGCCCTCTTAGTTGAAATTTCCTCACCATTTGATCTGTCATCTCAGCGCAACCTTCAGTCTTATTATAATATAAATTTATAACTGTTTTCTTCTTAGTGTCAGTAGGTGAACCAACTGCAGCGTCATAATGTTGAAATGATAGAAACAGCATATTTCCTTTGGGTTTTTCATGGGGGTTATAAGAAACAAATGTGATTGGAATATATCCAGTACTAGTATATAATTCTCATTTTGAGGTATCTTTCAGTTCTTGAGGTAATATTCCCATGAGAGTTAGCTTATGATTCCTCCATAGATCTTTGGCCAAATCAACTGAAGTGTAATATCTGTCTGTGGTGACATTTCGGCCTGAATTGTGTATAGGAACCACCAGGTGTTTGACCACAGCTGCAGTGGAATTTGAGTGTTATGTACCGTCATTTCTTTTCCCAGCATAAGGCTCCATGCTGATAACATATCTGGTTTTAGCGTCTGTGAGCCTGCATATAAGTATACCATATTTACAAAGTTTTTCCTTCATGAAGACCTTGAAGGGACACCTGCCACGGAACAATGACAACATTTCATCAATAACAGTGTGCATCCCAAGAGAATAATATTTTGGCAGTAATTCATTCATTTTTTCAAAAACTTCTCATTTTGCAGCAAACGTATCACGTTTCCTGCGATCGCTTTGCAACACTCTGTCATCAGATCTTACTCTTTTAGTAAGCTGCCTGAATCTGGTTCAGCTCATGCTAGCAGTATAAACAAACCTTCCTGAAGTGTAGGACCATAAATCTGTAACAGATGACTTACTGTCATTTTCCTTCCCCATAATAATAAGTAGCCCTACATATGCCATGAATTCAAGTCTGTCTGTCTTGCGTATTTTCTGCCTCAATGCCTCTTCATTGGCATGCTTTATTATGATGTTGACAATTTCTGGAGACAATAACTTTTCAAATGATTCTCTTATTGTTCCTACTTTATCTTTATCTTTTATGTCTTCTATTTCTGTCACTATGTTTTGTGCTACTCATTTTCTAATGTGAGGAGGTTTGGAGCTATAAATTTTTCCAATGTTTTTAATATATGTGTCACTAACCTCGCTAGCTCATCATCAGTTTCAGGTGCCCAGACCTCAGCTTCAGTGTCTGTAGTTACTCTATCACCATCCACATCCTTGTGCACAACACATTCCTCTTCAGGTTCACTCACTACATTGACAGTTTCATCAAATTCAATTTGGGAATCTGTAGATTTTTCCAAAATCTGTGATATTTCACTGACAGTAAGTGGCTGGCGATACATTTTCAATCACAGTTGTATCTAACACTGGACTAAGTGTCACTGAACAGGAAACAGTTAAGAACCATAGGGAAATGAATCATTGTTGCGACCATTGTTGCTGTCAAACCAGATAGATATAATGTCCATGTGTTCTAAGGTCACGTAATGCTATTATTTGTATGAGTAAGACAAATGTTGTTGGAAGTCGCATTTGCTACCAAAGGGGTGGGGGGGGGGGGGGGGGGGGGGAGGGGGAGAGACTTTATGACCACTCCCCTTACACTTAAATTTTCCAATTAAGCTTAAACGGAAAATGTAAAATAATGATAGAATCTGAGAAGCTGGAAGACTTCATTAAAGACAATAAATATTTTTTACAAAATTTTAAAAAATAAGTAGATTTAAATATTTTCAAAAGGTGGTCATAAAGTCCTCCCCCCCCCCCCCCCTTTGGTATTGTGAGGATTAATCACTTAAATAAGTTACCTGTACAGATGTATTCTTGAAATTTTGTTATGCTACATTAGTTATTTTTTTGGTGGTGTGATTTTTTTCATCAGTGTATTTTTTGGATGCATACTTTGCTCCTTTCTGCGCAAGATTAAGTTTATGATGTGGACAGTGGACTTTATTATTTGGGTTTCCAGTCTTATATTTGTGCAAGCTATTGTTATTTTCAGATTTTGTCTGATTCTTCATAGCATGTATCAAAAGAGAAAACATGTCTTATGGGCCTGTTGTTAGTATTCCATTTTTTTTCTAAAGACAGTTACCTGCATGAAGTCTGAGAATGTACACTGGAAATTAGTCTTGCAACATGCTTCTGTGCAATGAATACTTTGTGTCCATCTGTGGAATTGTCCCAGAAAGTTACTCTCTACGATATTTGAGAAGCTCTGATTGGTATGCATACCAAGGAATTTTGAACAATCACTTTTACATCTTTCCTTTGAGTCATGATACATTTGGCCTTGCACAAAACTGAATTAACTGTGTTTCTTTCTAAGTTAAGTGATAGACCATTTACTGAGAACCAGTCAAAAGTACTTCTGACTATCTCATTTATTGGTTGTTCTGTTGTGTTTGTTTATGTTCCTTCCGTCACTAGGAGAGAGCACTGTTTCTGCTTTCTCAGTATAAGGTGAAGTAAAGAAAACCATAGCCTCTTTAAAAAGCAGAGGATCATCAGTTGTAGATAAGATTTTCAGTCAACTTCTAAAAGTCTGTGAAGATCATTTATGCAAAATTTTGGCCCACATATTTAATGCTTCGATGAATCATGGTGCCTTCTCATATGCAATGAAGATTGCTATTGTGAAGCATCTCCACAAAAAAGGAGACACATCACAAATAGCAAACTACACTCCTGGAAATGGAAAAAAGAACACATTGACACCGGTGTGTCAGACCCACCATACTTGCTCCGGACACTGCGAGAGGGCTGTACAAGCAATGATCACACGCACGGCACAGCAGACACACCAGGAACCGCGGTGTTGGCCGTTGAATGGCGCTAGCTGCGCAGCATTTGTGCAACGCCGCCGTCAGTGTCAGCCAGTTTGCCGTGGCATACGGAGCTCCATCGCAGTCTTTAACACTGGTAGCATGCCGCGACAGCGTGGACGTGAACCGTATGTGCAGTTGACGGACTTTGAGCGAGGGCGTATAGTGGGCATGCGGGAGGCCGGGTGGACATACCGCCGAATTGCTCAACACGTGGGGCGTGAGGTCTCCACAGTACATCGATGTTGTCGCCAGTGGTCGGCGGAAGGTGCACGTGCCCGTCGACCTGGGACCAGACCGCAGCGACGCACGGATGCACGCCAAGACCGTAGGATCCTACGCAGTGCCGTAGGGGACCGCACTGCCACTTCCCAGCAAATTAGGGACACTGTTGCTCCTGGGGTATCGGCGAGGACCATTCGCAACCGTCTCCATGAAGCTGGGCTACGGTCCCGCACACTGTTAGGCCGTCTTCCGCTCACGCCCCAACATCGTGCAGCCCGCCTCCAGTGGTGTCGCGACAGGCGTGAATGGAGGGACGAATGGAGACGTGTCGTCTTCAGCGATGAGAGTCGCTTCTGCCTTGGTGCCAATGATGGTCATATGCGTGTTTGGCGCCGTGCAGGTGAGCGCCACAATCAGGACTGCATATGACCGAGGCACACAGGGCCAACACCCGGCATCATGGTGTGGGGAGCGATCTCCTGCACTGGCCGTACACCACTGGTGATCGTCGAGGGGACACTGAATAGTGCACGGTACATCCAAACCGTCATCGAACCCATCATTCTACCATTCCTAGACCGGCAAGGGAACTTGATGTTCCAACAGGACAATGCACGTCCGCATGTATCCCGTGCCACCCAACGTGGTCTAGAAGGTGTAAGTCAACTACCCTGGCCAGCAAGATCTCCGGATCTGTCCCCCATTGAGCATGTTTGGAACTGGATGAAGCGTCGTCTCACGCGGTCTGCACGTCCAGCACGAACGCTGGTCCAACTGAGGCACCAGGTGGAAATGGCATGGCAAGCCGTTCCACAGGACTACATCCACCATCTCTACGATCGTCTGCATGGGAGAATAGCAGCCTGCATTGCTGCGAAAGGTGGATATACACTGTACTAGTGCCGACATTGTGCATGCTCTGTTGCCTGTGTCTATGTGCCTGTGGTTCTGTCAGTGTGATCATGTGATGTGTCTGACCCCAGGAATGTGTCAATAAAGTTTCCCCTTCCTGGGACAATGAATTCACGGTGTTCTTATTTCAATTTCCAGGAGTGTATTATCCCATGTCCCTCTTGATCACTTTCACAAAAGTCCTGAAGAAAGTACTGTACTTCAGAATTGCAAGACACTTCAAAAACATTGATGGCAGCATCAGTGAAATTTAGTTTGGTTTACAAATAAAAATGTCCACAAGTGAAGCTTTATTTTTTCTCTCTCTCTCTCTCTCTCTCTCTCTCTCTCTCTCTCTCTCTCTCTCTCTCTCTGTGTGTGTGTGTGTGTGTGTGTGTGTGTGTGTGTGTGTGTGTGTGTGTGTAAAATCACTTAACCTTGTTGGGTGAAACGTGCAAGTTTACTGTGTTCACTCCCAATACTAGCATTGTGAAGAACAACAAATATTTCACCAGTATGGAAGCTGATGCCAGCAAGTTACTCTCAGAACTCCTAACCTGGTTCAAAGTAAACTCACTGTCAGTAAACCTGAGCAAAACTAATTACATCCAATTTGGCTCCAATTACAAAATCCCACCATAGATACTTACTGTGCTTGACAGCAAACACAAAGGGTATACTGCACCAAATTCTTAGGCCTCTACACACACACACACACACACACACACACACATAGTAGGGTTAGCAGAGTACATCATGTCCTCAAGACTATAAAAGGTTATCCTCGTTTACTTCTGCCATTAAGACAGCCTCTCATACTGAAGACATCAGTGTCACAAATTCCACTTACTTTAGGTACTTTCACTATGTTATGTCGAATGAAATCATCTTCTCCAGCAATTCACCTACATCAAAGAACATTTTCTTTCTGCAGGGAAAGGTTGTCCAAATTATGTGCAGAGTTTCCCAAGAACTTCCTGTCATAATCTTTTTAACAAAATGGGGTACTTACCATGACTTCCCAATATATTTGTTTCATTATGAGCTTTACGGTTGACAATCCTGTGCAGTATGGAACCAATGAGATGTACCATGATCATAGTACAAGAAGAAGGGCTGACCTACATTGCAATTTCAAAGATCTAATCTGAGTGCAGAAAAGTCTACAGTATTCCAGTATTAAAATATTTAATTCATTGCCAAGGAACATCAATGGTCTATCCAGTAACTGTGTTACTTAAAAATAAAATAAAGGTGTATTTGCTTGATTAAACTTTTTGTTCATTATATGATTTTTTTTTAACAGAAGCATGTAAACTTCTTATGATATTTGCAATTTATTGATTAAAGTTTACATCAGAGTTGAAAATGATATATTTTCATTATTTGTTTGTTATGTATTGTTGTTCAACATGAGCTTGGTCTTGTATGAGGGGGTCTACCATTTTGTACCTGATGATGGTGTAACAGCTGAAAACCAGTTTGTGAAACAAATTATAAATATTGTGGAATATTACACGAGTATTGTGTATGTTTCATTCATAATCTATAAAATATTCTACCAAGAACTGACAGAACAGTCAATCAATGCAGTACTACATTGATTTACACTTCAATTTTTGCCATCATTCATGGTGTACTATTGACTTATAATTACAGTTGCAAGTGTGTACTACTTTGGTCTAACCGTAGGTGGTAGGACTATCACTAGAAGTCTAATCCCTGCATAGGGTAGCCCAGTTTCCCATCTGTTGTCATCACATGGGCAGACAACGTGGAGTGTGATCATCAAGAACAGCTGTGAATGATGCGCTTACCATGGAAGGAGAGTTTAAGTACTATGGATATTCATAGGCAATTGGTGGCAATGTGTAGAGGGCATGCACCATCACAAAAAAGTGCTCTTGCAACGTGACAGTTCTTGTCCCCATACGAGTTAGAAAACCGTGGCTTCCATTGCTGAAATGGGGAGCCAGGTACTGCACACCTACCATATTATCCTGACTTGGCATTCCTTGAACCACTTTCCTGGAATCTGTTACACCCACTGCATGACAGCTCCTTTCAGTTATTGGAAGTCTGTGTAATGATGTCTGTGCAGGCATTTCTTCATAGCCCTGTATAGGTGGTAATCAGAAGCAGCCGAATCAGAAGAATACAGTGGGTGCAGCAGTACCTGAAACCTCATTTCAATGATGTCAGCCTGGGTTTTTTGACTCATATGGGGATGAGCATTATCATGTTGTAGGAGCACTTTTCATTATGGTGCACACTCTCCACACACTGCTACCAATCATATGTGAATATCTGCTGTGTTTGCACTCTCCTTCTGCAGAAACTACGTCATCCAGTGCTGTTCTTGATTATTGCACTCCATTTTGTTTGCCCAAATAATGACAGCAATTGGGAAATTTGACTGTACTACACAGGGATTACACTTCTAGTGATTGTCCTGTCATCCGTGGTTAGACCAAAGTACTGCATACCTGCAATGGTAATGATGAATCAAATGATGCATCATGAATGATAGGATAAAACAGAGTGTAAATCAATATGGAATGCCCCTCATATGATGTCTCTTTTCACTCTGGTTCTGTCCCCCCCCCCCCCCCCCCCCCCCCAAATCCTGTGCCCCCCCTTCCTGCTAACCCACACCTCTACTGCAGTTTTATGTTCTTATTTTCCCTGCAACTGTTTTTGTGCATTAACTGTATTTTACATTGTTACATGCCCTATTGTAATTTATATTTAAGTAATATTTGGTTTGTTCACCTACTAGTATCTTACATGAATAAAAGAATGTACAGAGTATGTAAATAAATAAAATAAATATAGTGAGAATGAGAGTGGTCTTGAATTAAATCCATAAAACACCAGTAGTAATTTATCCCCACTCAGAAGAAGATTTATCACAAAACATACATGAGCTATCTAATGAGTGGCAGAATTATAATAGTCATTGGCAGACAGTACAAGCATTACCATCAAGCTGAGAAAAGAAGCATCAACTGGGAAAATAATTAATCATTTTTTTTAAAGTTATTAATCGATTTTTCACAAACTTTAAACTTTGGAGAGGAAAAAATCTACAAACCTTCCTAATAATATACCCTGCCAGAAAAAAGTACATTAGTACACCCTTTTAGAGATTTTCAAGCGACTCAAGATTTACTGTTGCAACAGAGCATATGGAGTACATGCAATGATTACATTGGTAGATCAATAGCACAAGCTGTTCTGAGGTATCAGGTACTGACCCATGCTGAAACACCCGTATTATCATGTTGTGTAGCCTCCACAGGTGGCAAAGCTGGTCCTGACTCTGGCATCCAGTCAATTGTACAGATGGTGAATACTGTCCTGGGATATGTTATGTCATGCTTGCTCAATCTGTTCATGTAGTTCTGTAAGAACTGCAAGAGTCTGTTGCTACCTGTGGCTTGACATGTGTGAGCAGCCCATAGTGGCTTGCCTTCCATTTATTCTTTTTTTTTTTTTTTTTTTTTTTTTTTTTTTTTTTTTTTTTTTTTTTTTAAATTTGTGATTAAAGCTTTATTGCTTGATTTTCATTTTATACCTGACATGCCAGTTTAAATGTTTAATTTCTGGCGAAGGCACTCATAGAAGTGCTGAAACCAGGTCAAAAGATTTAATTTTTGTGATTGACAGCTGTAATTGCTTTAATTATAATTTGTAAACCAAGCAGCCGTGTTTAAAACTTCAACTTCTGTAAGAGTTATTGGCTGACAAGTCACATGAGTCACTTATCATATCCCACATATGCTGGATTGGAGACAAGTCCGGAGATCATGCTGGCCAGGGAAGTTGCTGCACGTCTTGCAGAGCACATTGCGTTTCATGGGCAGTGTGTGGGTGAGAATTATCCTGTTGGAACAACACATCACCTTCGTGTTACAAGAATGGCAAAACATTGGGTCTAACAACATTCTGCATGTACAGTGCACTGGTTAGCATTCCCTCCAGAAACACCAAAGGTGAAGGAGAGTTGTAGCTTATCGCACCCCAGATGATAAGGTATGGGATGAGGCCAGTGTGTCCTGCACGAATGCACTCTACGAGACAGCGCTCACCAGGTCTATGTCGTACATGCATACGCCCATCAATTGCATGCAAGCAGAATTTGCTTTCATTGCTGAAGGCTATGGTGTGCCATTACATCTGCCAAATGACCCTCTGATGGTACCAGTCGAACCGTGCATGTTGATGCTGTGGTGTGAATGGGAGACAGGCTAGAGGTAATCATGCCCATAGTTCTGCTTCTAATATTGAGTTTGCAACACTTCATGTTGACACGACTGGACTCACAAGCCATCTTATCTGTGTTGTGGCTGTACTATCTGCCACTGCTGCCCTTACAATACACTGATCCTCGTGGGCATCTGTGCTGTGTGGATATCCAGAACCTGGTCTACAGGTGTGAGAATGGTCATGTGACCACTGATACCACCACTGTTGCACAAGTGACACAGCACATTGAAGTTTTGTGGCAATTCTCCAAAAGGACCAGCCCGCCACTCAGAAGGCCACAATCTGGCCCCTTTCAAACTTGCTCAGTTGGCTGTAGGAAGCTTGGTGTGTCTCTGTGGCATAGTTGCCTGCTTACTTCACGCAGTTGCATCACACTGAGCCTTCTAGATGTGAGAATTCCCTATTAAAGTGTAGACATGGGTGGTGCTCTGGTAGCTATGCCACTATGGTATCTATTAGCAGACAATGTTGAAACCATTATCAGTACGTCTATTATACCCCAAGTGGCATATGCTGTCATCAGACCAAAATCAATATTGTCTTTGCAAGTGTACTAATTTTTCTTCGGGCAGTGTAGTTTACCAATGAAAATAATAGAATAGAAAGGTCCATGTTCTTTGGTGTATGTATTGATGAAAACTTAAACAGGAAAAAAACCTCATAGGATAACTGCTAAAATGTTTAGGTTTGGTTGCTTTCACCTTGAGAATAATCTAAAACTTTAACTTTACAGACTTTCATTCACTGATATGTTACAGAATAATATTTTGAAATAGCTACTCACTTTTGTAAGAAATATTTATTGCACGAAAGAAAATCATTATAATTATGTGTGGGTTTTACATGTGTACATTGTGCAGATATCTGTTTAAGCGACTGGGAGTATTAATAAAAGCCTCAGAGTATACTTATCCACTGATGAAATTTGTTGTCAACAAGCCATTGTGGTATGAGAGTAATTGAGATTGTTTAATAGAGGGAGAAAGAGAGACACCCAGCCAAAAGCATAAAACAGCTTCACTGCAAGAAGGCTCAACACATAGATCTTAGAAACATTCAGTCACTTACTATCAGGAGAAAGGTGGGAAGAAGTTTCTCAGGTGCAGGACACCAACAGAAAGTTTTAAAAGTTCTCTAACATTTTCAACTATTATTTTGAAACAGCATTTCCTGTCAAAACACGGGTACTAAGGAACACAAATCTAAAAACAAAGTCATGGATAACAAAGGCATAAAAGTCTCAAGCAACACAAAAGAAAATAGTTCAGTTACCAAAAAGCTGCAACGTATCCCCTCTCCTTAACGAAATATATTCAGGTGTATAGAAAAGTCATATGCCAAGCAAAAATAATAGCCAATGATAAGTTTATATCAGAGTTTGAAGATGAAAGCAAAGCAATCTTGAAAGTAATAAAGCAGGAAGGAAATAGTAAAAAAGAAAATATCACTGTGAACTATGACAACGAGAGAATTACTGAGCCTAGCATATTGCAGATCTCTTCAGGCAGTACTATAAAGAAAATACAAAAAATCTAATAATTAATAATAAGAGAGAGAGCCCAATCAATCAACAGAACAAAGTAAATTCTTGCTTCCACTTAGTTTACCTGTACGATACATCCCCAAATGAAATCATTCACATAGCAAAAACCTTCAGAAAAACGTCCTCAGGAATTGATGGTATTGCAGACTTCATCATAAATGAGTGTATTATTAACATTGTGACACCCCTTGCAGAGATACTCAACTCATCCTTCTTGACAGGAACCTTTCCTGGCTGTCTTAAAATTGCCAAAGTGATCACTATTCATAAAAAAGGAAACAAATCAAATTTGGAACACTATACACCATCTCAGTATTATCAGTTTTTGCCAAACTCACTGAAAGAATGATGTATAACAGATTAGTGGTATTTCTGGGTAAGAACAAAATCCTCGCTGATGCCCAGCATGGTTTTCGGAAAAATAAATCTATGACTATTGGCATATATAATTTCTTACAAAATGCTCTAGAAGCACTGGATAGTAAAGAAAGAAAATAATGCTGCTATTATTTTCTGAGACTGAAGCAAAGCTTTTGACATCTTGGACCACAGAACCCTGTTGTAAAAACTCCAAAAGTATGTCATTAGGGGCACCACATTAAGATGGTTCTCCTCATACTTGACAAATCGGCAACAGAAAGTATTAATAACATATAAACTAAATGATAGCACTAAAACATATTTTTCAGATGCAGGAATAATCAAAAGTTTAATCGCTCAAGGATCCATTCTTGGGCCTATCCTTTACCTTCTGTACATAAATGACATAGATCTCAGCATAGAATCACAAACAAATACCTTATTTGCAAATGACACTAGCACTCTTATTACAGGGAGAACATGAATGCAGCTGCAACAAAGCTACAGATCAGCTAAATGACTGGTTTGGAGGAAATAAACTAATAATAACCACATTCAAAACAAGTGTTCTTAATTTCTGTTTAAAAGGGGAAGCCTGCAACATGTGTGTGATGATAAATGCCAGTGGAATTACATCCTCACTGGAAACAAAATTTTTAGGCACGTGGATTCAACATGATTATAAACGGCAGACATATGTAACAAAAACAGATACAATGCTGAAAAAAGTTTATTTGCACACAAACCAAGCTTCTACACTGTTTGAGTTGCATAATTTTCCCAGTTCCACAGTATTCTACAGTATTCTGGGTTAGCACATCTGCTTGCTCAGTCATCTTCTTGACCCAAATTATAAAGTCACATAGAATAAAATAATAAGTGATGTATAATTACATAAGGTGACCATGTAGTTGGCATTACTGTACTGCTCAAGGATGGATGTCCAGTCCTTTCAGCCAGGCAGTAGCTTCTCCCTTAAGCAAATGAAGGTCCTGGAAGGTTAAGGTGCCTTGGAATTTCCTTAAAGGGCATTCGGTGGTGATGTGCTGTAGTGTCTGTTGGTTGTGTCCCCATTTATGCCTCCAGTAGTGACAATTTCCATGCTCTGTTCAGAACCAGTTGAGTGATGTCCTGGATCTCCTTGGTAGCTCAAATCTGTCAGAGCGTTGGTTCGGATCTTTGATTAGATTATTTGAGTCTGGGTTGGAGGAAGACCATTCTCAGTGCCAAGCATCATCAATGTTAAAATTGTCTCTTACTAAACCCTCTCCCACCTTCCGTGATGGTTTACGAGACCTTGGTTGAGATTGCAAGATGAGATCTTGCTGGATAGGATGTTGATGATTTTCTTGGCATTTTTGTTACTCTTCTTTCAGTTCTAGCTGTTTTCGTAAGTGTGGAGGATGGATGTTGGACAGAACAGGGAGCCACTGGCTTGATGCTGACTTTATGGTTCCCAATATCAGCCTCATAGTATTATTGAGTTGAGTATCTACTGCTCTTGTATGGGCGCTATTTAACACCATGTAGAGCTTCAGTGTTCTGCTGCTGAATAGACAAGAGCAAGGGCCGATGTCCTGAGAATTATCACATTTGTTTCCCAGCCATTTCCTGTCAGTCTTTGGATTATGTTATTTCTAGTTTTTATTTTGCTGTCTGTCTTCTTCAGGTGGTCTCTGAAGGTGAGAGTGTGGTCAAGCATTACACCCAGGTATTTTGGTTGAGCATAGTATCTCAACATTTGGTTTCTGAAAGCGATTCTTGCTTGTTGTTTAGGTAAAAGCAGGCTGTCTCTGTCTTCATGGCATTGGGTTTAAGTCACCATACTTTGAAATATTCATCCATATTTTTCAGGTCATTTTCAAGAGTAATTTCTGATGTCTCAAAGTCAACAGATTGGCTAATTAAACATATGTCATCAGTGTAAAAGAACTTTTTAAAGTGGGTGTTTGATAGGTCAGATATGTACACTATGTGATCAAAAATATCCAGACACCCCCAAAAACATACGTTTTTCATATTAGGTGCATTGTGCTGCCACCTACTGCCAGGTACTCCATATCGGAACCTCAGTAGTCATTAGACATTGTGAGAGAGCAGAATGGGGAGCTCCGAAGAACTCACGGACTTCGAATGTGGCCAGGTGATAGGGTGTCACTTGTGTCATATGTCTGTATGTGAGATTTCCACTCTCTTAAACATCCCTAGGTCCACTGTTTTCGATGTGATAGTAAAGTGGAAATGTGAAGGGATGTGTACAGTACAAAAACGTACAGGCCTACCTTGTCTGTTGACTGACAGATACCGCCGACAATTAAAGAGGGTTGTAATGTGTAATAGGCAGACATCTATGCAGACCATCACACAGGAATTCCAAACTGCATCAGGATCCACTTCAAGTACTATGACAGGTAGGCAGGAGGTGAGAAAACTTGGATTTCATGGTTGAATGGCTGCTCATAAGCCACACATCACACCGGTAAATGCCAAACGATGCCTCACTTGGTGTAAGGAATGTAAACATTGGATGATTGAACAGTGGATAAACATTGTGTGGAATGACAAATCACGGCACACAATGTGGCGATCCAATGGCAGGGTGTGGGTATGGCGAATGCTCAGTGAACATCATCTGCCAGCATGTGTAGTGCAAAAAGTAAAATATGGAAGTGGCGGTGTTATGGTGTGGTCGTGTTTTTCATGGAGGGGGCTTGCACCCCTTGTTGTTTTGCATGGCACTATCACAGCACTGGCCTACACTGATGTTTTAAGCACCTTCTTGCTTCCCACTGTTGAAGAGCAATTTGGAGATGGCAACTGCATCTTTCAACATGATCAAGCACCTGTTCATAATGCATGGTCACGGCCTGTGGTTACACGACAATAACATCCCTGTAAAGGACTGACCTGCACAGAGTCCTGACCTGAATCCTATAGAATACCTTTGGGATGTTTTGGAACTCCGACTTCATGCCAGACCTCACTGACTGACATTGATACCTCTCCTCAGTGCAGCACTCCATGAAGAATTGGCTGCCATTTCCCAAGAAACCTTCCAGCATCTGATTGAACATATGCTTGCGAGAGTGGAAGCTGTCATCAAGGCTAAGGGTGGGCCAACACCATATTGAATTCCAACATTACCGATGGAGGGTGCCATGAACTTGTAAGTCATTTTCAGCCACATGTCCTGATACTTTTGATCACATAGTGTATATATTCCTTCCCTGGGGAAGGCCGTCATTGAGTTGGTAGTTATGGCTTTTCTTGCCCTTAAAGTGTATTTCATTGTGTCTATTTGCCAGCATGTTGGCAAGTAGTGTGGCAAGTTTTTTACAAGGTGTGATGCGTAGGAATTTCAGCAGCATTCCTTGTCTCCACACTGTGTCATACGCTGGTGATAGATCAATAAATACAGCTGTGGATTTTGTATTTTCTTCAAAGCCCCTTTCGAAATGTGTGGTTACTGCTAGTACCTGGTTGCTGCAGTTCCTTTTAGGTCTAAAGCCATCCTTTTCAACTGGTATCTTCTCCTCAACATTGGATTTTATTCTGTTAAGAATGAGCCTCTCGAACAATTTATAGCAGACCCTCAGGAGTGCTATGGGTCTGTAGTCTTCAGGGTGCTTTCCTGTCTTTACTGGTTTTAGGATTGTTATGATTTTGGTTCTCTTAAAAAGGGCTGGCAGCCTTCCAGTCTGTAATAGGTTGTTGAAGAATTCTGTCCATCTTAGAGCAATGGGGCCACAATGTCTCAAAAATTTTGGGTATTTGCAGTCAATGCCTGCGGATTTCCCCGTTCTTGTGTCCTTAATGGCCTTGGAGATCTCGAATGTCTCAAAATTCTTTGAGGCGTCAGTTTCACGTGTTCTTCATTTGACACTGTTCCATTATGCTCTGATTTCTCTGGTTTTATTTTTGTCTATCTCTGGCGTTCTACGTGCATGTTTGAAAATTCTGTAGCCAACATCATTGGGACTTATGTCATCACTATTGTGTACTGTTTTCATTGAAGTCACACCAAGTCCTGACAGTAAGTGCCACGTCTTTCTACTGGAATGTTCAAAACTCATTTCATTCATGAATGTGTGCCATTTTTCTCAGCGAGCTGAGTCCAAACATTGCAAAAGCTCATCAGCGACGTCATGGTTGGCATTCTCCAGGTATTCATTATAGAGGTCAGTGCATTCCTGGCTCCATCCAGGAATGAATGTTTTCTGATAGCCCCTGGGGACTTGCTTTCTGGTGATGGATAATACGAGGCCCACAAATCGCCCATAATTTTCTGCTTTTGGAGTAATTCATTGAATGTTAAAATCTAGCTCAGAAATGTAGTTCTCCCAGTTAGATTTACCAAAATTCCATTGGGGTTTAGGAATCGATCTGATATCAGGAATTTGTGTCCCCACCTTGAGCAGAACATGCCTATGTTTACTGTGAGGGAAATCTGAGAGGACTTTCTAGTTGCAACGTGAAGGTGTATTTTTTACACCTTTTGTGATGAAGCACAAATCTGGACAGTAGTCTCTACCCTATCTAGCAGAATAGAATGTGCCCATTTTTGGGGTCATATATTAGATAAATATTCTGTGTCTCTACCCATTTGGATACTTCTTTGCCATCTTGGTTGGTTTAGTTGTATCCCCACTGAATGCTGTGACGGTTGAAATCTCCCATGACGACTGAAGGGTGTTGATATCTCGGATTGTACTGTTATTCCAAGCTTGGGCTGGAGGCTTATAGAGGTTTATGATTTCCATATCAGAAATTTTAATGCATGTGACATACATGTTTTCTTCTGTTGTGGATACCATGTTATTCACTGTCTCAATGTTGTTCCTGACATAGAAACTTGTAAATATATGAGGAAGAGTTTCAAAGAGATAGATAAAAACTATAATGTACATGAACATAATACCAGGCAAAAAGACAAACTCTTATGTCCAGGACAACAGCCTTTAAAACCTCCATTACAAATAGTGCAATGCAAATTTACAATGGCCTGCCACACAAAATAAAAATTATTACTTGATTTTTACTGTTTCATAAAGTCCTTAGGTCATTCTTTTTAGATCACTGCTTTTATTCAGTAGCAGAATTCTTAAACCATGTGAAGTACAATAATGCAAGATCAAAAGGAATGAATTTATTGTACTGTTAAACTAAATTCCGGCGTTATATGTAACTTTTGTGTGTGTGTGTGTGTGTGTGTGTGTGTGTGTGTGTGTGTGTGTGTGTGTGTGTGTGTGTGTGTGAGAGAGAGAGAGAGAGAGAGAGAGGGGGGGGGGGGGGGTGAGCATGCATGTGCTCATGTGCAAATAACATCCCACAATCTGTAGAGATTTACTGGATGAATAAATAAATAAAATTAAATAGAATAATTGTATAAATGATCACTTTGTTGCCATATTTTCTGCTGAGCAGATGTACTATAATTATAAAACTGACCTGTTCCATATCATAGCAAAAGTTCACAATTCTGGCCCATGGAACATGTGAATAACTGAGATGGACCCATAGTGAGGACATCCTGGTGAATTCTAAACATGTCAGAAATTAGAATATAGAATATGCATTTTACACAAGAAGTGATGTGTTTTGGTTCCATGTTTATTCCACAGATACATACCACAGAGTATAAATAATTCCTAGATTGTTGCAGTCAAGAATTATCAAGTAAAAGAGCTTAATAAGCAAACATATTGCTGCACTCAAGATGTGTAGAAGTGAAATATTACACAGAACTCACATTGCGTGAAATTATTAATAGTTATACATTAATTAGGATGCTAAAAAATTTGTCAATAGAATAGTCAAAGTTGCTGATAAGTAAATCTTTCAGGTTATTAGTAGCTGAAAGACATTGACAATGTTTCTGGCTGAATAAGGACAACTTTAATAACCAAAGTAAGCATCTATAAGCCTTTGAGGATTGTTCTTATTCCTAGTACTGGTCCTGTGAACTGAGCTTATAATTTCAGAAAGGTATATGTTATATTTGTGAAGTATCATCAAGGAGTAAATATGTTGAGAGACAATGGTTAGTATACCCCATTCTTCGAACAGTATTCTGCAGTATTTTAAACTCTGCTTGTATTACATGAGGCAGTTTGTACTCTTAAAGATCCAAATAAGATTAATGACTGACTAGCAGTGGTGGCGCTGGAGGTGGTGGTGGTGGTGGTGGTGGTGGTGCTGCTGCTGCAGCTGCTTGATGCCATTCTCCCTGCTAGTCTACCCTGTGTAAGCCTCATCATCTCTGCATAATTACCACAACCTACATCCATCTGAACCTACTTACTGTATTTATGCCTTGGTCTACCTCTGCAATTTTTACCCTCCACATGTACTTTCGTTGCCGAATTGGTAATTCCTTGATGTCTTTGTGTAATAAATTTCGTTTTCCCCCAGTTTGATCCAGTACCTCCTAATTTGCTTATTTAATCTGCCCCTCCAATCTTAAGCATTCTTCTATAGCACCACTATTCTCTTCTTGTCTGAACTCCTTCCATCCACATTTCACTTCCACACAAGGCTGCAGTCAAAACATCTTCATGGTGTTATCAGTCTGCACCTTATATTCTCCCTACTTCAGCCACCATTAGCTGTTATGCTACCAAAATAGCAAAACTCATCTACAACTTTTAGTGTTTCATTTTTGAATCGAATCCCCTGAGTATCATGTAATTTAATTAGACTTCTTTCAACTACCCTTGTTTTACTTGTGTTGATATTTATCTTATTATCTTTTTCAACTCACTACTCATTCTGTTCAGCTGCTTTTCCAAGTCATCTACTGTCTCCCACAATTACAGTATCAACGACAAACCTCAAAGTTTTCATTTCTTCTTAATTCTTAAGTTTTCATTTCTTCGTAATTCCCTTTCCAAATTTTTCCTTTGTTTCCTTCACAGCTTGCTCAATACATTTGCTACTCCTCCTCCTCTCTCCTCCTGTTATTCCTGGTGCATCCAATTTGTGTAGGAGAATTGTGTGGTTTGATGTATGCCAAAGTCAAGGAATAAGCCTGTTATGTGATATATAGCTATAACTGGGCCTGTGCTCTTACCAGACCTGAAGCCAAACTGTTCTTTACATGGAAGATTTTACAGGGTTAGGTACCCTACAAGCCAATTTTTAATTGGGTTTTCTATTACTTCCTTTGAAAATGATGAAAGTAAAGAGATAGTGAAGGATTCTTTTATGATGTGCCCTAATAGTCTTTGATACAGTCTCTGCAGTACTTCAGCAAGCATACAGGAACTTCATCTATAACTGCTGAGGCTTAATTTTTTAGGTGTGCACAATACTGTTTAGTTCTTTCTCAGTGGTGGGTTGCAACATCATTGTGTTTGGTACATAGTTCGGTGTTTGTACAGGTTCTGTTTTGGCAAACTTCTGGGGTAGTTTGGTAGCTATGTTGCTTAAGTATTGATCAGCAAACTTTGCTAGTTTTTTGGGGGGCAAGTATTGAGGTACCATTGTGCTGGAATTAGATATTTATTTGTTTTTCTCCCACCTATATGGTGACATTCCATGGTGTTTTGATTTTGTTTCCTGCTTTTTTACACATTTATCATTTTGGGACTTTTTTGCTGCTAGTAATACATTTCTATATATCTTTCTTTATGTGTGGTAGTAGTTTTGAAGGATAACTTTGGTTGATTTTTTATGTTGCTAAGGTGCTTGAGGGTTATAAAAGATTTTCTTATCCTATTGGTTACCTTGTTTTGTTTGAAAGTAAGTGTCACCTCCGGAAATACATACCATAGTTAGTATTTGGAACGTATCTAGCTTTCTGGTCTCTGTAGATCTCTCTGTACATATTTGTCTTCACTTAATGAAATAACATCATTTACAACTTTATGCATAATCCCTTCCTTTGTATATATGCATATTTCATGACCTCCCGTAATGATTCTATTCTGTGTTGTTGTTGTGGTCTTCAGTCCTGAGAATGGTTTGATGCAGCTCTCCATGCTACTCTATCCTGTGCAAGCTTCTTGATCTCCCTGTACTTACTGCAGCCTACATCCTTCTGAATCTGCTTACTGTATTCATTTCTTGGTCTCCCTCTACGATTTTTACCCTCCACGCTGCCCTCCAATGCCAAATTTGTGATCCCTTCATGCCTCACAAAATGTCTTACAAAACCAGTCCCTTCTTCTTGTCAAGTTGTTCTATTCAATACTTCCTCATTAGTTATGTGATCTACCCATCTAATCTTCAGCATTCTTCTGTAGCACCACATTTCGAAAGCCTCTATTCTCTTCTTGTCCAAACTATTTATCGTCCATGTTTCACTTCCATACATGGCTACAATCCATACAAATACTTTCAGAAACGACCTCCTGACACTTAAATCTAGACTCGATGTTAACAAATTTCTCTTCTTCAGACAACACTTTCCTTGCCATTGCCAGTCTACACTTTATATCCTCTCTACTTCGACCATCATCAGTTATTTTGCTTGCCAAATAACAAAACTCCTTTACTACTTTAAGTGCCTCATTTCCTAATCTAATTCCCTAAGCATCACCCAACTTAATTTGACTACATTCCATTATCCTCGTTTTGCTTTTGTTAATGTTAATCTTATATCCTCCTTTCAAGACACAGTCCATTCCGTTCAACTGCTCTTCCAAGTCATTTGCTGTCTCTGACAGAATTACAATGTCATTGGTGAACCTCCAAGTTTTTATTATTTCTCCATGGATTTTAATACCTACTCCGAATTTTTCTTTTGTTTCCTTTACTGCTTGCTCAATATACAGATTGAATAACATCGGGGAGAGGCTACAACTCTGTCTCACTCCCTTCCCAACCGCTGCTTCCCTTTCATGCCCCTCGACTCTTATAACTGCCATCTGGTTTCTGTACAAATTGTAAATAGCCTTTTGCTCCCTGTATCTTACCCCTGCCACCTTTAGAATTTGAAAGAGAGTATTCCAGTCAACATTGTCAAAATCTTTCTCTGAGTCTACAAATGCTAGAAACGTAGGTTTGTCTTTCCTTAATCTATTTTCTAAGATAAGTTATCTACGAAATCCAAACTGATCTTCCCCAAGGTCAGCTTCTACCAGCTTTTCCATTCGCCAGTAAAGAATTCACGTTAGTATTTTGCAGCTGTGACTTATTAAACTGATAGTTCTACGAGTTGGTGCGTGGAATGTCAGAAGCTTGAACGTGGTAGGGAAACTAGAAAATCTGAAAAGGGAAATGCAAAGGCTCAATCCAGATATAGTAGGGGTCAGTGAAGTGAAGTGGAAGGAAGACAAGGATTTCTGGTCAGGTGAGTATCGGGTAATATCAACAGCAGCAGAAAATGGAATAACAGGTGTAGGATTCGTTATGAATAGGACGGTAGGGCAGAGGGTGTGTTACTGTGAACAGTTCAGTGACCGGGTTGTTCTAATCAGAATCAACAGCAGACCAACACCGACAACGATAGTTCAGGTATACATTCCGACATTGCAAGCTGAAGATGAACAGATAGAGAAAGTGTATGAGGATATTGAAAGGGTAATGCAATATGTAAAGGGGTACAAAAATCTAATAGTCATGGGCGACTGGAATGCAGTTGTAGGGGAAGGAGTAGAAGAAAAGGTTACAGGAGAATATGGGCTTGGGACAAGGAATGAAAGAGGAGAAAGACTAATTGAGTTCTGTAACAAGTTTCAGCTAGTAATAGCAAATACCCTGTTCAAGAATCACAAGAGGAGGAGGTATACTTGGAAAAGGCCAGGAGATACGGGAAGATTTCAATTAGATTACATCATGGTGAGACAGAGATTCCGAAATCAGATACTGGATTGTAAGGCATACTCAGGAGCAGATATGAGAGTAGGCTGAAGTTCAAGACATTAGTCAGGAAGAATCAATACGCAAAGAAGTGGGATACGGAAGTACTAAGGAATGACGAGATACGTTTGAAGTTCTCTAACGCTATAGATACAGCAATAAGGAATAGCGCAGTAGGCAGTACAGTTGAAGAGGAATGGACATCTCTAAAAAGGGTCATCACAGAAGTTGGGAAGGAAAACATAGATACAAAGAAGGTAGCTGCGAAGAAACCATGGGTAACAGAAGAAATACTTCAGTTGATTGATGAAAGGAGGAAGTACAAACATGTTCCGGGAAAATCAGGAATACAGAAATACAAGTCGTTGAGGAATGAAATAAATAGGAAGTGCAGGGAAGCTAAGACGAAATGGCTGCAGGAAAAATGTGAAGACATCGAAAAAGATATGATTGTCAGAAGGACAGACTCAGCATACAGGAAAGTCAAAACAACCTTTGGTTACATTAAAAGCAATGGTGGTAACATTAAGAGTGCAATGGGAATTCCACTGTTAAATGCAGAGGAGAGAGCAGATAGGTGGAAAGAATACATTGAAAGCCTCTATGAGGGTGAAGATTTGTCTGATGTGATAGAAGAAGAAACAGGAGTCGATTTAGAAGGGATAGGGGATCCAGTATTAGAATCGGAATTTAAAAGAGCTTTGGAGGACTTACGGTCAAATAAGGCAGAAGGGATAGATAACATTCCATCAGAATTTCTAAAATCATTGGGGGAAGTGGCAACAAAACGACTATTCACGTTGGTGTGTAGAATATATGAGTCTGGCGATATACCATCTGACTTTTAGAAAAGCATCATCCACACAATTCCGAAGACAGCAAGAGCTGACAAGTGCGAGAATTATCGCACAATTAGCTTAACAGCTCATGCATCAAAGCTGCTTACAAGAATAATATACAGAAGAATGGAAAAGAAAATTGAGAATGTGCTAGGTGACGATCAGTTTGGCTTTAGGAAAAGTAAAGGGATGAGAGAGGCAATTCTGACGTTACGGCTAATAATGGAAGCAAGGCTAAAGAAAAATCAAGACACTTTCATAGGATTTGTCAACCTGGAAAAAGCGTTTGACAATATAAAATGGTGCAAGCTGTTCGAGATTCTGAAAAAAGTAGGGGTAAGCTATAGCGAGAGATGGGTCATATACAATATGTACAACAACCAAGAGGGAATAATAAGAGTGGACGATCAAGAATGAAGTGCTCGTATTAAGAAGGGTGTAAGACAAGGCTGTAGCCTTTCGCCCCTACTCTTTAATCTGTACATCGAGGAAGCAATGATGGAAATAAAAGAAAGGTTCAGGAGTGGAATTAAAATACAAGATGAAAGGATATCAATGATACGATTCGCTGATGACATTGCTATCCTGAGTGAAAGTGAAGAAGAATTAAATTATCTGCTGAACGGAATGAACAGTCTAATGAGTACACAGTATGGTTTGAGAGTAAATCGGAGAAAGACGAAGGTAATGAGAAGTAGTAGAAATGAGAACAGCGAGAAACTTAACATCAAGATTGATGGTCACGAAGTCAATGAAATTAAGGAATTCTGCTACCTAGGCAGTAAAATAACCAATGACGGACGGAACAAAGAGGACATCAAAAGCAGACTCGCTATGGCAAAAAAGGCATTTCTGGCCAAGAGAAGTCTACTAATATCAAATACCGGCCTTAATTTGAGGAAGAAATTTCCGAGGATGTACGTCTGGAGTACAGCATTGTATGGTAGTGAAACATGGACTGTGGGAAAACCGGAACAGAAGAGAATCGAAGCATTTGAGATGTGGTGCTATAGACGAATGTTGAAAATTAGGTGGACTGATAAGGGAAGGAATGAGGAGGTTCTACACAGAATCGGAGAGGAAAGGAATATGTGGAAAACACTGATAAGGAGAAGGGACAGGATGATAGGACATCTGCTAAGACATGAGGGAATGCCTTCCATGGTACTAGAGGGAGCTGTAGAGGGCAAAAACTGTAGAGGAAGACAGAGATTGGAATACGTCAAGCAAATAATTGAGGACGTAGGTTGCAAGTGCTACTCTGAGATGAAGAGGTTAGCACAGGAAAGGAATTCATGGCGGGCCGCATCAAACCAGTCAGTAGACTGATGACCAAAAAAAAAAAAAAAAGTTCGGTAATTTTCACATCTGTCAACACCTGCTTTCTTTGGGATTGGAATTATTATATTCTTCTTGAAGTCTGAGGGTATTTCGCCTGTCTCATACATCTTGCTCACCAGATGGTAGAGTTTTGTCAGCACTGGCTCTCCCAAGGCCATCAGTAGTTCCAATGGAATGTTGTCTACTCCCGGGGCCTTGTTTTGACTCAGGTCTTTCAGTGCTCTGTCAAACTCTTCACGCAGTATTGCATCTCCCATTTCATCTTCATCTACATCCTCTTCCATTTCCATAATATTGTCCTCAAGTACATCACTCTTGTATACACCCTCTATATACTCCTTCCAACTTTCTGCTTTCCCTTTATTGCTTAGAACTGGATTTCCATCTGAACTCTTGATATTCATGCAAGTGGCTCTCTTTTCTCCAAAGGTCTCTTTAATTGTCCTGTAGGCAGTATCTATCTTTCCCCTTGTGAGATAAGCCTCTACATCCTTACATTTGTCCTCTAGCCACCCCTGCTTAGCCATTTTGCACTTCCTGTCGATCTCATTTTTGAGATGTTTGTATTCCTTTTTGCCTGCTTCATTTATTGCGTTTTTATATTTTCTCCTTTCATCAATTAAATTCAATATTTCTTCTGTTAACCAAGGATTTCTACTAGCCCTCGTCTTTTTACCTACTTGATCCTCTACTGCCCTCACTACTTCATCCCTCAAAGCTACCCATTCTTCTTCTACTGTATTCCTTTCCCCCATTCCTGTCAATTGTTACCTTATGCTCTCCCTGGAACTGTACAACCTCTGGTTTAGTCAGTTTATCCAGGTCCCACCTCCTTAAATTCCCACCTTTTTGCAGTTTCTTCAGTTTTAATCTACAGTTCATAACCAATAGATTGTGGTCAGAGTCCACATCTGCCCCTGGAAATGTCTTACAATTTAAAACCTGGTTCCTAAATCTCTGTCTTACCATTATATAATCTATCTGATACCTTCTAGTATCTCCAGGATTCTTCCATGTATACAACCTTCTTTTATGATTCTTGAACCAAGTGTTAGCTATGATTAAGTTATGCTCTGTGCAAAATTTTACCAGACGGCTTCCACTTTCATTTCTTATCCCCAATCCATATTCACCTACTATGTTTCCTTCTTTCCCTTTTCCTACTCACAAATTCCAGTCACCCATGACTATTAAATTTTCATCTCCCTTCACTACCTGAATAATTTCTTTTATCTCATCATACATTTCATCAATTTCTTCATCATCTGCAGAGCTAGTTGGCATATAAACTTGTACTACTGTATTAGGCATGGGCTTCGTGTCTATCTTGGCCACAATAATGCATTCACTATGCTGTTTGTAGTAGCTTACCCGCAGTCCTATTTTTTTATTCGTTATTAAACGTACTCCTGCATTACCCCTATTTGATTTTGTATTTATAACCCTGTATTCACCTGGCACACTAAATTAAATGAGTTTAAAACTGAAACCCTGTCTCACTCATTTCTCAATCACAGCTTTCATTTCATGCACTTAGACGCTTATAACTGCAGTCTAGTTTCTGTACAAGTTGTAAATAATCTTTTGCTGCCTGTATTTTATCTCTGCTACCTTCAAAATTTCAAAGAGTGTGGCCCAGTCAACATTGTCAAAAGATTTCTCTAAATTTACAAATGCTATACATGTAGGTTTGCCTTTCTTCAAACTATCTTATTTTATTCAGAACCCAAACTGATCATTCCCTGGTTTATCTTCCTCTACAGGGTATTCCTTTCTTCTGTAAATAATTTGTGTCAATAGTGCCACACACAATGGTGCCTGCAGTGCCACACCAGGGTTAGCACTGCTCGCTAGTCCACTGCGGGTCACCATATTGAACACACCAACCAGCACTTATTTGTGATTTAGTATTTTTCCACCATTCCACAAAGGTTCTCAAAATTTTGTATGTTTTTATATTCTGGAATTTTCTATATTTGTATAAAGAGCAGCACTCTCCATCCATGAGTTCAGTTCAGTTCAGTTCAGTTGTTTTCTGGCAGTACACTGATGTTCATAATTAACATGCATTCAGTGCTCAGTTCTGTACTTCACTGAAGACCCTCCTGTTGGTTTTGGATTTGAGGGTGGTTGCAATGTGACTTTGTTTGGTGGAGATGCAGGGTACTTCAAAACATATACACCACTGTGGCTCTGATTAGGCAATGAAAAAGTCATTGCCTACAGATACATCATTCCCAATGTTTGTTTATACAGGATATCAATGGACTGCGAAACAGCAACAATTCATCTGCACATTAGGCATCCATCAGTGTTTCCCAGAGATGCTCATCAAGATCTGTCGAAATGGCTGAAAGTATTTGACTGAATCCCCAGGTACAACAGGTGGCATGACATGATGTGTTTGGCAAATGTGTACTTTTACTTTGTTGGCACAACACAGCAGTGGTTCAATAACAATGAAGAGAAACTCAATAGCTGCAACACATTACAGATGAAACCAAAGGAAATGTTTGGTGACAAGCTGCAGCAAATCCACTTAGTAGAAGAACAATTGAAGGACAGGGCCCAACATTTTGGGGAAATGACACAGATCTACATACAGAATATTTTGGCACTATGATTAATTATGAGTGTGAACATGACAGAAGCAAACAAAATTGAGTACCAATATCTTCTGGTAAAGGATATCACAACAATTGAGGAATTCAGCAAGTGGTGCCAGTATATCAAGGAAATGCAACAGAAAAGTGTATTGCCAACTCCTGAATGTGGTCCCTATGGCAGTTGTGGAATATCACTTCAACCTCGCCTCTCTCATATGCCAGGTTGTGAGAGAGGAGAGCAATGTTTAATGGCAACCAGAACTGTCAGACTGAGTAAGCAGGAGACACCATACATCAAAAAGAGGTAATAGAGAATGTTAAAAAAGTGGTGTGATGATCATTAGCAACAATCTCTGCCACCAGTCGAACATGCCAGGAAGAATGGATTTGGCCAAATTGGACTTCTGCGAAAGCCATCCAGTGCAGGTGAAACCAACTCCACCGCCAAGTATAGCATGCTGCAGGAGAACAGATACTTTGAGGGGGGAGGTGGTGGGGTGTGTGGAGGGGGGGGGGGGGGGACAGAGGAAAACCCACCAGTGTGTTTCAACTGTGGACACCCTGGACACATTGTATCTTCCTGCTGAGAATGCAGGAGAGCTTTTCAATGACTGCTATGCCACAAGATGTCAACCACCACAGCATTTCTATTTACACCAGTCAACTGAGGATGAATATAGCCAACCTGTAGGATGAAGCCCCTCACCAGACTCTGGACAAGGTCACTCTGCAAGACACTGCAGCCATTCCTCATCCTGTACAGAGATACTAGCTGCTCAGCTAGCCACAGAATTAAGGAAAACAAAGCAAGGTGACCACCTATGGGGATGGGCCACCACAGATGAAAGTTCTCCATGGACAACAGTCTTCAAGATATTTGCAAATCTCATTAATATCATCATTGACAACCAATCTCTCCATGTGCTAGTCAACTCAGGGCTCCTTTTTCTGTAATGCTGAATGCTTAATGTTGTCAGCTAAAGAAGACTATTGCATGATATGAAAGTGATTGTGCTGAGAGTCATAAATACAAAATATGTCCAGCCAACAGGAGCATGTATTGCAAGAATAACTATGAATGACAGAATGCAGCCCTTTGAATTTGCCATTTTAGCAAAATCTAGTCATGATATTATTCTTGGATGGTACTTTTTGCAGGCACCACAAGCAGTCACAGGCTATTTAAGACCAGAGCTCCATACTGGCAAAACTATACAAAGATTGCACTGGGCAGTTGTTTGCTATTGAAGCTGTTAGGCTGCCGTCATCAACAAGATGAGTTCCAGCATCAACTGAGATGCTCAGTTACACTGTGAAGCTTTTGTCAGTTGCAAAAAGCTACACAGGCTCACAAAAGAAATCTACATGCCAGCAACAATCATAAGTATTGTAGCTGGTCAGGGAGAACTTTGGGTCATTAATCGTCGTGAGCAGTATGATTTTTTTTCCTGTTCCCCTGGGTGTGGGCAATGTACAACCATTAACTTTGAGAGTGGCTTGCTAACATCAATAGGCACTGGCCATGAACCATCACTCTTTAGCTCAACAACACAACATAGTACTGTTAATACCAAATCCTTGTATTAGCCATGAGATATTGACGAATAATTTTATGAAAAGTGTACTGAGGTTGGATCTGTTGGTCGAAATCCCAAAGGTAATGACATTGCTCAAAACAGATTGATTTTAAATTTTGAATAAATCCCTTGTAATTATTTTTTAGAGAAGCGCAACGTATGCAAATGGTGGCCACAAACAAATAACTCATTGAATAACTGAACAGTGTCTTATCACCATTGCAAATTTTGATATTACTTTATGCAGACATAGAATTATACCCAGCAGTATGCAGTAAATCACAACGTATAAGTCCCGGTACACAAAAATAACATTCACGGCATTCTCACTGCCCATAGCATTACTTGCTCCAGACTTAATACCTCACCAACACTCCAGACGCAAGACAACAGGTGAAAGACCATGAGCTCTGCCCTGCATACTAATTTAGAGGTTCAGTCACATGACAACTCCTCAGTTCAGTGCAGGTACTTTCATCCTGACCACCATTCATAATTTTCATAACAGTTTCATATAATTAATTATGATAAAACATATGAAAATCTTTGCAGTCATTTTCCAATCTCTTAACAAACTCATTTACACTTTATTTTAACAATTTGCCACATTCAGCACTCTAGTCAAAACAGTAACTTGACCTATTTTATAGATCACAACTAAAATTCAATACACATCAAAAGTTACTGAAAGGAAACTCATGCTGGTAATATCATGTGTGTGCTGGTGTAAGCTGTTGTCAGCACTTTGGTTGGCAAATAGGCTGCAAGAAGATCAATAGTAGGCACCGGAGCGAGTGAGCCTATCAGGAGAGAGGCCAAAGACAGCCTCACAAGAAATGAGCTGCCAACGCGCTCTTGTCCAATAATACTTAGATTGCTGCTGCAGACCAGAGGACACAGTCAGTCTCAGACAGTCAGCCCAGTCACAGAGTCAGCCACAGTCTCCAGCTTACAGTCAGTTAGTACCTAGCAACCAGAGAAGTGTACTTAGTGGGACTTGCACTTCACCAGCAGTGGGGCTAACATGGATTATTATGAAAGAACTTGTACCACAACACATGCACTGGCTTAAGATAAGTAGCGTTCTGGTCTGATAAATAAAGAACCCTGTTAATACATGTGTGCAGTTGTGTTATAGAAAGAGGATGCCGGCCACCAAACAAGATCCTCTACTCGCTTCCCGTGGTACAAGACTCTACAGTGGCAACGAGATGACACAAAAATTTGTGTCTCTGTGGAGGAGTTCATAGTTATAAACAGTAATGGTAACAATGTCAATAACTTTTTAACTATTAAAGCTTCAGACATGGATTTATGTTCAATAAGCTCGTCCCACTGCCACAGTTCCAAAACTGTCATTGGGTTTTCTATAGCCTGCATGTAACAAGTTTAAATACATTTTCATTGATAACATTTCAAGTCACACATCCCTTCATATTAGCTCATCCCGTGACCTTGTTGCCAGAATACACCCCTCTTTCAGTTTAGAAAAACCCTGATGACCACTGGACTTTATGGCTTGCTAGCCACCTTTATTTCCACTCAGCTCACCTATCACAGCCTTCTGACAGCTGGCTGCCTCAACAAACATTTACACCAGCCCCAGACAACCTGTCAGATTCAACTTGTCCTGCAGCAGTCAAACCAGCTGCTTGTAACTCCACAGCAACCAAAACTCACCGCTTGTTGTATGTGCATAATGGCATGTGAACCAGTCCAGGGCAGCATCTGACCTCACTGAGGAATAACATCAGTGAGTGTTAGCCATTCTGCACCAATTTTTGGATGTTTTCAAATCTGAAGTGGAGAAAAGACAGACCAAGTGGCCCATGGTAAAACACTGCTTCAACAGTGGGGATTATCTCCAGCTAGCCAGTGTTCATACAGAATGTTGCCAGCTGCATGATGGATAATCTGGGAAGAAGTGGAGAAGATGCTGCAAGATGACATCATTGCACCTTCAGAGAGCCCTTGGTACTCTCCTGTGGTCCTTGCGAAGGGCAATGGCATATTGCATTTCTGTGTCAGCTGCTGATGACTGAACAACATCACGAAGAAAGACATTGCCGTGCATTGATTACAACAAGCTACTGACACATCGAAGCATATGAGGCTGACTGGGAAAAGACTGCCTTTGTAACTCATGTTGGCCTCTCTTAGTTCAGTTTAATGCCACCTAGACTATGTATGCTCAAGCCACCTTTGAACACATCCCTTACAAGTACTACTGCAAGGGAAGACCAGATTTTCTTGGAATGAGGTGCAAGAAAGATCTTTCCTTGTTCTTAAAGTGGTGTTAACATCTTCTCAAGGCCTAAAATTGTATGGGAAGAATGCTGAGACAGTACTTCATATTGATGCTAGTAGTTATGGCATAGGTGCAGTTCTAGTGCAAATTTGGGAGGGTGCTGAAAACGTGATAGTTTATACATTCAGAGTACTCTCCAAGTCTAAGCTGAACTACTCTGCAACTGTTGGGGCAACTGGGGAAATGAGCTCTGAGAATTCAAGAGTACATCATTGAAATATACCAAAGCAGATGCAAACTCAAGTATGCTGACTGCCTTTCAAGGAATCCTTTGGTGGAACACAGCAGTGTGGGTGAAATCTCAGTCACCACTGCAGTAAGTAACATTGCTGCTGAAGGGAGGGAAGATCCAACACTGTGGAAGACCATAGAAGCCTTGAAGAATGAGGAAACAACCAAAGGAAAATTCCAGTTAATAGACAGAACACTGTACCTCATCCACTACGCTTTCGCCAAAGTTGTGCCAACTGCCAAAGTTCTGAAAGTTGCAAGGTTCCTTGTAGAAGACATCATTTTGAAGCATGGAGCAACCCATTTGATGAGCTCTGATTGTGTAAAAGTTTTCCAGCTGAAACTATAAGGTTGGTGCATAAGTTTGTAGCATTTTTATTTTGCATGTTGGTATTCCAGTTGCTATGGATTCTTTTAGTGAATGTCTTTTTTTTTTGTAATTCACTATTTCTGTTTGAATTTACATATTGTCATTTGTTATTTGGAGATTAGTAGTGGAGGTGTGGACACTAGAAAATGGAGTCCGCAGCTCGTGGTCCAATGGCTAGTGTTGCTACCTTGGGATCACGGGGCCATGGGTTTGGTTCCTGGCCAGGTTGGGGATTTTCTCTGCCTGGGGACTGTGCATTTGTGTTATTCTCATCATTTCATCATCATCATCATCATCATTTGTGACAGTGGTTTGATTGGCATGAAGGCAGCCAGAAACATTTGTTCCATGTATGGGGATAATGCCATTGGACAAGGCATGGTGTTCTTATTTTAAGGAGGATCAATTTGACATTAGTGACTTTCCACATTCAGGAAGACATTTGGGGTCTGATGAAGATCGTTTAAGCACATTAATCCACCATGATCTACATCAGTGAACTCAAAGACTGGCAAATGTGATGGACTGTGATCATTTCACCACTGTGTGACATTTGCATGCAGTGAGGAATGTTCAGAAATCAGCTGTTTGGGTACCACATGCTCTAAGCCAAAATCACAAAAATTGTGGGGTGGCTGTATGTGCATCTTTGCTTGCTAATCATCGGTTGGCTCATGAACAACACCAACAATTCGTAACCTGTCATTATTGGTGACAATAAATGGTGTCTTTATGCTAATATAAGAAAAAGAAAGGAATGGTTGAGCCCAAAGAAAGCAGCAACTTTCTGTACAAAGACCTTTGCACACCCACAAAAGACAATGTTATGTATTTGGTGGAACAGTGACGATGTGGTATATTACAAATTGCTTCCCCAAGGTGTAACCGTAACTGCTGACATTTGTTGTCAACAACTGAGACATCTTGCAGGTGCAGTCCAAGAACAAAAACCAGGAAGACTACATGAAGTGCTGCTACTCCATGATAACACCTGGCCACATTCTGCTAAACAGATAAAAAACACTATAAAGGAGTTGGGTCGGAAAGTCATTCCACACACACCTTATTCACCTGATCTTGTACTGTCAGATTTTCACCTTTTCCACTGTCTATTGCACAACCTTCAAGGTACTTCTTTTTGAGACAAAAATGCACTCTGAACATGGCTTGATGAGTTCTTTGCCTAAAAGCCACGTGATCCCTACAGTCACGGAATCGAAAAGATAGCCCAGCATTGGTAAACTGTTGTAAATGGTGAAGGAGAATATATTATTGATACTAAACTCTCTGTTCTGTGTATCTATTGTGTTTATTAAACTTATGGAAAATGCTAAAAAATTATACACCAACCCAGTAGTATAAGAGGTAGTTTAATGTTGTGACACCACTCACAGGGTTCCAACTGCCTACCACCCACAGACATATGGCCTCACAGAATGCTTTAATAAGATGCTGGCAGATATGCTCTCAATGTTTGTTGATGTTGAACAGAGAGCTGGTATACGATATGGCCCATCATGACATTTGCATACAATACAATGAAGCAAGGCCCTACAGGCTTCACTCAGTTCTTTCTGCTACAAGTTCACAAGTCTGAAATGACAATGGATACACTATTACCAATTCAGCTGGATGGCACACAGGATGATTGCATGAAACACCTCATCATGAAGATGATTACACAAAACACCTCATCACCAGGATCAAAGAAACAAGGCAGCTGGCTTGTGTACTGTCTCTGGATGCTCTGGAGAAAGACCAAGCGTGCTACAATGCCACGCACCAGCCAGTGAAATACAGCCCAGGAGACTTTCTATGAATTTTTATGCCCGTGCAGACAGTGAGACCATCAGAAAAGTTACTAAAACTGTACTTTGGGCCACATCATATGTTCGTCACTTGTTGGACATCACAAAAAAAGTTGAGGATTATGATCCGTCATCAAGAAGACAAAAGTGCAAAAATATAGTTCCTGTCGTAAATATGATGCCCTACTGCAGCACTGAGATATAGATCGATGATAGAGGCTCAAGGAAGCAAAAGACCTGCATGAGGATCACAAAGCTTTGATGGGACGGGCTACCTCTGATGCTCTTTATAGTGAAGAGGGTGTGACAGGTGACCAGAATAAAAGGACCTGCCAGAATTGCCATTCAGAGGACCACTGATGAGACCTAGATTCAGGGTGCTGTAGTTGGCTCCAATGAGAACTTCTGAAATGGTGGGTCACTGTTTCTCCAGGAGAGGGAGCAATGCCACAAACTGTAGGGCATGTAATGTGATGTAGCAGTTAATGTTACTGGCTGGTGTCCTACCGGTCACCAGTTCAAGCCCACCCACCAGCCTGTTCTGGCTGTACATTGGTGTTCGTAATAAACATGCTTTCAGTGTAAAGTATTGTATTTCACTGACTGCCCTGCTTTCAGGTTTCAGCTTGAGTGTGCTTACAATGTGACAATATTTTACAACCATGACTTATTAAACTGATGTTTCAGTAGTATTCACATTTGTCAGAACCTGCTCTCTTTGGAATTAGAATTAGTACATTCTTTCTGACATGTGGATATTCTGCCTGTCTCATACACTGTGATCAGCCAGAACATTATGAGCACCTACCTAATAGCCAGTATGTCCACCTTTGGCACAGATAACAGTGGCAACACATCATGGTGTGCAAGCAATGAGGCCTTGTTAGATTGCTGGAGGGAGTTGCCACCACATCTGCACATACAAGTAACCTAATTCTCATAAATTCTGGGGAGGGGGGCAATGAGCTTTGATGTCACATTCAATTACATCCCAGATGTGTTCAATGAATTCATATATGGTGAGTTGCAGGGCTAGCACATCAATTGGAACTCACCACTGTGTTCCTTGAACCACTGTGTCACACTTCTGACCTTGTGATTTGGTGTGTTATCTTGTTGAAAATTCCGCTGCTGTCAGGAAACATGATTATCATGAAGGGGTGTATGTGGTCTGAAACCAGTTTACAATACTCCTTGGCTATCATGGCAGCTCAAATGAACTCCACTGGACCCATGGACACCCACATGAATGTTCCTCAGAGCATAATGGAGATGGTGTCAGCTTGTCTCCATCCCACTATTCCCCTGGAAGATGACGGATTGTGCCCTCCCATTGGAATAATGAAGAAGGTATCTTGATTCATTAGGCCATGCAATGCTCTGGCACTGCGCTAATGTTCAGTACCAATGGTCACATGCCCATTTCAGTCATAGTTGCTGATGTCGTGGTGTTGAGATTGGCATATGCACGGTTCATCGTCTGCGAGGCCCACCATTAAGAGAGTTTGATGCACTGTGTGTTCAGTCACACTTGAACGTTGCCCAGCATTAAAGTTTGATGTTAGTTCCACCACAGTTCACCACCTGTCCTGTTTTAGCAGTCTTCCCAGCCTACAACATCCCACATCTGTAATGAGTGGTGGCTGCTCAACCCCAAGACATCTGGACATGCTTTACCTTGATTTTGGCATGTGTTAAAGACACTCACCACAGCACCACTCAAACAACTGGCAAGTCATGCAGTTTCTGAAATGCTCTTGCTGAGCCTTTGGGCCATCACAATCTGCCCTTGGTCAGCCTCACATAGATCATGCACCTTCCCCACTCCACACACGGACAGCACACCCATTGATACTTTATGCACTGTGTATGTGTCTGACTAGCACTCATCCCTCACCAAGTGATGCTTCTATCACCTGGATGGATTTATATCATTACTAGATTGGTGGTCATAATGTTCTGGCTGATAAGTGTGTATATTGCACTCCAGATGGAATAAAAGATCTCAATAATTGTGAGGGAATTTTGTCTATTCCAGGGGCCTTCTTCCACTTAGGTTTTTCAGTGCTCTGTCACATTCTTCTTGAAGTATAATATCTCCCATATTATCCTCACCTGCTTCCTCTTCCCTAAAGTTTATTTCCCTTACATAGCCCCTCAATCATAATTGTCTACATATTATCCTCACCTGCTTCCTCTTCCCTAAAGTTTATTTCCCTTACATAGTCCCTCAATCATAATTGTCTACAAGGAGAAACAAGAGGGGCACTTGCCCCTCCTGGAATCTTTGTACAGAGTTTTCATTAATTACAGAATTTTCTCAGATTTGTAGCAATCAATGTCTGTCGTGCCACTAAACTGAAAATTTTGCATTGCTGACAGTGACAAGAGATACTGCAGCTTTATCAACGAGTAAATTTCTTGTTTTTGTTTTTGTGGTTTTGGTACTGATCTGCAGTCAGGATGGATATGAAACATCCTGGCAGATTAAAACTGTGTGCCAGACTGAGACTTAAACTCGGGACCTTTGCCTTTTGCAGGCAAGTGCTCTACCAACTGAGCCACCCAAGCACAATTCACGACCCGTCCTCACAACTTCAACTCTGCCAGTATCCTGTCTCCTACCTTCCAAACTTCACAGAAGCTTTTCTGCAAGCCTTGCAGAACTAGCACCCCTGGAAGAAAGGATATTGCAGAGACATGGCTTAGCCACAGCCTGGGGGATGTTTCCAGATTGAGATTTTCACTTTGCAGCAGAGTGTGCGCTGATATGAAACTTCCTGGCAGATTAAAACTGTGTGCTGGACCGAGACTCGGATTCAGGACCTTTGCTTTTTGCGGGCAAGTGCACGCAAGTTTCATATCAGTGCACACTCTGCTGCAGTGCGAAAATCTCATTCTGGAAACATTTCCCAGTTTGCGGCTAAGCCATGTCTCTGCAATATCCTTTCTTCCAGGAGAGCTAGTTCTGCAAGGTTCGCAGAAGATCTTCTATGAAGTTTAGAATGTAGGAGACAAGGCACTGGCAGAACTGAAGCTGTGAGGGTGGGTCGTGAGTCATGCTTGGGTAGTTCAGTTGGTAGAGCACTTGCCTGTGAAAGGGAAAGGTCCTGAGTTTGAGTCTCGGTCCAGCACACAGTTTTAATCTGCCAGGAAGTTTCATATCAGCACACACTCTGCTGCAGAGTGAAAATCTCATTCTGAAGATGGATATGAACCTTTACAGAATGTGCCAAAATAATGGCTTCAGTGTTTTCTGTCATTTTCTCATTTAGCACTTACTGAGGTGCAGAAAGAAACTGGTCTGACATGCTGTTGCATGGATTCTGCCACTGAATCCCAACACATAAAACATGACAACAGTATATGTGCCAGTCATCCATCACCAGATCACATAAGGATGCCCCCCCCCCCCCCCCTCCCCCTTGATGCACAGCACAACAGAACCACAACAGTAGTTTACCATTTGTCTGTGGAGGAGGTAAACTCATGATGGCTTGCTTATTCTGCATTCAGTTTTATGGGACAGAGATATTGTAGAACACTTGAAGGAACACACTCGAGATATATTGTAGGTGAGTACATCTATACTTAATCACACACTTCTCAGTCTAAGGAAGCATGTGCAAATTTTCCAGGTGGAAAGAATGTGTTCTCAAAGAATGGGGCCTTTTCAAAGGCTAATGTTTATGGGTGCAACACAGCACCAGATGCAGTCACAAAGATATGAATTCTGCATCCCAGTTGGCATGCTGCACAATAATGTGACAAAAAGAGAGACAAGCACTACCCTGGTGCAGTTCTAGTCTGCTAAATGTTGATTCCACTAATTTGAAGGTGGTTTTGGGAGGTTTTCCATATCCATCTAATGGTATATGGTTACCTAACCAACCGAAAAATGTAACTTTTCAAAACACATAATTTTCTTCAACTTCAGTTATATCAATCAACACCAAAAATAAAAATGATGAAAGTAATACAATAAATCCATTAACATGAAAGTATTTGATGTTTTCTAAGCAAGCATAGTATTATAGATAGCATTAAAGTAAAAGAAAAAAATTAAACATTTATTCCCATTTCCTCCACTTTGAAGGGCGTTAATGGGGAATTCTGACTTATTTCTTATTTCAGATTTTAATTTTTATTTTTAATCTAACTTATGAGATAATGGACAGATTATTTTTATGCCTGTTTTCTAGCTTTATTTCATAACTTTTTCGATACCCAGGATTTTGTCATAATTTCAGATTGTTGAATCATCTTCTACTGAAATATACTTACCATTTTGTAGCAAAGTAATCCATCTTTAAAAAACTAAGTAGATAACTATCAGTATTTTGGGATACAATGGTTTTATGTACTTACTGCCACACTTAATTCTTGGGGCATGACATGTTTTCAAACTCATAGAATCAATTATATCAACACTGGCTAGTTTTCAATCTTACCTCTTCTTGGAAAAATTTCTTCCACCTTTCAGCTTTTTCTTCATTATTTAGTACTAGCTTGTCATCTGTACATGTGATAATCATACAGCTGCTTCTCCTTTCACCAAGGTCCCTTTAATTTTTATACAGGGTGTTACAAAAAGGTATGACCAAACTTTCAGGAAACATTCCTCACACACAAATAAAGAAAAGATGTTATGTGGACATGTGTCCGGAAACGCTTAATTTCCATGTTAGAGTGCATTTTAGTTTCGTCAGTGTGTACTGTACTTCCTCGATTCACCCCCATGATTTCATGCGGGACACTCTACCTATGCTGCTAGAACATGTGCCTTTACAAGTACGACACAACAAGTGGTTCATGCATGATGGAGCTCCTGCACATTTCAGTCGAAGTGTTCGTACGCTTCTCAACAACATATTCGGTGACCAATGGATTGCTAGAGGTGGACCAATTGCATGGCCTCCATGCTCTCCTGACCTCAACCCTCTTGACTTTCATTTATGGGGGCATTTGAAAGCTCTTGTCTACACAACCCCAGTACCGAATGTAGAGACTCTTCATGCTTGTATTATGGACGGCTGTGATACAATACGCCATTCTCCAGGGCTGCATCAGCGGATCAGGGATTCCATGCAACGGATGGTGGATGCATGTATCCTCGCTAACAGAGGACATTTTGAACATTTCCTGTAACAAAGTGTTTGAAGTCACACTGGTATGTTCTGTTGCTGTGTGTTTCCGTTCCATGATTAATGTGATTTGAAGACAAGTAATAAAATGAGCTCTAACATGGAAAGTAAGCGTTTCCAGACACATGTCTACATAACATATTTTCTTTCTTTGTGTGTGAGGAATGTTTCCTGAAAGTTTGGCCGTACCTTTTTGTAACACCTGGTATAGGTGGCATCTTCCCCTAGCAATGCATGTTTCTGCAGCCTTGCATTTGTTCTTTAGCCATTTCTGCTTGGCCACTTTGCACTTTCTATCAGTCTCATTTTTTAGACATCTGCATTCCCTTATGTCACCTTCTTTTGCTGCATTTTTATATTGTCTCTTTTTGTCAGTTACATTGAATATCTCTTGTGTTATCCAGGGATGTCTACTGTGTCTTGTCTTTTTACCTATGTGATCCTCTGTTGCTTTTGATCTCAAATCTACCCATTCATCTTCTATTACTTTCATTTTCCCTGTCTCAGCCCATTGTTGCCTAATGCTCCCTCTGAAATCTGAAATCTCAACAAGCCCTGGTTCCTTCAATCTGTCCAGGTCCCATTTCCTTACCTTCCTACCTTTTTTCAGTTTCATCAGTTTTTTCTGTAATCTACAACCAATAAATTATGATCATAGTCCACCTATGCCTCTGGAAACCTCATACAACTGAAAATCTGTTTTAAAAATCTCTGTCTTGGCACCATATAATCTATCTGAAACCTAAAAGTGTCCTCAAGTGTCTTCCATGTGTGAACCTTCTTTCATGATTCTTAAACCAAGTGTCAGCAATGATTAAATTATGCTCTGTGCCAAATAGTCCCTACCTTTCCCCCAGTCTATGTTCACCTACTATTTTTCCTTGTTTTTCTTACCATACTACTGAATTCCAGTCACTGATCATAATTAAATTTTCATTTCTCTTAACTATCTGAATAATTTCATTTATATCATCATACATTCTTTCAATCTCTTTATTATCTGCAGAGGTAATTAGCAAATAAACTTCTTCCACTGTGGCGTGTGTTGGCTCTGTGTCTATCTCGGCTATAATAATGAGTTCATTATGCCGTGCACAGTAGCTTACCCACATTCTTATTTTTTAATTCATTATTAGGCCTACTCCTGTATTACCCCTATTTGATATTACATTGATAAGCCTGCACTCACCTGAACAGATGTTTCATTCTTCGTACCACCACCCTTCACAAATTCCCGCTATATGTAACTTCAATCTATCCATTTCCCTTTTTAAAATTTCTAGACTAGCTACCTGATTAAGGGCTCTAATGTACCATGTTCTGACCTAAAGAATGCCAGTTTTGCTTTTTGTGACAACATCCATCTGAGTAATCTCCACCTGGAGATCTGAATTGGAGCACTATTTTACCTCCGGAATATTTTACCCAGAAAGGTGCTATCATCATTAAGCCTTACAGTAAGCTGAATGCCCTCAGCAGAAAACATAATGGCTTTAGTTTTCCCTTGGTTTTAGCCACTGACTAGTATTACAATGCAAGATCAGTCATTCGTTCAGCCTTTTACTCCTGAAACTACTGAAAATGCTGCTGTCTCTCATTAGGAACTAAAAGTTGTCCTGGCCTCTCCACAGATACTCCCTGGCATTAGCATCATCCACAATTGTCAATGAAATCAGAAAAACTTTTGTACTGTAAAGCAGACAAAAAGCTATCATGCAAATGGACATTACGGAGGAGTTATTAATTTGAACATTAATATTTGGTGCTAAATTTATTTCTGCATCAAATATGTTTAAATACACAAACCAAAGAGTGCAAAAAAGGTGAAGAATGATCATTTACAATAATTACCAGTCTGATTCATAGATGGAAAATCTCTGAATGCCATTGTCATAAAAAAGCAGAGTAGGGAGCATTGTCTTTGGCTACTATTCCAGAGATCCTGGGTCTCATGTTTGATACCAGCCACTGCTTGGATGTTGAATAAAATTATCATCTACGGCAACTAAAATTTTCTAATATAAGGATTCATCCTCTTTTTGCCAATGGCCTTGTCAAAAGAGATTGGCGAAAGGGGCTTAGGTTCAGAGCAGCCTCATGGTCTTTGGGTGGGGAACTGCCCCTAAAGACAGATCATATCTTTGACAGAAACAAAGGGTGTCAATAGAAAAGAATTCTGTATTAAGTTGTCAGTTATCATGCAACTGGGAACTAATTACATGATGCATCCCACAAGGTTCCATTTTAGGGCCCTTGATTTTCACAAGCAGCATTACCAGATATCAAGTTTGTTTTGTTTACTGATGATACAAATGTCGAAATAAGCTGAAAATCAAGTATAGCTTTAGAAAGGTTGATTAATGATATTTCCATTGACGCTTCCTAACCAGTTTTGGGGAGAAGAGGAGCTTGTGGCACAATTTGACTGGAAGAAGGGATCGGTTGGTAGGACATGTTCTGAGACATCGAGGGATCACCAATTTACTATTGGAGGTTTGTGTGGAGGGTAAAAATCGTACAGGGAGACCAAGAGATGAATACACTAAGCAGATTCAGAAGGATGTAGGTTGCAGTAGGTACTGGGAGATGAAGAAGCTTGCACAGGATAGAGTAGCTTCGAGAGCTGCATCAAACCAGTCTCAGGACTGAAGACCACAACAACAACAACCAGTTACTTTCTCTAAACTTTGAAAAGGCACACTACATGCAATTCAGAACTTGTGGTAGATTGCAGCCCCACCGTATATGTCTCAGATATGGCAAGCAGACACAAGAGGTGGACAGTGTTAAATTATTGGGATTACATTACACACAGTTAGTTAGGATAAATAACATAGCACGTTACAGTATGGATACTCTTCAGTGGAAATCAGTGAGAATAATTAATGACTCCAGGACAAATGTTTTTAAGACTAGTTTACAGTAGATGACATGGGATGTAACTTATAATGAACCAAATGCTAACATAAAATTTAATCTATTCCATGATAAATTCATATCATTATTTGAAAATAGCTTTCCACATAAAGTAACCAGAAGGGATGCTAAACAGCTAGGTAAAAAAAACCATGGATCACTAGAGGCATTAAAGGATCTTGTGAAAGGAAATGGGAAATGTGTCTTTTGACAAGAACAAGTAGGGATCCTGCAACAGTTGCACACTACAAGAAATACTCACAATTACTAAGAAAGGTCGTTAAAAAATCAAAGAACATGCACATAATGTCAGAGATCAGCACTTCCGACAACAGACTAAGTCAATATGGAATGTAATGAAGTGAAAGACAGAACAACCACCCCCAGAAAAACACAACAGCACTACTGAACTGAATGGAAGGGCTATAAATGATGAGGTACAGGTAGCAAATGCATTTAATAATCATTTCTTAAATATAGTAGAAAGCATAGGGACAAACAGTTCAGACTGTCTGCAACTTGATGAGACTTCTTGACAATAAGTAGCAATCTATCTTTACCTACATTGTTGATATTCCTTTGATATTCCTACCTGGAGTTTCCATTGTTTGATTTCATAAAATTCAGTCATCTGAATATATCACCAGTGTCTCCTTCTGAAATTAGAAAATTATACATTCTCTCATATTTTTGAGCTCATCTCATTTTGATGGTGTTTCCAATAGAGTACTAAAAATTTGTTCTGATGTAATAAGCCCTGTCTCATCTGAAATATGTAATGCATCACTAACTCAAGGCATTTTTCAGAGAGATTGAGATATTCCATTGTTAAACCTCTCTTTAAAAAAGATGATAATGACCTGTTTCACTGCTGACATCATTCTCCAAAAGTTTTGAGAAGGTGATGTATTCTGGAATAGTATCACATCTTAGCAACTATAATATCCTTAGCAAATCACAGTTTGGGTCTGAGAAGGGTTGGTCTAGTAAGAATGCCATTTATGTGCTCACTAACCAGCTTAAATAATAAAATGTCACCTGTTGATATTTTCTGCAACCTCTCTAAGGCATTTGACTGAGTGAATTACAGCATTCTTCTAGATAAATCAACATTTTATGGGATTGATGGTATAGCCAGCCAATTGATAATGCCATATCTAACCAAAAGAATACAGAAAGTTGTACTTAGTAATTCAAGCAATATAGTCCAGGGACGTAATTCTGACTGGGAGGAAATCACATACAAGGTTCCTTAAGGTTCAATAGTAGGTCCTCAAGTTTTCCTCATTTATTTAAATGCTCTTCCATCTAGACTACAACAAGCAGAATTACTTCTTTTTGAAGATGACACTAGTATTGTAATCAGTCCAAGTATACATACAGAAACAGAAGAAATGGTATCATTGACTATATTTTCTGTGAATAGTCTCAGACACAATTTTAAAAAGACCCAATGTATTCAGTTTTGCACATCTATAGGTACTATACCAGTGATATGTGCAACACATGATGAGGACATAATAAATAGGGAGGAAACTTCAAAATTCTTAGGGGTCTATATTGCTCAGAATTTAAATAGGAAAAAAAACACATTTTGGAATGCCAAAAACAACTAAGTGCAGCCACATTTGTGCTTAGATCCATTGCAAATCTTGGGAAAAGACAAATCAGTAAGTTGACATATTTTGCATATTTTCATTCAGTAATATCATATGGAATAATGTTCTGGGGTAACTCATCTTTAAGGAAGAAAATCTTCATTGCACAAAAATGTGCTGTGAGAATAATATGTGGTGCTCACCCATGATCATCTTGTAGGGATCTGTTTAAGGAGTTGGGCATTCTGACTACTGCTTTAAAGTATATTTATTCCCTCATGATTGCAGTAAATAATCCACTACAGTTCAAGAGGAACAATGACATACACAATTGCAAGACCAGAAGGAAAAATGACATTCATTACTCCACATTAAGGTTGTCTTTATCCCAAAAATGGGTGCACAATGCTGCAACAAAAATTTTTGATCATTAATATTAAATGTCTGATGGACAGCAAAGTATAATTTGATAACAAACTGAGGAAGTTTCTTCTTGACAACTCCTCATAATTTGTAGAAGAATTTTTATTATTCTTCTGTGTAAAAGGTACATATTTTTTTTCTTTTTGAAAAAGAATTAGAAATGTTCAGAATGTCACTGTATGTACATATTAATTAGTAACATGAATGTATAATGACTAGTTCCACATCATTATGATATATTGTGCAAAATTATCTATGGATCACGTTACTAACTACACTCCTGGAAATGGAAAAAAGAACACATTGACACCGGTGTGTCAGACCCACCATACTTGCTCCGGACACTGCGAGAGGGCTGTACAAGCAATGATCACACGCACGGCACAGCGGACACACCAGGAACCGCGGTGTTGGCCGTCGAATGGCGCTAGCTGCGCAGCATTTGTGCACCGCCGCCGTCAGTGTCAGCCAGTTTGCCGTGGCATACGGAGCTCCATCGCAGTCTTTAACACTGGTAGCATGCCGCGACAGCGTGGACGTGAACCGTATGTGCAGTTGACGGACTTTGAGCGAGGGCGTATAGTGGGCATGTGGGAGGCCGGGTGGACGTACCGCCGAATTGCTCAACACGTGGGGCGTGAGGTCTCCACAGTACATCGATGTTGCCGCCAGTGGTCGGCGGAAGGTGCACGTGCCCGTCGACCTGGGACCGGACCGCAGCGACGCACGGATGCATGCCAAGACCGTAGGATCCTACGCAGTGCCGTAGGGGACCGCACCGCCACTTCCCAGCAAATTAGGGACACTGTTGCTCCTGGGGTATCGGTGAGGACCATTCGCAACCATCTCCATGAAGCTGGGCTACGGTCCCGCACACCGTTAGGCCGTCTTCCGCTCACGCCTCAACATCGTGCAGCCCGCCTCCAGTGGTGTCGCGACAGGCGTGAATGGAGGGACGAATGGAGACGTGTCGTCTTCAGCGATGAGAGTCGCTTCTGCCTTGGTGCCAATGATGGTCGTATGCGTGTTTGGCGCCGTGCAGGTGAGCGCCACAATCAGGACTGCATACGACCGAGGCACACAGGGCCAACACCCGGCATCATGGTGTGGGGAGCGATCTCCTACACTGGCCGTACACCACTGGTGATCGTCGAGGGGACACTGAATAGTGCACGGTACATCAAAACCGTCATCGAACCCATCGTTCTACCATTCCTAGACCGGCAAGGGAACTTGCTGTTCCAACAGGACAATGCACGTCCGCATGTATCCCGTGCCACCCAACGTGCTCTAGAAGGTGTAAGTCAACTACCCTGGCCAGCAAGATCTCCGGATCTGTCCCCCATTGAGCATGTTTGGGACTGGATGAAGCGTCGTCTCACGCGGTCTGCACGTCCAGCACGAACGCTGGTCCAACTGAGGCGCCAGGTGGAAATGGCATGGCAAGCCGTTCCACAGGACTACATCCAGCATCTCTACGATCGTCTCCATGGGAGAATAGCAGCCTGCATTGCGAAAGGTGGATATACACTGTACTAGTGCCGACATTGTGCATGCTCTGTTGCCTGTGTCTATGTGCCTGTGGTTCTGTCAGTGTGATCATGTGATGTATGTGACCCCAGGAATGTGTCAATAAAGTTTCCCCTTCCTGGGACAATGAATTCACGGTGTTCTTATTTCAATTTCCAGGAGTGTAACTAAATCCTTGATAATAAATTCAGTTGGGAAGAATGTACCACACAACAGCTGAAATTCTGAAACAAATCTTTATTTATAATGTAGATGTTGACAGACATAAGAGATAGTAAAATAAAAAAGCTAGAACACTTCACATACTTTCATTCCATAATGTCACATGGGATTGTTTTTTGGGGTAAGTCATGAAGCAAAGAAAAAATTTTCTGACTCGAGACATATGTAAATGTAATAGGAATTATTTGTGGCATGAACTCAAGAATGGCCTACATAGGTTTGTTCAAGGAATTTGGGATACTTTTTACTGCTTCCCAACATATTTGTTCCTTAGTGAAATTTGTCACGAATAACATCTCTCTTTTTCTGACCTACAGCTCAGTTCATGGAATCAATCCGCACAAAGGTTTAAAGTCACTTACTTTGGCCAGGAAGGTCTCCATTATCCATACAGGAACACACATTTTCAGTAACTTACCATCAATCATAAAAAGTTTAACTAATGAAGTTTACTTTTCGAGTATGAAGGATGTACTGGAGGCCAACTCCCTGAACTACACTGGTGTATTTTTAAGTACTTAGTGGAACTGTATTGTAGTTTGGTCAGAATAGCTTGAGCATTTATTAATCTCATAGCAGGTCATGATTATGTTGGAAGATGGTTGACGAGGTAGCAGGTACATAGAACTAGGTGGTTGCCCATCATCTAGACAGAGAGATAATAACAACAAGCTTATTCATCATAATTCACACAGAAGCTATAGGCATTGTCTTGATTTCGTCAGCACCCCAGTGGTGCATGTTGGCCCTGTGAAGCGGTGCTTGCTTGGCTCAATGCACTTCAGTGGGTGACTGCCACCACCACAAAGAATCTTGCTGGACAGACAGCTGCAGAAGAAGCTATGTCAGCACTTCTGTGAGTGTTGGGCTGTGTGAGGCCTGTAGGCACAGGCATGCAGTGCCAGTTAACTCTGGTATAAGCTGGGTGTAGTGTCCTGCGGTTGGCAGGAAAGAACTAACAGTCAGTTTGAACACACATTATTACAATTAAAGAATAAACGTCTTCTTGGCATACACTAAGTTTTAAATGCAGGGAAAAAACCACAACTCTGTGGTAGCAAAACAGATAAGGAAACAAGACAATGGAAGAAAACACTGACCAAAACTACTATACAAAATGCAACATGCTACTACAAGACTGCGGCAAGTGAATACAAGGCTAGGGCCAGCATAAGTACTGGCTGGAGCTGTTCCTAGCGGTTGGTAAACAATGCTGGTCTGATGGTCTAGGTGTGCTTATAAAACCAGGTTGGCAGAGTGCTACAGCAGTCATATGAGTTCTGATTGGTGGAACACTGTCACACATCATCTGGCGGAGTAGTTCCTTGTTTGTTTGGAAAGTCTGTTACTGTTTCTGTCCGGGAGCGATGTTTCTCTCAGTGCTTCTGAAAGGGGGTTATCAATGCATCTTGTGTGTCAGTTCTGTGGGCCCTGTAACAACAAGGTGCCGCTACATCACTTCTCCCCCTGAGGAAAGAGAATGTACAGCACCACAAACGTCCATAGGAGTAGGGGCATGCTGGTCGATGTCCATGGGTGGCGGGCGGTGGAACCATTGGCCCAACGGAGAGATGTATCCACCCAGCCACAGAGCTCAGTGATGACGGCAGATGCCCAGTGTGCCCGTGGATGAGAGAAGGTCTGAGCTCTGACCCCCTGCCTGACCCAAAAGAGTGTGTTGGCATGCGGGTGGGAGTTCGAGGAGCCTCGGGAACCAGGACAGATAAGGGTGAGCAGAATGGTCAACCGTGAAGTATCTCTGCTGGACTTTTACTGACATGGGAGGCTGCATGGGACGTAGCCAAGAAAAGAAGCACAGCCTCCTCCAGTGGGTGATGGCGCAGCAGATTACTGAGCTGGGTCTTGAATGTCTGCACAAAACGTTCTGCCCAGCTGTTTGATGCTGGGTAAAATGGGGCAGTATGGACGAAGGAAATTCCATCGGCAGTACAGAATTGCACAAACTTGGTTGAAGTAAACTGTGGACCAATATCCATAACAATTCTTTTGGGGAAACTCTTGACAGCAAAGCGGCGCCGGAGAATTTTGATAGTCTCAGCAGAAGTGGTGTTCATCATGTGGAAGACATAAGGGAATCCTGACCCAGAGTTGATCATTAGGAGCCACTGGGAGCCGTGAAATGGCCCTGCAAAATCCAAATGGAGACGTACCCATGGAGCCGCAGCATCCAGCCATGAAAATAGTGGCGTGGGGGTGCTGCCTGATGTGTTTAGCACGTGGTGCAGGCTGACATGAGGGAGGCCATGTCTTTATTCATACCGTGCCAATAAAGATGTCGGTGGGACAGCTATTTGTTGAGGACAATGTGCCAAAGGCCAGTGTGGAGAAGGTCAAGGACACGGCGGCACAACGCATGCGGTATGACCACCCGGGGAATGTCAGAATCACTATGGAAAGAGGAAACGCCACTATGGAAAAAGAGACTGTACTGATGATCCCAAAACTGCTGGACCTCAGCATTGTGGACACTACAACAGCTGGTCGGCCAACCCGAAACAATTTTGCAGCAGAGAGCATGTAGTGTCTGATCCTGAGTGGTGGCACACTGGACTGCATCAACATCAAATGGAAACGCATGTAGAGCTGCGTCCATGTCTGGTTCCACATGGAAACAAACCAAGGGAGAAGCGTCAAACTCATGGTCCACCCTGGCAGGCATCCAGCACAGAAAATCAGTGTTTGCATGCTGTTCAGAGGCGCAGTAGATAATATCAAAATCGAACAATGCCAGGAAGAGCACCCAACATTGGAGTCAGCAAGCTGTCCAGGTGGGCACTGCAGCATCTGTGTGAAACAAAGAAACCAAAGATTTGTGATCAGTCTGCAGTGTGAAATGATGACCATACACGAAATCGTAGAAGTTCACCAGGTCAAAAACCAGTGCCAAAGATTCCTTTTGAATTTGACTATATTTGGTTTCAGCATTGGTCAGTTTTTCGGATGTGAAAACCACCGTCCTCTCAATGGCGTCGACCACTTGTGAGAGGTCCACACCCAGGCCATAGTCTTAGGCATCAGTGGCGACGATGAGTGGCAGATAATGATCATAAGTGCCCAGACAAGGAGGGCGGGCGAGAGTTGACCAGAGACGTGTGAAAGCCGGCTCACACTCCATGTCCCAAACCCAATGTGCACTCTTGTGAAATAGCCCAGTCAGGGTTTCTGAAATCTCAGTGGTGTGGGGTATAAAACATCAATAATAGTTGATTTGACCGAGGACGGAGCGCAGTTGCTTCACGTTGGTGGGAAGAGGCAGGTTTTGAATCACCTCGACATACTCCTTAGAGGCGTGTAGGCCGTGGGCATAGATCGTGAACCCGAGATAGCTGACCTCTTGCGCAAAAAAGTCACACTTTGATTTCAGGCAACACAGTTTAGCCTCAGAAAAAAACCTGAAAGAGCCAGTTCAGGTTGTCCATGGGGTCCACCGCAGACAAGTCACAGACGATGACACTGTCCAAATAATTGGCCACCCTGGGCTCATTGGCTTGTGAGGCATTCCAAATAATGTTGGAAAATGGCGGGGGTGCTGGCAATGCCAAACGGGAGGCTTTTGTACCAGAAAAGGCCACATGGGGTTTTGATGACTAGGATCTGCTGCGATTTCTCGTCCAAAGCAGCTGCAAATAAGCATCACGGAAGTCAATTTTGGCAAAAACGGTCGAGTCCGCAAGACGTGTGAGTATGTCATCCATTGATGGGACAGGATAGGCATCGATGACGGACTGAAAATTGACGGTGACCTTAAATTCGCCACAGAAGCATAAAGTACCTTTTGGCTTCTTGACTATCACTATTGGCGTCACCCAGTGACTGTGCACGACAGGAGAAAGGATGCCTTCATTCTGTAAGTGGCAAAGTTCCGCCTGGAGCCTGTCTCGGAGAGGAAAGGGGACCAGGTGTGCCATAAGAAAATGAGGAACAGCAGAGGGAAGACGCTGAATGTGCGCTGTGAAACCCTTCATCCCTGGCATGGAGGATGAGAACAATGTGTCGTATTTTCTGAGCAATGGGGCAAGAAGGGTATCCGATGAGGGAATCAACACCGCTTGTACCATATCCTGGACTGATAAACCCAGACGACCAAAAATGTCCACACCCAGAAGATTAGTAGCTCCAGGGGATCCGATCACCAAAACTGAGCAGTGAAGGGACAACTGTTGTAGGTGTTGCCACCAGCGCCAAACTTGTGTGAATACTCTGAAAAGCCAATCATTTGCATATCACAGCATCTTCTTCCTGTTGGTTAAATTTCACGTCTGTAGCACGTCATCTTCGTGGTGTAGCAATTTTAATGGTCAGTAGTGTACATTCCCAAAAAGTCTGACCTGGAGACTTTCGACAAGAAAAGAAAGTCTGATGGAGGTGATGTGTATTTGTGTGTCAAAGTCCTCAAAAGGCAGCCCTTAATGTGAGTAAATGACAGATCTTGAGGGCACTGCTCAGGGTTCAATTGTTGAATTAAATGATGCACCTGTGGACCGACTGTCGCTAAAAAGAAAACCCTGACTTCGATTTTCGTTGTGGATGTGCCGGTAAATGTTATTCCAACCATCTGACATAATTTGACCATGGTTTGACAGACCTATCGAAACCCAGAAACGTCAGTGGAGCCAAGTGCAATGTGTTCAATTTACTTGAGACGGAATCAACACTATGGGCAATGCTGGCAAGTGAGAGCGAATTTTTGAATGTGTGAGCATTACCTGAATCTGTTATAGAGTTTCCACCAAGGACTGAAAAAGCTCATCAGAGGAGACCATTTTGTTCAGAAACGAAAACCCCATGCTCGTTGCCAATAACTGTAGTGTCCTGTGATCGGCGGGATAGTAATAACAGTCAATTTGAACACACATTATTACAATTAAATAAAAAATGCCTTGTTGACATACATTAAGTTTTAAATACAGGAAAAGAAAACCACATCTCTGTGGAAACTCTGTGGAAACAAGACAGTGCAAGAAAACACTTACCAAGACTACTCTACAAAATACAACGTGCTACAACAAGACTGCGGCAAATGAATAAAAGGCTAGGGCCGGAGTAAGTACTGGCCGGAGCTGTTCCTAGTGGTTGGTGAACACTGCTGGTCTGACAGTCTTATAAAACCATGTCGGCAGAGTGTTACAGTAGTCATATGAGTTCTGATTCCGCGAACACTGTCACATGTTGCCTGGCGAAGTAGTTCCGTGTTTATTTGGAAAGTCTGTTATTGTTTCTGTCCGGGGGTGATGTTTCTCTCTGTGCTGCTGAAGGGGAGTTAGCAACCCATCTTGTGTGTCAGTTCTGTGGGCCCTGTAACAATAAGGGGCCGCTATGTCATTTCACCGCCTGAGGAAAGAGAATGTACAGCACCACGAACGTCCGTAGGAGTAGGGGCATGCTGGTCAATGTCCATGGGTTCGTAGCAAGCACAGGGTGGGAAGTGGCTAAGTAGCACGGGCAGCTGGCAGTGGAGACAGTGGCTGAGGCAGAGGTGGAAGCAGAGGTTCCGCCATAGGTTGGTCAGCGATAGGCACTGGCAACTCCACTGGGGCATTGTGGTCCACCAGATGGGGGCGGAGCTGATTGACATGCCAGCTGGCAGTGGAACAATTGGCCCAACAAATAGATGACATCACCTGGCCGCAGAGTTTGGTGATGATGGCAGGTGCCCAACGCGCCCATGGGTGAGAGATGGTCCATGCCCAGACCTCCTGCCTGACCTAAAAGGAGTGCATCAGCACGTGGGTGGGAGGGTGAGGAGCCTTGGGAACCAGGACAGGTAAGGGGGAGCAGAATGGTCGACAATGAAGTATCTGCACAGGACTGGACCAGCATAGGAAGTCACATGGTACGTAACCAAGAAAAGATGCACAGAATCCTCCAGTGGGTGATAGCGCAGCAGCTTACTGAGCTGGGTCTTGTATTTCCGCCCAAAACGTTCTGGCTGGCTGTTTGATGCAGGGTGAAATGGGGCGGTATGGATGAAGGAAATTCCAATGGCAGTACAGAATTGCACAAACTCGGTTGAAGTAAACTGTGGACCATTATCCGTAACAATTGTTTTGGGGAGTTCTTCAACAGCAAAGACGCGCCGAAGAATTTTGATAGTCTCAGCAGAAGTGGTGTTCATCATGTGGGAGACCTAAGGGAATCCCGACACAGAGTTTATCATTAGGAGCCACTGAGAGCCATGAAACGGCCCTGCAACTCCAAATGGAGACGTTCCCATGGAGCCACAGCATCCGGCCACGAAAAATACTGGTGCGGAGGTGCTGCCTGACGTGTTTAGCAAAAAAGTCACACTTTGATTTCAGGCAACACAGTTTAGCCTCAGAAAAAACCTGAAACAGCCAGTCCAGCTTATCCATGAGGTCCACCGTAGACAAGCCACAGATGATGACACTGTCCAGATAATTGGCCGCCCCGGCCTCATGGCTTGTGAGGTGTTCCAAATAACGTTTTAAAATGGCGGGGGTGCTGGCAATGCCAAATGGGACGTGGTTGTACCAGAAAAGGCCACATAGGGTATTGATGACTAGGATCTGCTGCCTGTCTCAGAGAGCAAAGGGAACTGGGTGGGCCATAATAAAATGAGGAACAGCAGATGGAAGAAGCTGAACATGCGCGGTGAAACCCTTCACCCTTGGCATGGAGGATGAGAACAATGTGTTGTATTTGCTGAGCAACAGGGTGAGGAGGGTATCCGATGAGGGAATCAACACCACTTGTACCACATCCTGAACTGATAAACCCATATGACCAAAAATGTCCACACCCACAAGATGAGTAGCTCCAGGGGATCCGATCACCAAAACTGAGCAGTGAAGGAACGACCATTGTAAGAGATTTGTGTGGAAAAATGCCATTGACAGATATATAGTGATTACTGAAACTGCGCAAGGCATTAGTGTGTGGGGATAAAGTCGGCAAGCCCAAACATTGGTATGATACTGTATCAATTTGAAAGACTGCCAGAACATGCGTGGTCTCATTGGTAATTAGAAAACAGTCACATGACTGGGGAATAATGGAGAATACTTTGCTGTCAACAGAGTTGGTGGCTTCCAGATCCTGAGGTGATGATTCATGATGAGCCTGTGTGTCTGCAGGAAGTGTGGCATCGACGCAATGTTTTTTGAAGCCTGACACACAATGGCAATATGGCCTGCTCGGCTGCAAGCCATTCATCTTGCTCGCCAGTGTGGCACTCCGACCATTGATGAGTCCGGAAATAGTCTGGACAGGATGGAAGCCGCTATGACACTGGGCGTGCTGTTAAGTTTGAATGCAGTGAACCCAGTGCAGGAAGCATTCGAGTGCAGTTGCGAACATAAGAGCCCCAGCATAGGATGCAGTCTCAGTAGCCTGCGGAGGCAAGTCTGCAGTAGCAGAGCGTGTGCATGTGAGACAGCTGGTGGCTGAACAGGAAATTAGATGTGGTTGGAGGTGGAGCATTGGTGACGGGCTGTGAAGCCCTGGAGGACACCCTGGAGTTCAGCTGATGTCAGACCACATTAGGCCTGTAACTGGAAGAGACCAGTTAAGCTCCCAGCAGCATCAGGACTAGGCACAGCCAACTGTCCTGAATATGTCCGCAACATGTGTGGAGTACTTCTCAGTTCTGGCTGTGGACATTGACAGATACTGCATAGCTGAGTGGGCAGTATTTGTGGCCACTTGACCTGGCCCTGTCATGACAATACATTGTCATGTAGATCATGGAAGCAGTGAAACGTTAGGCTCATGCACTGCATAATCCAAGTCACCACTGCAACAGTCTGGTTCTTGTATGAGGTTCATTCAAATGAAACCTGTTCAGTGCGTCTACCTTTGCCTTACACGCAAGGTGGCACCACATAACTGTGAATATGGTGGTGTGATCTATTGGTAGAGAGGCTGACGTGTGCGCACTGTTTGATGTTGCATAGTGCCAGTGTGGTTTCACGCCGAAGAGAAGGTGGTCCACTACTGAACATGCAGGCGAGTAAGTAGGAACAATGAGGAGTGATTCGATTTTTGGCAGCAGAGGCAGTTGGAGGCCATGAAATGTATCGATGGATGAAGGCTGTGTACGATGAGTACAGTCTGAGTCCTTCAAGTGTTGTGGAATGGTACAAACAATTCATTGAGGGGCATGAGTCACTGGAAGACGATAGTCATCCTGGACAGGCTCATTGTGTCATCACACTGGAAATGGTTGCAGAAGTGAATGATTTAGTCTTGGACATTTGCAGAATCACCATGGATGAGATCCATCGGTTATTGGGTGTTAGTGTGTCCACTGCCCACACTATAATGCATCAACTCTTGAAGTTTTGAAAAATCTGTGCACAGTGGGTTCCCCACCAACTGACTGCTGAACTGCGCAATACTCAAATGGTGCTGTCTTTGAGTCATCTGCAACATTATCATGAGGAGGAATATGGCTTTCTGTTGCATATTGTCACATGTGACGAAACATGGTGTCACCATTTTGAACCAGAAAGCAAGTGTCAGAGCAAGCAGTGGAGACATGTGACTTCACCACCTCCAAAGAAATCGAAGGCCATGCACACCAGTTCTGGTAAGGTTGTGATGTCCTTTTTTGACCATGAGGCCCCACTGCTTGTCAAGTTCCACCCCCACCCCACCTGACACAACTCTGCCCCCAACTTAGCCCATCTGCAGAATTTTTTGTGCGTCCATCTGGCACAATGTAGGAGCATAGAGGTAGATGTGTGTGTGTGTTTTATACTCTAGCTGTATTAAGGATTATTCTGAGAGTTGTTTTTTTGTTGTTTTTTGTTTTTACGTTTCCATGTCTGAACAGCTGTTTGGTGAGAGTGGTCTCCTTCACCCCCGAAGTATTTAAAATCTACTGCTACTTTCCTACAAACTGATGATATCAGATATTAATATGTAAATAAGGGAAATGGTTCCTGAAAGTATATGCCTGGAGCTCAGCACTGTATGGCAGTAAACAGGGACAGTTAATAATTCAAAGAAGAAGAAACTGGAAGCATTTCAAATGTAGTGGTATCAAGAAAACATTGAAAATAAAATGGGCAGACAAAGAATCAAAAAGAATAGGTGAGGAAATTTGAAGAGGTACTACAAAGAGTAGATGGGAAAAGTTGCGGATGTGCCTTACCAGAATAAGGGGCAGTTTAGTGGAATGTTTTCTGCAGCATTGAAGAATAGCTAATTTCACATTGGAAGGAGTGGGGGGCAGAAAAAAAATAGTAAAAGCAGACAAAGACTAGAATATTCAAAATAAATTACATAAGATGTTGGATTTAATGCTTCTGCAGAGATGAAAAGGTTACCCGTAGGTAAGAAACGATGGAGACAAGCATAAAGTCAGTCAAAAGACTCCTTTTTGTGGCTTTACAACCTTGCATGGGTTTTCTCATCCTAAACAATTTCTTTCCATTTTGCCATCATTTCATATTGTCCTCTATCCTCTGATTCCTAGGTCTCTCATGTTTTCTCCTACATCATCCACTCATGGTTTACACAGTCTTTCACTTAATCTTCTTTTGTCAGTTTGCATTAGAAGGACCCTTGTAGTTCCTGTGTCCTCCATCCTTAGGATGTGCCATAGTCAGGATATTCTTTTAATTTTAAGTGGCCTATAACATCAGCTCCTTGTATAAGACAATCTAACTCATAATTTGTCCTTGCTCTCCAAGTATCATAATTATTTTTGATCCCTCCATAAATTTTCTGAAATATTCTTTGTTCAAATATCCTGAATTGTTGTTCATCAGTGCCAATTAGCACTCATGCTTTACATCCATATGTAACCACTGGCCTAATTATAATCTTATATGCAGTCATTTTGAGCTTTTGATGCACCATTCTACATGCCATTAGCTTTTCAAAAGTGTAGGTAATAAAAGTCATCTGTATGATCAATATTGAAACCTGCTGCTAGTCTTTTATCCTGGTTATTATCCCCTGTTCTATGGAGTTTCATACATTTAGTTTATGATTCATTGATGTCTAGTGCACTGTGTCATGTGGATTCTTTCGCTTCTGCAACTACTATCATAAGTGACATCCTTCTTCTACTAATAACTGCAACATCATCTGAATTTGCAGCCAACTGCATGGTCATTAAACATGTGTGTCCAGATGTTTACAGTTTTTGTATAAGTGCTTCTAAGATCAAATTGAAAAGCATTGTGGGAAGAGTATCACTTTATTTAAGTTCTTTATTGTTATTGAAACAGTCATTTAATTCCACATCCATTCTCACCATTACCTTGGAATCTTCCAAAGTTGCCTTAATAACTGGAATATGTTTGGATGGTATTTCAAGCAGTTTTATATATTCTAACATCTCTTTCCTATTTAAACAATTGAAGGCCTGCTTCAAGTCCACCTGTTGTTGAGTTCTATTTTACATTCACATATTTTTTCATGTATTTGTCTCAGTACGAATATCTGGTCCATAGTTGATCTATTAAGCCTAAAGCCACACTGATTATCACCCAATACATCTTCCTCATATGGGACTAGTCTAATTTACAGGATTCTTGTTAAAACCTTCTTTGCCACATGCTACAGAGTGACCCCTCTGTAGGTAGAGCAACATGCTTTGTCGCGTTTCTTATGTATGGGCTGAATTACAGCTATAGTCCATTCTTCTGGAATTATTTATTGATTACAGATAAGTTTATGTATCCAGCTGTGTAAAGTAATGCCTCCTCTCCTCAGCAGATTGGAAATTATTCCCCCATTTCCTAGATATTTGTGGATTTTTCGATAGTTCACCACCTCTAGTCCCACCTATTTTTGGTTCTACTGTCTGATATATCCATTACTCTCTGTCAATGCAGTGACCCTCCAAATTTCTTTAAAATATTTTGTCCATGACTTTCTCCTTTTTTGTCAGCAGGTTTCCATCTTTATCCTTGCAGCATATTATTTTAGGTCTATACTGTTGTGTTCCTTCTTTTAACTTCTTACAAACTTTTCACTCTCATTCCTATTATAAGTCTCTTTCATATCTTCTATCTTCCTTTTTTAAGTTTGTTGTCTTTTTCTTCTTCGTACCCTTACTGCTTCTATCCTCATTTCATTATATGTAACCTGGTTAATTCTTATGTTTTGTTTAACACATTTTAATTTTGCATCTTTCTTTTGTTGCACCACCTGTCTACATCCATTATCATACCATTCCTCATTTCCGGTCTTCTAGATTTCCCTATTATGTCCTTTGCCCCAGTTATGATATCATTCTTAACACATTCTCATTCCTTATCTCTGTCATTAGTATGCTCCACTACCGGTAATTTCTATTTCAGTTTATTCTGATATTCAAACACTATGTCTCTATCTTCCAATTTTACACGTCCTATTTCAGAATTTTCATAGTTTTCACTTTATATGCCATAGCAGTCCTGTGCCTCATTTTTGCAACTACAAGGTAGTGATCCGAGTCTGCATTTGCTCTGCAAAACACACATAAATTTTCAATGTGACTTACCCATCTTTTTTGGTACCAATACATGCTCAGTTTGATTTTTATCATTCATTCTGGGAATTTTCCAGGTCCCTTTGTTAGTATTTTGTCTTTGGAAATGTGCTTACTGCTATAAGATCATTGGCAGTCATTAACTGAATGACTCTCAGCCCATTAGTTCTTGTTTCCTCATGCAAGCTTTCCTTACCTAAAATGGCATGGAAAGAATCTTCTTCTCAAACTTTGCATTATCATCTCCCACGACAATTCTTGAATCATGTGCAGGTATCCTTTTACAGACTTCATGCAGCTGATCGTAAAACTAGTCCACCATATGCTCATCGATCCTTCTGCTGACCCTATACATTTACAAAAGTCATATTATGGAATTGTCCTTTTATTCTGAGGTGCATATTCTATCACTGTGTGGTGTGATGGCAAGGATACATTTTCTCACATTTTTGCTATAATGAACCCATCTATCATATCTCTCAGAGTAATAGAATATAAAAAAATTTGGCTTCTATCTCTCTCCTTTACCCTTCCATGTTATCTCTTGGAGGGCAACTGATTCCAGTCCAAATTTCAACACTTCTTTGGCTACACTATTCATTACTCCTAGTTGCAGCAAGATATGCATAGCCCATGTTCCAAATTTGAGAGTCCTATTCATTTCCTTGTTTGTTAGTTTTTTGTGTCTACATGAGGGCAGTCTAGCTTTCTCTATTAAGATATTCATAAAAGTAATTTGTCCTTGTCCTCAACCCCCTATTCTTCTGAGGACCATTTCTCCTGCTCTCATCTGCCTGACCCTCCAACCTGGAGGTGAGAGATGTGATTGAATAGGAAAGAATATCTGTCTTTATCTTGTTTTATGCATCACTACTTCACTTGAACCCCTAATAAAAAGAATGATAATGTATAAAGTAATTGTGTAGATGGCTTAAAAATAATTTTTTAGGCTCTCTGTGATGTTCCTGTGCATTAAATGATTATTAAGTTACTGAAGAATAGAAAAGAAGGTGTATCAAACTGTGCAGATGTTTCACCTCCGCATGTTGCCAACTTTCTACACATGTAAACCAAGCAGGCAAAAACTGTGGAGGTCAGTGGATAAGATACTCTGAGATCAGCAAATTAATCATGTGGTAACCACTAGGGGAAATATCAAGGAAAGTATGAGCATCAAACTATAAAAGACCTAGAAGAAATAGAATTCAACTAGGAAAAAATTACTCAGTTTGGTTCAGACGGGAAAGATTCAGGTTGAATATTTAAGCATGCAAAAATGATCATATAAAAAAAATGGTGCAAAGACTGTATCACATCTTGCAAAAACTTAATAATAGTTATTTTTGCCATACTGTTGAATTTTATTAGGCACTTGCCACGTTCACAGTCTATGTGTAACAGGTGAGAATGAGATCCTGTCCAAGCAGTATCAAAGCTTATATTTATGGATGAAATCTAGGAGACATATGATACCAAAGCTGGTGTCAAGTGAGACACCACTTCTTTTTATTTGTATTTTGAAAAGCTAAGGAGGAAGAGAAGGTGATCATTTCACAATAGATCCAAAGCTCAAAGGGCTTTGCAATGGCTGCTTGACATTTTCATGTAATGTCACCATTTTTCCAGCAGCTCAGCAATAAGCAAGCTTGGCTGACTCCAAGAAGAGAAGCAGTTGTTGGGTTCCATATTCCCACTGAGGTAACTAAATGCAGTATAAGCATCAGTAATGATACACGTTGGATTATCACCAATTTTGGAAAGATTGAGTAGCTCAAGTAAAAAACCCAGTACATGTATGTGGTGGAGAGAATACGGAAGAACAAGTTACAAAAAGGGAGCAACTGATACCAAGATTAGAAAAAAACGTTGAGAATATTATCTGACAACAATCATCAACAATTAATATAATAGTCAGCTTAAGGTACTATGCGATAGTGATTCTAAGCATGTGAACCTTAAAGAATCTGTCAGTAAAGAGAGAGAGAAGAGTGCTAAGAAATATTTTGTGAAATAAATGAAATAATGGATCGGTACATATGAGGTCTTATGTAGAATTGTGATTGATTATGGAACAAATGAAATCATCAACAGTTGTTCTTTTGACTCATTTTGCATTTTGACAATGAAGAACGATAGCCTGATGCAGAAAATTTGGAATTTCATAAGACAAACATGTGCAAGATTGAAATGGTCTGAAGTATGCAGGAAATGATGAGCCCGCCTGGTTATCCGTGCGGTCTAGCACACTGCTTTCTGGGTGGGAAGGCATGCCGGACCCTGGCACGAATCCACCCTGTGGATTAGTGTTGAGGTCCAGTATGCCGGTCGGTCTGTGGATGATTTTTAAGGTGGTTTTCCGTCTGCCTGAGTGAATGTGGGCTGGTTCCCCTTATTCTGCTTCAGTTACACTATGTCGGCGATTGTTGCGCAAACACTTTCTCCATGTACGAGTACACTGTAATTACTCTACCACACAAACATCAGGGTTACACTCATCTGGTTTGAGACATTCCTGGGGGGCGGGGGGGAGGTGGTCCACAGGAGGGCCGAACTGCACAATAACCCTGAATTCAGTGTAAGGCAGTGGTGGGGTGAGTGGACTGTTGTAGCCTGTTGTGGGGTTGTGAACCACGGAGGGCTACGGTGAGGGCAAAGCCTCTCTGTTGTTTCTAGGTCCCCAGTTCCATACAGTACGTTATAATACAATGCAGGAAATGACAGAGTGGTATATGATGGCAAAGTTAGCAGTAAGGATGTGATCAAATGAGTAATCAAGAGCTATGTTTTTGGAACAGAAAATGAAGTGTAGAAAATGGAGGGCATCTTGGTTAAAAAGAAAAAAAGAAGTCATTATGTGATGATCTCAGAAAATGCTGATAGGGATGGAGGTACAAAATTTAATCACTAAATAAGACTGGTTATTAATCACAGTCATAGTGAAAAAAAAAATACGCAGAAATAAATATTAATAAAAATAATAACTTGGAGAGGCATGGAGAGGGAACAAAGTCATTAACTCCATTATAATCAGTATTAAGGGAACCAACTAGGGTAGATTCGAAACTTCATTCCACATTTTAATACAATGTAAATTTTAGTACCCATGAGGTGGCCATTTTGATATATTGCTGTGTGAGAAACAAGTATGAATGAACTGTTCATCAAATTCACATTATGGAGAGTATGACACTAATGTCATGTGATCAACATATGAACTTATTATGTTGACAGCAGGCACTCAGATTCAGAAGTGCTCAGGTCCGGGTCAAGACTGCTGTGAAATTAACACTGCTGAGGCGTAACACTGTCCAAATTTTTCTCACCAAAATCCATGGGCCATGCTAGTGCATGGAAATGTCAAATATAGTTTTGTCAAAATTTCAATTAACTTTTTTCTAAAAAAAGGTTTAAAGACTTACAACTTTTATCATGTAGCTTGGAAATACACTGCCTGCCAAAAAAAGTGAAGCACACAGAACACATAGTTGGATGTCAATGTAACTTCATACATGTGGACCCCATCAGTAGGTGTATAAATGATTAGCTATTCAATTCCCTGCGGCAGATACAACAGTCACCAGAGTGCATAATAATAATAATAATACTTAATTCAACAAGGAATGATTCATTGCATATGTACAAAAATAGTTTACAGTTCTTGATACAGAACACTACAATATATTCTTCTGAATATGCCATTGACTAACAAAATGATTAGATTACAAATAAAATGGTTTGCTTAACACTATTTACATATTTATTCAAAGCAATTCTCATTCTGCATGTAAATATGATATTTCTCTAATGTTAAAAGGGATTCTCAAACAGGAATGTCTTTAGCTGAAATTTAAGCTTCATTTTTGGAAGGGTCACAACTGTACTGGGCAGTGCATTGTCTAATTTTAAACCTGCATACAGTGGACCCTTTTCATAGAGAACTGTTCTGTGGCGCCTGAAGTAAAATTTTTCTTTATTTCTGGTATTTTTCTGATGCAAATCAGAACAATTGTTAGGCTGCAGTTGTTTAACAAGTAACATGGCTTTTTAGAATGTACATGTTTACTATGGTTAGCACACTAGTTTTGGGGGAAAACCTATGGCATGATTCCTCATCGTGGATGAGTGTTGCCTTGATGGAAAACAACCGTTGGAATGCTGTTCATGAATGGCAGCACAACAGGTTGAATACCAGGCTGATGTATAAATTTGCAGTCAGGATGCATGGGATAACCACAAGAGTGCTCCTGCTGTCATACGAAGTTGCACCCAAGACCATAACTGCAGTTGTAGGTACAGTGTACCTAGCATGCAGACAGGCTAGATGCAGACCCTCAACTGGCCTCCTTCTAACTGCTGTTGCAACGCAACATGCTCTACAGAGTGTCGACATGTTGCCTTGACTTGCTCAATCACTAGATCTGTCTTGAACTGAGCACATATGGGACGTCACTGGGTGACAACTCCAGTGTCATACAGAAACAGCATTAACCATCTCTGTATTGGTGGGCCAAGTACAACAGACATGAAACTCCATCTCACAGACTGACAACGGGCACCTATACAACATGATGCATGCCCATTTGCATGCTTACATTCAGCATTCAGCAATTACACTGGTTTTTAACCTATTAGCATTTCACATTTACAGTAGCTTAACCTGTGATCTTGCCATGTTAACCATTTAAATATGTTGCGTAGGCAAATGTATTCCCAAAATTTCATTGGTCTACATTAATTATTTTCTGGTGTTGTGATTTTTTCCTGTCGGTGTAAAAAACAAGGGACAAATGTATTGAAAAACATCATGTTGATGTACATAATTGAGTCATAGAATAGCATTCCTCGCATATGTGAGTCCAGTGCCTTAACCACTGTGCCAGTTTCTACATCTACATATATACTCCACTAGCGGAGGGCACAATTTGTGCCAAAGTCATAATCCCCCCACCCCTGCCCCACTCTGTTCCACTCGCAGATTGCGCGAGGGACTGTCTGAACGCCTCAGTACAAGCTCTTATTTCTCTTAGCTTTGAATGATGATCACTACGTGATTTGAAAGTTGGTGGTAATAGTATATGCTCTACATCCTCGGTGAAGATTGGATTTTGGAATTTAGTGAGCAGCCCCTTCTGTTTAGCGTGTCGTCTGTCTGCAAGTGTGTCCCACTTCAAACTTTCTATGAGATTTGTAATGCTCTCACTATGGCTAAATGTACCAGTCATGAATCTTGCTGCTCTTCTTTGGACCTTCTCAATCTCTTGAATCAGACCCAACTGGTAAGGGTCCCATACAGATGAACAATACTCTAAGACTGGATGAACTAACATATTGTAAGCTATTTCCTTTGTTGAAGGACTACATCACTTCAGGATTCGACCAATAAACCACAATCTAGAGTTCGCCTTACCCATTACTTGCGTAATCTGATCATTCCATTTGAGATCATTTCAAATAGTCACACCCAGATACTTCACTGATGTTACCACTTCCAAAAACTGATCATTTGTTTTGTACTCATACATGAATGGGGATTTTTGCCTTGTTATACTCGGTAGGTTACACTTACTAATATTGAGAGATAACTGCCAGTGATTACACCAGGCATTTATTTTCTGCAAATCCTCATTGATTTGTTCACAACTTTCGTGTGATGCTACTTTCCTGTAGACTACAGCATCATCGACAACCATCAACCAGATCGTTTATGTAAATCTTAAAAAGCAGAGGACCTATTACACTGCCCTGGGGCACACCTGAAGTTACTCTTGTTTCTGTTGAAGTTACCCCGTTCAGGACAACATACTGCTCCCTGTCTGTTAGAAAACTTTCTATCCAACCGCATATGTCACTGGATAGATTGTAAGCATGCACTTTTTGTAGCAAGCAACAGCACGGAACTGAGTTGAACGCCTTTCGAAAGTCGAGAAATATGGCATCAACCTGGGAGCCGGTATCTAGAGCCTGTTGTATATCACGTACAATGAGAGCCAGCTGTGTCTCGCATGACCGCTGTTTCCTAAAACCATGCTGGTTTCTGCAGATGAGCTCCTCAGAGTCTAGAAAGGTCATTATGTCTGAACACAAAATATGTTCCATGATTCTACAACAAATTGATGTCAGTGAAATTAGCCGGAAATTATGTGCATCCGATTTTTTACCCTTTTTATAGATTGCTATGACCTGTGCCTTCTTCCAGTCCCATGGAACTTTCCGCTGTTCCAATGATATCTGATAGATGACGGATAAGAATGGTGCTATATTTGTAACATAGTCAACATTAAGTCTTACTGGGATGCTGTCTGGGCCAGATGCCTTTCTGGCGTCTAAGGATCTTAACTGTTTTACAATCCCAGATACACTAAACACTATGTCAGCCATCCTTTCGTTTGTTTGATAATTGAAAGGGGGAATGGTGCTGCAGTCCTCTATCATAAATGAGTTTTTGAAAGCTAGGTTTAGAATTTCGGCCTACACTAGAACACTACAAAAGAAGCAGTAGGCCCATTGCAGCTATTCAGTCAATATGACAGTTACACTCTTGTCATATGGATCAATATCTGCTCATCACTGCACAGAACTGACTTCTATCCACTGCTGAAATGTTGTGGTATGAAAAATTCATTTTGTGGAGACCATTACTGTGTTTTTAGAATTGACTCACATATTGATATTAGTATCTTTTGATGCTCATGAGCATTCTGGAATTTTTTCATGTTTCCACTTAATTTGATGGCTTCTCTTGACTGATCTTGGCATAACACTGGCCATTCTAATCATATAAGGGAAGTTGCTGCACATACAATGAGGTGATAAAAGTCATTGGATAGTGATATGCAGATATGTAGGTGGCGGTAGTATCACATACCCATTGTATAAAAGGGCAGTGTATTAGCAGAGCCGCCATTTGTACCCAGGTGATCCATGTGAAAAGGTGTCCCACATGATTATGGCTACATGATAGGAATTAACAGATTTTGAATGCAGCATGATAGTTGGAGCTAGATGCACGTGAGATTTCATTTCAAAAATGATTTTGGAATTAAATATTTTGAGTTCCAAATTGTCAAGAGTTTGCCAAGAATACCAAATTTTAGGCATTACCTCTCACCATGGACAACACAGTGGCTGACAGCCTTCACTGAATGACTGAGTGCAATGCAATTTGCATAGAGTTGTCAGTGCTAACAGATAAGCAACACTGCCTGAAATAAACACTGAAATCAATGTGGGATGTATGATGAAAGTGTCAATTAGGATAGTGTGGTTAAATTTGTCATAAACGGGCAATGGCACAAGACAGCTAAGGTGGTTGCCTTTACTAACAGCACATCATTGCCTGCAGCACCTCTCATGGGCTCATAACCATATCGGTTGGACCCTAGATGACTGGACAACTGTGGCTTGGTCAGATGAGCCCCGATTTCAGTTGGTAAGAGCTGATGGTAGTTTTCAAGTGTGGCACAGACCCCACAAAGCCATGGATCTAAGTTGCCAACAAGGCACTGTGTGAGCTGGTGGTGGATTCATAATGGTGTAGGCTGTTTTTACATGCGTTGGACTGGGTCCTCTGGTCCAGCTAAGTGAACTGTCGATTGCAAATGGTTATGTTTCACTACTTGGAGACCATTTCCTCCATTCATAGACTTTGTGTTCCCGAACAATGATGGAATTTTTATGGATGGCAATGTTCTTGACTAGTTTTGAGAACATTATGGACAGTTCAAGCAAATGATTTGGCCAACCAAGTTGCCCAATATGAATACCATCAAATACTTATAGAACATAATTGGGAGGTCAGTTTGTGCACAAAATCCTGCACTGGCAACACCTTCACAATTATGTATGGTTATAGAGACAACATGGCTCACTCTTTCTACAGGGGACTTCCAGTGACTTGTTGAGTTCATGCTGTGTCGAGTTGGTACAGAAGAGGGAAAAAGGAGGTCCAACACAATATTAGGAGGTATCCAGTGACTTTTGTCATCCCAGTGTACAACATTTCTCTGCAGTCTTAATCACTTACTGCTGGTACACCATTCTGCATATCGTTTGATCTGAGGAATGATTTCTGGATGTTGCAGTTTTCATGAAGAAAAGTGTAATTGCTTATCTTTGAATCATTTTGTACAGTAGTATGAGATGCATTGTACTATAATGAGGTGTGCATTCTAATACTCAATAAACAATTATTTGGGTATAAAGATAAACATGTATGATAGGAATTGACACATTTGTATCCTTCTTGCTGGTCAATGGGATTTTATATAATTCAAACAATGGAAAATAAAGGATGGAATGTAACAATACCAGAGAAGGAAAGTTGCTACTCACCATATAGCGGAGATACTGAGTCGCGCGCGATATGCACAACAAAACGATTCACACAATTAAAGCTTTTGGCCATTAAGGCCTTTGTCAGCAGTACACACACACACACACACACACACACACACACAACACACACACACACACACACACACACACACATGTACACACTCACATAAATGCAACTTGCACACACGTCTGCAGTCTCAGAGAGTTGAAACCACACTGTGAACAGCAGCACCAGTGCAAGATGGGAGTGGCAACTGGGTGGGGGTAAAGAGGAGGCTGGGGCAGGGAGGGGGAGGGATAGTATGGTGGCAGTGGCAGACAGTGAAGTGTTGCAGTTTAGACAGAGGGCAGGAGAGAAGGTGTGGAGGGGGGAGAGGGTAAGTAGTGGAAAGGAGAGAAATAATAAGATATTAAAAGACTGGATGTGGTGGTGAAATGACAGCTGTGTAGTGCTGTAATGGGAACAGGGATTGAGCTGGATGGGTGAGGACAGTGACTAATGAAGGTAGAGGCCAGGAGGGTTATGGGAATATAGGATGTATTGCAGGGAAAGTTCCCACCTGTGCAATTCAGAAAAGCTGGTGTTGATGGGAAGGATTCATATGGCATAGGCTGTGAAGCAGTCATTGAGATGAGGGATATCATGTTTGGCAGCGTGTTCAGCAACAGGGTGGTCCACTTGCTACTTGATTTTTGGCCACAGTTTGTCAGTGGCCATTCATGTGGACAGACAGCTTCTTGGTTGTCATGCCTACATAGAATCCAGCACAGAGGTTACAGCTTAGTTTGAAAATTACATGACTGGTTTCACAGGTAGCCCTGCCTTTGATGGGATAGGTGATGTTAGTGACCGGACTAAAGTAGATGGTGGTAGGAGGGTGTATGGGACAGGTCTTGCATCTAGATCTGTTACAGGGGTATGAACCATGAGGTAAGGGATTGGGCACAGGGGTTGTGTAAGGATGGACGAGTATATTATGTAGGTTCAGTGAATGGCAGAATACCACAGTAGGAGGGGTGGGAAGGATAGTGGGCAGGACATTTCTCATTTCGGGGTACGAAGAGAGGTACTCAAAACCCTAGCGGAGAATGTAATTCAGTTGCTCCAGTCCCGGATGGTACTGAGTTATGAGGGGAATGCTCCTCTGTGGCCAGACTGTGGGACTTTGGGAGGTGGTGGCAGACTGGAAAGATAAGGCACGGTAGATTTGTTTTTGTACAAGGCTGGGAGGATAGTTGCAGCCAGTGAAGGCTTCAGTGAGACCCTCAGTAGATTTTGAGAGGGACTGCTTGTCACTGCAGATGTGACGACCATGGGTGGCTAGGCTGTACAGAAGGGACAGCTGTCAAAGTGGAGGTATTGCTGGTGGTTAGTAGGTTTGATATATACGGAGGTACTGATGTAGCCATCTCTGAGGTGAAGGTCAACATCTAGGAAGGTGGCTTGTTGGGTTGAGTAGGACCAGGTGAAGCAAATAGGCGAGAAGTTGTTGAGGTTCTGGAGGAATGTGAATAAGGTGTCCTCACCTTCAATCCAGGTAGCAAGGATGTCATCAATGAATCTGAACCAGGTGAGGGGTTTAGGATTCTGGGTTTTTAGAAAGGATTCCTCTAGATGTCCCATGAATAGGTTAGCATAGGATGGTGCCTTGCAAGTGCCCATAGCCGTACCATGAACTTGTTTGTAGGTTATGCCTTCAGAGGAGAAGTAATGCACTTTTTGCAAAACCGTGGATCCTTGCTCCTTTCATCTGCCTCAATACAGAAAAGTTCCTTATCCCTAGCCAGACCCGCGTCCCACGTACTGTTTCTATGTTGTTGCTTGGCTCATGAAATCCCCTCTAATGGTCTTACCATCAAATTACCCATCTCTGGTTGCCACCCCTCCTTCTACAATGATCTCTACCTGTTCAGATTTCACCAATCTTTATCCATCACCAACATAATTCTGCAAAACCATATCAACCAAGCCCAATCCTCCTTGCAGTACCTTCTCTCCATTCACAAAATTCTCCTGCTATGTAATCCCAAATTCCTGGAACCCATAACACACATTGAAACTCTTGCCCTGCAGGAACTTGAGAACATGCACAATGTCACCTGAAAAAGCTCTCCATCCTATTCACTTCCTACTCCCACCTCGGAGTACCACTGTCCACCACTTCTGCAACAACCTCCAACCACCCCCCCCTCCCCCCCCCCCCCCCCCCCACGCCCCCTCCTAGCTGACAAACCCTGTCTCGAAGACGTACTACACTTACCCCACCCCCCACCCTCCAAAACTCCCTCCCACCACCACACAGAACCCAGAGCCTAACAGACCTGCAACACAGTTATGAACCTTTTCTCCAGAAGCCTTAGTCCCACAGAAATGTCAGTCCTTTCCAAAGGCCTCACCTTTTGCCCCACTCCCAAATTGAACCACGCAGGACTAGTTCAAGCCCTTCTCTCCTTCTTCCAGTCCCTACAGTGGAATCACTTTCTTGCCACCAACCCAACCAATCAGACTCAACCAAAGACCAATATTGAACCTTGCCTAACTCAGTTCACTTCTCCATCCAACCGTGATCCACCCCCACTGCCTCCAAACCACCCCCCTGTTAACTTTCCAGAAATTCTTAACCTCAAAGCTTGACTCAACATCATTCCCCAAATCCCTCAATATGTAAACTAACCTTACACCTGCAGAAAGAACCACAGTCCACCATCTAAAAACTGATCCCAATCTTAATCCTACCTGCTGACAAAGGCTCCACCACTGTTGTTTTGAACCGTAAGGATTACATGGCAGAAGGACTCTGTCAGATTTCATATACTTCCACCTACAAACCGTGCCACAGTGATTCCATTCCAGTAATCCAGCAGCATCTCCAGTCACTACTCAAATCCTTAGGCCCATCCCAGAACCTGTCCCCAGAGTCCATCTCTCTACTTACCCCTACCACTCCCTGCACTCCCACCTTCTACATGCTTCCTAAAGTCCGTAAACCCAACCACCCAGGATGCCCCATTGTGGCCATTTACTGTGCCCCTATTGAGAGAATCTCTGCTCTCATAGACTAACACCTTCAACCTATTACCCGGAACCTATCCTCCTATATAAAAGATACCAACCATTTCCTTGACTGACTCTCCACAGTTCCTGTCCCTTTACCACACGGTGCCCTGCTCGTCACTATTGATGCCACCTCCCTGTACACTAACATTCCTAATGCCCATGGCCTTACTGCTATCGAACACTACCTTTCCAGATGACCTATGGATTCCAGACCAACAACTTCCTTCCTAGTCTCCATGACCAACTATATCCCCACCCACAATTACTTCTCCTTTGAAGGCATAACCTACAAACAAGTTCATGGTACAGCTATGGGCACCTGCATGGCACCATCCTATGCTAACCTATTCATGGGCCATCTAGAGGAATCCTTCCTAAAAACCCAGAATCCTAAACCCCTCACCTGGTTCAGATTCATTGATGACATCTTCGCTATCTGGATTGAAGGTGAGGACACCTTATTCACATTCCTCCGCCAGCCGGGGTGGCCGAGTGGTTTTAGGCGCTACAGTCTGGAACTGCGTGACTGCTATGGTCGCAGGTTCGAATCCTGCCTCGGGCATGGATGTGTGTGATGTCCTTAGGTTAGTTAGGTTTAAGTAGTTCTAAGTTCTAGGGGACTGATGACCTCAAAAGTTAAGTCCCATAGTGCTCAGAACCACCACATTCCTCCAGAACCTCAACAACTTCTCCCCTATTTGCTTCACCTGGTCCTACTCAACCCAACAAGCCACCTTCCTAGATGCTGACCTTCACCTTAGAGATGGCTACATCAGTACCTCCATCTATATCAAACCTACTAACTGTGGTGTCACCGCCAGACACCACACTTGCTAGGTGGTAGCTTTAAATCGGCCGTGGTCCATTAGTACTTGTCGGACCCGCGTGTCGCCACTGTCGGTAATCGCAGACCGAGCGCCACCACACCGCAGGTCTCGAGAGATGTACTAGCACTCGCCCCAGTTGTACGGACGACTTAGCTAGCGATGCAACACTGACGAAGCCTCGTTTATTTGCAGAGAAGATAGTTAGAATAGCCTTCAGCTAAGTCAATGGCTATGACCTAGCAAGGCGCCATAGCAATTGACAGTTATCGTATGAAGCATGTCTCATCAAGAACGATGTATACAAATGATGGATTAACGTTAAGTATTCCAGAAGCTACGTACTTTTCTTTATAGCATTCATTACTTATCCTGTTTCAGACCTCACGCCATCCTGCGTGAGCTTATAGTGTGTATTTCGGCCTCCTCTAGCAATATAACACTAACCACCAGCAATACCTTCACTTTGACAGCTGCCCCCCATTCCACACCAAGAAGTCCCTTCTGCACAGCCTAGTCACCCACGGTCGTCACATCTGCAGTGACGAGCAGTCCCTCTCAAAATATACTGAGGGTCTCACTGAAGCCTTCACTGACTGCAACTATCCTCCCATCCTTGTACAAAAACAAATCTCCCATGCCTTATCTTTCCAGTCTGCCTCCACCCCCCAAAGTCCCACAGTCTGGCCACAGAGGAGCATTCTCTTCATAACTCAGTACCATCCGGGACTGGAGCAACTGAATTACATTCTCCGCCAGGCTTTTGAGTACCTCTCTTCATGCCCTGAAATGAGAAATGTCCTGTCCACTATCCTTCCCACCCCTCCTACCATGGTATTCCGCCATCCACTGAACCTACACAACGTACTCGTCCAACCTTACACAATCCCTGCTCCCAGTCCCTTACCTCATGGCTCATACCCTTTTAATAGACCTAGATGCAAGGCCTGTCCGATACATCCTCCTACCACCACCTACTCCAGTCTGGTCACTAACATCACCTATCCCATCAAAGGCAGGGCTACCTGTGAAACCAGTCATGTAATTTTCAAGCTAAGCTGTAACCTCTGTGCTGGATTCTATGTAGGCATGACAACCAAGAAGCTGTCTGTCCACATGAATGGCCACTGACAAACTGTGGCCAAAAAACAAGTAGCAAGTGGACCACCCTGTTGCTGAACACGCTGATAAACATGATATCCCTCATCTCAATGACTGCTTCACAGCCTGTGCCATATGGATCCTTCCCACCAACACCAGCTTTTCTGAACTGCGCAGGTGGGAACTTTCCCTGCAATACATGCTATATTCTCATAACCCTCCTGGCCTCTATCTTCATTAGTCACTGTCCTCACCCATCCAGCTCCCTCCCTGTTCCCATTACAGCACTACACAGCCATCATTTCACCTCCACACCCAGTCTTTTAATATCTTCTCATTTCTCTCCTTTCTGCTACTTATCCGCTCCCCCCTCCACACCTTCTCTCCTGCCCTCTGTCTAAACTGCAACACTTCACTGTCCGCCACTGCCACCATACTATCCGTCCCCCTCCCCCGCCCCAGCCTTCTCCTTACCCCCACCCAGTCGCCACTCCCATCATGCACTGGTGCTGCTGTTCGCATTGTGGTTTCAGCTCTCTGAGACTGCAGACGTGTGTGCAAGTTGCGTTTATGTGAGTGCGTATGTGTGTGCTTGTGTGTATGTGTGTATACTGCTGACAAAGGCCTTAATGGCCGAAAGCTTTAGTTGTGTGTGTCTTTTTGTTGTGCCTATCACGACTCAGCAACTTTCCTTCTCTGGGATTATATAGAATTCTTCATACAGTGGCTTTTGCAATTCCTTGAAAACATGGGGTGTCAATACAAAAGACCCACAAGTTGAGTTATCGGTGGTCATTTGACTGGGAAGTAGTAATGTGATATTCTTCAATATTCCATTGTAGCGCCCTTTCTCATAGGCAGAAATGAAAAGGGCGAGTAGAGGATGATGAAGAAAGCAAATAATCCTAATAAGCATAGGTCCATAAACCAGTGATTTTCTCACTATGGCGTATGCTCAGTCACAGTCATGCCAATGTTATAACACTGTTAACATCCAAGACTATATTTATTTCAAAACACTGTGAGTGGGGTGTAAATTACAATGTGATAAACTGCCATCACTTTATTTTATCTGTATTTCAGATACCTGAGTACTGGTAAACAGCGTTTTGACAACAAGTGTTTCAGTTGTGGCTTGCCAGCATCATGCCCTCCCAAGTTCTCTGACATGAATCTACTGGATATTTTTGTGTGGGGTTATTTAAAAGCTGTGGTGTGTTCCAGCCCTGCTGAAAACTCCAGGAATGCATTGTGGATGGTTGCCAATGCATTTGGAATAAAACCTGGGATTTTTGAACATGTACAGGCATAAACCAGGAGACATTCTGAAGCCTGCTGTCACATGAATAGTGGCCATGTGGAACTCTTGTTGTAATGTGTTTGTCTCCAAGTGCACATCTGTAGTTTGGGCCCTTGGGGACTGTATTATATGCTTTTTTCCATAATATGTTGTAGTGTGGAAACCATTAGTTTCTGCACCTATATTTCTTAACATTATTTGCTTCTTTCATTGTACTGTACTTGCTCCTTTATTTTGTAGACATAATAGTGAAACCCCATGTGTATTAATGACCTTTCGTGTGTTACATTGCTAGATATTAAGTTTTTTGTTGGCAGATGATACAAACTATATTATAATCAGCAAAACAAATACAGGTTTAGAAAGGGCTCCTATTGAAATTTTTGTGAACATTACCAATGGCTTGTCATCAATTTTCTTTCATTAAATGTTGAAGAGATTCACTATTTTCAATTTAGAACATTCAAGAGGTTTCCATCAAGCATATGCATATTATAAGAAATATGCAGATAGAACATACTGACACCTTTAAATTTTTAGGATTGTTACATTATTATAAATCTAGTTGGAAGGACCACCCAACTAAACTATGGTAATGCCTGAACACATTTTTATTTGTAATGCAGATGTTCAGAGACATGTAATAACAATAAAATATTTGGCGTGCTTTCATTTCATAATATGATACAGTATCTCATTCTGGGGTAACTCATACAGTGAAGTTAATTTTTTCTGAGTCCAGAAACATAATTTGAATCATATTTAAACTTTCCATCATGATGGAAATTTTAATCCGCTGCTGACAACTGCAGGGTCACTTCCCAAGCGGTGCTGTGGACACAAGTTTTACAGTGCATACAACCAATGCACAGTGATGACTGCAAGCTGTGGTCCTATCCTTTTTTTGTTTTATTTGTTTATTTCATGTCCTGTGATCCCGGTAGCAAGTGAATCACATGAATATGGGAGGTGTCAAATTGTACAGAGTTGAAATATAACTTACATGACAATAATGGTATAATGCAAATGGAATATCAACTATAGAACATACACTGAATTAATGGAAAATTGTGTTTCTCTGTTGGAGGGTGAGTAATATATATAGGGAGTGAAGTTACATTAAATATTACAATAAATAATTGCATGAATACAAAAATCAAATTTTCACTTAGCTATGATAGCGTGCAGACAAATATAAGAATGGTAACAGTTTGAACTTAATATAAACTTAAGAAAACAGTAAAGGTGAAATATATGACACAGACATTGTAGGTCACACTGCTATTGAGTGGAGCTACACAATCATGTTTAAAACAAAATTTCTAACATTAAATTAATCAAAACGAATTCCAAAACAGTTGCAACATTAGCAACAAAACAAAAAAGATGAAAATACACTCCTGGAAATGGAAAAAAGAACACATTGACACCGGTGTGTCAGACCCACCATACTTGCTCCGGACACTGCGAGAGGGCTGTACAAGCAATGATCACACGCACGGCACAGCAGACACACCAGGAACCGCGGTGTTGGCCGTCGAATGGCGCTAGCTGCGCAGCATTTGTGCACCACCGCCGTCAGTGTCAGCCAGTTTGCCGTGGCATACGGAGCTCCATCACAGTCTTTAACACTGGTAGCATGCCGCAACAGCGTGGACGTGAACCGTATGTGCAGTTGACGGACTTTGAGCGAGGTCGTATAGTGGGCATGCGGGAGGCCGGGTGGACATACCGCCGAATTGCTCAACACGTGGGGCGTGAGGTCTCCACAGTACATCGATGTTGTCGCCAGTGGTCGGCGGAAGGTGCACGTGCCCGTCGACCTGGGACCGGACCGCAGCGACGCACGGATGCACGCCAAGACCGTAGGATCCTACGCAGTGCCGTAGGGGACCGCACCGCCACTTCCCAGCAAATTAGGGACACTGTTGCTCCTGGGGTATCGGCGAGGACCATTCGCAACCGTCTCCATGAAGCTGGGCTACGGTCCCGCACACTGTTAGGCCTTCTTCCGCTCACGCCCCGACATCATGCAGCCCGCCTCCAGTGGTGTCGCGACAGGTGTGAATGGAGGGACGAATGGAGATGTGTCGTCTTCAGCGATGAGAGTCGCTTCTGCCTTGGTGCCAATGATGGTCGTATGCATGTCTGCCTTGGTGCCAATGATGGTCGTATGCGTGTTTGGCGCCGTGCAGGTGAGCGCCACAATCAGGACTGCATACGACCGAGGCACACAGGGCCAACACCCGGCATCATGGTGTGGGGAGCGATCTCCTACACTGGCCGTACGCCACTGGTGATCGTCGAGGGGACACTGAATAGTGCACGGTACATCCAAACCGTCATCGAACCCATCGTTCTACCATTCCTAGACCGGCAAGGGAACTTGCTGTTCCAACAGGACAATGCACGTCCGCATGTATCCCGTGCCACCCAACGTGCTCTAGAAGGTGTAAGTCAACTACCCTGGCCAGCAAGATCTCCAGATCTGTCCCCCATTGAGCATGTTTGGGACTGGATGAAGCGTCGTCTCACGCGGTCTGCACGTCCAGCACGAACGCTGGTCCAACTGAGGCGCCAAGTGGAAATGGCATGGCAAGCCGTTCCACAGGACTACATCCAGCATCTCTACGATCGTCTCCATGGGAGAATAGCAGCCTGCATTGCTGCGAAAGGTGGATATACACTGTACTAGTGCCGACATTGTGCATGCTCTGTTGCCTGTGTCTATGTGCCTGTGGTTCTGTCAGTGTGATCATGTGATGTATCTGACCCCAGGAATGTGTCAATAAAGTTTCCCCTTCCTGGGACAATGAATTCATGGTGTTCTTATTTCAATTTCCAGGAGTGTATTACATGGACTTGTAGTTTACATTGATTGTTAAGTAGTGCACCTCAAACATGTTTAGATTTAATATCCTGATGCAAAATTAATCAAATCTAGTTTTAAAATAATTATAAGTTTAACAGTGATATTCATTTTGTGTCAGAAATTCATCAATGTTTTGAGAGTTTGTTTGAATGTGGGCAGTTGATTATGAAGATATTTAATATTGATGGGAATGCATTAAACAGCTTAATGTTAGGGTAATAAACTCAATTCTGAAACAAATTAATACTTTTTGGTTGAGTATGCAGACTCGTTTTTGGTTTTTTGTTGTTGTGGTCATGATATTTGCTGTTGTCTTTGTGGAGAGAAAACTTATTACAGACAGAAGTCAACAAGGGAAGGTATACTGTGAAGCAGTAGTAAGGATCCCCATCCCTTGAAACAGGTACCTGCAAGATGACTATGGTGGACCCGATTCAATATTCTATTATTCTATTCTAATTTTTTTTTCAGTGAATTTGGTTTCCACAGAATATAATCACATATGGCATCAATGAGTGAAAGCAGCCAAAGTTGGAAGCCTTAATGGCATCTACTTCAGCCACTGATGTGGTAATCCATAGTGCAAACGTTGCTGAGCTAAGTATGTTTCAAAGATGAAGATTGTGGGTTGAATAATTACATTTGCTGTCTATATAAGCACCCAGGAATTTTGTATCTTCAACTTTCTGCACTGATTGATCTTTACATTTTATGTCAATCTATTCAAGGTTTCTTTGTGGTGTATGGAACCTCATACAATGGATTCTACCTGCATTAAGTGAGAAACAATTTGAAGAAAACCAGTTTCATATTCCAGTGAAAATTTTGTTCACAGCTTGTTCATGACTATTTTCTGACAATTAGTCAATGAGAATGGTGGTACCATCTGAGAAAAGGGAAAATTTACTGTTTGCATTGGAAGTGGATCTAAAAGAGAGCTTTATGGCACACCATTCAAATGATGCATGTTCTCCACATAAGCCATTCATAATGGCTATCTACTTTCATCCTTTAGATACGACTGAAATAACAAACAGACAGTACTTCCTAACTCATAATACTCTGTCTCTTTCAAAAGAATTTGATGGTTTACACAATTAAAGGCTGTTGAGAGGTCACAAAAAATACCTACTGGTGACATTTTCATGTTAATTTCTTCCAAACGTTGATTGTTAAAATGATATACTGCTTGTTCAGTAGAAAGACCAGCATGAAACCCAAACTGACTTTTGTTGAGGATATTATGGAAGTGTAGATGATTGACAATCATTCTGTGCATTAGTGTTTTCCTAGGAAAAACGAAACCTCACATCAAATACATGTGAGCATTTGAAGATGGGGCTGATAGCCACAAAATCAGTCACAACAAAATCAAAGAAACTGAAGATCATTTTTGCAGTCAGATGCAAATTTATTCCTAATTTCAAAATAATTTGAATTATTTGTGGTGTTAATTCAAGGATGCTCTCTAGGAGTGTGTCTAAAAAACTGTGTGCATTTGTAATTGAAACTCAATATATTTCTTCTTTAATAAAATGTGTTGTAAGTAATATATTCTTTTTGCAAGAAACCTGCTTAGTCCACAAAATTCTCACTAGAAATGAGAACAGTCTATATAAACATAGAGATGCACTTAATTTGGCCTTAAAAGGTGTCCATTATTCAGGAACACAGAATGTGTGTAATCGTACTTAAAAAATTAAGTATATAGGATTCTTCCATCATTCAAGGAGTAGTAATTCATCTACATCAACATACATACTCCGCAATCCACCATACGGTGCATGGCGGGGGGTACCCGATACCACAACTAGCATCTTCTCTCCCTGTTCTACTCCCAAACAGAACAAGGGAAAAATGACTGCCTATATGCCTCTGTATGAGCCCTAATCTCTCTTATCTTATCTTCGTGGTCTTTCCGTGAAATGTAAGTTGGCGGCAGTAAAATTGTACTGCAGTCAGCCTCAAATGCTGGTTCTCTAAATTTCCTCATTAGCGATTCATGAAAAGAATGCCTCCTTTCCTCTAGAGACTCCCATCCCAGTTCCCGAAGCATTTCTGTAACACTCACATGATGATCAAACCTCCCAGTAACAAATGTAGCAGCCCGCCTCTGAATTGCTTCTATGTCCTCCCTCAATCCAACCTGATAGGGATCCCAAACGCTCGAGCAGTACTCAAGAATAGGTCGCATTAGTGTTTCATAAGTGGTCTCCTTTACAGATGAACCACATCTTCCCAAAATTCTACCAATGAAATGAAGGCGACTACCCACCTTCCCCACAACTGCCATTACATGCTTGTCCCACTTCATATCACTCTGCAATGTTACGCCCAAATATTTAATCAACGTGACTGTGTCAAGTGCTGCACTGCTAATGGAGTATTCAAACATTACAGGATTCTTTTTCCTATTCATCTGCATTAATTTACATTTATCTATATTTAGAGTTAGCTGCTATTCTTTACACCAGTCACAAATCCTGTCCAAGTCTTCGTGTATCCTCCTACAGTCACTCAATGACGACTTCTTCCCGTACACCACAGCATCATCAGCAAACAGCCACCCATTGCTATCCATCCTATCCAAAAGATGATTTATGTAGATAGAAAACAACAGCGGACCTACCACACTTCCCTAGGGCACTCCAGATGATAGCCTCACCTCCGATGAACACTCACCATCAAGGACAACATACTGGGTTCTATTACTTAAGAAGTCTTCGAGTGACTCACATACTTGGGAACCAATCCCATATGCTCGTACCTTAGTTAGGAGTCTGCAGTGGGGCACCGAGTCAAATGCTTTCCGGAAGTCAAGGAATATGGCATTCGTCTGATACCCTTCATCCATGGTTCGCAAGATATCATGTGAAAAAATGGCGAGTAGCGTTTTGCAGGAGCGATACTTTCTAAAGCCATGCTGATGCATGGACAGCAACTTCTCTGTCTCAAGGAAATTCATTATATTCAAACTGAGAATATGTTCAAGAATCCTGCAACAAACCAATGTTAAGGATATTGGTCTGAAATTTTGAGGATCCGTCCTTCTAAGGAGCCAATGCAGTAGAGTACTCTCTGTAAAACTGAACTGGAATCCCATCAGGACCTGGCAATTTATTTATTTTCAACCCATTCAGCTGCTTCTCAACCCCAGGGATGTCTATCACTATGTCCTTCATACGGGAAGCTGTACGAGACTCAAACGGCGGTATGTTTGTACGATCCTCCTGCATGAAAGATTGCTCAAATGCTAAATTTAAAATTTCAGCTTCCATTTTCCTGTCTTCTGTTGCCAGGCCATGCTGATCAGTGAGTGACTGGATGGAAGCCTTCGACCCGCTTACCGATTTTACATAAGACCAGAATTTCCTTGGGTTTTCAGCAAGATCTTTTGCTAAGGTATGACAGTGGTAGTGGTTGAATGCTTTGCGCATTGCTCTTTTTACAGCAGCACGAATTTCTACTAACTTTTGCCTGTCCTCATTCTTCCGATCTTTCTTCTACTGTGAGTGCAACTGCCTTTGCTTCCTGAGCATTCTTTGAATTGCACTGTTAAACCATGGTGGGTCTTTTCCGTCTGTAACCCACTTTTTTGGCACATACTTGTCCAGTGGGTGATTTACAATGTGTTTAAAATTTGCCCATAATTCTTCCACGTCCATCGTACCGGAAGTAAATGAAGTCGATTCATTTACTAAATGGGATGCTAACAACTGCTTATCTGCTCTTTCTAGTAAGAGTACCCTCCTAGCCTTCTTGACTGACTTTTTAACTTTCGTAACCATAGTCGTGATGGCAACATCCTGATCACTAATTCCTGCCTCAACACTGACACTGTCGATGAGGTCTGGTCTGTTCGTGGCTACCAGATCTAAAATATTTCCGTTACGCGTTGGCTGTCGATTTAGCTGCTCAAGACAGTTTTCGGATAATGTGTTCAAAAGTAATTCACACGATGGCTTGTCTGTACCACCTGTAATGAATCCATAGATATCCCAGTGTATACTAGGTAGGTTGAAGTTGCCTCCGACTAATATAGCATGATCCGGGTACTTCTGCGATACAGAATGTAGACTCCCTCTGAATGATTCTAGAACTGTCATGGTGGAACCTGGTGGCTGGTAATAACACCCCACAATTAACTTTATTTTTCCTAGCCCTATTAAATGTGTCCAGATAACTTCACAATCACACTCTACTTCAACCTCAGTAGACACAATATTTTTGTCAACTGCAATGCAGACACCATCTCGTACGGTGTCTAATCTGTCTTTCTGATACACGTTCCAACACTCACTAAATATTTCAGAGCTTCCTATCTCAGGGTTCAGCCAGGTCTCAGTCCCGAGAATAATTTGTGTGCCACATGCTTCCTGGAGGGCAGTAAATTCAGGAACTTTATTCCGAACACTCTGAAAATTTACTGCTAATATCTTGATAGCTAAAGTGTCTTTATACTGAGCATGTCCTGATTTCCCTGCCTACACGTCAAGTGGTGAGTGTTCATCAGGACACCTCCCACTACTGCCTAGCCTAAAAAACCCCCATGCGCACGCCACAAGTACTCTGCTACCCAAGTAGCCGCTTCCTTTGTGTAGTGCCCCCCTGACCTATCTAGGGGCATTCTGCAATTCCCCACCCAATAGCACAAGTCTAGAAATCTGCAGCCAAGACCATCACAGAGTCGACGAAGCCTCTGGTTGAGACCCTCCACTCGGCTCCAAACCAAAGGACCCCGATCCACTCTGGGAATACTGCAAATAAAGAGCTCTGCTTGCACCCTGCGTGCGAGGCCAGTGGTCTTCACCAGATCTGCCAGCCGCCTGAATGAACTGAGGATCGCCTCAGTACCCAAGTGACAGGCATCATTGGTGCCGGCGTGAGCAACTACTTGCAGATGATTGCACCCCATATGCTCGATAGCTGCAGGCAAGGCCGCCTCCACATCTTGGATGAGGCCCCCCGGCAGACAAACCGAGTGCACGTTGGATTTCTTTCCAGCCCTGTACACTATTTCCCTAAGGAGCTCCATCACATGCCTAATGTTGGAGCTCCCAGTAACCAGCAAGCCTTTGCCCCCATGCGCCTGCTCGGGCCCTGCTGAAGGAGCGGCCACAACAAAGCATCTGGAGTGGATGACATTCTTACAGAATTATTTAGATTCTTGGGAGAACTAACTGTGGTAATTCTGCTTATTCAACAACACAAATTTTATTGAAAACCAATTATGTGCAAATAATCACAGAATGTAACAGATCCTGACTCTTCTTGAACTAAACAGAAACAAAGATTTCTTGAGGACACCTTATAGCCATTAAAGTACTCTGGAGATTTACTGAACAACACAAATCTTAGTGCTTAAATGCACTATAAGTATATCCAACTGGGAAGCACTGAAATGTGAAGCACATTCTGTGCATGCACTCACCATCAGTTAACTCACAGAATCAACATGCAGTTGATCAAAGAATGAAGACAACACTACATTAAGGAAACAGACATGTCCATGACTAAGCTAGATATTAACAGCAGGAAAAAACAAAGTTCAAATGATTCAAATGGCTCTAAGCACTATGGGACTTAACATCTGAGGTCATCAGTCCGCTAGTCTTAGAACTACTTAAACATAACAAACCTAAGGACATCACACACATCCATGCCCGAGTCAGGATTCGAACCTGCGACCATAGTAGCAGCATGGTTCTGGACTGAAACGCCCACAACCACTTGGTCACAGCGGCTGGCAACAATGTTCAACCCAATGTCCAGAAAACAGCTAATTTTCACAAGGTCTTCATAAATAAGTCCACTTGAGAGGATATAGTACTCATCAGCGAGCTGAGACAAGTTGGGCCAAGGTGGTCTGTGACAGTCCTTAAATCTGTTGCTTTTGTTAAACCATGTGGCCTGGCACTGGAGGATGTATCACTCCATGTTACACCCAAAATGATCTTGCTGGACATGTGCATATGCTTATCAGTTGATCCATGTTGATAATGACATAATATAGGAAAAATATCCTCTGAATTCAGTAAGAATGATTTTAATCCCATTACCAAAGAAGGCCTGTGCCAACAGGTGCAAATATTACCAAAATGTCTGTTTAATAGGACATGGTTGCAAAATATCTACAAAAGAGTGCAGAAACTGATAGATACTGATGTGAGGGAAGATCACTTTGGTTTCCAGAGAAATGTAGGAACACTTGATTCAATACTAGCCCTACAATTTATTTTTGGAGTTAGGTTGAAGAAAAACAAACCCATGTTTATAGAATTTTTAGATTTAAAACTTTAGACATTATATATGTTGTCTATTCTTTCAGACGTATCTAAAAGAACAGTGACCATGTGCAGTCCTACATGAATGTGAGTCTCATAAAGGGCAGAAAAAGTGTGCTAATGAGCACAGAATTAAATTAATGGGGAAGCTGAAAATTTGTGCCAGACTGGGATTTCAACCTGGATTTACTGCTTCTCATTAACGGTTGCCTTCACTGCTTCACCCATCCAGACACTGTCCATAAGCAACAAGAATTTGCAACTGATGCTCACACTACTGATGAATTGTCCTTGCCCATTAAGTCTCTATACTTGCAGCATTCGCTGACTCCCAGATGAGTTCGAGCGTCTGTGTGCATTTGCACAGAAGGGATTTCATATTCATATAAGGCTGAAGGATTAAGCAAATGGTATTTATTATTTTGGGCACATCTGAAAGAACAAGCACCATATCTGTATCTATACGTATAAATTGCACTTGATGGCTCCAATAATCCATTCTGTGCAGGTGCACATGTACACTCAAACTTGTACAGGAATCAGTGAATGCTGTGAGTATACAGGCTTAATGGGTGGGGACACAATGCCAATAGTGTGAAGATAAGATGGAAATCTGCGTCAGTCAGGGACTGTGTCTGGATGGCAAAAGTGGTTAAGTGAACCATCCATTAGAAGCTGTGACTCCAGGTTTGAGTCTCAGTCCGGCACAAATTTTCAACTTTCCCCACTAATTTATTTCAATGTCCACTGGCAGCCATCATCTGTCTTTCCTTCAATTCATGTTTGACATTGTTGATAAGAATTTGGAATACATTCTTTGAAATTCTGAAGCTATGAGGGATAAAATACAAGGTGGTATGCAAAATACCCAAGAATTTCATTGTCTCAGTCAAACCAGCGGCAGGACCCCTTCTTCATACTAAAGGGGGGGAATCATTATGTACTGGTTGTTGTAGATGCCTTCACCAGGTTTCTTTGATTCCTAGTGGGGGAGTTGCCACCCTTCTCTCACCATATATCACTTAATATATTTTCTCTCTTTGGGCCTCCTAAGGCTCTGATTACTGACAATGCTTCTGCCTTTATCTGCAGAGAATTTAAACTTTCTATTTTAGCCAGGCTATTAAGCACATTACCAACACCCCATACTATCCCCAGCCTTCCTTTTCAGAAAGAGTGAATAGAAATTTAAAGACTGTTCTTATTATCTATCATGCTAAAGCCTAGACTAAGTGGGATACCTCCCTCCCTTGGATTAGCTTGCCATTTAATCCTGCTCAGCATGAGGCCTCTGAGGTCATTCTGGCCATTCTCATGTTTGCTTATCCACTTAATTCTCCTCTCCCCAACTTATGGAATATCAATAACCTATTGCCTGAGCATGTCACTCTAGATGTCATTAAGCAAAATTAGAATACAGCTAAGAGGAACATCCAGGTAGCTCACCATCATCAGGAGAGGCATTATAACCAAGGAAGGCAACCCTTGCAGGGCAGTATGGGGGATAAAGTGTTTGTATGCAATTTTAATGTTTGTGGGGGGCAGTCTAGCAGAATCACAAAAAAACTTGCTCCTCTATTTACAGGACCAGGGTGTTGAGGCTGGTCAAGATAATTGGGCCATGATCTGGCTACAGGCAAAACCTTTAAAGTTCATGTTAGTCAGATGAAACAGGCTAGTTAGTTTCCCTCTCTCTCTGTCCCCATAAGAAGAAGGGGGTGGAGGAGTGTTTTCTACTTGAGTGGGGGGAGGTTATGCTGTGCTGGTTCAAGTTGAATCTTTGGCTCATTTATTTGTCTGCTTTACTGGCATCTCAATAGGTGGTGTAATTGTAGCGTAGTGTCTCTAGACTTATTGTTGCTGTGGCGACATGGAAAACAAGCCCTGTGTGTCTGCCAGGAGTTAGTAAGAGCTGAATCCTGGGGTCCATGCTGCCTGGCGACAGCTGGCGCTTTAGAAAACCAGTCCTGAGTGCTGAGGGTGCCAGTGTGTGGCTTGAAGGAATAGTCACCATTATTGGTTTTGGAAGTCGTCTCTGACTGTATTAGATTTCCATAATTGCACATTTAGCCATCCGTTCATTGACTGAAATTTTAAGTGTTTGGATTGGACAGCACTTCTTGTGTGACAGTCAGTATTATTTACCTATTTGATCACTCACTTCCTGCCTTGTGTGGTTGTCTGAGTTTTGCTGCAGTTTAATCTGATGGAACAGTTCACCACTATACAGAACATTCCACCATTAGATGTCTCAAGGTACACATTTTGGCTACTGTGCCACAAAGTTGCATCACCTTGCTGCATGCGGTTGTGAGTTGTAGTGGTGCATGTCAAGATGTTTTTCAGTACTTCTGTAAATTGTGGAATGGATAACATGAAGGAGCAATGGATTTGCATCAAATTCTGTTTCAAGTTGAATAAAACTGCAGCTGCAACCCAATGCATGCTGACAGAGGCGTTTTGTGTGAGTGCACTGAGTCAAGCAAGAACATTTGATTGGTTCAAGTGCTTTAACAAAGACTAAGAATTTGTTGAAGATGACAAACATTCTGATTGACTGTCAACATGCACAACACCAGAAATGATAATGAAAGCGCATGACGTGATTCACAATGACTGAAGGCAGGCAATTCATGATGTCTGTAACAGACTTCAGCTGTCATATGGTACATATCAGAGAATTCTAGCTGATGAATTGAACATAAGATGAAATGCAGTGAAAACCACAGGATTGAAACATACACTGAGCTGCAACAAAGAGTTTGAGTGTCCAAAATTCTTATTGAGAGTCATAACACGTGGTGAAGCTTGGGTCTACAGTTATGATCCCAAAACAAAGCAGCAACCACAAAAATGAAAAATGCCATCTTCTCCAAAGCCAAAGTAAGCTCAACAAGTTTGCAGCAACATGAAGTCAATGCTAATATTTTTTGTTGACATTCAAGGAATAGTGCATAAGGAGTTTTTTCCACCTGATCAGACTGTCCATATGCAGTCTTACTGTGAAGTTTTGAGGCAACTGAGGTAAAATGATCAATGCAAATGGCCACAGTTGTGGAAAAAGAAAGACAGGATGGCACACCATGACAATGCACCCGTGTATACCTCACTTGTTGTGAAGGAATTCCTGGGCAGAAATAACATGGCAAAGGTCCCCCACCTTCCATATTAACCAGACATAGCCCCATGCAACTTCTGCCTGTTCTTGAAGATGAAAATTGCGTTGAGAGGATGACATTTGACTCTGTTGAAGACATCCAAGTGGAATCCCAACGGTTCCTGAACACCCTTTGTTCTGTGGACTTCCAGGAGTGCTTCCAAAAATGGGAATAATGCTGGGTTCATTGAATACATGCTCGAGGTGACAACTCTGAATGTGATGGAGGACATTAGGATGTAAGTATAGTTTTCTGAGTTTTACACTGAAATTCTGTGTAATTTGGGTAGCATCTCGCACATAGAACAAAAAGCTATCTCAACTTCTACAGAAACTACACTGCAATTGAAAAATAGAAGGATATGAAAGGAAAGCATTAACTGGGAAGAAAGTGAAAGAAGTTTGCAGCTTACCATCCCATTTCTTCAGTCTGTGGTTTAGAGCAATCAATAAAGGTAACCAAAAAGATATTCTTAAAAGGGAATAAAATTCAGGGAGAAGAAATAAAAACTTTGATGTTTACTGATGAATTTGTAATTCTTTCAGTGATAAGAAAGTAATCTGAAGATCAGCAAAAAAGAACTTGTATCATTGATGTCCTTCCACAGATATGAGACTTGACTATACATAGAGAGGGCAGCACACAGGAAGACCAGCCTCCAAGGAGGTAACTTATAATTATGGTCAGACATTGTAGACAGTGCACACAATACGAACTGTTTCATGCATCCACCATAAATCGCTCCAATACTTCCAAGTGGACATTCATCTGTCAAACTAGACAGTATACAAGTGATCATAGTTATAGTTCACTGGATTCAGGCCTAGATCAGAGTTAAAGCTAGATCAGTGCAAGTGAACATTGAACTTTTCCACACACCAGCTTCATACTAAAGTTAAGCAGTATAATATTTCTTTCAATAAATTATTGTAAATTGTTGCTAATCAGTGTTGCTATATATTTCTGTATAGCTTTGGCATAACCTGTTTGGCTCTATAATGGGATTATATAGTTGCTGCATGCTAGAAAGCCACCTTGTAACAGATACTACTTTTGGTGGTAAGGAGTTCTCTTCCTGCTACCTATTTATTTTGGATACCAGACATATTTGGTGAATACAACATAAAAATGATGAACATCAACAAATATAAAACAAAAATAATAAAATGTTGTCAAATTATACCAGGTGATGTTGATGAAACAAGATTTGGAAATGAGACAGTAAAAGTAGTATATTATTTTTGCTATTTGGTCAACAAAATAAGTTATGATAGCCAAAGAAAAAAGGGGACAGAAAGTGCAGATTGGCTATAGCACATAAAGCGTTTCTGAAATACAGGAATGTGTTAATGTCTAAGATAAGTTTCAATTAGGAAGTATTTTCTTAAATTATTTTTCAGGAATGTAGTATTGTATGAAAGTGAAACATGGATGATAAACAGTTCAGACAACAATGGAATAGAAGATTTTGAAATGAGGTGCTACAGAAGAATGCTAAAGATAGATGGGTAAATCACTAAACTAATGAGGAATTACTGAACTAAACGGCCATCCTGATTTAGGTTTTCTGTGATTTCCCTAAATCGCTCCAGGCAAATGCCGGGATGGTTCCTTTGAAAGGGCACAGGTGACTTCCTTCCCATCCTTCCCTAATCTGATGAGACCGATGACCTCGCTATCTCCTCTCCTCCTCCAAACAACCCAACCCAGTACTTAACTGAACTGAATCGGGAAAAAATGTATGGCACAGCTTGACTAAAAGGAGTGTTTATTTGGTAGGACACATCATAAGGCATGAATGAATCATCAGTTTGGTAATGAAGGGAACTGTGTGTGTGTGTGTGTGTGTGTGTGTGTGTGTGTGTGTGTGTGAAAGAAAGAGAGAGAGAGAGAGAGAGAGAGAGAGAGAGAGAGGGGGGGGGGGGGGGGGGGATAAAAATTTTAAAAGGAGACCAAGGGTTGAACACAGTAAGCAGGTTCAAATGGAATTAAGTTGCAGTTGTCATTTGGAGATGGAGAGGCTTGCACAGGATCAAGCAGCACAGAGAGCAGTATCAAACCGATCTTCAGACTGAGGACCACAACAGCAAGAACACTTACTTGATATTGTTGAGATATTTGTGAAATAATTTGAATTTATAATGATCAAATCACAGTGTCTACAATGTATTTTCAGATAAATAATTGTCATTTTGTATGATACTTCTTATTAGGCTTGATAGGCAAATTTAATTTTTTGATGAACATATTATTGTTTGGAAAATTTTCGTTCTTCACAACTAATTTCTGAGTATTTTTTATGTTATATTTTTTGGCTCAAATTAAATAATCTTTTACTTTATTACTGAATAAGTTTGTATTGTCTATGCATTTTATTGTCTGTGGGAGTTTGTTATATATAACGCATCCAGTATTTATAGTATCTTTCTTAGTTAATTTTAACAGTCTTAATGCAAGATAGTAGTTACTCTTCTTTTGTGTATTATAAGTTTGTATGTCTTCCTTTACTAAAACTGTGCTGCTATTCTTTAAGTATATAGTTGTTTCAGGGGCACATAATGAGGGTATAATCAGTAGTTTTAGTTCTCTTAATTTGTATTTGTAATAGTGTTCTGGGGTTAATATTCAATTTAATGCATCCAATAGCCTCTCTGCTTGTACATAGAACATTTTCCCATTTTATTATGTGTGTATGATAAGTGTTGATAGATAAAGCTGTTTTAGATTGTTAACAATGTAACATATCATAAACATTTATCGTCCCAGACACTTTATTAATCTGAAATATGGTAGTATTTATTTTGAGGTAGATTTTATTGATATGATTCTCTCCATTTGTAGCACCCAGGAACTTATAGTTGTATATGTATTTCGGAACTTATTGTCCAAACTTAAGACAGATAAAAATTGGCTGCTTACATGTTCATACAAAGCACAAGTGTTGTTGATTTTCTTTAGTATGTCCATCATTTAGATAAACTCTCAATGCTAATTCTTCTATTTATTTTTTACTTTCTATGAATGAGATGTCATATGCATACATATTTTCATTGTCATCTACAGCTGAGGCCAGATCAGTCATATACAGAATGAAGAGCAATAGTTTTAGTTCTGGTCTTGAAGGGCATCATACTTTAACAGCTGGAATTTTGAATGTACATTTATGTCAGTACCATCCATTTTATGCTTTATTTTCACATTGTATTTTTCTCAACTGATTTTATGCTGCCACTTGTCCTATATCTTGTATGATAGGAACTAAGGTTTTGCTTTGATTTTTTATGGTCAGTTCAAGCAAATTCCTCTGAAACATCAAAAAATAAACCAGGGGTGAACACAGAGGCGGTTCAGAAAGGTGTGAACTTGGCTACTGAACAACTGGACTACAATCAATTGATTAACCATCAACACTAAAAAGACATTTTCCATGAACTATCACACCACAGAAGATGCAAACCCCTCTCAACCACTTGTAACAGTAAATAATCAAGCAATAGTTACTAATGCTGTATTCACAATCCTGTGTGTGTGTGTGTGTGTGTGTGTGTGTGTGTGTGTGTGTGTGTGTGTGTGTGTGTGTGTGTGTGTGTATGCACCGAGTGCACTTAAATCATGTTCTTGTCAGAAAATAGTAACAGGTGCATTCTGCACATACATACCACCTAAAATATGGCGTGATATTCTGGGGAAATTCTACAACTGTCCTGAACACTTCAAGAATCCAGAAGAAGGTTACAGCAATCTTTAATTGAAGCAAACATGGAGACTCCCCAAACCTCTCTTCAGGAAGCTGGGGATCCTAACACTGTCTTGTCTATACACTCTTAAGACAATAAAATTTTTAAAAAACCACACACTATCAGCTGAACCCAGAATCAAGGAATATGTGTAATACACAAACACAACATCAGATAAACTCAAATCTGCAAGTGTTATGGGCAAACACTCAATTTTGTCAAAATGGAGCATTCTACATAGGCCTACACCTGTCCCCCACATGTATGAGGTCTGTTGAAGATAACATTAAAGCCTTAAAGTCCAATTTGCTGTGTCACTGTTTTTACTCTCTAAAAGAATAGCCAGAAAAGTAATTTTTCTGGTTAAGTTTAAGTGCCAAATATGAACTATTCACTGAAGCTAATGTCATAACCCTTAGCCTCATATTGAAGCTAGCAGTCCCACATGTTCCTAGATTGGTCCTGCACCCACATCACAATGGTGACACATTTGATACTGAGACACTCACTTTTGAGCTTAAAGATCCTCCCACATTGTGCTGTCTCCATACCTGCTTGGTGAGCAACAGAAAGTTTACACCATAAACATTCCAACTGGCATACATTTTGTGCCCATGTGGATACTGTCTGAGTCTGCCCGTCACTGCCATTAACACATGTGTGATAGCCATGTGATCATTGTTCTTGATCTTGTCATCAATATTTACCACGAAAGATAATGAATCCTGCCTATTTCCTTGGTAAAAAATCAGTGTTACACTGGTGGCTACCCAGGGTCAAAGTGGCTGATTTGAGCAGTGACTCCTAATTTTACTGTGTGCTCCTTTCTTTAGTTTTGTAAAATTTAGCAAGTGACTTTCTACAACGACTGTTAATTTGTGAGACTAGTTCATGTTTCCTTCATGAATCAGTTCAGTGTTTAAATAAAAGTGCAATTTTTTCTAACCACATATAGAACAGTTCTTTATACAGCACTCATCATGCCACACTCCACTGCATTGTCTTCAGTTTAGTAAATTAGGTAGGAAAACATTCCCACAATGGCGACCTGATGATAAAATTAGGTGACTTAATTTTCAAATCTGGCAAGTCATTAGACACACATTCCCATTCCCGTAAATGTGCACACCCCACCAGCAACTTTGTTAATGTGCTATGGGCCCTACTGTACTTTGCACCACTTCCCCTCACACATATTTCATGCGTTCGCCCCTGTGCAACCTAACAATCATGGCTTCCACCACCATCCCATCTGATGCCTCACCACACATGGTCACCTCTCCATTGTCTCATGGCATCATCGCTGACCTGACTGCGGGCCATGCAGAGCTGAAACACTGCAACATCAAGCTGTGCGCACAAGTATTGGTGACACGACAGCTGGGGGCACAAATCCCACTGCTAGACTCCATGCTGATGCCCACACTGGCCTCTGCACCTGCTGCTGCCACTGCTGCCATCCCCACCATCACTGAAGCATCAGTATCCAATTCCGTGCCTGCCACCATGACTCTGTCCACTTGTGCCACACCCCACTTTGCACCCTTCAATCTCCAAGACCTGCACCTGTGGTTTTTCTCCGTAGGTGCCATCTTTACATCATGCAGCATTACCCAGGATGCCAACAAGTTTGCTATGGCGATCAGCCAACTTGAGCTGACATATGCAGTAGAGGTCTGCGATGTCATCTCGTTATCCCCAGCCACCGATTGCTATGAGACACCTCGATGCCACCTCGTGACGAAACTCACATCATTAGAGGTGCAGCATGTCCAGGTCCTCCATTCACTTGAGCAGTGTGGGGTGTGGCAACTCTCATAATTCCTGCACCACCTCCAAAGCCTGGTGGAGACAAACATGGTGTCCGATGGTTTCCTATACACCTGGCTGGCTCATGTTCCGGCCCTCATACAAACCGCTGTGGCATCGTACACTGACTTCTCCCTCACCAACACCACCAGCCTCATCAACAGAGTGCATGACATGCTGACCTCCCTGGCCTGCCAATGCTGCCACCGTGTGCCAACCCCCATACCCAGTTGGTGCAGTTTGCTGACTTTCTCACCATTCTTCCTGCCTTGAACTCGCCCTAGCCACATGGCACAATACTAATGATGTCACTGGTCATTCCCCTGCCTTCCAGCCTGCTGCACATAACGAAGCAGCTGGGAGTATACAACATGCTCACCCACTGCAGCATCGATATGGCAATGCTACAGACAACTGTGGCCCACCTTGATTCCATCTGCTGCCCTGTGTGCAGCACTTGCTGTCAGTGCAACAACAGCTACCCCTGTCATAGCTCTAGCCATCTTGCTGACACCCCTCACAACATGGTCAGCCTCTGCTAGTACCACAGGCACTTCGGCCCAAACCCTGCTCTTGGCAACCAAATGCAAAAAGCCTCTGGGATTAGGTGCGGCTGGGTTCTCCTCCATCTCTCAGCATCTGTTCATCCATGATGCTTGCTCTGCCATACCATTCCTGAGTGACATCAGCTCTAAGTTTTCTATCTTTCCATGGCATGCTGTACAGGACACTAATGCTGCCTCACCATCTTCTTAACAGCAGCAAATCACTCTACCATCACCACCTATGTCGTACTTCATTGTATCTTCAGCCTTGATCTGCACCAAGACTTCCCCTTGACCTTCACCATCACTGACGTCACTGAGCCCATTATCAGAGCAGACCTCCTCAGGCACCAACACCTGCTTTCTGAAGTTGCTGGCAGTACTGGGACATCAACGAAATGCACAACTTGTTTCACTATTTTCTTTGATGTGAAGCAGGTGGCATATTCTGGCCCATACACTGCCTCCTGGCCCAATTTCCTGTGCTCACATACCTGTCGAGCACGCCTCAGGAGGTCTGCCGTTCAACTGTCCACTACATCATCAACACCACTGTCAGACCATCCATCTTCTGCCAGCCATGGCCCCTGTTACCACACAAACTCAACACTGCCAAGGCTGAGTTTGATGAGGTGCTTGCAGCGAGCATGCTGCATCCTTAGAAGAGCCTGTGGGCATTTGCCCTTCACCTTGCAAAGAAGAAGGATGGCTCCTGGCATCCATGTGATTACCAGAGGTAAACGCCTGCACCATCCCTGACTAGTACCTGGCGCCACTCCTACGCAGCTACAACAACACACTGGCTGGGGCCACGATTCTCAGCACAATCCACTGCACCAAGTCTTTTACCCAGATTGTGATCACACCCAAAGACATCCAGAAGACCACCATCACCATGCCATTTGGGCTCTATGAGAGTGCCTTCATGACCTTCAGCTTCCATAATACTGACCAAACGTGGCTGCATTTCTTCAACAGCATTTTGTGAGGCTTGTTATGATGTTTCGCCTACTTGGACGACTTACTCATTTTTTCCACGACAGCCAAGGAACACACCAAGTAGGTCCACAATATTTTTGAACGCCTCCAGGATGCTGGAATTGTAATCAACATAGTAAAGTGCATTCATGGTGCCAGTGAGGTGGTATTTCTGGGCCACATCATCTCCGCCACAGGTTCACATCCCCTGCCCAACTAGGTGTAAGCTATCCTCAAATTCCCATGTCCAGGGACACTTAAGGGACTTTGCAGCTTCGTTGGCATGTTAAACTTCTTCTGCCACCGTCTAAGGAATGCTGCTGCTATGCAGGAGCCACTCATCACTAACATCCACGGTGCCAAAACGTAGGGCAAGTTAGTGTCATGGTCACCACAAATGGAAGACTGCTTCTCTGCCACCAAGTCTGACTTTGTGGACACTATCCTGCTCAACCACCCCCACACCACCACCCTGCTTTTAGTCATGGTTGATGCTAGCCAGACAGCCATCGGTGCTGTCCTGCAGCAACATGCTGGTGACCCCTGGCCTGACAGATGCTCACTCTCTTCTCCAGCAATCTCTCTGCCACTCTGTGACATTGGAACACATACAACAGAGAGCTCCTCACCATCTACGAGACAGTCAAATGCTTTCAGCCCTCATTGGAGGCCCATCACTTCATGGCCTTCCACAACCGTAAGCCTATCATTTTTGCCATAGCAAAAGACTTTAACCAGTGCTCCCCACATCAATTCTGGCAGTAGCACCATCTAGGAGAATGACCTGCCTCAACTTGGGTGCTGCTTCTGGCCTCTGCCTTTAATGTACATCAGTTTCCAGCTCTAACAGCAATATCTGGGGCAAAATATTCTCTGTCTCACTGTGCCCATTCCTGCTCACTCCATTCCGTAAGGCTGCATGCAACTGGTTGCACAACCTGGTGCATCGTGCAGTGCACATGTCTTCCACTCTGGTGATGCAGTGTTTCATGTGGCCAGGTGTTCAGAGGGACTACAGTACCTGGGACCATGCCAGCCTTGGCTGCCAGTGCGCCAAGTTTGGCTGATATTACCAGCTCCAATTGCCGTCATCCCAGATGTCAGGCGTCACTTTGCCCATACTCATGTAGACATCATCAGCACTCTACAATCCTCTGACAGCTGTTGCCACCTCTTCGGCATGGTGGACAGAGCCACCCACTGGCTTGAGGCAATGCTGATAGCCAAAGTCACCACCACCATGGTAACTGCTGCTTTCAACTCCACATGGATTGCACGTTTTGGCTGCACCTGCATCTGACATCGAGCTACCACTCTGGCATAAATGGCCTGGTGGAATGGCTCCACCATACCTTGAAGGCTACCCTCGCTTGCCACAATGGCAACTAGTCTGCTACCCTGCTGCTAGTACTTTTAAGCTTCTGTGTTGTTCACAAGACCAACCTTGAGATGTCAGCCTCTAACCATGTTTATGACCAGCCACTAGCTGTGCTGGGTAACTTCCTAGAGCCTGCTGACCTGCCTGTGGATGACATCCTGCTTGAATTCATCACTGGCTTGCAGGACCGTATAACCCACCTGCAGCCACCCTCCCCAGAACCATGGTGAATGCAGGACATTCATTCATGATGAATTTACTTCAAACATGAACATTATGCTGTGCATCAATGCTCACCAGCTGCCACTTTGCCCTCACTAATATGGGGCCCACCGGGTCCTGAAGTGGGACTCCAACATGTTTACATTGCATCTCCATGGCACACCTACCAGTGTTTTGATTGATAGACTGAAGCCCACCACCCCGATGGCAATGGCAACACCACCACCAACACTGCTACTGCTGACATAAAACTGAGAACGTTCACCACCAAAGCCCCTGGGTCATGTGCCCACCCCACCACAGCTGGGGACACTGTGGAAAACCTACCTTGCTACCCCAGCACTGCCTCCAACCAACTGGTCATTGTCAGCATGCCCAACACCTTGGGTGTTCACATGCCTACCCCTCCATCACACCTGCTGCCTTCACACGACACAATTATTCTACATCTGCCACTGCCAGCAGGTGAATGCACCTCTGACTCAACATCACCACCTCTGCCTCCCCCCGCAGCAGTGCTATATCATGCACTTGCAGTGCTGAACGCCAGACCTGCCAACACCCATCCTAAGACTGGAGGCACCAGTAGTGCATGCCTACAGTACCATGGCCATTTTCAGCTGTCAGATACAGCCACCCAGCTGTCAGCCTCACCAAGCAATGCTGCTGTGAGCCTGCTTCCATTGCCCTGCGTTGGTAACTGTGCCCAGCACGTACTCACAGCTGTGTGCTCAGCACTGGAGACAGCCCCATGCCGAACAGGCCTGGCATACCCCATCCCCCATGTCCTGCCAACTTACTCATGCCCATGTTTGCCACCAGCATTGTGCCAGTGCTCCACGCAGTGGGCTGGGACTACTGACAGCCGGCCACTCTACCCACCTCATACACAGTGCTCCAACATCTGGTGCTTGTATTTGAAACACAATCAGCACCCATGGTGGCGACACCACCACCCATGGCCTCACCACTGGAAGATGCCACTTCACAGGTACCAGCTTTTACCACCACCTCACTCATCATCCAAGCTCTGCTTTCACATGGGGCGAATGGTGTGGTGGTCCTTAACCACATATTGACCCTAGCCATCCCACATGTTCCTCGGTCACTACAGCTGCCTGCTAAGGTAGTGAGATTTTTCTTCACCTGCCGACTTCCATGACAAGCTGTCAATTCTGTAGCACAAATGGTTACCTGGATACTATGGTCGCTGGCTATCAGTTCAAGGAAGTTAGACTGGGTGCTGGTAAGTCTTCCATCAGCCTAGATTTTCTCTTTCCAGATCTTCTTCTTGTGGTGTCAGCATCAGTTCAGTCCTGCACCCCTGTCACAGTGGACATGTCATGTGGTGACATGCTTCATATTGAGACATGCATCGTTGAGTTTCCCCTGAAAACTCCCACCACAAACATTCCATTCAGCATGTATTTTCTTCCCATTTGGGTACCATCTGAGTCTGCCCATTACTGCCATTAATGCATGTGTTATAGTTGCATGACTTTCATTCTTGATCTTGCCACTGATATTCCCTGCAAGAGATAATTAATCCTGCACCTTGCATCAGTAGAAATTCAGTGTGGTTAGTGTATACCTTGGGTTGAGGGAGCAACTTTTTGCAGTAACTTATACCATGCGCTCCTGTACTTACACCATAAAATTTAGCAAGTGAATTTCTCCAAGGATAATTAATTTGTGAGACTAATTAATGTTCCCTTTGTGTAGCAATTCAGTGTTTAAATAAAAGTGTCACTTTTTCTGACTGCATCCAGAACTATCCTTCATACAGCACCTGTCATGACACACACTCAGCTACATTGTATTCAGTTCAGTAAATTAGGTAGAATAACATTTCCATACTAATGTAATCAGTCTGTTGCAATGTATTATAATATCATAATCTTCCCATAATATATGTTAACAGTGTTAACAATATTTCTGCCTTCTGTAACACACTGTGTACCATCAGGTTGCATGGATTAAATATATAAATAGCAAAATAAAGAAATAAATAGCTTTCTAGCTCAGCTAGTCCCTCTATTACATGAATTAAGAACTTTTATGTACATAAATTCAATATTCTTTTTTTGTAACAATTTTCTCTATCTTATATTAGACTGAGGCAGTGATAATCATCCTAAAAATTCCAGGATTTTTTTTGTTTTCACCTTTATTCAGGGTGGGGCAAATAAAAGTGGCCCAGGGAACAGAGTTCCAGGGTACAGCGAAACACAGTGGAGAAAGGAAATAACAGTACTAACCTGACTATAGCAGGTGTTGAAAGCGACCACCATTCATTTTTTGACACTTTTAGCCCTGGGCAGCATTGCTGAAGACAGACTGGAGGTGGACTGCTGGAAATGCTGCAGTCTCATCCAAAATGTTCTGCTGCAGTTCTTGAAGCCTATGAGGACGGTCACAATATATCTTAGACTTGAGGGCTCCCCACACAAAGTAACCACACAATGACAGATCAGGTGAACTGGGTGGCCAGCTAGGGTCATGACCAGACTGATCCCTGTTAACAACTCTGTCAGGCAAGAAGATTGTGTAAATGTGCTCCAAGGTTCGGCCTGCTGTATGAGCAGTTGCTCCATCCTGTTGGAAGTAACTGTAGGTCTTTTCCTCCTCCATTAATGCTGCCACAAATGGTTTCAAAATGTTGGCAATGTAACACGCCAAAGTCAGTGTCTCATGAAAGACGTGGGAACCAATAATGCGGCATGCAGGCACTGCACACCAAACTGCAATCTCCTGATCATGCAATGGTGTTTCTTGGAAGTTATGTGGATTCTCCACTGCCCAGAACCTATGATTCTGTGAGTTGACATAACCACTCAGGTAAAACCAGGCTTCATAAGATGTAAAGAACAGATCCATGTCCAAGCCATTCCTTGTTATCTCAGTGAGCAGTCACTCACAAAATTAGAGGCACTGAGGAGCATCTTTTGGTTTTAATGCATGAACAACAGACACTTGGCAGGGATGCACATGCAAGTCCCCGGTGGAGTATTTGTCTACATGATCAATGTGATGTTCCAGTCTCTTGTGACAGGCATTGAGTTGATTTGGTAGGATTATGAAGCATTTCCTGGTGAACTGCAGTCACATTTTCTGCTGTGTGGACACATTTCGGAATGTTTTTTGACTTGTTCAAAACAGATCCTGTCTGACAACATTTTCAGAACAAACATTGCATGGCACTCTTTGCTGACTCTTTGACACCATTAAACTTCTCCGCAAACAACTGACCACACCGTTTCCATGACTTTGCTGACACGTAACTTTCCACAATGAACATCCACTGCTCCACTGTGAATACCATCATCCCCTTCACACTGCTCCACTCGCAATGATACAGCCCACACTATGCTGTGAACCAGTGTGGATCACGTGGTGGATGTACACATGGTGTGCATGTCATGGGGTGTGGTTATATGCATACATTCATGTCCAATTGTATCCACTTGTCTGGGCCCTTTTATTTAATTTTCAGAACAGTCTTTGGTGTCACTAGCCAATATGAATAATGCTACACTAGCCTTGTGGATATACTATCTATGTTCTAATTGTTTTGTAATTTAAGAGACAAAGCCTCATACAGCTCAGTGCATAGTGTTCCATTGCTGACATACAGGACACGGGAGACCGAGAACACCCGTAACCCACCCATGGGCAGGTGCAGATTGCACCAAATTGATTCCTTGTTATGCACATACATGAGCCATTCACCCAACCCAATCCATGGTCTCTCAGCCAAAGCAAACGGCCACTTAGACTACAGCCCAGCCCCCTGACTGTACCTGCACAAGGGTTCTTTCCATCCCTGCATGCTTATGCTCATAGGTGCACCAGCTGGAACAGCCTGCCTTAGTGGCTAGTTGACAGACAACAAATCCATCCAAAAGTACAGGGTTTGAACCCCAGTGGGTCTGAAGATTTTTCTATCACTTATTGCTTCTGTTACTTCTTACTACAGTTTGTTAATATGTAAATGCCAAGTTGTGCTGTGGTTCTGAGTCCATGTTAAACTGTAGTTCCCTCTATACTTGGCTGAATAGAAGAAAAATGAGAGGATACCACTTCCAATAGGATCATGCCTAATAAAACACTGTTTTGTTCAAACTAAATTGCAGGTCAATGACAGTTTATAATTATGGTGGTGATAGTGGCTATGATGAATAATTTCTCAGATATGCAGTACATAAAATCAAAACTTCATGCAGTGAATTAGTTGAGTGCATGAAGTAGTGAGGTGCCCAGTATCATCTTATGATTTAAATTTTTTTGTTAGATTTCTTGCTTTTTGTTTTGATAGTGTAGTTTTAAATGTACTGTTTAAATTGAATGTTGTAGAGCAAGAATCAAGTGAACATAGTTCTTAGTTCATCACTTACTATCTTGGAGAAAAGTTGTTACACTACTTTTTGTATCGAAAGGAAAATTCTCTTGAAAAAATTGTAAAATCTTATGGAGGTAGAATGGATACCCAGTATTACTTCTGAGATATCTAACAGCAGAGAGAAAAAACCATACATAACTTTGGTAATTGTCAGAGCCTTCCTAAGCGAGTAAAGAGAAATAGGTTGTGAAAGGCTGGAAAGGAGGATACGTTACTTAGATCTGAGTTTAAGAAGAATCCTTCATGTTATTTTTGCGCATCAGTAGCTTTTTTCTGAAACAAGTAATTGAGTCGGCTACCTCTGTTGGGTTTTAAAAATTTGCATTATTTTTGGTCTGGGTAAAAACAGTTTGGTCACACTACTTAATTCTTTGATATATTAAAACTCATCTGTTGACAGTCACTAGCAACTATTGCATATGATAAACTTAATTTGTTTCAGTTCGAGGACCAGTTCTACCTAACAAACTTGGAATAACATTGACCCATGAGCACTTTTCTCTAACATTTCAAAAATTTTATGTGGAGCCACCACAACAGTTGCAAAATTATTTGCATGGTGGAATTACTCTTGAAAATACTGGCCTTATTAGACAATATCCGTAAGTAATAATTTTATTAGACCTAGCTGAGATGTTGAAAGTATTGTCACATTCATCACTAAATTTCACTACTAATAAGAATACATTGTGCATGATTATGTCAGAACACAGAATATTGAGGTTATATGTTTTTGGAATCACAAATGCAGTACTGAGAGACGTAAAGCAAATGATGATTAAAATAAAATAAATGAACTAGACTGACTGATAAAAATTTACTTAATAGTTGTTAAAGTTTTTTTTCCTCCATAGTACTATCTGGTATATCTGGAAACAAGCCGCCTGCTGTGTTTTTGATAGTCTCTCTGCTCTCATCCAGATGTAATTACCCCTTCACATATAGGTTGTATAACCTGTTTTTGCTAAACAGTTGCCTGATGTCTTACAATGACAAATAATTTAGAAATATAATTTTAAAATTAATTTAAATAATGGTTTGAACTTTTCTGTGTGGCAAGATGACAAGACACTATACTTTATTCAGGACAGTGGCTGTTCATTTGGCCATCCAGATGTTGGTTTTCTGTAGTATCCCTAAATTACTTAAGGAGAATGCTGAGATTGTTCCTTTGAAAAGGATGCAGCTGATTCCCTTCTCCTCCTTTCCCAAACTGAGCTCAGTCTGGGAAAGATATTACATGGTAATGGGTAATGATATTGCATTATAGAGATGAATGTTTGCTGCCTGTGAGTTATACTCAGTGCAATTTACTTGGGCACTCTGTCCCTTGTGCTGAATCAGTAGCAGAGACTTGCTTTGTATGTAATCATTTTGGGCACATGATTAGACAGTGTAGAGAGTTGAGGTGGCTCATGATTAGACAGAAGAAGTAGGCTGATAGGATAATCTGTGAGTATCTGTTCTATCTATATTAGTTATGTTGTTTCTCCTTGTTTGTCTGAGCCATGAAAATGAGTGAGGTTGAGGCAGAGGTAAAGTCAGAGACACAAGGTGTCACCAATGAGGAGGCCTTGCAGTTGTTAGTGAATCAGGTATCTCAGTTGAGAGCAGATAATTTGGTTGTAAAAAATGTGTTACCAGAGAAGGATCATGAAGTAGAATTGTTGAGGTCTCAGGTTCTAGGTGTGGATTCAGCTATTGCTGACCTTGTTTCTCCCTTCTCCTGCAGGTCATCCAATGATCTGATAGCATTTGTGGAAGATGTCAAGTCATTGGGTAACTTATTGGGTTGGTAAGATAAACAGTTATTGCAAATTGCAATGTTGTATTTTACAGGGGAAGCAAAGTTGTTCATAAGGTCCATAGAAGCATTACATAATGCAGACACTTTTGATCAAATGAGGCAGGGGACTGAACAATGGCACAGAAAGCAGAATAGTGTACAGTTTTTTCAGCAGCAGTTGAGTATTGTGTGCAGAGTGTATAATGAAGCAGTGGAGGACTTTGCAGATAGGATTTGGAAGTTGAATGTTCACACGAGTGATTTGTTACAGAATGATGAAGTGGACAAAGTGGTGCTGCAGGAGGCTGAGCAATGAGCATTCAGTGCTTTCCTGAGAGTTTGACACCAGAGATGTCTAGCAGGGTGCATACAGGGGCACACAGAAATAGCTATGCTGGGGCTAGGATAGCACTGGAATATGAGGCAATCGATAGATTGACAGGGATGAGGGATTGAAGACACGTATTTGCATCAGATGTGAAATTTTTTAATTGAAGACAAACAGGACATAAACAGGACATATTCAGAGGCAGTACTACTAGCCACAAAGGAGTGATAGAGTTCGGCAATAATTTAATGAGAATGGTAGTAGAGGAGGTGTAGGTTGCTGTCAAGGATGTAGGGCTGATAACAGAGGTGGTCCCATGGGGAGGAAGGGTCTGTTAAATTTAGGAGGGAACCCCAGCACTGCAGTCAGGAGTTACCAGTAAAAATAAATTTAGTAAGAATGACTGAAGAAGAAGAGCATGTCATTATGGGTGTGTGGTTATCATGTAGGATTGGTTGGACATAACACACATCAAGTATCGAATACACATTTATTAATTACTGATACGTAACAAACATGCCAGTGCACAAAAGTTAAGTGCTGAAAGTGCAACTGGAACAAAGCAGTCCAAATAATCAAAGTCACAAAGATAGGGTGATCTGCACCAGAGATGCCCCGGTCACCCCCCCCCCCCCCCCCTCTCGCCCCTCAATGCGGATCAAGGCAGAGAGAAGCTTCATTACAAAAATTTGTAATCTTGGTGCCAGTGTGGCAGTTGTAGGCAGCAGCCAGCATGGGAGGTGTCGGCGGTGCAGGTGTCCCGTGGTTCCAACAGCTGTACAGGTGGAGACGCGTCAGCCGAAGGCAGGTCGGCAGCGTCAGGAGGCAGATCGGTGAGTGACCACGCTGGTTTCAGTCGATTAACGGACACTGCCTGTGGCCATCCATGTAGGTGAATGACAAACATGTTCCTACTGCGACGTAGCACATGGTGAGGGCCAGAATAAGGCAGGTGGAGGGCAGCTCACACAGTGTCATCCCAAAGCATTACAAAGTCGAATGCAGTGAGGTCCTTTTGGATGAACACAGGTGGGGTGGTGTGGAGGTGGGGAATGGGGGTGTGGAGGTATGTGACATGCACACAAACCTGCTCGACCAGGGCAGGAAGATCCTCGGTTGTGGCTGACGGTGAATCCTTGACGAACTCAGCAGAAAGAAGGAGGGGTTTCCTGTAGAATCTCAGTGAATGAGGCATTCAAATCTTATTTATGGGCCGAGTGAATACCCAGCAGGACCTACAGGAGGGCCTCTGACCATAGGTCACCTTTGCACATTAGCATGGCCTCGAGTGTGCAGTGCCACTGCTCGACCAGGCAGTTTGCCTGCGGGGGGTAAGACATGGTGTAAAATTTGGCTATGCTGCAGTGTTCGCAGAGTCGCACAAAGAGGGCGGACTCAAACTGGTGTCCCTGGTTGGTCATGAGAGACAGGGGACAGCTAAAGCAAGCAATTCATGTCAAGATGAAAGAATGGGCAATGGTGTCGGCTGTGACGTCAATTAGTGGGACCACTTTGACCCAGCAGGTCACACAGTTGGTGATCGATAAAATGTATCTGTAACCCTCGGAAGGGGGGAGGGGATCAACGATGTCGATATGGACATGCCGAAAATGCCCCTTTGGAATGTCAAACTTGCCCAATGGAGGTTGAGTGTGCCTGTTGACCTTGCTGCAGTGGCACAGGATGCACGTACGGTTCCAAGTGCAAAAATCGTGCTTCACGCCAGGCCAGATGAAGCGCTCCGTAAGAAGCCACATAGTGGCTTCTGTCCCAGGGTGGGCTAAGCCATACAGGGCAGTAAAGACCCTATGATGAAGGGCGGTAGGGACCAGGGGGCGGAGTGTGCCTGTAGGGCTGTCACAAAGGACAGGGATTGTCGACCCAGGAAGTATATGGGGCTAGACAGAGAGTGATGATTCATTGTCTGATATTATTTGCTGTATATCATCATCATCGGCTTGTAGTTGGTTGAGATCCTCCAGATTCAGTGGTGTGGTTAGCATGCAGATGCAGGAAAGGTAGTCTGCAACAATGTTCTCCACTCCGCAGATACAGCACGCATCAGAAGAGTGCTGACAGATGTAGTCCACATGGTGGAAAAACCTTGGCAGAAGGTCCTTAGACGGATTAGCGTCCATGAGTGGCTTGTGATCTGTATAGATTGTGAAACGTCACCCCTCAAGGTCACTACAGAAATGTTTAATCACCTCATAAACAGCAAGGAGCTCACGGTTGAAAGCTGACAACGTGCGTTAACTCTGGCTCTTGGAAAAGAAGCGGAGGGGTTGGATGGAGTCAGTGGTGTGCTGTTGTAAAACAGCGCCCACAGCTGAGTCACTGGCATCAGTCGTGATTGAGACACAGACCTCAGTGCAGTGTTTTAGCCTTCATGCGTCAAGAAGTTTTTGTCAAGAATGCTAAACTGTACTGTTTTAACAGGGTTGACTACAATCACCGAAGTCTAAGTTCTAAAGTATCCATGAAGTAATATAGACTATTGCCATTTATATTGCAATCTGATACTTCCAATCAGTATATTATTATAAACTGCATTTTTAACAGTTACAGCAATAAGTATAATCTCACATTTGATGACAAGGAAACACACGCTGCTGTTCTCACAGAAATGCAAATGTTTAATGAATTTGGGGGAGGGACCATTGTAGAGAATACATCACATGGTCTTAACAGAAACATACCTCTCATGATTGAAGTTTCACAGAAAACTGGCATCCATGTTGTAGCAGGCACTGGTGAGTAAAAATATAGATGTAGAAGATAGTAATTTCATGGTACTAAAATAAAATGCCTCTTTAACTCTGCAATTAGGAAAACAACATTCAGTTTAATACTGTTCCATCTTGTGTTGCACAATACATTTGTGAAAACTTCTGAGTGGCAGTTCCAACACATGTGAATTAAAAAGTAAAATAAAACTACTGTTGGCATGGAAATAATGAAAACATTGGAATTTTTAACAATTTGTTTCAATTTTTATTAATTATGTATGCGACTTAACATAATGTTTTAATTTGACTCACACACCAAAATTTGTTGCAATGGTGTACATTGGGAGTAGGAAAAACACCCTACTTATCAAGTGCTGAGATTGTGATCACTATCCAGGCATCTTGATTTAGGTTTTATATGATTTCACTGTTTCATACTGTGTAGACACTGCTGTTGTTTTTTATCTCTTCATTTGTCTTTGCTTTAAAATTTTATGTAAAATATATTTTAGTGTTCTTTGAAACTTAATTTTTTATTTGTTGCAAAATGTGTAGGATGTTGTTCATAAGCAGTTAAGTCCTTATAGTACCTAAAATATTATTTTTTTATGCTGATAGGAAGTTCAAGTGCAATGTTAATAACCTAAGGAGTAAAGGGAACAACTCACCAAATATTATAGAAAATGTATCATTCAGAATCACATATACCAGACCATACAAATCCTCAAGCCTGCCACCCTCTTCCCTTCTCTTTTCTCCCCTCTTCTACTCCGCCCAGTCAAATCCTCATCCTAGTCAACCTTCTTTATGTGCCTTTAAATGACTCACTATCTCTACTATTTGGTGAGTATAGAGATTTGTCTGGTTTATTTTATGTCGCTCTTAAGTGATTAATCCTTACAGTTCCTAAAATAGTACTTTATTTATGTATATATTGTTTTGAATAAAAATAAATTAGTAATTTAAGCACTGTAAGGTCATAATTGCTTATAAACAATTTAGAATAAATAGAAACAAATTTGTATAAATGTATAAAATTTATAAATGCTACCGTATAATTACAAAGCCCTACTTACTAATTTTCTCAAAATTTTAAAACAGTGCCACTATATAGGATGTTAAAAAAATACTCCATATTTTGAGAGATGGCAGTATGGACCAAAACAAGCTAACACTATCCATTGAATGTGGGCTCTAAAATGCATACCTTAAGAGCTATGAGCACTTGTTCATCCTTGCTTCTGTGTAACACCTCACTTCTATTGGACGCTCTTTGCTGTTACAAACGACCACCAGAACACAGTAAATGACTGAGCAAAAAAATGAGAACAGACTATTTTGTTACTGTGAAACAGCAGAGCTTCTGATGTAATTTGTTTGCTTTTACATATGACCTCCATTTTCCAGACCATAGCAGAACGTAATGTCTACCATTTCCAATGTGGAATAACATGCTGCCATTATACTGGTAAGTGCAAAGATAAAACAGCAATGTAAAATCATTTTTAAAACTTATAAAAGCATAAATTGGTTCCACTAGAAATATTGCTGCTCTTACACAGACTATGAATATGGTTTACAGTAACAACATTAACAGATGTTTACAGTATGATGTATCCATGGGCAGAAGCAGAGGACTGTGTTCCTATTTGCTTACTACATTCTGTAGGTTGTATGTAATAGCAGAGAGCTTGCAGTAGAAAACAAATGTTTCACAGTAGCAAGGATGAACAAGTGCTCATAGCTCTTAGAGTCCATGTTTAATAGGCACTTTTGTCTGGTTTGGTCCTTACTATCAACTCTGAAAATGTGAATACTTTTTTAACACTGTATATTCATTAATGATAGAGTAACTTTGTTATCCAAAAATGACATGTTCCTTTGACTCTGTTATAGGAAAAAACATAAACTGGAAATGTTTGCACAATCTTAGTCTTGTATCAGTTCTTTTCTTTCAAAATGCTTCTCTTTTTTCTCTTGCTACATGATAACTCATAACCATATTGGTGTGTTAAATATCTTGGCATACAATTTCCTTCCTGTCCAACAACTCCTTCCATTAGATATGTGCATGAGTGCCCAGCAAATATTATCTTCTTCCGTACACAAAGTTGTACTATATGTCCTTTTAAGGTGTAAGACTAACAAGACTTTTCGTAATTTTAAATAATTTGCATTTGTTGTTATAGTCATCAATCTTTCAGCTCATTTGGTGCTATGCTCAATCTCTTCTTCTCTTGTGCGAATATTGTTATCCCTGTATAGCTACTACTACACCCAACTTCATCATTTGGTAAGTATTTTTCTACAAAGTTGCTTACTCTGTCAGATAGCACAGCATTTCAACTTTACCACAGTCATTCTTTCACTTCTGCACCTTCTTTACATAATGGCACATCCGATGTGCTCAGCAACTTCTTCCTCCAGTTCATGGGTGGTGATGTCCACAGTTGTTGAGCACCTTAAACAAACAACAGCATCTACAGTAACTACTCATATTCATGTGAATATTTGCTGCCAGTATAACTCTTTCAAAGTTCTCCTTGTTTTTGCTAATGTGTTTTTAACATTTACCTTGTAGTTCACATGTTGTGGAATTTTGCTTCTGGGTAGGAGAAATCTTTCATTGCTATTAATGAGTCTTGCTCAGTTTTTAATGAGGTTTAGCAAGTCCTCACAATCTTTACTGGTACTTTCATTTCACACTAAGTGAAAGGTTGGAATTGTTTTCATTGCACTTTTACCTTTTCTAAACCAACTGATGTTCATCCAGTACTAACATGTCCCCAACAAGTTTGAAATAAAATCAACAAATAAATAATAACTAACTAAATAAATAAAAATCTTCATCCAAAAACATCTGCATGATGAAGTGTTTGTTTGATAGGAATCAGTTGCTACTGATTAAACAAGACTTATAGAAAAATAACACATTTAACATCTATAAAACCTTCAAGTCATTCAGCCTGACCCGGTTGCCTCCAAACACGTCTCTGATGATTGTCTGGTTGAAGGCATATGTGACACTCATCAGTGAAGAGAATGTGATGCCAATCCTGAGCAGTCCATTCGGCATACATTATGCAGCCTATTGCATACAGTTTGAGTTGTAACACGACGTCCTGTGGCAGCACAAAAAGCATTACTCAACATGGTGGCATTGCTGTCAGGGTTCCTCTGAGCCCTAATCCATAGATTGTGGCCATCCACTGCAGTAGTAGCCCTTGGGTGGCCTGAGTGAGGCATGTCATTGACAGTTCCTGTCTCTCTGTATCTCCTCCATGTCCGAATAACATCACTTTGGTTCACTTC